>NC_082739.1:857500-1606467 GCF_030144855.1 Hypanus sabinus | reverse complement strand
AGTAAATTTATTATCAAACTACGAGGTTGAAAAGAGCACAGAGAAAATTTACACGGATGTTCCCGGGATTGGAGGACCTGGGTTACTAAGAAAGATCGAATAGGTAAGGACTTTATTCCTTGGGACGTAGTAGAGGAGAGATTTGATAGAGGTCTTCAAAATTATGAGGGGTATAGATAGGGTCAATGCAAGTAGGCTTTTTCCACTGAGGTCAGGTGAGATGACAACAAGAGGTCATGAGTTAAGGGTGAAGGTGAGAAGTTTAAGGGGAACATGAGGGGAAACTTCTTCACTCAGAGGGTCATAACAGTATGGAATGAACTGCCAGCTCAAGTGGTGCATGCCAACTGGATTTCAACATTTAAAAGAAGTTTAGATAGGTACATGGATGGTAGAGGTATGGAGAGTTGTGGTCCCAGTGCAGGTCGATGGAAGTAGGCAGTTTACATTGGTTAGCATAGACTGGATGGGCCAAAGGGTTTGTTTCTGTCCTGCACTTTGCAAAGACACTACCAACATGTCGCCATAAAAAACCCTGAGATTCATTTTCTTGTGGGCATATTCAATAAATCCACCAACCATAACAGAATCAATGAAAGACCACACCAACTTGGGGGTTCAACCTGAGTGCAAAAGACAACAGTGTGAATACAAAAAGAAAGAAATAATAAAATTAAAATAGCAAAAGGGAGAGAGAGACGAGGAGGAAGGGGGAAGGGAGAGGCAGTGGAGGCTGGAGGGAGTGAGACGGACGGACGGGGGAGGGGGGTTGAAAGAAGGGAGGGTGAGAGGAGGGCGGGGGGGGAATGAAGGGAGTGAGAGGAGGGCGGGGGGGGAATGAAGGGAGTGAGAGGAGGGCGGGGCGGGGAATGAAGGGAGTGAGAGGAGGGCGGGGCGGGGAATGAAGGGAGTGAGAGGAGGGCGGGGTGGGTGCTGGAGGGAGGGAGAGGCGGCGGGGTGGGGGCTGGAGGGAGTGAGAGGAGGGCGGGGTGGGGGCTGGAGGGAGGAGAGGCGGCGGGGAGGGGAATGAAGGGAGTGAGAGGAGGGCGGGAGAGGCGGCGGGGTGGGGAATGAAGGGAGTGAGAGGAGGGCGGGGTGGGGGCTGGAGGGAGGGAGAGGCGGCGGGGCGGGGAATGAAGGGAGTGAGAGGAGGGCGGGGTGGGGAATGAAGGGAGTGAGAGGAGGGCGGGGCAGGGAATGAAGGGAGTGAGAGGAGGGCGGGGCGGGGGGCTGGAGGGAGGGAGAGGCGGCGGGGCGGGGAATGAAGGGAGTGAGAGGCGGGCGGGCGGGGAATGAAGGGAGTGAGAGGAGGGCGGGGTGGGGCTGGAGGGAGGGAGAGGCGGCGGGGTGGGGAATGAAGGGAGTGAGAGGAGGCGGGGTGGGGGCTGGAGGCAGGGAGAGGCGGCGGGGTGGGGAATGAAGGGAGTGAGAGGAGGGCGGGGTGGGGGCTGGAGGGAGGGAGAGGCGGCGGGGTGGGGAATGAAGGGACTGAGAGGAGGGCGGGGTGGGGGCTGGAGGGAGGGAGAGGCGGCGCGGTGGGGAATGAAGGAGTGAGAGGAGGGCGGGGTGGGGCTGGAGGGAGGGAGAGGCGGCGGGGAGGGGAATGAAGGGAGTGAGAGGAGGGCGGGGTGGGGGCTGGAGGGAGGGAGAGGCGGCGGGGTGGGGAATGAAGGGAGTGAGAGGAGGGCGGGGTGGGGGCTGGAGGGAGGGAGTGGCGGCGGGGAGGGGAATGAAGGGAGTGAGAGGAGGGCGGGGTGGGGCTGGAGGGAGGGAGAGGCGGCGGGGGTGGGGAATGAAGGGAGTGAGAGGAGGGCGGGGTGGGGCTGGAGGGAGGAGAGGCGGCGGGGAGGGGAATGAAGGGAGTGAGAGGAGGGCGGGGTGGGGGCTGGAGGGAGGGAGAGGAGGGCGGGGTGGGGGCTGGAGGGAGGGAGAGGAGGGCGGGGTGGGGGCTGGAGGGAGGGAGAGGCGGCGGGGAGGGGAATGAAGGGAGTGAGAGGAGGGCGGGGTGGGGGCTGGAGGGAGGGAGAGGCGGCGGGGGAGGGAATGAAGGGAGTGAGAGGAGGGCGGGGTGGGGGCTGGAGGGAGGGAGAGGCGGCGGGGCGGGGAATGAAGGGAGTGAGAGGAGGGCGGGGTGGGGGCTGGAGGGAGGGAGAGGCGGCGGGGCGGGGAATGAAGGGAGTGAGAGAGGAGGGCGGGGTGGGGCTGGAGGGAGGGAGAGGAGGGCGGGGTGGGGGCTGGAGGGAGGGAGAGGCGGCGGGGAGGGGAATGAAGGGAGTGAGAGGAGGGCGGGGAGGGGCTGGAGGGAGGGAGAGGCGGCGGGGAGGGGAATGAAGGGAGTGAGAGGAGGGCGGGCTGGGGCTGGAGGGAGGGAGAGGCGGCGGGGGAGGGGAATGAAGGGAGTGAGAGGAGGGCGGGGTGGGGGCTGAAGGGAGTGAGAGGAGGGCGGGGTGGGGGCTGGAGGGAGGGAGAGGCGGCGGGGCGGGGAATGAAGGGAGTGAGAGGAGGGCGGGGTGGGGGCTGGAGGGAGGGAGAGGCGGCGGGGAGGGGAATGAAGGAGTGAGAGGAGGGCGGGGTGGGGGCTGGAGGGAGGGAGAGGCGGCGGGGAGGGGAATGAAGGGAGTGAGAGGAGGGCGGGGTGGGGGCTGGAGGAGGGAGAGGCGGCGGGGAGGGGAATGAAGGGAGTGAGAGGAGGGCGGGGTGGGGGCTGGAGGGAGGGAGAGGCGGCGGGGTGGGGAATGAAGGGAGTGAGAGGAGGGCGGGGGGGGGCTGGAGGGAGGGAGAGGCGGCGGGGTGGGGAATGAAGGGAGTGAGAGGAGGGCGGGGGGGGGCTGGAGGGAGGGAGAGGCGGCGGGGAGGGGAATGAAGGGAGTGAGAGGAGGGCGGGGTGGGGGCTGGAGGGAGGGAGAGGCGGCGGGGTGGGGAATGAAGGGAGTGAGAGGAGGGCGGGGTGGGGGCTGGAGGGAGGGAGAGGCGGCGGGGTGGGGAATGAAGGGAGTGAGAGGAGGGCGGGGAGGGCTGGAGGGAGGGAGAGGAGGGCGGGGTGGGGGCTGGAGGGAGGGAGAGGAGGGCGGGGTGGGGCTGGAGGGAGGGAGAGGCGGCGGGGAGGGGAATGAAGGGAGTGAGAGGAGGGCGGGGTGGGGCTGGAGGGAGGGAGAGGCGGCGGGGAGGGGAATGAAGGGAGTGAGAGGAGGGCGGGGTGGGGGCTGGAGGGAGGGAGAGGCGGCGGGGTGGGGAATGAAGGGAGTGAGAGGAGGGCGGGGTGGGGGCTGGAGGAGGGAGAGGCGGCGGGGCGGGGAATGAAGGGAGTGAGAGGAGGCGGGGTGGGGGCTGCAGGGAGGGAGAGGAGGGCGGGGTGGGGGCTGGAGGGAGGGAGAGGCGGCGGGGAGGGGAATGAAGGGAGTGAGAGGAGGGCGGGGTGGGGGCTGGAGGGAGGGAGAGGCGGCGGGGAGGGGAATGAAGGGAGTGAGAGGAGGGCGGGTGGGGGCTGGAGGGAGGGAGAGGCGGCGGGGAGGGGAATGAAGGGAGTGAGAGGAGGGCGGGGTGGGGGCTGGAGGAGGGAGAGGCGGCGGGGCGGGGAATGAAGGGAGTGAGAGGAGGGCGGGGTGGGGGCTGGAGGGAGGGAGAGGCGGCGGGGAGGGGAATGAAGGGAGTGAGAGGAGGGCGGGGTGGGGGCTGGAGGGAGGGAGAGGCGGCGGGGAGGGGAATGAAGGGAGTGAGAGGAGGGCGGGGTGGGGGCTGGAGGGAGGGAGGATGGCGGCGGGGAGGGGAATGAAGGGAGTGAGAGGAGGGCGGGGTGGGGGCTGGAGGGAGGGAGAGGCGGCGGGGAGGGGAATGAAGGGAGTGAGAGGAGGGCGGGTGGGGGCTGGAGGGAGGGAGTGGCGGCGGGGAGGGGAAAAAAAGGGGAGTGAGAGGAGGGCGGGGTGGGGGGCTGGAGGGAGGGAGAGGCGGCGGGGAGGGGAATGAAGGGGAGTGAGAGGAGGCGGGGTGGGGGCTGGAGGGAGGGAGAGGCGGCAGGGCGGGGAATGAAGGGAGTGAGAGGAGGGCGGGGTGGGGGCTGGAGGGAGGGAGAGGCAGCGGGGAGGGGAATGAAGGGAGTGAGAGGAGGGCGGGGTGGGGGCTGGAGGAGGGAGAGGCGGCGGGGCGGGGAATGAAGGGAGTGAGAGGAGGGCGGGGTGGGGGCTGGAGGGAGGGAGAGGCGGCGGGGTGGGGAATGAAGGGAGTGAGAGGAGGGCGGGGTGGGGGCTGGAGGGAGGGAGAGGCGGCGGGGAGGGGAATGAAGGGAGTGAGAGGAGGGCGGGGTGGGGACTGGCAGGGAGGGAGAGGCGGCGGGGCGGGGAATGAAGGGAGTGAGAGGAGGGCGGGGTGGGGGCTGGAGGGAGGGAGAGGCGGCGGGGCGGGGAATGAGGGAGTGAGAGGAGGGCGGGGTGGGGGCTGGAGGAGGGAGAGGAGGGCAGGTGGGGGCTGGAGGGAGGGAGAGGCGGCGGGGAGGGAAATGAAGGGAGTGAGAGGAGGGCGGGGTGGGGGCTGGAGGGAGGGAGAGGCGGCGGGGAGGGGAATGAAGGGAGGAGAGGAGGGCGGGGTGGGGGCTGGAGGGAGGGAGAGGCGGCGGGGTGGGGGCTGGAGGGAGGGAGAGGCGGCGGGGAGGGGAATGAAGGAGTGAGAGGAGGGCGGGGTGGGGGCTGGAGGGAGGGAGAGGCGGCGGGGAGGGGAATGAAGGGAGTGCGAGGAGGGCGGGGTGGGGGCTGGAGGGAGGGAGAGGAGGCGGGGTGGGGGCTGGAGGGAGGGAGAGGCGGCGGGGAGGGGGAATGAAGGGAGTGAGAGGAGGGCGGGGTGGGGCTGGAGGGAGGGAGAGGAGGGCGGGGTGGGGGCTGGAGGGAGGGGAGAGGCGGCGGGGAGGGGAATGAAGGGAGTGAGAGGAGGGCGGGGTGGGGGGCTGGAGGGAGGGAGAGGCGGCGGGGCGGGGAATGAAGGGAGTTGAGAGGAGGGCGGGGAGGGGGCTGGAGGGAGGGAGAGGAGGGCGGGGTGGGGGCTGGAGGGAGGGAGAGGCGGCGGGGAGGGGAATGAAGGAGTGAGAGGAGGGCGGGGTGGGGGCTGGAGGGAGGGAGAGGCGGCGGGTGGGGAATGAAGGGAGTGAGAGGAGGGCGGGGTGGGGGCTGGAGGGAGGAGAGGCGGCGGGGTGGGGAATGAAGGGAGTGAGAGGAGGGCGGGGGGGGCTGGAGGGAGGGAGAGGCGGCGGGGAGGGGAATGAAGGGAGCGAGAGGAGGGCGGGGTGGGGGCTGGAGGGAGGGAGAGGCGGCGGGGTGGGGAATGAAGGGAGTGAGAGGAGGGCGGGGTGGGGGCTGGAGGGAGGGAGAGGCGGCGGGGTGGGGAATGAAGGGAGTGAGAGGAGGGCGGGGGGGGCTGGAGGGAGGGAGAGGCGGCGGGGAGGGGAATGAAGGGAGTGAGAGGAGGGCGGGGTGGGGGCTGGAGGGAGGAGAGGCGGCGGGGGTGGGGAATGAAGGGAGTGAGAGGAGGGCGGGGGGGGGCTGGAGGGAGGGGAGAGGCGGCGGGGAGGGGAATGAAGGGAGTGAGAGGAGGGCGGGGTGGGGGCTGGAGGGAGGGAGAGGCGGCGGGGTGGGGAATGAAGGGAGTGAGAGGAGGGCGGGGTGGGGGCTGGAGGGAGGGAGAGGCGGCGGGGAGGGGAATGAAGGGAGTGAGAGGAGGGCGGGGTGGGGGCTGGAGGGAGGGAGAGGCGGCGGGGAGGGGGAATGAAGGGAGTGAGAGGAGGGCGGGGTGGGGGCTGGAGGGAGGGAGAGGCGGCGGGGAGGGGAATGAAGGGAGTGAGAGGAGGGCGGGGTGGGGGCTGGAGGGAGGGAGAGGCGGTGGGGGTGGGGAATGAAGGGAGTGAGAGGAAGGCGGGGGGGGCTGGAGGGAGGGAGAGGCGGCGGGGAGGGGAATGAAGGGAGCGAGAGGAGGGCGGGGTGGGGGGCTGGAGGGAGGGAGAGGCGGCGGGGAGGGGAATGAAGGGAGCGAGAGGAGGGCGGGGTGGGGGCTGGAGGGAGGGAGAGGCGGCGGGGTGGGGAATGAAGGAGTGAGAGGAGGGCGGGGTGGGGCTGGAGGGAGGGAGAGGCGGCGGGGCGGGGAATGAAGGGAGTGAGAGGAGGGCGGGGTGGGGGCTGGAGGGAGGGAGAGGCGGCGGGGTGGGGAATGAAGGGAGTGAGAGGAGGGCGGGGTGGGGGCTGGAGGGAGGGAGAGGCGGCGGGGAGGGGAATGAAGGGAGTGAGAGGAGGGCGGGGTGGGGGCTGGAGGGAGGGAGAGGCGGTGGGGTGGGGAATGAAGGGAGTGAGAGGAAGGCGGGGGGGGCTGGAGGGAGGGAGAGGCGGCGGGGTGGGGAATGAAGGGAGTGAGAGGAGGGCGGGGTGGGGGCTGGAGGGAGGGAGAGGCGGCGAGGTGGGGAATGAACGGAGTGAGAGGAGGGCGGGGGGGGCTGGAGGGAGGGAGAGGCGGCGGGGTGGGGAATGAAGGGAGTGAGAGGAGGGCGGGGGGGGGCTGGAGGGAGGGAGAGGCGGCGGGGAGGGGAATGAAGGGAGTGAGAGGAGGGCGGGGTGGGGGCTGGAGGGAGGGAGAGGCGGCGGGGTGGGGAATGAAGGGAGTGAGAGGAGGGCGGGGGGGGCTGGAGGGAGGGAGAGGCGGCGGGGAGGGGAATGAAGGGAGTGAGAGGAGGGCGGGGTGGGGGCTGGAGGGAGGGAGAGGCGGCGGGGTGGGGAATGAAGGGAGTGAGAGGAGGGCGGGGTGGGGGCTGGAGGGAGGGAGAGGCGGCGGGGTGGGGAATGAAGGGAGTGAGAGGAGGGCGGGGGGGGCTGGAGGGAGGGAGAGGCGGCGGGGAGGGGAATGAAGGGAGTGAGAGGAGGGCGGGGTGGGGGCTGGAGGGAGGGAGAGGCGGCGGGGTGGGGAATGAAGGGAGTGAGAGGAGGGCGGGGTGGGGGCTGGAGGGAGGGAGAGGCGGCGGGGTGGGGAATGAAGGGAGTGAGAGGAGGGCGGGGGGGGGCTGGAGGGAGGGAGAGGCGGCGGGGAGGGGAATGAAGGGAGTGAGAGGAGGGCGGGGTGGGGGCTGGAGGGAGGGAGAGGCGGCGGGGTGGGGAATGAAGGGAGTGAGAGGAGGGCGGGGGGGGCTGGAGGGAGGGAGAGGCGGCGGGGAGGGGAATGAAGGGAGTGAGAGGAGGGCGGGGTGGGGGCTGGAGGGAGGGAGAGGCGGCGGGGTGGGGAATGAAGGGAGTGAGAGGAGGGCGGGGTGGGGGCTGGAGGGAGGGAGAGGCGGCGGGGAGGGGAATGAAGGGAGTGAGAGGAGGGCGGGGTGGGGGCTGGAGGGAGGGAGAGGAGGGCGGGGTGGGGGCTGGAGGGAGGGAGAGGCGGCGGGGTGGGGAATGAAGGGAGTGAGAGGAGGGCGGGGGGGGGCTGGAGGGAGGGAGAGGCGGCGGGGTGGGGAATGAAGGGAGTGAGAGGAGGGCGGGGGGGGCTGGAGGGAGGGAGAGGCGGCGGGGAGGGGAATGAAGGGAGTGAGAGGAGGGCGGGGTGGGGGCTGGAGGGAGGGAGAGGCGGCGGGGTGGGGAATGAAGGGAGTGAGAGGAGGGCGGGGGGGGCTGGAGGGAGGGAGAGGCGGCGGGGAGGGGAATGAAGGGAGTGAGAGGAGGGCGGGGTGGGGGCTGGAGGGAGGGAGAGGCGGCGGGGTGGGGAATGAAGGGAGTGAGAGGAGGGCGGGGTGGGGGCTGGAGGGAGGGAGAGGCGGCGGGGTGGGGAATGAAGGGAGTGAGAGGAGGGCGGGGGGGGGCTGGAGGGAGGGAGAGGCGGCGGGGAGGGGAATGAAGGGAGTGAGAGGAGGGCGGGGTGGGGGCTGGAGGGAGGGAGAGGCGGCGGGGAGGGGAATGAAGGGAGTGAGAGGAGGGCGGGGTGGGGGCTGGAGGGAGGGAGAGGCGGCGGGGAGGGGAATGAAGGGAGTGAGAGGAGGGCGGGGTGGGGGCTGGAGGGAGGGAGAGGCGGTGGGGTGGGGAATGAAGGGAGTGAGAGGAAGGCGGGGGGGGGCTGGAGGGAGGGAGAGGCGGCGGGGAGGGGAATGAAGGGAGTGAGAGGAGGGCGGGGTGGGGGCTGGAGGGAGGGAGAGGTGGCGGGGAGGGGAATGAAGGGAGCGAGAGGAGGGCGGGGTGGGGGCTGGAGGGAGGGAGAGGCGGCGGGGTGGGGAATGAAGGGAGTGAGAGGAGGGCGGGGTGGGGGCTGGAGGGAGGGAGAGGCGGCGGGGTGGGGAATGAAGGGAGTGAGAGGAGGGCGGGGGGGGCTGGAGGGAGGGAGAGGCGGCGGGGAGGGGAATGAAGGGAGTGAGAGGAGGGCGGGGTGGGGGCTGGAGGGAGGGAGAGGCGGCGGGGTGGGGAATGAAGGGAGTGAGAGGAGGGCGGGGGGGGCTGGAGGGAGGGAGAGGCGGCGGGGAGGGGAATGAAGGGAGTGAGAGGAGGGCGGGGTGGGGGCTGGAGGGAGGGAGAGGCGGCGGGGTGGGGAATGAAGGGAGTGAGAGGAGGGCGGGGTGGGGGCTGGAGGGAGGGAGAGGCGGCGGGGAGGGGAATGAAGGGAGTGAGAGGAGGGCGGGGTGGGGGCTGGAGGGAGGGAGAGGCGGCGGGGAGGGGAATGAAGGGAGTGAGAGGAGGGCGGGGTGGGGGCTGGAGGGAGGGAGAGGCGGCGGGGAGGGGAATGAAGGGAGTGAGAGGAGGGCGGGGTGGGGGCTGGAGGGAGGGAGAGGCGGTGGGGTGGGGAATGAAGGGAGTGAGAGGAAGGCGGGGGGGCTGGAGGGAGGGAGAGGCGGCGGGGAGGGGAATGAAGGGAGTGAGAGGAGGGCGGGGTGGGGGCTGGAGGGAGGGAGAGGCGGCGGGGTGGGGAATGAAGGGAGTGAGAGGAGGGCGGGGGGGGGCTGGAGGGAGGGAGAGGCGGCGGGGAGGGGAATGAAGGGAGTGAGAGGAGGGCGGGGTGGGGGCTGGAGGGAGGGAGAGGCGGCGGGGTGGGGAATGAAGGGAGTGAGAGGAGGGCGGGGGGGGGCTGGAGGGAGGGAGAGGCGGCGGGGTGGGGAATGAAGGGAGTGAGAGGAGGGCGGGGGCGGCTGGAGGGAGGGAGAGGCGGCGGGGAGGGGAATGAAGGGAGTGAGAGGAGGGCGGGGTGGGGGCTGGAGGGAGGGAGAGGCGGCGGGGTGGGGAATGAAGGGAGTGAGAGGAGGGCGGGGTGGGGGCTGGAGGGAGGGAGAGGCGGCGGGGTGGGGAATGAAGGGAGTGAGAGGAGGGCGGGGGGGGCTGGAGGGAGGGAGAGGCGGCGGGGAGGGGAATGAAGGGAGTGAGAGGAGGGCGGGGTGGGGGCTGGAGGGAGGGAGAGGCGGCGGGGTGGGGAATGAAGGGAGTGAGAGGAGGGCGGGGTGGGGGCTGGAGGGAGGGAGAGGCGGCGGGGTGGGGAATGAAGGGAGTGAGAGGAGGGCGGGGGGGGGCTGGAGGGAGGGAGAGGCGGCGGGGAGGGGAATGAAGGGAGTGAGAGGAGGGCGGGGTGGGGGCTGGAGGGAGGGAGAGGCGGCGGGGTGGGGAATGAAGGGAGTGAGAGGAGGGCGGGGTGGGGGCTGGAGGGAGGGAGAGGCGGCGGGGTGGGGAATGAAGGGAGTGAGAGGAGGGCGGGGGGGCTGGAGGGAGGGAGAGGCGGCGGGGAGGGGAATGAAGGGAGTGAGAGGAGGGCGGGGTGGGGGCTGGAGGGAGGGAGAGGCGGCGGGGTGGGGAATGAAGGGAGTGAGAGGAGGGCGGGGTGGGGGCTGGAGGGAGGGAGAGGCGGCGGGGTGGGGAATGAAGGGAGTGAGAGGAGGGCGGGGTGGGGGCTGGAGGGAGGGAGAGGCGGCGGGGTGGGGAATGAAGGGAGTGAGAGGAGGGCGGGGGGGGCTGGAGGGAGGGAGAGGCGGCGGGGAGGGGAATGAAGGGAGTGAGAGGAGGGCGGGGTGGGGGCTGGAGGGAGGGAGAGGCGGCGGGGCGGGGAATGAAGGGAGTGAGAGGAGGGCGGGGTGGGGGCTGGAGGGAGGGAGAGGCGGCGGGGTGGGGAATGAAGGGAGTGAGAGGGCGGGGTGGGGGCTGGAGGGAGGGAGAGGCGGCGGGGTGGGGAATGAAGGGAGTGAGAGGAGGGCGGGGGGGGCTGGAGGGAGGGAGAGGCGGCGGGGAGGGGAATGAAGGGAGTGAGAGGAGGGCGGGGTGGGGGCTGGAGGGAGGGAGAGGCGGCGGGGTGGGGAATGAAGGGAGTGAGAGGAGGGCGGGGTGGGGGCTGGAGGGAGGGAGAGGCGGCGGGGAGGGGAATGAAGGGAGTGAGAGGAGGGCGGGGTGGGGGCTGGAGGGAGGGAGAGGCGGCGGGGAGGGGAATGAAGGGAGTGAGAGGAGGGCGGGGTGGGGGCTGGAGGGAGGGAGAGGCGGCGGGGAGGGGAATGAAGGGAGTGAGAGGAGGGCGGGGTGGGGGCTGGAGGGAGGGAGAGGCGGCGGGGAGGGGAATGAAGGGAGTGAGAGGAGGGCGGGGTGGGGGCTGGAGGGAGGGAGAGGCGGCGGGGTGGGGAATGAAGGGAGTGAGAGGAGGGCGGGGGGGGCTGGAGGGAGGGAGAGGCGGCGGGGAGGGGAATGAAGGGAGTGAGAGGAGGGCGGGGTGGGGGCTGGAGGGAGGGAGAGGCGGCGGGGTGGGGAATGAAGGGAGTGAGAGGAGGGCGGGGGGGGGCTGGAGGGAGTGAGAGGCGGCGGGGAGGGGAATGAAGGGAGTGAGAGGAGGGCGGGGTGGGGGCTGGAGGGAGGGAGAGGCGGCGGGGTGGGGAATGAAGGGAGTGAGAGGAGGGCGGGGGGGGGCTGGAGGGAGGGAGAGGCGGCGGGGTGGGGAATGAAGGGAGTGAGAGGAGGGCGGGGGGGGCTGGAGGGAGGGAGAGGCGGCGGGGAGGGGAATGAAGGGAGTGAGAGGAGGGCGGGGTGGGGGCTGGAGGGAGGGAGAGGCGGCGGGGCGGGGAATGAAGGGAGTGAGAGGAGGGCGGGGTGGGGGCTGGAGGGAGGGAGAGGCGGCGGGGTGGGGAATGAAGGGAGTGAGAGGAGGGCGGGGTGGGGGCTGGAGGGAGGGAGAGGCGGCGGGGTGGGGAATGAAGGGAGTGAGAGGAGGGCGGGGGGGGCTGGAGGGAGGGAGAGGCGGCGGGGAGGGGAATGAAGGGAGTGAGAGGAGGGCGGGATGGGGGCTGGAGGGAGGGAGTGGCGGCGGGGTGGGGAATGAAGGGAGTGAGAGGAGGGCGGGGTGGGGGCTGGAGGGAGGGAGAGCCGGCGGGGAGGGGAATGAAGGGAGTGAGAGGAGGGCGGGGTGGGGGCTGGAGGGAGGGAGAGGCGGCGGGGAGGGGAATGAAGGGAGTGAGAGGAGGGCGGGGTGGGGGCTGGAGGGAGGGAGAGGCGGCGGGGAGGGGAATGAAGGGAGTGAGAGGAGGGCGGGGTGGGGGCTGGAGGGAGGGAGAGGCGGCGGGGAGGGGAATGAAGGGAGTGAGAGGAGGGCGGGGTGGGGGCTGGAGGGAGGGAGAGTCGGCGGGGAGGGGAATGAAGGGAGTGAGAGGAGGGCGGGGTGGGGGCTGGAGGGAGGGAGAGGCGGCGGGGAGGGGAATGAAGGGAGTGAGAGGAGGGCGGGGTGGGGGCTGGAGGGAGGGAGAGGCGGCGGGGAGGGGAATGAAGGGAGTGAGAGGAGGGCGGGGTGGGGGCTGGAGGGAGGGAGAGGCGGCGGGGCGGGGAATGAAAGGAGTGAGAGGAGGGCGGGGGGGGGCTGGAGGGAGGGAGAGGCGGCGGGGAGGGGAATGAAGGGAGTGAGAGGAGGGCGGGGTGGGGGCTGGAGGGAGGGAGAGGCGGCGGAGAGGGGAATGAAGGGAGTGAGAGGAGGGCGGGGTGGGGGCTGGAGGGAGGGAGAGGCGGCGGGGAGGGGAATGAAGGGAGTGAGAGGAGGGCGGGGTGGGGGCTGGAGGGAGGGAGAGGCGGCGGGGAGGGGAATGAAGGGAGTGAGAGGAGGGCGGGGTGGGGGCTGGAGGGAGGGAGAGGCGGCGGGGCGGGGAATGAAAGGAGTGAGAGGAGGGCGGGGGGGGGCTGGAGGGAGGGAGAGGCGGCGGGGAGGGGAATGAAGGGAGTGAGAGGAGGGCGGGGTGGGGGCTGGAGGGAGGGAGAGGAGGGCGGGGTGGGGGCTGGAGGGAGGGAGAGGCGGCGGGGCGGGGAATGAAAGGAGTGAGAGGAGGGCGGGGGGGGCTGGAGGGAGGGAGAGGCGGCGGGGAGGGGAATGAAGGGAGTGAGAGGAGGGCGGGGTGGGGGCTGGAGGGAGGGAGAGGCGGCGGGGAGGGGAATGAAGGGAGTGAGAGGTGGGCGGGGGGGGCTGGAGGGAGGGAGAGGCGGCGGGGAGGGGAATGAAGGGAGTGAGAGGAGGGCGGGGGGGGCTGGAGGGAGGGAGAGGCGGCGGGGAGGGGAATGAAGGGAGTGAGAGGAGGGCGGGGGGGGGCTGGAGGGAGGGAGAGGCGGCGGGGAGGGGAATGAAGGGAGTGAGAGGAGGGCGGGGGGGGGCTGGAGGGAGGGAGAGGCGGCGGGGAGGGGAATGAAGGGAGTGAGAGGAGGGCGGGGGGGGGCTGGAGGGAGGGAGAGGCGGCGGGGAGGGGAATGAAGGGAGTGAGAGGTGGGCGGGGGGGGCTGGAGGGAGGGAGAGGCGGCGGGGAGGGGAATGAAGGGAGTGAGAGGAGGGCGGGGGGGGCTGGAGGGAGGGAGAGGCGGCGGGGAGGGGAATGAAGGGAGTGAGAGGAGGGCGGGGGGGGGCTGGAGGGAGGGAGAGGCGGCGGGGAGGGGAATGAAGGGAGTGAGAGGAGGGCGGGGTGGGGGCTGGAGGGAGGGAGAGGCGGCGGGGAGGGGAATGAAGGGAGTGAGAGGAGGGCGGGGTGGGGGCTGGAGGGAGGGAGAGGCGGCGGGGAGGGGAATGAAGGGAGTGAGAGGAGGGCGGGGTGGGGGCTGGAGGGAGGGAGAGGCGGCGGGGAGGGGAATGAAGGGAGTGAGAGGAGGGCGGGGTGGGGGCTGGAGGGAGGGAGAGGCGGCGGGGTGGGGAATGAAGGGAGTGAGAGGAGGGCGGGGTGGGGGCTGGAGGGAGGGAGAGGCGGCGGGGAGGGGAATGAAGGGAGTGAGAGGAGGGCGGGGTGGGGGCTGGAGGGAGGGAGAGGCGGCGGGGAGGGGAATGAAGGGAGTGAGAGGAGGGCGGGGTGGGGGCTGGAGGGAGGGAGAGGCGGCGGGGAGGGGAATGAAGGGAGTGAGAGGAGGGCGGGGTGGGGGCTGGAGGGAGGGAGAGGCGGCGGGGAGGGGAATGAAGGGAGTGAGAGGAGGGCGGGGTGGGGGCTGGAGGGAGGGAGAGGCGGCGGGGAGGGGAATGAAGGGAGTGAGAGGAGGGCGGGGGGGGGCTGGAGGGAGGGAGAGGCGGCGGGGAGGGGAATGAAGGGAGTGAGAGGTGGGCGGGGGGGGCTGGAGGGAGGGAGAGGCGGCGGGGAGGGGAATGAAGGGAGTGAGAGGAGGGCGGGGGGGGCTGGAGGGAGGGAGAGGCGGCGGGGAGGGGAATGAAGGGAGTGAGAGGAGGGCGGGGGGGGCTGGAGGGAGGGAGAGGCGGCGGGGAGGGGAATGAAGGGAGTGAGAGGAGGGCGGGGTGGGGGCTGGAGGGAGGGAGAGGCGGCGGGGAGGGGAATGAAGGGAGTGAGAGGAGGGCGGGGTGGGGGCTGGAGGGAGGGAGAGGCGGCGGGGAGGGGAATGAAGGGAGTGAGAGGAGGGCGGGGTGGGGGCTGGAGGGAGGGAGAGGCGGCGGGGAGGGGAATGAAGGGAGTGAGAGGAGGGCGGGGTGGGGGCTGGAGGGAGGGAGAGGCGGCGGGGTGGGGAATGAAGGGAGTGAGAGGAGGGCGGGGTGGGGGCTGGAGGGAGGGAGAGGCGGCGGGGAGGGGAATGAAGGGAGTGAGAGGAGGGCGGGGTGGGGGCTGGAGGGAGGGAGAGGCGGCGGGGAGGGGAATGAAGGGAGTGAGAGGAGGGCGGGGGTGGGGGCTGGAGGGAGGGAGAGGCGGCGGGGAGGGGAATGAAGGGAGTGAGAGGAGGGCGGGGTGGGGGCTGGAGGGAGGGAGAGGCGGCGGGGTGGGGAATGAAGGGAGTGAGAGGAGGGCGGGGTGGGGGCTGGAGGGAGGGAGAGGCGGCGGGGAGGGGAATGAAGGGAGTGAGAGGAGGGCGGGGTGGGGGCTGGAGGGAGGGAGAGGCGGCGGGGAGGGGAATGAAGGGAGTGAGAGGAGGGCGGGGTGGGGGCTGGAGGGAGGGAGAGACAATACGATTCGAACATACGATCACCTCGCTGAAGCAATGCGCAACTACAGGTAGTCAACTGGGACGAAATACCAGGGCGTTCGACTCAGTTCCAATCGACTTTTGTTCTGGACTTCCGATGTTTCATTGTCACTGGGTGTATATCCAAAACTCAACATGTAACAGCACTGTGGCAATGCCTTCACAGGACGAACCAGAATACTAAAGAATGCCAGTTAGATTCTGTTCAGGATAGAGTAGTTGTAAAGCACCCACAATGTCACCATCTATTTCTTAACAGGCAATTAAGTATGAGCAATAAATGCTGGTCTTGCTGGCAACACCGACATCTGTAAATGAATTCAAATTGAATTTGAACAATGAGTTATTTTCGGGAGTCAGGATTGTGAACGGGATCGTTCCACCCATCCCACAATCTCTTTGACCCACTACCATCAGCAAGTATGTACAGGAGCATCAAGACGAGGACTGCCAAACTGAGTAACAGCTTCTTCCCCAGGCTGTGAGACTAACGAATACCCTGCCACCACCGAGGTCTTGTCACTGGGACAATGAGCTGTTTATTGTTTACCTGTGCTGCGCACTACATACATTTTGAATTATATTTTATAATTTGTTTAATAATAGTTAAACATCATTATAAACTATTATAAATTAATAATTTATAATAGTTTGTTTTATGTGCTCTGTGTGATATATGTTTTGTGGGTGAACCATCGTCCAGTGGAACATTATGTCTTTTGATTGTATATACAAGGGGTGATTGATAAGTTCATGGCCTGAAGTAGGGGTCAATTCTAGAAAACCTAGCACATTTATTTTTCAACATAATCCCCTCCTACATTTACACATTTAGTCCAGCGGTCGTGGAGCCGAGGGATCCCTTCTTTGTAGAAGTCGGCCTCCAGAAGTGGACCACAGCATGGGGTGATTGATAAGTTCGTGGCCGAAGGTAGACGGCGATGAGTTACTAACTTCAAACTTTCTGCATTTTCACTCAGAGTTGAAATGCACGTGGATGTAACGAGAGCTGTATAGCTCATCTCCTTCTACCGTAGGCCACAAACTTATCAATCACCTCTGCTGTGGGCACTTTCTGTTTACAATTGAATTCCAGTTCTTACTCGGAGTAAGACTTTGGTCTTCTTTTAAATTCTTTTCCTCTAGTTTAATTTCAATGGCTTCCTTCAGCAGGCAGTTCTAAAAGCCATTGGTGCGGCACATTAGTTTTGTGCCATCAAGGTTACTGTGAATCAGGACGGGCTGACATTTACAGGATTCCCTGTGAATGCAGAGTGGCGTATATTGGCCAGACAGGATACACGGTTGAAGTGTGCAACAAGGAGCACAAAAGGTGTATCTGTTTGGATTACCTGGAGAAATCGGTGGTAGTAGAACAGCAGAAACCTGATTGGATGAGAACTAACCAATTAGGAGGAATGGAAGATGGGGGTATAAATACCACCGGACTAAACATGCCCTGGCATCATATCTGATGAAGTTGTCGGAGCTTGTCATCGAAATGTCAGTTAAAATTGATACCTGTACCCATCTGGAAGCCCAAGAAGAGTTTATTCATTGTATACGCTGGGAAAGCACTAGATCCTTTTCTATGTGTAGTTAAATTACGAGAGGCACTATATAAAGCACACTTTAAAAGAACATAGTGAAGCAATCTTTTTAAGTGGTGCAGCTGTTTTCTTGTGTATGTTTTAAGACCCATCATTTAAGCACAATGTTGAGTTCAGTCACAATTAAAATCATGATTTCATTGTAATTGGAATAGCTCTAATTAAAGGAACTTTCTTATACAAAGGCCAGTATTTTCCAGCAATGAATGCCATGAGAAGGCAGAAGAATGGAGAATGCAAAAGGCATTGGAGAACCTTCAGCAAAGTGTGAGGTGTTACGCTTTGAAAGGTCAAACATGGGTGGTACGGTAGCAGAATACAATTACAGTGCCAGCGACCTGGGTTCAATTCCCACCGCTGTAAGGAATCTGGTATGTGCTCCTTGTGACCGTGTGGGTTTCCTTTGGGTGCTCCAGTTTCTTCCCACATTTCAAAGACATTCCTAGATTAGTAGGTTAATTGCTCACATAGGCATAACTGGGTGGTGTGGGCTCATTGGGCTGGAAGGGCCTGTTACTGTGCCGTATCTCAAAATAAATGAAAAAGAAGGAGGAATTATATAGTTAATGGTAGGCCCTTTAAAAGCATGAAAATACAGAGCAATCTTGAGGTTCAAGGCCAGAATTCATTAAAAGCATGGAGAAGATGGTAAAAAAGGCATATGGTATGCTTGCTTTCATTGGTAGAGATGCTGAGTATTTGAGTATGGAGTCATGTTGCAGCTAAACAAAACTTCAGTCAGACTGTACTTGGAGCATAGCATGCAGTTCTGGTCATCTCATTATCAGAAGAATGTGGAGACTGCAGGGAGGGTGCAGAAGAGATTCACCAGAATGCTGCCTGGATTAGAGGGTTAAGCTATAAGGAAGGATTGGACAAACTTTGGATGTTCTTCCTAAAGCATCAGGGGATGAGGGAAGACCTGATAGAGGTTTTAAAATGACGAGAGGCAGAGATAGGATGGACAATTAGAATTCTTTCTCCCCAGGGTAGAAATATCAAACACCAGGTAACATGCTAAGGTTGGGGGTGGAAGCTTAAAGGTGACATGAGGGCCAGTTCCCCCCCCCCCACACACACACACACACACACACACACACACGTGCCTGGAATGGGTTAGAAGGGATAGTAGTGGTATCAGGCAGTTTGATAGAGTTTGAGATTTTAGACATGAAGCAAATATGAATATTTAGAATATGAAGGGAATGGAGAGATATGGATGATACACAAGAGGAGGGCTTTTGAAAAAGGGGATGTGTTTAAAACCTAAATTCTCATCCTTCCTAACATTTCTTTTGTGCCTGAGTTTTGGGAATTAAACATTATGGTTGCCTGCACAGGAGCTGTTATTCGGGTGTCATTGTCAGCAGGGCCCATTAATATGAGATCTTTCACATTCAGGAAGCAAGGATAAAGAGCAAGACAAGTTTGATGTTATGGATGTTTGACAACTTAAGGAACATTCAGCCAGGACAGAATGCAATTAGCTTTTGAAAATATGCAACTTTTCAAATTCCTTTGACTGTGGTCATGAAAACATTCTCAGCATCGGCTTCACTCAGGCTGATGAAAATGTACTTCAGGGAGGAAAATATGTACGGTATTTCAGGGGAAGGATGGTTCATGTTGTAAAGAATTCCTGTACAATTGTTCAGTTAAAAAAAGCAACAGTACAGTCTAGCCCCTTCCAGTTTAAACTTATTAAGTCTAAAATTATAAATATAGTGAAAGAAAAACAGCTCCACCACAGAGTGTTGATAATAGACAATAGACAGTAGGTGCAGGAGTAGGCCATTCGGCCCTTCTAGCCAGCACCGCCATTCACTGTGATCATGGCTGATCATACACAATCAGTACCCCGTTCCTGCCCTCTCCCCATATCCCCTTGACCCCGCTATCTATAAGAGCTCTATCTAACTCTCTCTTGAATGCATCCAGAGACGGCCTCCACTGCCTTCTGGGGCAGAGCATTCCACATATCCACCACTCTCTGGGTGAAAAAGTTTTTCCGCATCTCTGTTCTAAATGGCCTACCCCTTATTCTTAAACTGTGGCCTCTAGTTCTGGACTCACCCATCAGCAGGAACATGCTTCCTGCCTCCAGTGTGTCCAATCCCTTAATAATCTTACATGTTTCAATCAGATCCCCTCTCATCCTTCTAAATTCCAGTGTATACAAGCCCAGTCGCTCCAATCTTTCAACATATGACAGTCCTGCCGTTCCGGGAATTAACCTTGTGAACCTACGCTGCACTCCCTCAATAGCAAGAATGTCCTTCCTCAAACTTGGAGACCAAAACTGCACACAATACTCCAGGTGTGGTCTTACCAGGGCCCTGTACAGCTGCAGAAGGACCTCTTTACTCCTATACTCAATTCCTCTTGTTATAAAAGCCAGCATGCCATTAGCTTTCTTCACTGCCTGCTGTACCTGCATGCTTACTTTCATTGACTGATGTACACCTAGATCTCGTTGTACTTCCCCTTTTCCTAACTTGACTCCATTTAGATAGTAATCTGCCTTCCTGTTCTTGCCACCAAAGTGGATAACCTCACATTTATCCACATTAAGCTGCATCTGCCATACATTTGCCCACTCACCCAACCTGTCCAAGTCACCATGCATTCTCATAACATCTTCCTGACATTTCACACTGCCACCCAGCTTTGTGTCATCAGCAAATTTGCTAATGTTACTTTTAATCCCTTCATCTAAATCATTAATGTATATTGTAAACAGCTGCGGTCCCAGCACTGAACCTTGCGGTACCCCACCGGTCACAGCCTGCCATTCCGAAAGGGACCCGTTAATCGCTACTCTTTGTTTCCTGTCAGCCAGCCAATTTTCAGTCCATGTCAGTACTCTGCCCCCAATACCATGTGCCCTAATTTTGCCACTAATCTCCTATGTGGGACTTTAACAAAAGCTTTCTGGAAGTCTAGGTACACTACATCCACTGGCTCTCCCTTGTCCATTTTCATAGTTACATCCTCATAAAACTCCAGAAGATTATTCAAGCATGATTTTCCCTTCATAAATCCATGCTGACTTGGACTGATCCTTTTACTGCTATCCAAATGTGTCATAATTTCCTCTTTTATGATTGACTCCAGCATCTTTCCCACCACTGACGTCAAGCTAACCGGTCTATAATTCCCTGTTTTCTCTCTCCCTCCTTTCTTGAAAAGTGGGACAACATTAGCCACCCTCCAATCAGCAGGAACTGTTCCTGAATCTATAGAACATTGGAAAATGATTACCAATGCGTCCACGATTTCTAGAGCCACCTCTTTAAGTACCCTGGGATACAGACCATCAGGTCCCAGGGACTTATCAGCCTTCAGACTCAACAGTCTATCCAACACTGTTTCTTGCCTAATATAAATTTCCTTCAGTTCATCCTTTACCCTAGTTCCTTTGGCCACTATTACATCTGGGAGATTGTTTCTGTCTTCCCTAGTGAAGACAGATCCAAAGTACCTGTTCAACTCATCTGCCATTTCCTTGTTCCCCATAATAAATTCACCCGTTTCTGTCTTCAATGGCCCAATTTTGGTCTTAACTATTTTTTTGCTATTCACATACCTAAAGAAGCTTTTACTATCCACCTTTATATTCTTGGCTAGTTTACCTTCATACCTCATTTTTTCTTGGCGTATTTCCTTTTTTGTTATCTTCTGTTGCTCTTTAAAAGCTTCCCAGTCCCCTGGTTTCCCGCTCATCTTTGCTATGTTATACTTCTTCTCTTTTATTTTTATACTGCCCTTTACTTCCCTCGTCAGCCACGGCCGCCCCTTACTCCCCTTAGGATCTTTCTTCCTCTTTGGAATGAACCGATCCTGCACCCTCTGCATTATTCCCAGAAATACCTGCCATTTTTGTTCCACTGTCTTCCCTGCGAGGATATTGTTCCATTGAACTTTGGCCAGCTCCTCCCTCATAGCTCCATAGTTCCCTTTGTTCAACTGTAATACTGACACATCTGATTTTCCCTTCTCCTTCTCAAACTGTAGGTTAAAACATATCATATTATGGTCACTACCTCCTAATGGTTCCTTTACCTCGAGGTCCCTGATCAAATCCGGTTCATTGCACAACACTAAATCTAGAATTGCCTTCTCCCTGGTAGTTTCCAGTACAAGCTGTTCCAAGAATCCAACTCAGAGGCACTCCACAAACTCCCTTTCTTGGGGTCCAGTACCATTCCGATTCTCCCAGTCTACCTAGATGTTGAAATCCCCCATCCCCCATGGTCAGCAGAACCCCACAGAACACAACTTCGCACTAGTGGACAATGCAACCAAAGGCAACTTCCTTCAGACAGTTCACAAAACTAATTCTTTTACATTTTTTACTTCTTCTTCTACTTCTTCTTTCAGATATGATCCTGCTACTATTGGAACCTGTGATCTGCACTTTGATGGTGTATTTTCAGACTGATTGAGCTATCTGGCGCTTTGCTATCTCCAAGGGAGTTCAGTGAGGTTTGGAGTGGAGTGTGCAGCTTGGAGACGGGGTGCGAGCCCATAATTGACTCTATTTTTTGCTGATCTTGCTTATTAAAGCATCAAGGAAGATTGAAATCAATGAGGACATGTGCAGAAGGCGAGCGACTGTGTTCAGCACTAGTCTCTCTCTCCCTCTCACTTATTGCTGCTGGAGTCCTGGGTCTTAGGCAAGATTTAATTGACACATTTTGTGGATTGTACTCTGTAGTTCATGTTTCGCACCATCCTCTGAGTGAAGTTCTCCCTCAGGTTGCCCTTAAATATTTCATAGTTCATTCTTAACCTATGACCTCTAGTTCTAGTCTCAGTCAACCTCAGTGGAAAAAGCCTGTTTGCATTTACCCTATCTATATCCACTCATGATTTTCATATACCTCTATCAAATCTCCCCTCAATCTTTTATGCTCCAGGGAATAAAGTCCTAACCTATTCAACCTTTCTCTGTAACTCAGGTCCTCAACTCCTGCCAAAATTCTTGTATATTTTTTCTGTAACTCTTTTTTTCTTTTTTACTTTAAAGTCTACAGTTTAATACCTCTGTCAAAAGGGCATTTCCATAGGAAATCCATGAAGTGCTCAGCTGTGCTGAGCTCATAGAGTAGCACTTGAACATATGCCTTTCTTCAAAGTTCAAAGTAAATTTATTATCAAAGTACCGGAGCCCCAGGTCGATAAGGGAAAGGTCGAACCAGAAGGAAGATGTCAGGGAAAGTATTGAAAGGAAAAATTGAAATAGCAGGTATGATGGGTCAGATAGTTTGAAGTGTGTATATCTTAATGCTTGGAGTATTATGTGTAAGGGCCTGGTGGGAATTACCCCAGGTTATTGAAGGAGGCAACAGATGAGTTTGCTGGGTCCTTGACCTCTCTAGCCACAAGTGAGGTCCTGGAGGACTGGAGAGTGGCTAATGTTGTTCCTCTATTTAAAGAGGTGACAAGGGAAAATCCTGGGAACTATAGACCGGTGAGTCTCACATCAGTTGTAGGAAAATATATCTTAGGGTTAGGATATATGACTATTTGGAAACTCATGGCCTAATTAGGGAGAACCAGCATGGCTTTGTGTTTGGCAGGTCATGCCTTAGCAAATTAGTTTTTTGACAAGGTGATGAGAGAGAGTAGGGCAGTGGATGTTGTCCACATGGATTTTTAAGTCATTTGACAAAGTCCCTCATGGGAGTCTAGTCCAGAAGATTAAGATGCATGGGATCTGCTGCAAATTGTCTGTTTGAATTCAGTACTGGCTTGTGCAAAGAAGACAAAGGGTGGTGGTTGAAGAGACATATTTGATCTGGAAGTCTGTGATTAGTGGAGTTCCACAGGGATCTGTGCTGGGACTTCTGCTCTTTGTAGTATATTTAAATGCCCTGGATGAAAATGTAGATGGGTGGATTGGTAAATTTGTGGATGATACTAAGATAGGTGGAGTTGTGGATAGTGTAGAAGACTGGTAAAGAATACAGCATGATATAGAAATGATATGAATGAAAATGTATATGGATGGGTTACCTGGATGGGTTAGTAAATTTGTGGATGATACCAAGATTGGTGGAGTTGTGGACAGTGTAGAAGACTGGCAAAGAATACAGCACGATATAGATCAGTTGCAGATATGGGCTAAGAAACGGCAGATGGAGTTTAACCCAGATAAATGTGAGGTGTTGCCCCTCGGTAGGGGAAATGCAAGGAGACAGTACTCTGTTAAGGGAAAGGTTCTGAACAGTGTTGCTGAACAGAGAGATCTTGGGATCCAAGTTCACAACTCCTTGAAAGAGCTACAGAGGTCGATAAGGTGGTTTATGGAATGCTTGCTTTTATTAGTCGAGGCATTGACTTCAAAAGTCAGGAAATTATGTTGCAACTTTATAAAACTCGTGAGGTTGCATCTGGAGTATTGCGTACAGTTCTGGTTGCCCCACTATAGGAGGGATGTTGAGGCTTTGGAGAGGGTGCAGAAGAGGTTCACCAGGATGCTGTCTGGTTTAGAGGGCATGTACTATCACGAGAGGTTGGATAAACCTGGGTTGAGACTGAGTTGTTGCCTCCGGAGTGTTAAAGGCTGAGAGGAGATCTGATAGAGATCTACAAGATTACGAGAGGCATTGATAGAGTGGATAGAGGGTATCTGTTTTCCAGGGTTGAGAGGTGACCTGATAGAGGTGTATAAAATGATGAGAGGCTTTGATCGTGTGGATAGTCAGAGGCTTTTTCCCAGGGCTGAAATGGTTAGCACGAGAGGGCACAGTTTTAAGGTGCTTGGAAGTAGGTAGAGAGGAGAGGTCAGGAGTAAGTTTTCACACAGAGAGTGGTGAGTGTGTGGAATGGGCTGTCGGCGGCGGCGATGGAGGCAGAAACGATAGGTTTTTAAGAGACTCTTAGATAGGCACATGGAGCTTGGAAAAATAGAGGGTTATCCAGTAGGGTAATTCTAGGCAGTTTCTAGAGTAGATTACTCTAGAGTAGGTTACATGGTTGGCACAACATTGTGGACCAAGGGCCTTTAATGTGCTGTAGATTTCTATGTTTTATGTTTATGTTTTTGGACAATTTAATTGGTCGTTAACTTTTAGCTAATGCTAACATGGTATGAAAAAAAGAACTTCACCACTTATGAAAATCAAGAGATACAAAACTGAATTAAGTTGAAGAATAATGTGAAATTTAGGGAACAACAGTGGGAGGGCAGGAAGGTGACTTGTATTCAGATACTCCCATTCTCAAGACATAGGGTGGCTGCTACAGGAATGGGATTGGTTCAATTGCTGATAAGCTGTGTGAAGTTAGATATTTAAAGGTTTCTCATTGCTATGAAGCCATCTAAATACAATCACTGAGAGCTGTTGCCATTACAAATTAGTCATTTCTAAGCAAAGCACCTTTCTCTTGTACTGATGACATTTAGTGCAGAACTGAACATGGACACCCGTATGGGTCCTAGCTATGCCTGCCTTTTCGTTGGCTTTGTGGAACAGTCTATGTTCCAAGCCTATCGTGGTATCTGTCTCCCGCTTTTCCTTTGCTACATCGACGACTGCATTGGCATGCTGAGCTCGATGACTTCATTAACTTTGCCTCTAACTTTCACCCTGCCCTCAAATTTACCTGGTCCGTTTCCAACACCTCCCTCCTCTTTCTTGATCTTTCGGTCTCCATCTCTGGAGACAATTTATCTAATATAAGCCTACTGACTCTCACAGCTGTCTGGACTATTCCTCTTCCCACCCTGTCTGTTGCAAAAATGCCATCCCCTTCTCACAATTCCTCTGTCTCCGCCACATCTGCAACAACACCTTATATTCCGTCTGGGTAGGCATGAACATTGATTTCTCTAACTTCCGTTAATGCCCCTCTTCCCCTTCTTACCCCACCCCTTATTTATTTATTTGTTTGTTTGTTTATTCCTTTTTTTTCTTCTTTTCTCTCTCTGTTTTCTCTGTCCCTCTCAGAATCACTCCTTGCATGCTCAAAAGGCTGTAAAAATAGAATTACTAATAAAATTTAAACATTAGATGGTGCAGACTCACAGCAGAGCAAGCTGGTGGGGGGGGGGGCATGAATTCAGCAGGTATTGATATTGGTTTATTGTCACATGTACCAAGATACAGTGAAAAGCTTCTCTTGCATACTTTTCTTACAGGCCAAATCATTACACAGTGCATTGAGGTAGAACAAGGTAAAACAATAACTGAATGTGGAATAGAGTGTAACAGCCACAGAGAGAGTGCATTGCAGGTAGACAGTAAGGTGCAAAATCATAATGAGGTAGATTGCGAAGTCAACTGTCCATCTTGTTATATGAGAGTCTATTAATAGTAGGACAGAAGAGATCCATGAGCCTCATGGTATGTGCTCACAAGCAGCATCCATTGAGGGAAATAAGCAGTCAACATGTTAGGCTGAGATCTTTCATCAGAATGCTTCAAGTTGGTGACCTTTCATCATAGAGTGACCTTTCAAAAGACTCTTAGACAGGCACATGGATGATTGAAAAATTGAGGCTGATGTGGGAGGGAAGGGTTAGATTGATTTTCGAGTAGGTTAAAAAGTTATAATCATAGAGCACTACAGCATAGAACATAAATACTATTCTGTTTGGTCCCATTGACCCACACCTGGACCATAGCTTTTCATACCTTCCCATCTATGTACTTATCCAAATTTCTCTTATATGTTGCATTCAAACCCACATCCACCATTTCCACTTGCAGATGGTTATACACTGACACAGTGATTGGGAAAACTGGTTCCTCTCCAGGCAGAACACAGACATTCAACACAGGAAGACTAAAAATGTCACAAGGGACTACAGATGCTGGAATCTGGAGCAAAAATTAAATGTCAGAAGAACTCAGGCGGCCAGACAGTATCTGTGAAGGGAAATGAACAGTTAACTGTTTCCTGTCGGGACCCTTATCACGTTGATCGTGGCAGGATATGGGTCACACACCACTGTGACTCAAAGCAACGTTTACAGATAACATTCCATGCCACATGCATCTGGAGTTCAATATCGCCCGAACAGCGATTTTCTACGGCGGATAAACCAGCAGGCGCCACCCTCTCCGCGGAATTATGACAGTACCGATTACTCACTCGTGCGGTGCAGAAGGGTGGCACACTATACCAGGTGTAAAGAAACAGGGATACATAGGTTAACTAAAATTATTTCAAACCACAAGAATCTAAAGTAAGGCACCGTGTCACTGTATTAGTTATTCATTAGGACTTTTAAATGTTGACTAACTTTGACTAGCATGTCTTTGACTAGCATGTCACTGTTTCCTTATCCAAAGTCAATCTGTTTTAGATCCGCACCAATAACTGTTGGTGGTTCTCGAGTCAAAGCTTTGGAGCTCACATAAGAGGATTTTGACGAGGGCATTGAAAGATATCCTCTTTCAGTCGTGCAATTATAAAAACAAAACCTGTCACTCTTGACAAGTAACCAACACTTTGGGGACTTTTCTTTACAAACACTGTTTTAAAAGAATAGCTTTTTCAAAAGAATCTAGTTTTAAACTGTCCATAAATGGGCTAGGCTATAGGATGACGTTTTGCGCTAAACCCACTGGCTCTGTCGTGAGCATAAGTTTGGAATCTGGAGAATGCGTCAATTTTAATGAACCAACCTCTTGCTTATTGTCTCTTTGTGCCTTTCACCAAATAAGGATTCAGCCCCAAAACTCAGAGTCCATGTAAGGCGTTTCTTTCCTTTACTTAATAAACTGATGTCATGATGATAAGGAGATTTTTAAGCGGTTCCAGGCGCAGCAGTTGTATTCTGTGGTCAGCACAGAGTCTGTGAACATCTCTGTCTGTCTGCCTTGTGGAAAAGTAAGTGCGAAAATAAATTATTGCATTTTTTTGTTGTTTCTTAAATGTAACCCATGCCTTGTAGCTGAATTTAATTGAAATGGATTTATTTTCGTTATGGTTTAAAAAGTTTGGCAAAATAATTTAACGTAATTATAGATTGTTCAAACTACAGTACTAATCCTTGCAACACGAATAAGTTTTTTTCACAAACCAAACCTAACTCACAGCATTTCTAATGTGTGTTATTCCAAATAACAAGTTTCTAAACTTTATATCGTTGTTAGTCTGCCTTGTATTCCAAAAGCGGCGATAGCTCCCCGCCGTGTTGAGTAGTTTGTTTCAGATCTTGGGTGTGGCTGTTAGGATGCAGTGAAATTCTTCCTTCGGGAATCTGGAATTTCGCTGTAGATTTTTTCGTGACAAAGAACTGTAAACTCGTGATTCTAGAAATCCCAGAGAGAGTTGGTTTTCAACTGGTAGTGAGACTGTCAGAAATGTCCACACCTGCGAGTGAAGTATACTGACTTGTATAAAATGGTAATTTGCAAAACAAATTACTTAAGAGAACTACACTCGGATCCAACACTGGAAAATGTTGAAAGTACTCGGCATGTCTTTGACCTAGAACGTTGACTCTGATCTTACATATTCTAGTCCATCTGTGCCAGCGTTTTATTTGATTTCACAACATGTACGTTTCTTTTTGTAATTTTACTATCCGAATCGCTCTTATTTCTCGGCAGGAGTGGCCTTTTATTGTTCTCTATTGACTTTAGTTTCTCTGGATCGGGAGGCTCCTTTGTGTCCCTATATCCTGGTCGCGACGATGGCGCAATTTTCGCTCGTCGTGTCCCGCCAGTGTTAACTCGGGAGACAGGAGTGCCCCTGCACCCAAAGTATTTCTCATTTGCAAATTTTATGTCGAGTACTTGCAACGTTTACAATGCAACCCAGCAAGTTCTGGCACGTGATACGAATATTTAGTTTGGATTTTTAAACGACCGTAGTGATATCTACCTGTCTCTGTTCTATTTGTTTTATTTAACCGTTCTCCCCTCCCACACCGCTCACACCTTTCCCAACTCCCCGCGCCCCTTCACCAAGAACACTCGCGTCTTTAAATCCAAGAACAGTGGGGGATATCAAATAAATAAAGGATGGGGTAAGAAGGGGGGAGGGGCATTAACATAAGTTAGAGAAATCAATGTTCATGCTATTAGGTTGGAGGCTACCTACAGGGAATATAAGGTGTTGTCACTCCAACCCTTATTTATTTATTCATTCCCCTTTCTCCTTTTTCTCTCTCTGCCCCTCTCACAATCACTCCTTGCCTGTTCTCCATTTCCCTCTGGTGCTCCCCTCCCCCTTTCTTTCTCCCTAGGCCCTCTGTCCTATTATCCTATCCCTTTTGCCAATCACCTTTCCGGCTCTCAGCTTTATCCCACCCCCTCCGTCTTCTCCTATCATTTTGCATTTTCCCTCCCCCTCCTACTTTCAAATCTCTTACTATCTTTCCTTTCAGTTAGTCCTGACGAAGGGTCTCGGCCCGAAATGTCGACTGTACTTCTTCCTATAGATGCTGCCTGGCCTGCTGTGTTCCACCAGCATTTTGTGTGTGTTGAAAGGCATTGATAGAGTGGAAGTGGAGAGGATGTTTCTTTCTGTGGCGACCACACAGAGGGCACAGCCTCAGAAAAGAAGGACATCCCATTAGAACAGAGATGAGGAGGAATTTCTTTATGATTTCTGCATATACTTCATTGTCAGATGCTCATACTTTAGGATGAATTAACCTTTGTAGTTGCAGACAATGATTAGTAAATAGTGCAGGGAAAGAGCTTTGATGTAGTGCTTGTTAAAGGCACAGGTGCAATGAAAAACTTTGCTTGCAGCAGCAATATAGGTACAGTACAAAAGATACAACATTCACAAGAAAAACATGATTATAAACACAAATTACGCTACTCCCAGCTTATATGTTTGATGTGCTGTGTGGAGAAGGCTGGAGTGTTAACCGTATTTATAAAAGCCTGCTTATTACATTCCTGTTTTTCATGAAGAAAGAACCATACAATCTTATTGTTGTACAATATTATTAAAAGGCAAATTGACTTTTGGATATTAGAAGCTAAGGAGGATTTTAAAGAGAATCCTGGCTAAAGATTTGTTACACTTCTTAAAATGATTACATACACTCAGTGCCCACTCTTGGGTACAGGAGTGGGACCCGGTATGGTCTTCTGCTGCTGTAGCCCATCCACGTCAAGATTCGACATGTTAGACATTCAGAGATGTTCTTCTGCACACCACTGTTGTAATGTGTGGTTATTTGACTTACTGTCACCTCCCTGTCAGCTTGAACCAGTCTGGCCATTCTCCTCTGACCTCTCTCATTAACGAGGTGTTTTCACCCACAGAACTGCTGCTCACTGGATGTGTTTTTTTGTTTTTCACACCATTGTCTGTAAACTCTAGAGTCTGTTGTGTGTGAAAATCCCAGGAGATCAGCAGTTTCTGAGATACTCAAATCACCCTGACTGGCACCAACAATCATTCCACGGTCAAAGTGACGTAGACCATATTTCTTCCCCATTTTGATGTTTGGTCTGAACCTTTTGACCACATCTACATGATTTATACATTGAGTTGCTGCCGTATGATTGGCTGATTAGATATTTGTATTAATAAGCAGGTGTACAAGTGTACCTAATAAAGTGGCCACTGAGTGTATAATGATTGACATTTGGCTCCATTTACTTTATGTCTGAATGTTGTGACTTACCAGGGCCATTGCAATGAGCTTTAACATAACTGTAATCATAATTGAAAAGTTGAAGATTTTGGTGAACTAAAATTAATCTGAGAGGAAGTGAGGCTCCTGCATAGCAAGAGTAAACTTGAACTTGCACTTCTCCCCATGCTGCTCATCAGAAAATCACAATTTGAATCATAATGTTAAGTGTTGAGTAAAAAACAGTGCAGTTTCTCTTCTCACTTGTCCTTGTATTATCTACTGCATGAAGCCCCAGAAGAATATTAGAGTTGTATTCTCCACACACCCATTTACTGCCCTGGGATTTTACTGCTCAGCTACATAGTGGGAGCTATTAACAGCAGGCAGTTAACCAACCAACTTCCATGTCTTTTGGGATGAAGAAACTGCAGCTCCTGAGTTGAAAGGCCATGCAATCACATGGTGAACACAGTGCACTGGAGGCCAGGACTGAACATGGGTTTCTGAAATTGTAAAGCAGCATCTCTGTGCTGCTCGGGACCCTATAGGTCTATAAACTCCATCCCACTCAACATGCGGAGTTTGTGGAGTCCCTATTAAAGGACCATTCCAAAATCTAGGCCTATGGCAGACATAAACCATAAGACATAGGAGAATTGGGCCATTCCCTGGAATCTTTGATGCCCTTACTAATCAAAAACCCATCAACCTCCACTTTAAATATATCCAATGTCTTGGCTTCTTCAGCTGTCTGTGGCAATGAATTCCACAAATTTGCCACCCTCTGGCTAAATAAATTCCTTCTCATCTCTGTTCTAAATGGATGTCCCTCTTCTGAGGCTGGGCCCACTAGGAAACATCTTCTCCACATCCACTCTATCGAGGCCTTTCAACATTCAATAGGTTTCAATATCATTCTTCTAAACTCCAGTGAGTCCAGACCCAGAGCCATAAAACCCTCCTCATACATTAACCCTTTCATTCCTGGGATCATTCTGAGAACCTCTCCTGGACGTGGTCGTACCACCGTAACACATCTTGTTTATTCTCTCATTGATTTTAAAATCCTGTTTGGACCTGAATGAAGGCGTATTTTGCCTGTGTATTGTTACCAGCAAAGGGACAGCATCTAGATAGCATTATAGTACTTCATACCAGAGAATCACAGTGATATTTCCAATGTGTGCTCTTGGGAGATCCATTTCTTAATTCTGAGTTCTATGTTTTGATTTGGTGGTGACAGGGAGGAGGAGGTGAATATTGTCACGGAAGAAAGGGCTTTATTTACTCTTTGGAGAGAAGGAGGATGAGAGGAGACATGATAGAGGTATACAAGATATTAAGAGGAATAGATAGAGTGGACAGCCAGCGCCTCTTCCCCAGGGCACCACTGCTCAATACAAGAGGACATGGCTTTAAGGTAAGGGGAGGGAAGTTCAAGGGGGATATTAGAAGAAGGTTTTTTACTCAGAGAGTGATTGGTGCATGGAATGCACTGCCTGAGTCAGTGGTGGAGGCAGATTCACTAGTGAAGTTTAAGAAACTACTAGACAGGTACATGGAGGAATTTAAGGTGGGGGGTTATATGGGAGGCAGGGTTTAAAGGTTGGCACAACATTGTGGGCCGAAGGGCCTGTACTGTGCTGTATTATTCTATGTTCTATAAGATCAGAATTTCTTTTGCAGGGAGGGCTCTTCCTGTGATGGACTGGGCTGTATCCACTTTTTGTAGGCTTTTCTGTTCCATTGTCGAGTTATGCTGGTTAAAAGAAGTGTCTGAAGTCTGATTAGTCAACTATACTTATAGTCATATATTTTGAGCTCAAGGCTTTCAGTTGAGATGAAGATATTGTACCATGAATGCCACTTGAGGCTTTGAACGCTAACTTAAAAATAAATCCACTGTTAAACTCTATATCCAAAACCAATGTTCATTGTGGGAAAGCATGTTGAAGAATGAAATGCATTTCCTCCTTTGGTACCTTAATTTTTCTTTCAGAAGTTTGTTCCTATATAGTTTGAGGGATTTAATAAAACCATCAGAAGTCCAGTCTAATATTGGTGGTGTGCAGCAGTTGCCTGATCAAGCAAAATGAATACTCCCACCTCTCTGACATTATGCAGCATATTTGTTATTTTAGTATACTGCACTGTTTATTTTTTCTCAGACAAACATGTCATGGGTACAGCTCAGTATTCCGGTCGCATTCTCATGGGAGTCTGGCAAATGGATGGAAAATTGGAATTTTAGGCTATTACATCTAACATCAGAGAGACCATAAGGACTCTGACTCTCTGTCTGCCTGTAGATTACATTGATATTTGAACTCATCAGCTCAACCATCAGACTGGACCTTCTTGATTTTTTATGATTTTTAGTGTGCACATTTTTTACTGAAGGATGGCAGGGCAGAGGCGTGAACAGGATCCAAGCTGTTGTCAACTTATCAACTTTATGAGCTACTGATGCTGAAACACTTCCTCAACCTGGTGTTATTAGTTTAAAAATTCTCTGCTACAGATGTAGAAGCCATATGTGTGGCATCTATTAGTCTTGTGAGACCATGGATCTGTGCCCTCTCCAGGATGCAGGCATGGACAAGGTTGTATGGGAGACCGGCAGTTGCTGCAAGTCTCCCCTCTCCACAACACCGATGTTGTCCAAGGGAAGGGCAAGGGCCGATACAGCTTGGCACCAGTGACGTTGCAGGAGTTGCCAGAATGAGGTTGAAGGCAACGTCGGACTGCCTTAGGGACTCCAGCTCCGGATTTGTCTTCAGGGTTTATTCCCGAAGCCTTTCCCATGAGTGGGTATGGCTGCAAGGCAGCGGAGGTTTGAGATCAGAGTTTTCCCTCTCTTAGCTCCATCTACCCGATGCACTGGTTTTAAGGTGCCAGGACCCACCTTTGCCCCTTCTCCTGTCAGTAGAAAAAGTTCTGCTGGGCTTAGAGGCTAAGCCACATGAGAAGGCCAGGAGTTGGGCTTGGTCGTCAGAGGCTATTTGAAGCGCATGCTGTGAGGAGCACTCTTAGGTAGTGGGAGCTTGTCCCTCACCACCACTCCTCGGCTTGACAAACTTGGAACCAGAAGCCATATAGAATCATAGAATAGAAACAGGCCCTTTGGCCCATCTAATCCATTCTGAACTGTCCTGCCTAGTCTCATTGACCTGCTCCTCATCCATAGCCGTCCAGATCCTTCCCATCCATGTATTTATCCAAACTTCTCTTAAATGTCACAATCAAATCTGAATCCACCACTTACGTTGGCAGCTTGTTCCACACTCTCACCATCCTCTAGGTGAAGAGGTTCCCCTTAAACATTTTGCCTTTCACCCATAACCTATGACCTCTAGTTCTTGTCTCACCCAACCTCAGTGGAAAAAGCCTGCTTACATTTACCCTGTCTACACCCTTCATAATTTTGTATACCTCTATCAAATCCCCCCTCATTCTCCTGTGCTCCGGGGAATAAAGTCTTAACCTATTCAACCTTTCTCTGTAACTCAGTTTCTCAAGTCCCGGCAACATCTTCTAAATTTTGTCTGCACTCTTTCAATCTTATTGATACCTTTTCTGTAGATAGGTGATTAGAATGGCATACAATACTCCAAATTAAGGTTGACAAAAGTCTTTACAACTTTAACATAACATCCCAACTCCTGTATTCAATACTCTGATTTGCAAAGACCAATGTGCCAAAATTTTCTTTACGACTCTATCTACATGTGACACCATTTTCAAGGAATTATAACTAATAGCTTGCTCATTCAGACTGGTACTTTGACATGTTTATATAGGCAACCCTCTGAAAGTACTTTACCTGAACTTTATTTATATTGACTGTTCACATTATAGGAACATATTTTGACATCAGCTTTTGAAAGGCATTGAGCTTGAATCTGTGTCCTAGGGTTCAACTTAAAGTACAATTTCAATTTTTTTCTTAAAATATACCCAAGTATCTCTTTTCTGCCTTGTCTTTAACATAATTTATTGGTATTCCAGCTGTTCTCTGCACTGCCTCCCAACTGTTGCATTTGTGTCTCATGGCCTATTTGAAGTTGAGCTCTAACCAGAGTACAAATGAAACATGCACATTGCTTCCCTTTGACTTGCATTGGCTATGTAATTGGATATCCTGTGTCCTGAATCCAACCCCCTTCATCTGTTTATTATTGAACTTCTTTGTATAACACCAGATAAGAATATTCCATTCCATCCACAATTTTCTAGCACATGAAACAATTTATACCAGCAACCTTTGCACGTAGGCTTAAAAAAACTATTTCCTCCCACGTGTCATCTTTTAATGACCAATAAGGGAGTCTAACCATGAAACTTTGACAGTGGTCTCCCACCATCAACACTTTGGAAGTTGCCATGAACGAGGATCTCAACCAGCCACAAATTGTGCCTTGCCTCTTGACACCTCAGAGCTGTTCTATACTCTACAACTTGGCAATGTGATGGAATATTCTCCACTTGCGTGAGTGCAGCTCCTGCAATATTTCAACACCATGCCCATGATACACTTGGATTATCAAGTGTGTCTAAATTCTGGAACACTTTACCAGGCTATGGTAGTGATGCACCATCAATAACTCACTCTGAGACGTAAAGGCGAGATATCGGCTTTTATTGACTGGAAGAAGGAACAAGCAGTGGTTGACCACTGTACTACATCCTGGAGACTGAGAGGCCGGGCTCAGGCCTTGATCGCCTTTATACAGGGGTCAGTGGGAGGAGCCACAGGAGCAGTCAGCAGGGGGCGTGTCCAGACAAGCACACGTAGTTCACCACAGGTAGTTCAAGGTTTTAGCTAATCACTGAGAGCACCTGGTTATGGGCAACAAATTCTGGTTTGGCAGTGATATGTAAGTTCTGGTAAATAGATCAGAACCAGATTTTTCTGACTCCAGCAAGTTTGGAACAATTGAACAGAATGTTTTCAGGATTTAATTCAGCAGAAAAACTCCAGCCAGTTTTGTGCAGGAGCATTAGGTAGTGATTTGTGGTGATCTACACAGTTTTGATTTAAAGATTAAAGAGATTAGCTGTATTTATCACAGTGAAAAGTATCATTTACATCAGCGATCAATACAGTCTGAGGAGCATCATATTTGAAATGTGGGAGGAAACCAGAGCATCAGGAGGAAACCCACATGGTTACATGGAGAATGTACAAACTCTTACAGATAGTGGTGGGAAGTGAACCAGTTTGCAATAGTTATCTCTGACTGCTACGCCCATCAATTCTGCATCAAAACAGCACAATTTTGATATTTAATTTGTAATCCAATGATTTACATGGACTGCACTAAATCTAGAAAATGAGAGGTTATAAACTTAGAAGGATAAACAAATAAAAAATGTAATGCACACAATCTATCCAGCAGTTTAAAATGATGAATTCTTTTCAATATTGGATCTTTTCTTTGTCCCTATCATTTACAACAGCTGTCTTTTAATTTTGAAATATCTTAACTATAAAAGAATTAGCTGAGGCCCTAAGAAGAACAAATGATACATAGTGAAAATCTTACTAAAACTAATACATGCTTCTGATTTGTATATGAGCTCCATCTCTTGTACTAAGCTTGCTTTTGGTTGCCTGATCTGTGAACTGTCCAAACACACTTTTGTTTTTATTCTATAATCCTGCTTGAGCTCCTGTTTCTTCTTCCACTGGTCTCTTAAATTGTAACAATCTCCCTCAAAAAATAATTGGCAGGTCAGCTTATGAACTATGCTCCTAAACTGTGGAATTCAATTCCTGAAACTATAAGGGATGCAGACTCAGTTGACACTTTTGAACATTGGCTCAAAACCTATTTATTTAACCTTGCTTTTAACTAACATCTTTCTGTCTTTTATTTTCATGTTTTTTATTTTATTTTTTGTGTTTGTACTTTATCACATTGAAAAGCACTTTAAACTACACTGTCTGTATGAAAAATTCTCTATAAGTAAGGTATTACTGATCCAGTGCCTTCAACATTGTGCAATATTCACTTCATCATGGTTCCTTAACTCTTTTGTTGCAGACTTGCCTAACCAATAAACATGGCCAACCATGGACCCAGCTATGGATTTAGTAAGCATGTTCAAAACAAGATCGAGAAGAAGTATGAACCAGAACTGGAGGAGCGGCTAGTGGAATGGATTATTGCCCAGTGCGGGCAAGGTGTCGGCCGACCAGAGTCTGGGAGGCTGGGTTTCCAGTCATGGCTTAAAGATGGCACAGTGAGTATTCATTTAAATGTAATCCCCTTTGATGCACCATCAATAACTCACTCTGAGACGTAAAAGCGAGGTATCGACTTTTATTGACTGGAAGAAAGAACAAGCAGTGGTTGACCACCGTACTACATCCTGGAGACTGAGAGGCCGGGCTCAGGCCTCGATTGCCTTTATACAGGGGTCAGTGGGAGGAGCCACAGGAGCAGTCAGCAGGGGGCATGTCCAGACAGGTATATGTAGTTCACCACACCCTTCCAGATCATTGAAGGATTAATCTAGATCTAACATGGCAGAGGCTATTAAACACTATATGCAATTATCAAGAATTTAGTTTAGAGGCGGGCACATTAGGAACATTAAAGAGACTGTTAGAAAGGCACATGAGATGATAGAAAAATTGAGGGCTATGTGGGAGGGAGGTGTTAGGTTGATCTTGGTGTAGGTTAAAATATTGGCACAACATCATGGGCTGATTGGCCTTACTGTTCTATAATCTTACAAAAACTTGACAAACCATTCAACTTTTGAAATGAAGTACCTCAGACTTTAAAGAAATTGATGCACTTAAATCATACACTCTAATTTGTGTAACTCATGTTATAATCAAAATAATGTTTACCTAACCATTCAAGACTTAGACCATAAGATATAGGAGCAGAAGTAGGCCATTTGGCCCATTGAGTCTGCTCCACCATTCATTCATGGCTGATGCAATTCTTCCACTTATCCCACTCCCCTGCCTTCTCCTCATACCCTTTCATGCCCTGGCTAATCAAAAACCTATCTATCTGAGCCTTAAGTGCACCCAATGACTTGGCCTCCACAGCTGCTCATGGCAACAGATTCCACAGATTTACCACCCTCTGACTGAAGTAATTTTTCAGCATCTCAGTTCTAAAAGGACGTCCTTCAATCCTGAAGTCATGCCCTCTTGTCCTAGAATCCCCAACCATGGGAAATAACTTTGCCATATCTAATTTGTTCAGGCCTTTTAATATTCAGAATGTTTCTGTGAGATCCCCCCTCATTCTCCTGAACTCCAGGGAATACAGCCCAAGAGCTGCCAGACATTCCTCATACGGTAACCCTGTCGTTCCTAGAATCATTCTCATGAATCTTCTCTGAACCCTCTCCAATGTCCATATATCCTTTCTAAAATAGGAGCCCAAAACTGCACACAATACTCCAAGTGTGGTCTCGTGGGTGCCTTATCAAATCTCCCCTCATTCTCCTATGTTCCAGGGAATAAAGTTCTAACCTATTCAACCTTATAAATCAGGTCTTCAAATCCTGGCTACATCTTTGTAAATTTTCTCTGTACTCTTTCAATCTTATTGATATCCTTCCTGTAGGTAGGTGGCCAAAACTGCACACAATATTCCAAATTAGACCTCACCAATGTCTTATACAACTTTAACATAACATCCAATCTCTTGTACTAAATACATTGATTTATGAAGGCCAATGTGTTTAAAGCTCTCTTTATGACTCTACCTCCCTGTGGTGCCATTTTCAATGAATCCCAGATCCCTTTGTTTGCCACACTCCTCAGTGTCCTACTGTTCACTGTGTGAGACCTACCCTGATTGGTCATACCAAAGGGCAACACCTCGCACCTGTCTGCGCTAAATTCCATCTGCTATTTGCCATTTTGAAGATACTGAGAATTAAGAGAATATAGAATTTGATTCTTTGTAACTCGAAAAACAAATGGTGGACTTAAGACCAGAAACACTCATCTAGTCAGGCAGCTCCTGTGGAGAGAAAGTTAACAGTTTGGGTCAATGACCTCTCAGTCTTTCACATTGAGGATGCTGCCTGACCTGCTGGGCATCTCCCGAATTTTCTGGTATTCAGGGTCAACTGTATTAGCTACAGGAATTTCAGTGTGGATGCACAAATCACATTATTCTCTGCATTTGTTTCAATTCAATAAAGAAGGCTCCTTCTGGGGTTGGAGGACTGTATGTGTGTGAGTGAGTGGGGGGTGGAAATAGGGCTTGTTTTGCTGTTGTTGCTTGTAGTGTTCTGCTGAGCAGGAATGTGTGGTAACACTTGCGGTTTGCCCCCAGCACATCATTAGGTTCAGAATCAGGTTTATTATCACTGACGTGTCATGAAATTTGTTGTTTTGTGACAGTACAGTGCAATACATTAAAAAATATAAATTACATTAAGATATATATATATATATAATTATTTATATAATTTTGTATAAGTAGTGCAAAATTATTTTTGTTGTGTTGGTTATCAATGCAAATGATTTGATGTAAATATGATAAAAATGGAATCTGAATGAAGTAATGTTAAATTGTGTTGGTATTTACTGTCTGTGTTTTGTGATTTGTCGCGACATCTTTTGAAGTTCACTGTCTTCTGCAGGTACTCAGCCAACTGATCAACAGCCTCTACGCTGATGACAAGAAACCAATCAAGAAGATTCAGACCACTGATAAGGCCTTCAAACAAATGGAACAAGTTTCGGAATTCCTGAAAGCTGCTGAGAGATATGGCGTCAACAAGACAGACATCTTCCAAACTGTGGATCTTTGGGAATGTGAGTACAGTCAGCCCTCCTTATCTGTGAGGGATTGGTTCTGGGACCCATCGCAGATACCAAAACGTGGATGCTCAGGTCCCTGATTTAATGTGGTTCGGTGCGGAGGACCTTAGGACCCAGCGGAACCCCGGACCTTATTTAACCTGTCTCAGTGCGGTGGTCTTTAGGACCTGGCGGAGCTCTGAATCCACAGTGTTTCTGTTCACGGAAATAATCACGATCATGATTGAAAATAAAATGGAAATAATAAAGCGATCGGAAAGTGGTGAAACGCCATTGGTCATTGAAAAAGCGTTAGGCTACAGTTGGTCGACGATTGGAGCAATTTTAAAGGATAAATTGAGAAAGGCCCTGCGCTGATGAAAGCTACAATTATTACTAAGCAACGCAGTGGCTTAATTACAGGCTTCCCCCACTATTCAAAGGTAGAACATTCCTATGAAATGGTTTGTAAGCCCGATTATTGTAAAGTGAAGAAGCAATTACCATTTATTTATATGGGAAAAATTTGTGAGCGTTCGCAGACCCAAAAAATAACCTACCAAATCATGCCAAATAACACATAAAACCTAAAATAACAGTAACATATAGTAAAAGCAGGAATGGTCTGATAAATACACAGCCTATATAATGTAGGAATACTTTTCTGCAATCATTGCAGCACTGTCCACCGCAGCAAAAATCTCATGCAAGCGCTCTCGGCAGCACTCGCGGCCAAAACACACTGCGCAAAGCGCTCTCGGCAGCACTCGTGGCAAAAACACACTGTGTAAAGCGCTCTTGGCAGCACTCGTGGCAAAAACATACTGCGCAAACGCTCCCGGCAGAAGCACACGGCGCAAGTGCTCCCGGCAGAAGCACTCTTTCCAGTAACCTTCAAGCTATGAAGCTACCACATAACACATAAAAATACACAGTCTATATAAAGTAGAAATAATGTATGTCCAGTTTAGGTTCACTTACCGGAATCGGGAAGACAGCGAGCACACTGATGATGGTGTGTTAGGCTGAGTTGTCGGAGGTTGGGGTGGTGGGAGACTGGGGTGTCATCTCATCATTGTCTGTTTCCATCAGGGCAGGCAGGTCACCTTCTTCTACGTCTGCCTGGCCTGGATGTTGAAGGTCGTTTTGTCGTCTGCTGTGGCTAATGTGGAAGGCTTGAAAAACGACAGTATGCTTGACTGCTTAGCCTCACGCATTTTTCTATTATGCAGTTCTTTGTAAGCACTCAAACCATCCTGCAAATATGCCCTAAACCTACATACCCTTTCAAAATTAAAGTCATACTTCAATCGTTGCAGCGTTGTCAATCGCAGTGAAAATCTCACGCAATTGCTTCACATTCAGTTCCTGGACGACTTCACTTTCGGGCCGTTCGCTACTGCATTTGGTTTCAATTGTTATCCTTTCCTCTTGCAATTGCATTAGCTCTTCATCTATCAGTTCTTAGTCATGGGATGCCAAAACCTCTTCAACATCATCATCGTCAACTTCCACAAGCCCTTAGCCAAACTCACTAATTCCTTATTTCGTTCACCACGATCGAAACGCTTTATTATGTCTAGTTTTACGCTAAGTGTAACACTCTTTCATGCTCTTTTAGGCTTTTCCAATACCTTAGAACTTATCTTGCTAACAGATGCACAAAATAAATCGACATAAAGCACAGATGCTCACAGGCACGTGTTTAAACGGTTCCGGGGGAGGAGCTCTGCTGCTCGGCGCGCACGCTGCCTTTTTTTTGTAACAGTGAAAACACTTCCTGTTAGTGTAAACAGATAACTAATGTAGGTCTTTCGTAACAGCGAGGTGTTGTGAAACGAACTTGCGGAAAACAGGGGACACCTGTATTGAAATACATACGTTTCTTAAGTGTTTTATATGCATAGAAAGGTAAAATATATTCTATTTTCTAAGACAAACGTTTGACTAACTGACGCTAAATAATACTGGATGTAGCTGTTCCGACTTACTTAGTAAGTGAACTTCTGATTTTTTTCAATCCTGATCCACGATAACCTATGCACATCCTCCCGTATACTTTAAATCATCTCTAAATTACTTATAATAGCTAATACAATGTAAATAGTTGTTATACTGCATTGTTTGGGGAATAATGACGAGAAAAAAGTCTGTACCTGCCTGAAGAATGAGTGCTGGAAGAGCACTTCTGGGTTTTCTCAATTCGCGCATGTGGAACTCGCAGATAAGGACGGCCAACTGTACTGTAATCCAATTCTTTTATTGGTGCTAATCTAGTAGCTACTTTAAGTCCCCAGTCCAATAATTTGACTAGTGTATTTGCGAATGGTCTCTGGTGATGAGTTGGGAGTTGTACATGGTGATTAAAGTGAAAGTTCTTTAACTTAATTTTTCCCAAAAGACAACTGGGGCAAAAGAAGGGAGAAACAATACCTGCACACTGTTTTATTGATGTAAGCCAGGTTTGAGCATGTGGTGTGGCATGCAGATGAAGAGGGAGAGAAGGATGTGGTGGTATAATCATCAATATTTTACTCTCGTGTCCAGTAAGTATGAACATTATAAGCCTCTAATGGAAATGTGAAATTTTTCATGCTGAGTATCCACTTGTTGGCTTTGGGTAGTCTCGGCTTGTAGTTGTTTTGAATTTGAAGTTGACATCTGGCACAGGTTGTTGTGATTGGATAGGTAGGTGGCCTAGTCAGTAGATCTTAGTGCATCTTTAGTGTGAAGGATCTACCATATTTAACTTTTAAATACAGCTACTGTATATCCACTAAATCTCTCCATAGCTATTTTCTGATGAGTGCAGAGCCAGGTTTATTATCACAGTAAGTTGTGAAATTTGTTTTTTGGCAGCAGTACAATGTGAGACATAAAACATACTGCAAGTTACAATAAGAAATAGTGCAAGAGATGAATAGTGAGGTAGTGTTCATTGATCATTTCAAGATCTGATGGAGGTGGGGGGGGGGGAGGAATTTATTCCTAATACATTGAAGGTGGATCTTCAAGCTCCTGTACCTTCTCCTTGATGGTAGTTATGTGAACAGGGCATGTCCTGGGTGGCGAGGATCCTTAATGATGGACGCCGCCATTTTAAAGGACCTTCATTTTGAAGATGTCCTCTTCATGGATTGTGTCCATAATGGAGCTAGTTGAGCCTGCAACCCTCTGCAGCCTCTTTTAATCCTGCACATTGGAGCCTCTGTAGTTGGCAATGATGCAACTAGCCTTCTTGATGCTTTCTTTGTTTTAAGATTTTTATTGCCTCTCAGCACACTTGAGCCAATAAAGAATCAATTAGGGGCCTCTTAGAACTGGAAGTAAACTCTTTTAGCAGGAACTTGACAAAGTAATTGGCACTCTGGAGATATAGTCATTTGTAGTTTTATTGATGTCCATAGCTTTTTGACTGGTGCAAAAACCACAAATGTGCTTTGTAGACCAGGTGAGCAGAACTTGAAGAATGAATATAACTGATAGTTATGTGCAGATTTCCATCTATTCAGACTCAGCATGGAGTTGACCATACAGGGTTCTTGTAGCTGGAGTTTGGACTGGAAGTCTGCCCTTCTTTCTGCCTGAGAATTGCCCAGTTACAGTTTGCTGCTGGATCTCTATACATCCTTGTGATATACTCGCCCAAGACACTTCAACTTTTCCAATTCTCTTGCAGCTAAGGATTTGGCTGCTGTGCAAAGAACTCTCATGGCCTTGGGAAGTATTGCAGTAACAAAGGCTGATGGATATTACCGCGGTGATCCAAACTGGTTTCACAAGTAAGTAGCAGAATTGCTCCTTTGGTTAATTAGTGCAGATTAAGCATTAATTCCAAGATCCATGGTTGGTCTGATGAGGTTTATTAAGAAGAGATGCAGCGCAAATCTGGTTACCACCTCAGATTACCTAAAAGTGTACTGCTTGTATTAACATGTCTGTTAGCATGCACTTTCTTGTTGCCCAGGCAAAAGATTGTACCTGATGATCATTCTCCTCTTTATCTTGCTCCTCATCATCCTTCAACACCACAGCACTAAATATTCTTTGAAATTTTCCACAAGATTACTGATATTGTAGACTATTCCAGATGTTAAATGTTAGCCTGAAACATCCTCTGTCCATTTCCCTGCACAGATGCTGCCTTAACCTGCTAAGTTCCTCCAGCAACTTGCATTTTGGTTCAGATTCCAGCATCTGCCGTCTTTTGTGTCTCTGTTCACAATGGGATCTAGTGTCCTTTAAGTTTGTAATTCTGTTTCTGCATAATAAACAGAATGGGTCTTATGGAAGCGTAACAGTTAGCAAGACACTATTCATCTCAGGGTTCAGGCCTTGTGTCCTCTGTTAAGAAGTTTGTACGTTCGTTCTGTGGAATGCGCGGGTTTTCCCCAGGTTCTCCTGTTTCCTCCCACAGTTCAAAGACTTACCGATTAGTAGGTTAAGTTGTCCTGTGACTGGGTTAGGGTTAAATCGGGATTGTTGGGGATTTCTGGGCAGTGTGGAAGGGCTGGAAAGATCTATTCCGCACTTCATCTCAAAAAAAAAATTACTGACCCAGTGACAACATTTTTCATCTTTATTGGAAATATGATTTGGAGTGTTTAACAGGAAACGTTTTCTGTAGTGGTGAGGGTTTCCTTCTGAACAATTCATCACCTGGTCACCTTATAGTGACCTCTTGCTCTATTTAATATTGCTTCAACATGTTGCATCTGAGAGGAGGGCATTCTATCCAAATGAAAAAGGCATAGTTTAGATTCTATCCCTCACTTAGCCTGTAGCATGGAAAGGGTTAATGTAATGTACTAATGGGATGTTTCTACTTTTCTTTGCATTAAGGCTGTAGAAGGAGATTTGGAATAACTTAGGAGAGAAATAAACTTTGCACCTCATTACTTTATGCTCATGGTTCTTCTTGAAATCCACACCATTTACACTTACAGTACAAGAGGGCACAGAAGGCACAGTTTTAAGGTGCTTGGAAGTAGGTATAGAGATGTCAGGGGTAAGTTTTTTTACACAGAGAGTGGTGAATGCGTGGAATGGGCTGCCGGTGGTGGTGGAGGCGGATACAATAGGGTCTTTTAAGAGACTCCTGGGCAAGTACGTGGAGCTCAGAAAAATAGAGGGCTATGGGTAACCCTAGGTAATTTCTAAGATAAGGACATGTTTGGCACAGCTTTGTGGGTCGAAGGGCCTGTATTGTGCTGTTGGTTTTCTATGTTCCATGTTACATTTGGAAATTGAGATCATTCATTGAATAGAGGAAGCTCAATTGAAGTCCTGTTGAGGGTCTTGGCCTGAAATGCTAACTGCTTATTTCCCTCCATTGATGCATCTATGGAATAGAGGGTAGTTGACATTTCGGGCTGAGATCCTTTGGCAGGAACGTCAGCTGTTTACTCTTTTCCATAAATGCTGCCTGGCCTGCTGAGTTCCTCCAGCATTTTGTGTGTGTTGCTAAGGCAACTCTCAATCTCCTTCTCTCCAAAGAGAAAAACATTATCTAAGAGTTTCTTAAACGTATCTGCCTCTACCACCATCCCAGAGCATGTTCCACGTACCTGTTGTTCTGTGTAAATGAAAAAGAAACCACCTCTGACATCTCCCCTATACATTCCTCCCAAATTCTTAAACTTATGACCCCTTATATTAGCCATTTCTATACTGGGAAAAATCTGTGGCTCTCCACTACACCTCACGGTTTCCAGCACCTGCCAGATCTCTTGTGTTTGAGCTTGTTGAAGTGTTGCCATTCTCTCATGAACTCTAAATGAGTGCATTTTCATTAGCATTTATCTACATTTGCTCCCCTGCTGTAGGAAAGCACAAGAGAACAAACGTGAATTTACAGAAGAACAACTACGCCAGGGGCAGAACATCATCGGCTTACAGATGGGAAGCAACCAAGGAGCATCACAGGCCGGAATGTCTGGCTATGGACTTGGCAGGCAGATTATCAGCTAAAAAATCTATTAATTGAACTCTTTGTAAAGCAAGATTCTACCATTTCAAAGTGAATAGAAGTCCAAACAGCCCAAAACACTAAAACCTTCAACAAAGTAAATGGTGTGATTTAGGCAGGTTGTATTTATTATTTGGCAGTTTAAAAAGGTGTCTTTTGTCCTTTTAAAGTCTTGCGACATTTATTGCCCCTCCCCCTGATATGGGCTGTAATGTGGACATATATATGTTACATTTGCTCTAGTACATGGACCTTTCCATCACGCATTTATTCATTAAAAATTACTGATGGCTGCAAGGACTGCTGTCACTTTGCTAACTTTCGCTTCAACCCTGATGTGGAATTGTACAGATGTATTACAGCATGCTGTCAAAGCTTATTGGTTGTATGGCTTAACCATTCTGCTTTCTGTTGCTTCATTTGAAATCTTATCACTCTGTCTAGTTGGTAAAGAGATGGCCTTTTTATGTATTAAAAATGTATGAAGAGAGGTTGAAATGAATAAAATTGTCTTTTTTTTTCTTATTGAAATTCACCTTTGGAATAATTAGCATGTTGATCATTAAAATGTTTTGTTAAATGGCCAAAGGAATTCAAAGGAAACACCTTAATTATCATAATTCCAGTTACTTTTTAGCAATGGGGAAAGTCTCTTGGTGCTTGGTTTATCTTGCATTGGGCAGATTATTTCAAATGTTGCAGCTTGTCACGTACAACATGACTGATTCAATGGGAGACTTCCATACTTTCAGGTAAATCTGGTTTCCAATGCTGCATCCTACATTGTAAGTGCATGTTAAAAGTGACTTGCACAAGTTTGACCAAAATAATCACTTGTTTTAGTGTTCTGCATGCCAGTGTTACAACTATCCCGGTCCAGAAGTCATAAAAAGGTTGAAGTTGTGGAGTTATCAATAGCAGGTTATCTTGTGGGAAGGAACAAAATTTCTAAAATCACATTGTGCAAGTGCCCCTATTGAAAAATAACTTTTGTTTCAATGTTGTACATTTTTTTGCTTTTATAATTCATTGGCCCTATATTTTGTACATTATTTTTTTCTTGTCATTTGAAACAGTACCAACTTGAATAAAAACCTAAGATGGAGAGTTGTGCTATGGATTGGCTGTAGACAAAAATTACTGATTGGGGTGGAGTGGGGGGTGTTGGAAATAATTTTGCCATCAGTCCTGGGCAAACATAGAGCAGTACAGGTCCTTCAGTCTGTGATGCTATGCCAACCTTTTAACCTACTCCAAGATCCATCTAATTCTTCCCTTCCACATGGGCACATGGATGAAATAAAATGCGGGGGCTATCTAAGAGTCTCTTAAATGTCCCTAATATATCTGCCTCTACCATCACCCTCAAGAATGTGTTCCGTATACTTAGAACCCACTGTGGTTTGGGGAAAAAAGCTAGCTCTGACATCCCCCCCCCCCCCCCCACCCCAGTACTTACAATCATTTTAAAATTATGCCCTCTGTTATTCGCCATTATTGCTGTTCACTCTGTCTATGCTTCATATCTTGGACACCTCTATCAAGTCGCCTCTCATCCTCCTTCACTTCAAAAAGAAAAGCTCTAACTCACTCAACCTATTCTTGTAAGACATGTTCTCTAGTCCAGGCAATATCCTGGTAAATCTCCTCTGCACCCTCTCTGAAGCTTCCACGTCTTTCCTATAAAGAAGGTGACCAGAACTGAACACAATATTCCAAGTGCAGTCTAACCAGGGTTTTTGAGAGCTGTGACATTAGCCACAACTCTTAACTCAATCCCCTGACTAATGAAGGCCAACACACCATATAGGTTTAAATAGCACACCCTCTACTCTACCTTTCACAGCCTGTGTATCCTACAGACTGCAGCACAGCTAGAATACTTAAAGTAATGATCAGGGAATCTAAACATGAGATTCTGCAGTTGTTGGAAATCCAGAACAACAAGCACAAAATGCTGGAGGAACTCAGCAGGTCAGGTAGCATCTCTGGAAGATAATAAACAGCTGACATTTTGGGCTGAGACCTTTCATGATGAAGAGTCTCAGTCTTAAACATAAATTGCTATTCCCCTCCATAGATGCTAAGTTCCTCCAGCATTTTATGTGTGCTGTATAAGAGAATTAGATGAGCAATAAAATGGTTTCTTTGGTCTTATTAACTTACTTTTTCTATGTTAGTGTTAAATAATCCACAACTCTTCATAATCATACATTATCTAAAACACTTTCTAAAAAATATTATGCTGCTCTGACTTTCATGCCATCGTGAAAGGGTTGCTCTGTGCCAATGGGTTTGGTTATTTTCCTGTAACTTTCCAGAAGTTAAAACACACATACCTCCAGGGAGCTCAGCAAGGAAGAAAGGAATTGAAACATACATAAGAAATATGGGTGTTTGCATCATTTGTGTTTCATATTCCATGTCACTGGAGGTACTGAGTGAATCCCAGCATCCCTTTTGCAGTAAGTGAAGGTACCCAATCGTATTGAGATCCTTTCCCACTTCTGTCTGGCATTAAGGTGTGAATATCTATTACCATGTTTAGCTGTTACCATGGGATGACACAGTAGTGTAGCGGTTAGTGTAACACTATTATGGCGCCAGCGACCCAGGTTCAATTCCTGTCACTGTTAGGAGTTTGTATGTTCTCTTTGTGACCACATGGGTACTGCAGTTTTTTCCCATGTTCCAAAGTCATACAGGTTAGTGTTAGTGAGTTGTGGGCAGGTTATGTTGGCGCTAGAAGGGTGGTGACACTTGCTGGCTGTCCCCACCACATCGATGATGCAAATGACACATTTCACTGTATGTTTTGATGTACATGTGACAAACTAATCTTGCATTTAACTGTGTTATGATGTGTTTTCTTGTACAAAAGCACTCAGTGGCCACTTTATTAGGTACATTTGTACACCTCATTAATACAAATATCTGCAACTCAATGCATAAAAGCATGCAGACATGGTCAAGAGGTTCAGTTGTTGTTCAGACCGAACATCAGAATGGGGAAGAATTGTGATCTAAGTGACTTTGACCGTGGAATGATTGTTGGTGACAGACTAGGTGGTTTGAGTATCCCTGAAACTGCTGATCTCCTGTGATTTTCACACACACCAGACTCTAGAATTTACAGAGAATGGAGCGATAAACAAACAAAAAACATCCAGTGAGCGGCAGTTCTGTGGGTGAAAACACCTTGTTAATGAGAGAGGTCAGAGGAGAATGGCCAGACTGGTTCAAACTGATAGGGAGGTGACAGTAACTCAAATAACCACACGTTACAACAGTGGTGTCCAGAAAAGCATCTCTGAATGTACAACACGTGGAACCTTGAAGTGGATGGGCTACAGCAGCAGAAGACACATCAGGTTCCACTGAATGTACATTTCAAGTAAATTATTGTAATCAAAACTGAAATAGTAAACAGGGAAGTTCAGGGAATCTACTTGAACATTGATAGTGAGCAGCAAGCACTCCTAGATAAAGTATCCAAATGGAAACTTGATACATTGTATCCCAGTAAATTTGTTGTGAGATCAGGCTTTGGAAAATAGCATTTGCAAGACTGGGAAATCAGGTTGGTGCTGGATTCCAAGAGAAGGAATTTATAGAATGCCAACAAGATGGCTTTTTGGAGCAGCTCATGGTTAAGCCCACTAGAGAAAAGGCAATTCTGGATTGGGTGTTGTAAAATGAAACAGATTTGTTTAGGGAGGCTAAGGTAAAGGAAACCTTAAGAGTCAGTGTTCATAATATGACAGAATTCACACTGCAGTTTGAGAGGAAGAAGATAAATTCAGATGTATCAGTATTACAATGGAGTAAAGATAATTACAGAGGCATGAGAGATGAACTGGCCAAAATTGATTGTAGGGGGACACTTGCAGGGATGATGGTGGAGCAACAATGGCTAGATTTTCTGGGGGAAATTCAGGAGGTGCAGGATAGATACATCCCAAAGATGAAGAAGTGTTCTAAAGGGAGGGTGAGGCAACTGTGGCTGACAAGGGAAGTCAAAGATGGTATAAAAACAAAAGCGCGGACATATGATAGAGCAAAAATTATTGGGAAATTAGAGGATTGGGAAGCTGTTAAAAACCAACAGACGACAACTAAAAAAGCAACAAGGAGAGAGAAGATGAAATATGAAGGTAAACTAGCCAATAATATTAAAGAGGATACCAAAGTCTTTTTCAGATATTTTTAATATATCTTTATATATTTTCATATCTTTTTCAGAGTAAAAGAGAGACTAGCATGGATATCAGACTGCTGGAAAATGACTCTGGAGAGGTAGTAATGGGGGACAAAGAAATGGGTGAAGTGAATAAGTGTCTTGGATCAGTGTTCACTGTGGTCAACACCAGCAGTATGCCAGAATTTCTGAGAGAGATGGCTGAAGAGATTGTGGAGGCATGAGTAATGATCTTTCAAGAATCAATTGATTCTAGCATCATTCTGGAGGAGTGTAAGATTGCAAATGTCACTCTACTCTACAAGAAGGGTGGGAGGCAGAAGAAAGGAACTTAAAGGCCAGCTAGCCTGACATCAATAGTTGGGAAGATGTTGGAGTCGATTATTAAAGATGTGGTTTCAGAGTACTTGGAGGAACGTGATAAAATAGGCTGGTTTCCTCAAGGGAAAATCTTGCCTGACAGATCTGTTGGAACTCTTTGAAGAAATAACAAGCAGGATAGACAAAGGAGAATTGGTGGATGTTGTGTACTTGGATTTTCAGAAGGCCTTTGACAAGGTGCTTTGACAAGAGGCTGCTTAACAATATAAGAGCCCATGCTGTTACAGCAAAGATACTAGCACGGATAAAGCAGATTGACTGATTGACAGGAGGCAGCAAGTAGGAATAAAGGGCGTCTTTTCTGGTTGAATGCCAGTGACTAGTGGCGTTCCACAGGGGTTTGATTTTGGACTTCTTTTCACATTATATGTCTATGACTTGGATGATGGAAATGATGGTTTTGTGTCCAAGTTTGCCAATGATAAAAAGATAGGTGGAGGGGCAGGTTGTGTTTATGAAGGAGTCTGCAGAAGGACTTGTACAGATTAATAGAATAAACAAAGATGTGGCAGATAGAATATATTGTCTGGAACATTGTTTCATTTGGTTGTGTGTATGTGTATATATATATGTATAGTCAGATGACAATAAATTTCACCTTGAACTTGGAAGTGTATGGTTATGCACTTTGGTAGAAAAAGTTAAGGCATAGACTATTTTCTAAACAAGTAGTGAAATCAGAGATGCAAAGTGACTTAGGAGTCTTAGTGTGGGATATATTTCACATTTTTATTGTAAACTGCTACTTCTAGTATTGTATAAAAATCAGACACACAGAATTAATTTTGTATGAATAAACTTTATTGCCTTTAGTTTCGATCACAGTATCATGGTTAGTACCATACAATTTTGTGGTAACTTCACTGAACAAAAGCTTTCCTTCTCTCTGAAGCTCAGTATTCAAAATATTTTTTTTAACCATAACATCTTGTGACATCTCCTAGTGCAAGCAAAGACAAGTCATAACTCATAACTCATAATTCATCGCTATATACAAGAGAATCAAGTTACAGCATGTTAAATTAGATATAAATGCACAGAAACAGACCCTTTGGCCCATCTAGTCCATGCTGGACCATTAACCTGTCTATTCTCTTTAACTTGCACCTGGACCATAGCTTATTTTTTTTACCAAAACATCTTTTTGAAAACAAAAACCCAGCACAGAATTTAACTACTTTTTCTCCCTCTCATCCTGATAACAAAGAGAATCACTGTTAACCTGCTAATTTTCATTACATAAAAACTTGTCTCTGCATCAAATGCCAGTTGATAGAATAGTAGTTGGTTCCCTATCTACCAGTGATTGGAGGCTCAATTCCTACTTTAATCTTCATCTTGAATTAGGTTTCAATGTAACAAGCTCTGGAGAGGCCAGAATGGAAGTGGGACTGCAAATCAACATGGCAAACAAACAGGAGCTTGGGGTTGTCCCATGGATGAAATACAAGCACGCTTTGACACGATCACCCATCTGCCTTTGGCTTCTCCCAATGTGGAGGAGACCACATTGTGAATAATGAATGCAGGTCCCTAGATAGGAAGAAATGCAAGTGATTCACTGCTTGAATCCCTAGACAGTGGGAAGGGGATAGGTGAAAGGTGAGGTGCTGCATCTCCTAAGGATGCAAGGCAGAGATTAAAGAGGGATTAGCTTGATTGGTCACATATACATCAAAACATACAGTGAAATATGTTGGTTGCATCCATGAGCCATCACTGCCTTAGTAATTCAAGTCTTGTCTAAATGCTTCTTAAACGTGAGAGTGTTGGCCTCTACCTGGTCCAGATTCTAACCCCTCTCTGTGTGAAAATCATCCTCTCAAGTCCTATCTCTCATTTTCGGCTTCTTGTTTAGATCATGGTGAAAAGGTTCTTAATAACTACTCATCTATTCCCTTACTGATTTTGGATACCTCTATAAAGTCACCCTTTAGCCTCATGTCCTCCAGGGAAAATAAACCCAGCCAATCCAATCTTGTTTTACAAAGAAAATGCTCTAACACCCTGGTGAAACAAATCCAGAATGCTGGAGGGACAAAGCATCAACTGTTTATTTCCCTCCATAGATACTGCCTGGTTGGCTGGTGGTGTAGTGGAATCCACGCCAGACTTCGAGGTGAGTAATCCCGGGTTCAACTCTGGCTGGCTCCTGGCATGCTTTCCATCCATGCTGGGTTGAGAGTCGAGCTAGCAACTTGGCCTCATTAAATACAGACAAAATTGCTAAAGAAATGGCAAGGCTGCTGCCCGATGCGCGGAAAGGAATGATGATAACAATAGATGCTATCTGACCTGCTGAGTTCCTCCAGCATCTTGTGTGTGTTGCTCTGGATTTGCAGCATCTGCAGAATCTCTTGTGTTTTCAATTTGCAATATCCTGGCAAATTTCATCTGTACCCTTTCCAGCACAATCACCTTCCTATGGTGTGATGACAAAAACTTTGTACGATACTACAGATGTGGCCTGAACAATGGCTTTATAAAATTGTAGTATGACATCTCTACTCTTCTTTCTATGCTATGGCTGCTGAAAGCAGGGATCCCATTGCCCTTCTTCACTACCTGACCTATCCTGCAAGTGTTGGGTGTCTTTGGACTTGTATGCCAAGGTTCCTCTGTTCATCAACATTTCCTAGGGCCCTGACATTTATTGATTATATCTGTAATCAGTAATTAAGTAACCTTCCAAAATGTATTATTTCACAGTTGTCAGGATGAAATTCCATCCGCTATCAATCTGCCCAACTTTCTAGGTGATATATATCATACAGTAGCTGAAGACAATCCTCTTCACTTTCTACAAGGGAGAATAGTCAGGGCATCAAAGGTTATGGGGAGAAGGCAGGAGAATGGGGTTGATAGGAATAATAAATCAGTCATGATGGAATGGTGGAGCAGACTCAATGGGCCAAATGGCCTAATTCTACTCCTATGACTTATGGTCTTATCAAGTTCAAGTGTTTGTGTTATCTGCAGACTTACTAAACTTATCTCCTGCATTCACATCCAAGTCATTAATGTATGTCACAACTATCAGGGTCCCAAAATCACTGGTCTAGGACCTCCGATGAGAAAAGCAACCCTCTGCCTCCAGTTGCCAAGCTAAAAGCAGACCAGGGAGTTATCAAGGGAGCAATGTTTGCCAAATATTCAAAGGCGGGGAGGGGAAGGGTTGCCTTGTGGCAGAACCTTACTGGAAGTGACAGAAAGGATGACCTGTTAAAGGCAGGACTGGTGGGATGAAAGGTGATGCTCGGGGAACTTATCTGGGAGAAGAGGAGGTGAGGGTAGAGGTGGTCTGTCCAGGGAAATCAGAGTTCCGGTTTAAGGTGGCACTGGTGAATCCCAGCAACTACTTACTAGCAGCAAACAAAACTAAGATTGCAACTGCATACTTTATTAATAACACCTTTTCTGTAAAAAATTATGGTAAGCAATCACCACAAACAATGAGAGACAGGCGAAGGCAAGGCTGAGCCAAGGGTTGAAGCATGTAATGCAAAGCTGAGGCGAGGGTCAAAGCGTACATGTGCAAGACGAAGTTGAGGCATATTTGAGGCAAAATTGGGGACAGCAGAACAGAGGAGAGGCAGATTCAAGGCCCATCCATCTAAACCAAGAACAAGGTTTGATTGATTGAAGCATCAGGCCAGTTTGGAAAGGTCAGGTGCAGGCCAAAACATGGCAGCAGGGTCCAGGCCCAGAAAGTATCGATGTGACAGAGCCCCGGTCCTAGAGCAAGGAATGACACAATGTTTGGATGATTTAAACACTAGGCCAGATGGATTAAAAAGGCAAGGTGTTGGGACCAGAGGCAAAAGTTGGGCCAATTCTGCTCGCAGCTCTGCAACGTTTACCCATTTCTGTGCTGACCTGAAGCTGAGCCTCTGACCTGCTCTGGGCTTCATGTCTTTGGACTCTCTTTTGTTCCAAAGCTATTTTAGTGTTTGCATGATGTGTGTTTTTTTCTCTCTCTCTGCACATTGGGTTTTTTGGGTTTCTTTGCTGTTTTATTTATTTATTGACATACAGCACAGAAAAAGGCCTTACAGCCCTTCGAGCCGCACTGCCCAGCAGTCCCCCAATTTAATCTTATCCTAATCACGGGACAATTTACAATGACCAATTAACCTACTAACTGGAATGTCTTTAAGACTGTAAGACCATAAGACATAGGAGCAGAATTAGGCCATTCAGCCCATCAACTCTGCTCTATTTCATCATGGCTGATCCTGGATCTCACTCAACCCCATTCACAGTCTTTGGACTGTGGGTGGAAACTGCAGTACCCAGAAGAAACCCATGCCATCACAGGAAGAATGTACAAACTCCTTACAGACAGCAATGGGAATTGAACCCAGGTCACTGGCAATATAAAGCGTTGTGCTAACCACTATGCGGCCATGCTGCCCGTACTGTGGCTTCCTGTAAGGAAACGAATATCAAGGTTGTATAACGTATACATACTTAGATAAATGTACTTTGAAATTTGAATGTCTTTCAGAGGGTCCAGTGTGGATTGAAGTTCACACAATGAAGGTGGAGGAATTGAGGGAATGAAATGGAGGTAGGATGGGAGAAAGTACAGTCAAGATGGCTGTAGGAGCCTATCAACCAGTGTTGATAGCTAGCCATCACTTGAGATGGACATGGAAAGATCCAAAAAGGGCAAGTTATAGATTTTCCATGTGGAGGACACTGGCAGCATATGAGAAAAAAAATCAAATGCAACAACACTTAACTGTTAAAGAGTTGTGGAACTGCACAAGAATAGAATAGAACCCAAGACCGTTCTGTGCATCCCAGATGAAGTGGCAAGCTACACATGGAAATAGCCACATCATTGACCTGGACTTCTTGTGGAGCTGGAATAAGTGAATGGAGTTGAAGGGGAGAATGTCAGACAAGTTTAGCCAGGCAACGTGGAGAGGACTCAGACTGACGCTGAGTCTAGCCTGTGACTATGTCCCAGAGCTGATAACCGCCCCCAGAATAGTAACTGGCTCTGATTTTCTTTGAACCAAACTCTAGCCCATTCTGCTTAAACTAAACTGAGACCAGTGACCTCTGAGCAGCTTTGGAAGAGGAGGAAATATTGAGCCCCAAGTAAAGGCTCGAATATGGCAAAGGCAAAGACAGCCTCAGACCGTTCTCACTGAGGATTCAGATCAGACATGTGATATAAGTGCCATCTGATTACAAATTTACTTCCCACCATAAATTACCCAGGACCTTGGGGAAGGACATGTGATGTGTGGTGATCACCCACCACTGAACACTTACACATGGAGCGCTGCTACAGCAAATCAGCGTCCATTATCAGGGACCCCCACCACCTAGGCCATGCTCTCCTCTCACTGCTGCCATCAGGAAGAAGGTACAGGAACAATAGGATTCCCACCACCAGGTTCAGGAACATTTATTACCCCTCAATCATCAGGCTCCTGAACCAAAGGGGATAACTTCACTCAACCCAACACTGAACTGTTCCCACAACCTACAGACTCACTTTCAAGGACACTTTATCTCATGTTCTCCATATTTATTGCTTACTCATTTATTATTATTATTATTCTCTTTTGTATTTGCACAGACTGTTGTTTTTTGCACATTGCTTGTTTGTCCATCTTGTAAGTGGCTTTTCATCATTTACATTGTGTTTCTTTGTGTTTACTGTGAATGCCTGTAAGAAAACAAATTTCAAGGTTGCATGTGGTGACACATATGTACTTTGAACTTTTAATTTTAAATACACCAGTACTTGACTGGCAGCCCATGAAACTGCTCTATCCATTCCTCCACTGAATAATAATTTTCAAAAATGTTGTTGTGGGTCCACCCAACATTTTTCATTGTGGTGGAATTCAGCTGGGTAGGGAGATCACAGCCTCTCCCATCCTGAGCAAAGATTGATCAATGCAAATGCATTCGGGAAGGATCCTGAGCTATAACTCCAGATCAGTACAAGAGAATTTCATTCTGAGGAATAACTCTCATCATATTTGTCCAGCCTTACTATGGAGTCAGACATCTAAAAATATCCTCTTGATTTTACTGCCTAACAACGGCTTGGAGAAATGCACACAACAGTAGTGTCATTTGTATGTCAGAGTGCCAGGTCAGATTTCAACCACAGGAAGTCATTTTGAAATATTTACATATTTGTCTAGCGAGAAGTTGATAAAATAAAATAAAATAAAAATTACATACAAGTTACAGCCTTATGCAATGGACACTATTTTGGTAAATATCTTTGATAGGCACATGGATGATAGAAAAATGGAAGGCTATATAGGAGGGAACGGGTTGATTGATCTTAGAGTAGGTTAAAAGGTCTGCACAACATTGTGGGCCAAAGGGCCTGTACAGTGCTGTAGTGTTCTATGCACCAAAGACCATTCTAACGTCCCTCTCTTCAACAAGCTCCCGCTTCTGCTGGTTCAGCTTCCTCTGGGTAGCGCACTGGATTGACACAATTTCTTCGATATAATATTTTATTATGTTAAGAATCAAAGGGATAACAATTCTGCCAAACCTGTGGGCAGTGACATGAAAACATTGATCAGTGCATTCCTCGAGACAATTAAATCATGATGACCAGTGACTTACATTCACTCATGTCAATAAACTGATTGCACAACTTTAAACAATTTAACATTTATACCCCTAAAATAAAAACCCGTCACCATTGGATATCTGGTTCTGCAAACCAAGAGGCAGCAGTTTGACTGATCCATATGTTGTAATTAATTACACAATTAATTTCACAAAAATTCAAACAGCAACCCTGAGTGACACAACAATGATTCCACTCTTCAAGACGTTAGTGATTTAGAGAAAACTCTAGGCTCTGTAACACAGACTGAGATGCCTGCTTCTCTCATGAGAGCCAGCTGTTATGGAAATCTTGGAATATTTGATATTACCAGCTTTCACTCATATACCACAAAGAAATAAACCTAATTTGATTAGCCCTCTATGTCAAGAACATGGAGATGAGTAAGCAAAAAAAAAAAATCACAATACTCAGAAATTGTAGAAAGTTTCTCATCTTTGAACAATGATTCCATAATATATGGAAGTAAGATAAGCCAATAATAGCCTCCCCTGTCAGACTCCAAACTCCACAGGAATTCTGTAAGATTTTGTTAGAGATTTGTACAATGAGAAAAATGGACTGAAAACTCTCCCAGGCTCTCTCCACCCTTTATTGTAGCAGTTTCTTGGATTAACTTCTTTGCTGCACTACTGAATGAAGGACATGTCAAACCCCTGCAACAACATAAAGGTAGATATTTCCTTGACGTTTGCTGGGGTTTAATCACCTTAAATCTAGACTAGAAATCCCAGAAGACACTGTGTTAGACAATGATGCTCTTTCATAGAGGGAACATTTACTGTTTTAGCATAAGATAAAATGCTGGTCATGACAGGACCAAAGAACTTTCAGCAAAAGATGACAATATCTCAGACTCACTCATGGGTTTGTGCACTCTTCCCTTTTATCCCCATTTATTAATGTAGACTAATCCAGTTTAACCAGTGATGATCATCTGTATAACCACTGCCTGAATCACTGCTAATGAACAGAATCCATTTCTGAAATGGGGAAGGTTATGGAAGCTCCAAATTACATGTTTAAGAAAGCACCGGAAATATTGACTTTTCAAGTATCACCTTGCTAAAGTGAATTGCAGATTTACCATCATATCTAACTACTAATTTGAGGTACTTGGACAATTTTCACTGTAATTGTACTGTCTAGTATTGGTCGTCTTGCTGAGGTTATACAGAGAGATGACTTGTACCATATTAGTAAAATAACCAAGTGTCTCCCAGAACTTATTGCACTGTGTCATTACTTAAAATATGTCTCAGCTAATTTATCATTTAACTCTGCCACGGACAGTCCCAGGTCCGGCTACAAAAGGAGGAAAGTTGGGCATGGGGCTAGCAATCCCATCCCATAAAAACACAGAGCTACAGAAACAACAATAGAAGCTGAAAGGCCTCATTCCTGGGAAAGGAAGGAAAGAGGGGCCCAGGTCAGAGAACTCTCAAGCTGAAGCCAGTAGCCTATGGCCCAGTAGGGGAAATGGGCTTAAGGAATTGGTCTTTGCTTGAAATAAAAGACAAAACCAAAAGGATTTGTGTATGTACAATGTGATCACTCACTGTTCTCTGAGGGATTACAATGATAAAAGCCATTTTATACCAAGTATGTGTAATAGACTTCATTCTCAGATTGGCATGAATGTACCACTAAAATTAATCTCAAGTACATGCACAAATCATGATATTTCGGACTGCATTTCACTCATGTAAAAGCTTGAATTCAAGTGATCAGTAATTTGAAACGCGACTTCCATTTTGACTAGGAGGTCAGCAAAGTAAATTATTACATAACCCAAAATGTCAATCATGATCAGGAGGCTGTATCTGCATGGGCAGGTTCCATCTCACATCAATTTATCATTTCAGGATGTAGAAGGATGAATGCAACGTCATGTATAACAAGTCCAGTGACAAACAGAAACTTTCCAACTGATAATCACAGTTAGAATGAAGGCAGACTTCTTAAAAAATAAAATTTCATGACCTACTGTAGCACAATCTCTTGCAGAGACTTGCACTGAAATGGCAGAGAAGGAGGTGGGAGAGATGGATGGATGAGGAAAGGCAGAGAGAGGTGGGAGAGATGGAAGGAAGAGGAAAGACTGAGAAAGAGTGGGAAGTAAAGCATGAGGTGTAGGTAAGGTGTAGAGAGGTGGAATAGAGAATGAAGAAGAAGTCATATGGGAAAGAGTATAGGGGAATGCAAGCAAGAGGGGTAAAAAAATGAAATGAAAGAGTTAGCGATACTGTGTTGACTCTTCTATAATGATAGGCCTGATCCACTTGGCAAGCAGACAGTTAATATCCATGTCCAATTTGTTGGTCCATGTTGGTTGAATTCCGGCAGCCATTGCGGATCTAAAAGTTAATTGAAGCTGCCTTATTTTCACGTATGATCACAGTAGATTCACTGGCTGGTTAGCTGTTTCATTGTCAAAGGGGCAAAGCAGGGTCGTGTTCTCACTGTCCTTGTGATCATCTTGATTGTTTGGGCCTGACCGTTCTTCAGCTAGCCCAGTGTCAGTTACAGTTAAGGCGACATTTTGCATGCTGTAATTAGGATTCACTTCCTCCATTTTAACCAGACTGTCTTCCTCGTTGTCTGTTATCTGCTGTTGTCCATTGTCAGTGCAGTTCACACTTTGCAGTGGGATTAACTCAGACTCATACTTATCTGCCTCCACTCCATGCAGGATTCGATAAGGTCCCCGGTTAGAGTTATACTGCAGGCTGAACTTGAAGTCTTTCCTGGGGTAGAAAATAACCTCTAGGGTGTAATATATGGACCAGAAAATGGTAAAACAACCCAGGAGTAACAGCATCTGAGAAGAGAAACATTTTGTATTCTGTTATTGCTTATTTCCCAGTTAACTGACCAATTTTGATACTCTCCCACCCCTGCCCCCTTGCCAATATTGATTTGGCTGTGGGTTCCCAATTGAGGATCATCATCTGGAATTAGATTTCTCACTATCTCCAACAAAGCTTTCCTTGCCTATGGAAAGCACAACACTTCAGATGTCAGAGGCAATAAAGAAAGGAATCACAGGTAATGTTCAGTAGGTGACAGAAAGGAAGGGTATTGAAAACAAGATGAGCACATGAGATTAGGCAGATTACTCAGGAGTGAAATTAGGGCTGGCACATTTGCTATAGCTGGTAGAGCTGCTACCTCCATGTTCCATTGACCAGGGTTCAATTCTGACATTCGGTACTGTCTGTGTGAAGTTTTCCACCTTGTGCTCTGGTTTCCTCCCACAGCCCAAAGATGTCTCGGTTGATAGGTCAACTGGCCTCTGTAAATCACCCCCGTCTTAAGGTGGAGGGGGGGGGATGAGTTGACAGAAATGTGGGAGAATCAATATGGGAGGAATGCAAATAGGTGTTTGAAGGTCAGCATGGAGTAGGTGGGCTGAAGGGCCTGTGACCTTGTGACTCTATAAACACCAACACCAACTGATTGAGCTGAGTTTCTTTCTTTATTTTAAGATGACTGGATTGAGGGAGATGTCAGAAGTAGGAATTTTATTTACACAGAGTGTGGTGGGTGAATGGAACACACTGTCTAGGGAAGTGGTAGAGGCAGACACATTAGAGACTTTTAAGAAACTTAGACAGCCACATGGATGAAAGGAAAATGGAGGGTTGCACAGGAGGGAAGGGTTAGATTGATCTTGGAGTAGGTTAAAGTGTTGTCACAACATCATGGGACAAAGGACCTGTACTGTGTTGTATTGTTCTATGTTCTGAAGTCAATTTATTCAGCTGATATGGGGGCCACTTCATTTGTTACCTATCAACAATTACCCTTGAACTGAGTAACTTGCCGTACATTTCCAGAGATCACTCAGTCATACACATGATGGGTCTAGATATACATAAACCAGACCTGGTATGGATGACAGGACTCTTGCCCTAAGTGCCAACTATGAACTAAAAGATATTTTAGGGATAATTTGGCAGTTTCATTGTTTAATTCTAGAATTAACCAAATTTAATATCTAAATTGAATTGTGCCGGGATTTGAACTCAGATTTCTGGAGCTCATCCAATACTTATCGTTCCATGCAAGGTTAAACCAACTTTCACCCGAATGCCACACAACAGCATCTTTCAGCAGTATTGTTGGGGGTTAGGGCAGGTATCACGGACACTACTTCCTAGATAACTAGCCCTGAAGCCAATTACAGCTCATTGGCTGATACGTCAATGTTTTATACCTGTATAGCACTGAACAGGGGACTACAGTAATGGTTAACTATATAAGCAGATTTTAATCAAAGGCCCAAGACAAGTGCCATTTCCTCTCATATGAAGTGAAAAATTGAGAGATAAACCAGGGGTTTTGTCAGAATTTGAAGGTTCGTGTTTCAGGTGTAATTAGATTGGTTCTGATCAGTGTTCCCCTTTGAAACATTAAACTGACTTGTTTATTCAGATGCTGCTTGAGATGCTGTGTATTTCTGATATATTTTTTAAACATGATGTTTTTTTAATTTATACCTTTTAGTTTTATAGAGTCATAGAGGAATACAGCACAGATATAGGCCCTTCAGCACAGTGAGACTATGCTGACTAGGTTGTCCACCTAGCTAGTCCCAATTCAGCCCATGTCCCTTCAAACCCCTCACCTCCATGTACCTATCCACCAGGTACTTATACTATTGTACTTCTTACTACTCTGGCAGTACTTTCACTTCCAGTACCAGTCTCACAATCCCAAGGGTCAGGTGCACAGTCCTGTCCTATTGTGGTGTGCAAAAGGTGTTGAGATGCTATGATAAATGTTACCTTGAGTGTGTTGGGAGACATATAATTCCATTCCTGATCTGAGATCTCCAGTCCAGGGGGACAAGGCAATGAAAAGCTGTCGTTCAGGAATTTTCCACTCATAGCTTCTTCAACCACCCTTGGTAATGTCAAGAAGCACACAGTTAAATATGATGGTTGCTTAACTAATGAATGTTTTGATGCATGGCAAGCCCTTCCCAACAACTGAGCTCTCTGAAGGCAAATCGTGGCTCAAGCTTTCTCAGGAGAATGAGAGGGATATTTTTATTAATTTATTCAAGACGTTTGTTCAAAATCCAATCCTGATGCAGGGTCTCAACCCAAAACACTGGCCAACCCTTTGTCTTCATCTGTCTGACCTGCTGAGTTTTTTTTAGCACATTAAGCACTTGAGGCACATTAATCTCAATCACCTCTGTGAGAAAAGGAGACATTTTTAGTGCCAAGGATATGGATTTTGAGGAGGAAGGTCAAATCATGGCCATTGCATAGGTACTGTGGCCAGACCCAAGAATACAAAAAGAATTTTTTAAATTAAAAAATACAAACTGTGAGAAACATACAGTCTTTCCCCTCTCTGCCCCCACCCCACCTTTACCCATTTCACCTCCATCCCCATCTGATTGTCAACTAATTGGCACGGAAAAAAATATCTTGGGGGAGGATGTTACTCTGTCAACATGTGACCAAGGATTTACCTCTGGCGTTGCTTGACGTCTTCAAATGACCAGGAAGAACCATACAGTGTGAGCTGCCATTGATTGAGGAATCCATCCTTTCGCTGAGGGTTGGTGTCTGAGTGAAGACAGAGAGAGGATGAGCACTATAACATCTCTTTTAGATTGGAGCGAGATGTAAAATGCGCCATGGTAGCATAGTGGTTACAGTGACACTAATACAGTTCAGGACGTCCAAGCTTGGAGTTCAATTCCACGTCCTCTGTAAGTAGACTGTAGATCCTCCCCAAGGAATGAGTGGGTTTTCTCTGGATGATCCGGTTTCCTCCCACAGTCCAAAGGCGTACTGTTTAGAAGGTTCGTTGATCATTGTAAATTGTCCTCGGTTATTAGGTGAGAGTTAAATCAGTGGGTTGCTGGGCAGTGTAGCTCGAAGAGCTGGAAGCGCCTGTCCCATGCTGTATCTCTAAACTAAAATAAAATCTGTTGCCAAATATCGTACTTTTGTAACAGATTAATGCCTACAATCATCCTTCAACTATTTTATGTTATTAAGTATTAATCCACAAAATTCTGCATCTATTCTGAACATAAGAAATAGGAGAAGGAGTAGGCCATCCGGCCCATCAAGCCTGCCCAGTCATTCAATAAGATCACGGCTGATCTGTCTGTAAACTCAGCTCCATCTACCTGCCTTTTCCCCATAACCCATAATTCCCTTACTACGTAAAAACCTATCTAACTATATCTTAAATATATTTAGTGAAGAAGCCTCAACTGCTTCCCTGGGCAGCGAATTCCACAGATTCACCACTCTCTGGGAAAGACAGTTTCTCCTCGTCTCCGTACTAAATCTTCTCCCCTGAATCTTGAGGCAATGTCCCCTAGTTCTAGTCTCAACTACCAATGGAAACAATTTTCTATATAAGCACACAACCATATAACAATTACAGCACAGAAACGGGCCATCTTGGCCCTTCTAGTCCATGCCGAACACTTACTCTCACTTAGTCCCACCGACCTGCATTTAGCCCATAACCCTCCATTCCTTTTATTTTATAACATGGAATATCTCTTTCAATGTTTGTCTGGAAAGTTAAACTGACACTAGAATACCTATGAAAATCCAAAAAAAAAATCTGCAGATACTAGAGATCAGAAAGTAAAACAAAAACTGCTGCAAACACATCAGATCAAGCAGCATCTGTGGAAAAGAGAGTTCAAACGCTTCTTCTGAACGGGAGAGAAATAAGGTTCAGGGCTGGGTGATTTGGCCCCTCAAACCTGCTCTACCACCTTAATCAAGATCATTGCTGATGTCCAGATTCCTGAATGCCTTGGGTAACATTTAAGTTAATTGCTATCAAAAATCTATTGACCTTTGTCTAAAAATTAATTTGGAGAGGTTTAATATGATTAGGAATAGTCAGCAGGCTTTGTCGAGGGCAGGTCGTGCCTAACGAGCCTGATTGAATTTTTTGAGGATGTGACTAAACACATTGATGAAGGAAGAGCAGTAGATGTAGTGTATATGGATTTCAGCAAGGCATTTGATAAGGTACCCCATGCAAGGCTTATTGAGAAAGTAAGGAGGCATGGGATCCAAGGGGACCTTGCTTTGTGGATCCAGGACTGGCTTGCCCACAGAAGGCAAAGAGTGCATGGAGGCCAGTGACCAGTGGAGTACCTTAGGGATCTGTTCTGGGACCCTTACTCTTGGTGATTTTTATAAATGACCTAGATGAGGAAGTGGAGGGATGGGTTAGTAAGTTTGCTGATGACACGAAGGTTGAAGGTGTTGTGGATAGTGTGGAGGGCTGTCAGAGGTTACAGCGGGACATTGATAGGATGCAAAACTGGGCTGAGAAGTGGCAGATGGAGTTCAACCTAAATAAGTGTGAAGTGGTTCATTTTGGTAGGTCAAGTATGATGGCAGAATATTGTATTAATGGTAAGACTGTTGGCATTGTGGAGGATCAGAGGGATCTTGGGGTCCGAGTCCATAGGACACTCAAAGCAGCTGCGCGGGTTGACTCTGTGGTTAAGAAGGCGTACGGTGTATTGGCCTTCATCAATCATGGAATTGAATTTAGGAGCCGAGAGATAATGTTGCAGCTATATAGGACCGTGATCAGACCCCACTTGGAGTACTGTGCTCAGTTCTGTTCACCTCACTACAGGAAGGATGTGGAAACCATAGAAAGGGTGCACAGGAGATTTACAAAAATATTACCTGGATTGGGGAGCATGCCTTACGAGAATAGGTTGAGTGAACTTGGCCTTTTCTCCTTGGAGCGATGGAGGATGAAAGGTGACCTGATAGAGGTGTATAAGATGATATAGATTGTGTGGATAGTCAGAGGCTTTTTCCCAGGTTGATACAAGAGGATACAGGTTTATGGTGCTTGGAAATAGGTACAGAGGAGATGTCAGGGGTAAGTTTTTTACTCAGAGAGTCGTGAGTACGTGGAATGGGCTGCTGGCAACGGTGGTGGAGGCAGATATGATTTAAGAGACTTTTGGATAGGTACATGGAGCTTAGTAAAATAGAGGGCTATGGGTAAGCCGAGTAATTTCTAAGGTAGGGACATGTTCATCACAACTTTGTGGGCCGAAGGGCCTGTATTGTGCTGTAGGTTTTCTTTGTTTCTAAGTGAGATTACCTCCTATCCCTCTAGATTCTGGAGGGTATAGGGCCAGATCTGATTAAACACCCTCATACAACAATCCCCACATCCTGAGAATGAATGCAGTGAACCTCTGTGCATTCTATTATAAATATCTTGCCTTGTTGATAAGGAGATCATCCAGGCAATATTTGTGCTGCACTCTTACCAGTGCCCTGTAGAATTGCATTTTGCTGTCTTTACTGACAAAATGCTGGTGGAACGCAGCCGGCCAGGCAGCATCTACAGGAAGAAGCACTGTCAAAGTCAGTCCTGACGAAGTGTTTCGGCCCAAAACATCGACAGTGCTTCTCCCTATAGATGCTGCTTGGCCTGCTGTGTTCCACCAACATTTTGAGTGTGTTGCTTGAATTTCTAGCATCTGCAGATTTCCTCATGTCAGCTGTCTTTACTGTTCAAATCCCATTGCAATAACATCCAAAATACCATTTGGTTTCCTTTTTTGCTTACTGTACCTGCACATTACATTTTCAGTGGTTCCTTTACTAGAATATCCAGCTCCTTCTGTCCAGCAAGTCACTTCCAACTCTTAAAAACTAACCTGTTGTTATACTTTTTTCACCAAATTAATGATTTCAAATATTTCTGCATTATAGTCCATCTGTCAGGTTCCCATTTATTCAGTTTGCCTTTCTATATCCCCCCACCCTCGACGCTTCCTTACCATCAACCTCCTTGTGCAACTGGATCCCGGATTACCTCACTTGTAGACCCCAGTCAGTTCAGATTGCCAAAAACACTATCTCCACCAGCACAGGTTCAGCATAAGCCTGTGTGTTTAGTCCCCTGCTCTACTCGTTTTACTCTTATGACTGTGAGTCTAAGCACAGCTCCAATGTCATATTCAAGTTTGTTGACAACACCGCTGTTGCTGGCTGAAACAAAGGTGGTGAAGAATCAGTTTATAGGAGGGAGATTGAAAATCTGGCTCAGTGGTGCCACAATAGCAACCTCTTACTCAAAGTCAGCAAGACCAAAGAGCTGATTATAGCGGAAGAATCTGGTCCCCATTAAGGGATCAAAGGTGGAGAGGGTCAGTAACTTTACATTCTTTGCCATGATCATATCAGAGCATTTGTCCTGGGTCCAGCAGCACTTAAGTGCCATTACAAAGAAGGATTGACAGCGCTTCTACTTTCTTAAAAGCTTGCGTAGATTCAGAATGTCATCTAAATCTTCCACAAACTTCTATAGATGCACAGTGGAGAATATCCTGACTGGCCACGTACAGCCTGGCATGGAAACACCGATGTCCAGAAACAAAAGAGTCTACAGAAAGTGGTGGAGACAGCCCAGTCCATCATAGGTAAGGCTTCCCCCATCATTGAGCATATTTACAAGGAGCGCTTCCACAAGAAAGCAGCATCTGTCAAGGATCTCACCATCCAAGCCATGCTCACTTCTACCATCAAGTAGGAGGCACAGATGCCTAAGGTCCCACGCCACCAGGTTCAGGAACAACCATCAAGGTTCTGAACTGGCGTGGATAACTTCACTCACCTCAACACTGAACTGATTCCACAATCTACAGATTCACTTTCAATTACTCTACTACTCATGTTCTCAGCATTAGCTTTTAAAAATTAGCATAATTTGTCTTTTTTATGTATAGCTTTCATAAATTCTATCGTATTTCTTTATTTTCCTGTAAATGCCTGCAAGAAAATGAATCTCAAGGTTGTGAATGCTGACGCATACAGTATGTACTTTGATGATTTTGAAAAATTGATGCTCATGCTATCAGTTTGGCGGCTATGCAGATCAGAATATGAGGTGTTGCTCCTCCAACCTGAGAATGACCTCACCATGGCAGTAGAGGATACTATGGACAGACGAGTCAGAATATGAATAGGAAGTCGAATTGATATGGTTAGCCATTTGGTAATGTCTCCCCCATCTCATCTCTGCTTTTCCATTCCCCATTCTGGTTTCTGTCCCACCCCTTCTCTTTTCACCTGCCTTTCACTTCCCACTGGTTCCCCTCCTCCTTCCCTTTCCTCCATGGTCCACTCTCCTCTCCCATCAGATTCCTTTCTCTTCAGCCCTATACCGCTTCCACCTATCACCTCCCAGCTTCTCACTTCATCACATTTCCCTGCACCCACCCACCTTCCTCCTCACCTGGTCTCACCTATCATTTGCCAGCTTCTAAACCTTTCATTCCTCTCTTCCTTCTTATTCTGAATGCTGTTTCCTGTCTTGACGAAGGATCTTTGCCCAAAACATTGACAGTTTATTCCTCTCTCTATAAATGTTACCTGATCTGCTGAGTTCCTCCAGCATTTTGTCTGTGTTGCTCTGGATTTCTAACAGCTGCAAAATTTCTTGTGTTTGTGATGTTATGTTGATCCTGTGTTGAGTTACTTCATTTCCTATGGCCTCCGCACTTACCCAAATCACGAATGACCAACTTGTAGATGCCTTGTGCCCTCTCACCCCAGCATCGCACCGTGGAATACATCCAGTCAGTGAGGCCAGAATTATCTCTGTAAGGAGGAAAGCAAAGACTGGAGTTAATCTACCTTCATACTTAAATGGGTGATTTGTAAGCTCACTTAGCAAAACTGTTTACAAGTCATGGCATGGGCTGTTAATCCACTCAAGTTCAGCTACACATCTTGGTCTGTTTCTGTGCTTTTAGTGCTCTATGACTCTATAACCATTCCCTTCCCATGTCACATTCATTACTGGACTGCACGAGTAAATGATTACCACACCTGGAGAGGCAGAATTGAACACTGTGGCACTCAGTATCCAAAATATCATTTTACTCAAACTAATCTGCCAAATGATCAGAATCAGAATCAATCCAGTTTAATATCAATGGCATACAGTATGTCGTTAAATTTGCTAACTTTACAGCAACAGTACAATGAAATACATGATAAATAAATATAGAGAAAAAAACTAAATTACATTAAATATATATGTCTAGTAAATAGTTAATTTAAAATAAGTAGTTCAAAATCAGAAATAAAAAAGTAGTGAAGTAGTGCTCAATGTCGATTTAGGAATCGGGTGGCAGAGGGGAAGAAGCTGTTCCTGAATCACTGACTGTGTGCCTTCAGGCTTCTGTACCTCCTACCTGATGGTAACAGTGAGAAAAGGGCATGTCCTGGGTGCTGGAGGCCATTAATAATGGGAAGATGTCCTGGGTACTTTGTAGGCTAGTACCCAAGATGAAACCAGCTAAATTTACAACTCTATGCAGCTTGTTTCAGTCCTGTGCAATAACCCCTCCATACCAGACAGTGTTAGAGCCTGTCAGAATGCTCTCCACGGCCTTCTTTATAACTGTATCGATATGTTGGGACCAGGTTAGATCCTCAGAGATCTTGACACCCAGAAAATTGACACTGCTCACTCTCTCCACTTCTGATCCCTCTATGAGGATTGGCATGTGCTTCCTCATCTTACCCTTCCTGAAATCCACAATCAGGTCTTTGGTCTTGCTGATGTCCTGTTCGGATTTTATCCACAGGATAAATATCCAATCACAACCAAAAAAATCCAAAATACAACAGAAAATGCTTGGAAGGCTTAGAATGTTAAGCAGTATCTGTGGAGAGAGAAATGGAGCTAAACATTCCATTCTGCTCCCCTCCCTTCTTTATACCTACTGATCCCACTGGTCCTTATCACCGCATCTCTTTCCCCTCTCCATCTGCTTATCACTCACACATTCCTTCTTCCCTTCACACGATCCCCTTCCCTTTAATCTGTGACCCTCTGTCCTCTCCTATCAGATTTAATTTTCTTCATGCCTTTGTCATTTATATCTATCACCTCCCAGCTTCTTCTGTCATTTCCACTCTCTGTCTCCCTCATCTGCCTATCACCTCCCTCCTCCTCACCTGGATCCACCCATTACCTGCCCTCTCTTACTACACCCCTTTCCCCCACCTTTTTATACTGGCCATCTCCCTTCTTTCTTTTCAGCCCTTGACCCAAAACATTAACAGTCCATTTTCCTCCATAGATGCTGCCTGGCCTGCTGAGCCCCCCCAACTCCTTTGTGTGTTGCTCCAGATTTCCAGCATCTGCAGTTTCTTATGTCTTCAAAGGTGTTAATGTTTCAGCGTGAGACCTTTTCACTGGAACAGACATTGACCAGATACAATTATATCAAATGCAAAACATAAATCATTACAGCACAATACAGGCCCTTTGGCCCATAGTGTTGTGCTGACCTTTTAACCTATTCCAAGATCAATCTAACCCTTCCCTACTACATAGCCCTCCATTTATCTATCATCCGTGTGTCTATGCAAGAGTTACTTAGATGTCCCCAATATATCTACCTCTACCACCACACCTGGCAGGGTGTTCCCTGCACCCACCACTCTTTGGGTAAATAATGTACCTTTGACATCCCCCCCTATACTTTCCTCCAATCACCTTAAAATTATTCCTTTCATTTTAGTCATTTCTGCCCTGAGAAGAAGTTTTTGTCTAAATCTATGCCTCTTGTCATCTAGTATACCTCTATCAAGTCACTTACATCCTCCTTGGCTCCAAAGAGAAAAGCCCTACCTTGCTCAACCTATCCCCATAAGGCATTCTTTCTAATCCTGGTAAATCTCCTCTGCATCTTCTCTAAAGCTTGCATGTACTATATAATGAGGCAACCAGAGCTGAGCACAATATTCCAGAGTTTTATAGAGTTGCAACATTACCTCACAGCTCTTAGGCGTGATTCCAATGAAAACTCATTAAAATCTCTGCATAGATGCTGATTTTCTGGATGTTTTCAGCATGACATCCCATACCACCAGTTCAGGAACAGTTACTACCCCTCAACCATCATGCTATTGAACCAGAGGGGATAACTTCACTCACCCCATCACTGAACTGTTTCCACAACATATGGACTCACTTTCAAGGACTCTTCATCTCATGTTCTTGATATTTATTGTTTACTTATTTATTATTATTATTTCTTTTTTCTCTCTTTTTGTATTTGCACAGTTTTGTTGTCTTTTGCACATAGGGTCTGTCCTGTTGGTGTGGTCTTTCATTGATTCTATTGTGTTTCTGGTATTTACTGTGAATGCTCACAAGACAATAAATCTCTAGCTTGCATATGGTGACATTCTGTATATGTACTTTGATAATAAATTTAATTTGAACTTTGAAATAATTATGTTGCTTGCATTAGCTTTACACCTTTTCTTTGAATATGACATCTTATTAATTATTTCTGTTTGGGTTCTAGCCAAGATTAAGCAACTAAGTAACCATATTAAATGTTCCACTGCAAACATTTTGCCTTTGGAGTGAATGTTTTTATTTTGATGCTAGACTGCACATAATAACATTATACACCATGTCCTTCATTACCTTGCATTGGAGCAAAATAAAAAAATATTTACAGTAAGTATAAGCAAAATCCAACCAGAAATAATGTAGACTACATTCTTAGCAGTATTCAGGAACACACGAGGAAGTTTTTTTTATAAAACAGAGTTCTCTAAGAGACAAATTGCTTGCTGAAAAACAGCAAGAAAAATATCAGACTTATTCAAATATCTCAGATTTGAGACATTCCTTGTGGGCTCTATAAATTTGATGTGCAAGCTTGATACTCACAAGTATTGGCTATTGTATAAACATTGTTTAATCTCAGATTGCTTCATAGTAACAGTTTGTTCAGCTTAACCATTGTGTGCCCACCAACGCTTTCAAAAGTGAGTGGATACATACCACAAGAAAAGTTATACCACTGAAGAATGCCGTTCAGCAAATGACTTCTGTATCAACACACTCCATTGGAGATTTCAATGTACATGTGATAAATAAACCTGAATCTGAAGACCAACATCTGTGAATCTGCGAGTCCATTGGAGGCTGGAGTTGCCTCTCCTAGTGTTGGAAGACCATAAGATATAGGAGTCGAAGCAGGCCATTTGGCCCATCAAGACTGCTCCGCCATTCAATCATGGGCTGATCTAATTCTTCCAGTCATCCCCACTCCCCTGCCTTCTCCCCATACCCTTTGATGCCCTGGCTAATCAAGAACCTATCTATCTCTGCCTTAAATGCACCCAATGACTTGGCCTCCACAGCCGATCGTGGCAACAAATTCCACAGATTTACCACCCTCTGACTAAAGTAATTTCTCCGCATCTGTTCTAAATGGACTTTCTTCAACCCTGAAGTCGTGCTGTTTTATCCTAGACTCCCTTACCATGGGAAATAACTGTGTCATATCTAATCTGTTCAGGCCTTTTAACATTTGGAATGTTTCTATAAGATCCCCCTCATTCTCTTGAACTCAAGGAATACAGCTCCAGTTCTTCCAACTTGCAAGTTCTCCAGCAACTTTTGCATCATGACAATACACGCAGGTAACACCAGTTTCTGTATTGTACATAAATATTTCTCGTAACTGCACGTTCCTGACCTCATGAGCTTTCGGTGTAGTAGTTTCTACTGTTTCATTTACCCGTTCTGCTTTAAATGAACGAGCAGTTCTTTTGCGCTTCACGGCCTTTGCTTCTTTGGAATTCGACATAGTGAATCAATAATTTCTTCAATAAAAACAGAATAAATAAGCCAGTTCTAAAATCTGCAAACGAATAATCGCAAACTCCACGTTGTCAACATCATCCACATCAGAAAACGGAAAGGAAATGTGATTGTGTACAATTGTGAAATATACTAACATGCCAACGAGGTAGAGGGTGACAACCTTTCGTGCACAGTTTAAATTCCTTTGTGCACTAGTGGCAAAAGATATGCGCACATGCACACACGCACACCTTAGAGGGATCATTGCTGAGGCAACTGGATGAATAGGACAGCATACCAATCAAGTAGGTTGCTTTAGGAACTGCATTCATTTGGTTAACTCCATTACATTCCTGACATGCCTGTAGATGAAAAGGTGTCAGAAGGTAAATCATTCACTGCAGGATGTCCTGTATCTCAGAACACATCCTACACAGTCAAGGCAGCAGAAAGGGTGGAAGCTTCGAGCTCCTGGACATCCACATCTCACAGGATCTATTCTGGGTCAAGCATATTGATGCAATCATGCCAATGACAAAACTTCATTCTGAATTTGAGGAGATTTGGTAGGTCTGGCAAATTTCTACAGATGTACTGTGGAGAGTTTTCTGACTGGATGCATATCTGGTATAGAGGATCCAATGCACAGGACTGGAAAAAGCAGCAGAAAGTTGTAAACTCAGCCAGCTCCATCATGGGCACTAGCCTCCCCTTCATCAAGGACACCTTCAAAAGGTGATGTCTCAAACAAGGTGTATAAGATGATGAGAGGCATTGATCGTATGCATAGTCAGAGTCTTTTTCCCAGGGCTGAAATGGCTGGCATGAGAGGGCACAGGTTTAAGGTGCTTGAAAGTAGGTACAAAGGAGATGTCGGGGTTTTTTTTACACAGAGAGTGGTGAGTGCGTGGAATGGGCTAATGGCGAAGGTGGTGGAGGCGGATACAATAGAGACTCCTGGACAGATATATGGAGCTCAGAAAAATAGAGGGCTATGGGTAACCCTCGGTAATTTCTCAGGTAAGGACATGTTTGGTACAGCTTTGTGGGCCGAAGGGCCTGTATTGTGCTGTAGGTTTTCTATGTTTCTTCCTTTCCAGTCCTGATAAAGAGCAGGTGTTGGAAACATGGTGACATTTAGGGGCTCTCTAGGCACATTGCCTTATTCATATGGGAAACGTTAAATATTAAAAAGGGGTCTAACAGAGCTCTGAAGTCACAGTCTGGTGGTCTGTGGCATTAGTTGAGTGACCACTTTGTGGCAATGCTGCTATGTTTGTTTGTGTTTTCCCCCTACTCTTTCAAGTCGACACTACATAATGCACTGATCAAGAATGCAAGGTTATTTGCACTATCTTTCTTTTGTATATACACTCAATGACCATATCTTGTACACCTGCTCATTAATACAAATATTTAATCAGCCAATCATAGGCAGCAACTCAATACATAAAAGCATGCAGACATGGTCAAGAGGTTCAGTTGTTGTTCTGATCAAACATCAGAATGGGGAAGAAATGTGATCTAAGTGACTTTGACAGTGGAATAATTGTTGGTGCCAGACAAGGTCGTTTGAGTATCCTGGGATTTTCACACACAACAGTCTCTAGAATTTACAGAGAATGGTGTGAAAATCAAAAAACATCCAGTGAGTGGCAGTTCTGTGGGTGAAAACACCTCGTTAATGAGAGAGGTCAGAGGAGAATGGCCAGACTGGTTCAAGCTGACAGGTTGGTGACAGTAACTCAAATAACCACATGTTAATACAGAGGTGTGCAGAAGAGCATCCCTGATTGCACAACACGTCGAACCTTGAGACTCATTTTCCAGCAGGGATTTACAGGACAATAAAGATATACGATAGAATTTATGAAAAATTTTTTACACATAAACAGAAACTGATGAACAACCATTAGGCTAAAGACAAACTATGCAAATACAAAATAAAATAATAATTAAGTAATTCTGAGAACATGAGTTGTAGAGTCCTTGAAAGTGTGTCTATAGTTTGTGGAATCAGTTCAGAGTTTAGGCAAGTGAAATTATCCATGCCGGTTCAGGAGCCTGATGGTTGCAGTGTAATAACTCTTGCTGAACCTGGTGGTGTGGGTCCTTAGGCTCTTGTACTTCCTTCCTGATGGCAGCAGTGAGAAGAGAGCATGGCCTGGATGGTGGGGGTCCTTGATGATGGATGCTGCTTTCTTGTGGCAACACTCCTTGTAGATGTGCTCAGTGGTGGGGAGGTAGACAATGTTGACAAGAATTAGGCCTAATGACAGGAAAATGATTGATGTGCAAGTAGATGAACGTAATTTGAGATACAGCTGTTAGAAGAAGCCTCTGTGTGGCCCATAGCTCAGTAATGCATTGTGTACATGAGGTAAAAAAAAGGGCAAAGCTCCTGCAAAAAATGTCTAATTATTGTAAGTCAGGCCTTTACATTCTGTATGTCTCTGGTGTAATTAGTTCCTGCAGTGTGCATCAGTCAGGAGAAATGTCTGTTCCAGACAGGACACTCTATCCACTGTTAGTAAACTATGGCTTATTAATTCTTACCTTACCGCAATGAGCTGCTTTCAAGCAGAGAATAGCTACAGCTGGTTTCCATTTCTGCCTAGGCACTGGGCTTTTGGTCGGTTCAAGCACAGCAGTAATTACCTGGTGCTTTTTTTTCATATTTGAATTAGAATGAGATTATTTGCTTCACTGCCAACATGATTGTAATGTCAAAACCAGATTTATCTCGCTTCCCCTTTTCCTCCCCCACCCCCACCACCAATGAAAGAAAGTATTACGTCAGCTGGATACAGCTAATGGCTGTATGTCACCCATGGAACATGCTGCCTGGTCAGAAGGCTTCTGACCATGGAGATTAGTTTGAAGTACAAACACAAGAAAATCTCCAGATGCTGGAAATCCAAGGAACACACCAAATGCTGGGGGAGCTCAGTAGGTCAGGCAGCATCTATGCAAAAGAGTAAACAGATGATGTTTCAAGCCGAGACCCTTCACCAGAAATCAACGTTCATTCCACCATGTCAATCCATGACCTCTTCTACTGTCGTGATGAGGCCACACTCAGATTGGAGGAGCAACACCTTATATTCCGCCTGGGCAGCCTCCAATCTGATGGCATGAACATCGATTTCTCAAACTTCCAGTAATGCCCTCCCCCCTTCCACCATTCTCCATCCCCTCTTTCTTCTCTCACCTTACTTCTTTGGCTGGAATTGCCTCCCTCTGTGACCCTCGCCTTTTTCTTACTTCCATGCCCTTCTGTCCTCTCCTATCAGATTCTCCCTTCCCCAGCCCTGTATCTCTTTCACCAATCAACTTCCCAGTTCCTTACTTCATCCCCACCCCTATCACCTTGTGATTCTTCCTCCCCTACCCCCATCTTCTTATATTGACTTCTCATCCTTTTTCCCAGTCCTGACGAAGGGTCTCAGCCCGAAACATTGATTGTTTACTTTTTCCATAGATGCTGCCAGGTCTGCTGAGTTTATCCAGCATCTTGTGTGTGTTGCTCTCCACATTCACTCTATCTAGGCCTTACAATATTCAAAGATTTTCAATGAGATTCTCTCCATCATTCCTCTAAATGCCAGCGAGTACAGGCCCAAAGCCAACAAATACTCCTCATATGTTAACCCCTGCATTCCTGGGCTCATCTCCTCTGGACCCTCTCTAATGCCAGCGCACTCTTTCTTAGGTAAGGGGCCTTCATATATCATTTGTACTTGATCTCAGTGAAACTATCATTTCTGAAACAGATATAAGGGAAGTATCAATATGCACATTTTCTGTGAAGCCAGTGAATATGGCAGGTGTTTGGGGAATGGGTACTTAAGTGCACGTATAGAGTCGATGTTGCAGATGAAACTTCCTGATAAATAAAAGAAGTTCCACAGCAAACTGGCAGCAATCACTCCTGCAAATGCACCCCTGTAAAAGTTCTGGATTCACAGAGAAATGTATTCACAAACCCTACACCAAATTAGACCTAGTGAAGGACACAAAAGGTCCTCATTTCAAAGGGAATTTTATATCTGTGAGGAAGTAAGTATTGGGTTTGAGAGTGAAATTGTTATTTTTCATGTAGTTTAACTTTCCTATGCTTGCTTATCATCTTATACACAGTAATTATCTATATTTGTGTAATTGTTCAGTGAGCTTTCAGTTATTGTAGTATTGGTGATTTTGTATTTTTCTAGAAGTTTTTCTGCAGACTGTGTCACACCACTAAACCTAGCTATTTCATAGGTTACCTCTTATCACTGGAATGTGATATCTCTTTATCTCTTTAGCGAGTTAGTTTTAATATAAGATAACCATGAATTCTTTGCTTTTTTTCTTTCCTTGTTCGCCTCTTTTGCTTTCTCTCTCTCCCTTACAGTAAGTTGGTTATCATTATTTTTATTATTATGAACACCAAACAAAACTGCTATAATTATAAGATTTACACATTGACTTCCAAAGAACCTCTGGATCAAAATTTTCAGATTTATCGTCAGGTGGAATAAGATAGGATAGTTTTCAATTATTTGTGCTCTCAGTCAGATTTTTGTGACCACATTTGCTTCAATTTAAATATATTTTAATTGTTTGCTTGCTATTGTTTTTGAAGATTTCTAAAATTAAGCCTATTCAGAGGTACCCCAAAAATGTGACAATTGGCAAAGCTGGAGACTTGAACGCCTCCTGATAAAGGTCACTTCAATTATTTGTGGGCAGGACTAATCTTGGCCTATCGATGGGACCTTGATGAACACATAGTCAAAGAGTCATAGAAAACTTCAGCACAGAAACAGTCCCTTCAGCCCATTTTGTCCATGTCAAACTATTATAACAGAAACACTAACTCATTATTTCTTTTTGTTGGCACTAGTTATTTTGTTTTGTAATCAATAGCATTTTTTTTAATCTTTGCCCTGCACTGCTGCCACAAATCAACAAATTTCATAAGTTTTAAATCTGTGATAATGAATCTGATGCTGATTGTTAAACAGTTCTGTGCAGGGCCTGACTGACTAGGCCCATTTTCTTCAGCCAGCATGTTTGGTGCTACCAATGTGAATGTGGTAAATGTGGGACAAGGAGAAACTGAGTGGAGAGCAGCACTGGGTCTCCCAGTAAAATCTGATGGAAATTAGGAGCAGTACCTACACTCTGGGGATGTGCAAAACCAAAGTTGCTCCGCAAATTGATAGCAACACATACAAAATGCTGGTGGAACGCAGCAGGCCAGGCAGCATCTATAAGAAGAAGCACTGTTGACGTTTTGGGCCGAGACCTTTTGTCAGGACATCTGCTGGGTCTCTTCCTGAAACATTGACAGTGCTTCTCCTTATAGATGCTGCCTGGCCTGCTGTGTTCCACCAGCATTTTGTGTGTGTTGCTTGAATTTCCAGCATCTGCAGATTTCCTCGTATTTGTGCAAATTGATAGGGTGGTTAAGAAGGCCTTCATTAATCAGATGATTGAGATCAAGCTCCATGAGGAAATGTTTTTTATTTTATTTAGAGATAGAGTGCAGAACAGGTCCTTCTGGTCCAACATGCTACACCACCCAGCAACCTCTGATTTAACCCTAGCCTAATCAAAAGACTTGCTAACCTGCATGTCTTTGGATTGTGGGAGGAAACTGAAGCATCAAGAGGTCACAGGGAGAACATACAAACTCCTTACAGATAGCGCTGACATTGAACCCTTAACTGCGGAATGCCTCGAGCTGTTTGAGTGTTGTGCTAATTGCTGAACAAATCTATAAAACTCTGGTTTGACTACACTTAGAGTATTGTGTTCAGTTCCTGTCATCTCATTATAGGAAGGATGTGGAAGCTTTAGAGAGGGTGCAGAGGAGATTTACCAGGACGCTGCCTGGATCATGTCTTATGAGGAAAGGTTAAGTGAGCTATGGCTTTTCTTTTTAGAGCAAAGGAGAATGAGAGGCAATTTGATAGAGGTGTATAGATGATAAGAGGCTTAGATCCCTTTACCACTGTCCTTTACCATGGGTGAAATAGTTAATAAGAGAGCACATAATTTTACAGTGACTGGAGGAAAATATAGAGGAGGGGTGTCAGAGGTAGGTTTTTTACACAAAGAATGGTATGCTGCCAGGGGCACTGGTAGAGGCACATAAAGTAGAGAGAGTTAAGAGACTCTTAGATTGACACATGAATGTAAGAAAAATGGAGGGTTATGTGGGAGGGAATGGTTAGAATGATCTTGAATAGATTTAAAGGTTGGCACAACATTGTGGGCCGAAGGGCCTGTACTAAAATATGTTCTAAAATACATCTGACTAATATGTAAACTCACTCCACCCTTGATGCAAATTACTTCTCAATTACACAGAAATTCCAGAGATGAGGGGGTAAACCTATGAAGTGAGAATGAGTTGCCTGGGACTATACTCACTCAAATTCTGAAGGATGAGAGGGGATCTTATAGAAACATATAAAATTATGTAAGAGATAGATAAGATAAAGGCAGAAAAGTTTTTTTTTCCCACTGATAGATGAGACTAGAATTTGGAGATATAGCCTCAAGATTTAGGAAGGAGATGAGGAGAAACTTCTTTTCCAAGAGAGTAGTGAATCTGTAGAAATCTCTGCCCAAGGAAGCAGTCGAGGCAACCTGATTAAATATATTTGAGACACAGTTACATTTTTGCACAGCAGATCAATTAAGTTTTATGGGGAAAAAGGCAGGCAGGTGGAGCTGAATCCACAGTCAGATCAGCCAGATCTTATTGAATGGCGGAGCAGGCTCCTAGTTCTTATGTATTTATGCTCTAAGTTCCCTCAGATAACCAATTTTTACCTGGTGCTAAGCAACTTGATTCATTCAGCAATAATCTAGCAATGGACTATATAACTTCATGTAACAAAGATCTACCTTTTAATACATGTAAAATGCTGGAGGAACTCAGCAGGTCAGGCAGCATCTTTGGAGGGGAATAAATGGTCGACATTTTGGGCCAGGACCTTTTGCCCAGTCCTGTTGAAGCGTCTCAGCCTGAAATATCGACTGTTTATTTATTTCTATAGGTGCTGCCTGACCTGCTGAGTTCCTCCAGCATTTTGTGCATATTACTCTGAACTCTGCAGAATCTCTTGTGATGTGTCAGTGATACTAACACTGATTCTGAATCTGAAGTTTTTCAGGCTTGTTTATTAATGCTCCTTCCACAGAAATGTGTGACCCCAGTATCTTGAAGAACAAGAACATGGCTATGCCATCAGGTCGCCGTGTCTGGTAGCACGGTTGACTGGCTTTGCATTAGCTGCAATACACAGCAAACTTGGTTTGTGTAATGTTCTCCTGTGGAGTATTCCACACATTACAATGATTCAAGCTTCAATGACTTTGAGGTAATTCAGTGAGAAAACTCACACAGAAAACATGTTGAACAAAAATACAATCAGCACATCAGTTGTCCAGCTAAAGGGCTGTGAGCAGTCAATGGGAATCCCTGGGATAACCCAGCTCTTTAAAAGGAATAACAATTAGACATTTATGGAGTGGGAGAATAAAGGAGGGCGAGGCTAAGCATGTTGGCCTTCTGAAGGTTTAGGAACACAATCAATATTGGACTGCTATGTTTCTTAACTTTGGGTTAGCAATTGAGAATCCAATTTTAATTTTTTGTTAACAACACACACAAAATGCTGCCTGGCCTGCTGTGTTCCACCAGCATTTTGTGTGTGTTGTTTGAATTTCCAGCATCTGCAGATTTCCTCGTGTTTGCTCTTTAATTTTTTGTTTAATGGTTTAATGGTTCTGAATATTCCTTAGTCAGAGACATCTGGAACTCTGTAAGAAATCTAACAGAAGGCAAATCTGGGGTATAACATTGAAACCTATCAGCCCTCAACCATTTCATGAGCAGTAAAATAAACTTCAGCATTAACTTGACGAAAGGCAAAACCTTGTTCAGAATTAAACATATCAAAGGCTAAAATCTGCTTCTAATTAGTCACATCAGGGAGGTTCCCTGCTACTGAGATGCCTGATGACAGTGGCATTTCTTTTTGATAATCCATCTCTCACCAATGTGCTGTTGTGGTTTTGCTGAGGGGATAAAGCTCTTGTCTGCTCCCTATATTATCCTGTGTAACAAACAGAAAATTCCAGAGGGACTCAGCAGGTCAAAGTTAACATTTCAGGCTGAGACACTAATTTCTTCAGATGTAGCTGCTGCACTCCACAGTCACTTAGACATTCCCACTCCAATCTACTCTCGATACACTTCCACTTCCACCAGACTCTGATCAATTTTTATCACAGAAAGCAGTCTGTCTGGATGCATCACAGCTCAGTAGGGCAACTGCTCTGCCCGTGACCACAAGGAACTGCAGAGTTGCGGACCCAGCTCAGCACATCACAGGAACTAGCTCTCCTCTGTGGACTCTGTCTACACTTCTCACTGCCTCAGGAAAGCAGCCCCACACACCTGGACATTCTCTCTTCACCCATCTCCTATCAGGCAGAATAACCTCGTTATGAGTTTGCAATTTATTGTCTTTTACACTTAATTCTGCATTGCTATTGCTTTACCTCAACGTGTTGCGTAATGATTTGATCTGTAATAACAGTATGCAAGACAAGCTTTTCAGTTGCGTCAATAATAAACCAATAAACCTTTTACTCCTGGTACTCCACCAGTGCTAAGTATTCCAATCCCTGTCCATTTATCCTGTGATTTCTGGGGAGGTGCTCAGGAAGCCTCTGCCACCTACCTGTCCATCAGGCGTTTCGCTCCAATAAGTGATGACATCCCACTGGGGCAGTACAGTGTCAGCTCCAGGGCACCACGAGCTGGGTGTGATATGGTCACGGTCACGGCCACGTGTTCCAGAGTCTTCATGCCCGACAAGTGCAAGTCATCAACAGTTACTGTGGAGAACAATGTTCTTTTTACATTCATCTGCAGATAACCAGAAGCCAATCAGCCCATCAGGTCCATGATGCCTCCCAACAAAACCATCCCATCAGTCCCATTTTACACCTCTTTTCTCCTGGAGCTCTGCAAATTATTCTCTTACATATACCTGTCCAATCTTCTTCACCACTTCAAAGGTCAAAGTTCAAAGTAAATTTATTATCAGAGTACCTACACTCAGTGGCTATTTTATTAAATACATCCTGTATTGAATAAAGTGGCCACAGAGTGTATGTTTGTGGTCTTCTGCTGCTGTAGCCCATCCACTTCAAGGTTCGACATGTTGTGAGTTTTGGAGATGTGTACCGTGTGGTTATTTGAGTTAACTGTCACCTTCCTGTCAGCTTGAACCAGTCTGGCCATTCTCCTCCAATCTCTCTCATTAACGAGGTGTTTTCACTCACAGAACTGTCACTCACTGGATGTTTTTTTTGTCGTTCACACCATTCTCTGTAAAGTTATTAGAAGGTATACTAAGGAAGGATAGTGAAATATTTGGATAGAGATGAACTGATAAACAGTACTTGGTGCACTCCTAGTAGCAGCACTACTACTTTCAGATCACCGTAGATGTTCCAGTTGTAGTTGTTGTGCTCTATGTGTTTCGACAAGACGCCCGGATTTCAGTGGTTTTCTTTCATGTGTACGGCTCAGCCAACTGGTATCAAAAGGTGGATGGGGGGGGGGGGTAATGGGGGGCACAAGAGGGGGGCAAGAGGGGAGTACAAAGGGGGGAGAGGGATGGAGAGAGAGAGAGAGGGAGAGAAAGGGGGGAGAGATGGAGAGGGGGAAGGGGGGACAGAGGGAAGGGGGAGAGGGGGAGGAGGAGGAGGGGGGAAGGGTGAGAGGGTGACCTGTCAAATACAGGCAGAACACCTGGTTTCATCCTCATTGATTTTAATCTTGCTCGACAGTTTAAACAGCAAGTAATGGAACTGATAATGCGTTCGTGCTCCATCAGGCTGCGCACTCCGTTCTCAACCACCGCGAGTTCCATCGCAGACATCAAAAGCGCCAAATCGCTCAGTCATCCCAAAAACACATGATCAAAATGCATTCACAAACAAGAGAAAATCTGCAGATGTTGGAAATCCAAGCAACACACACAAAATGCTGGAGGAACTCAGCAGGCCAAGTAGCCTCTATGGAAAAGAATACAGTCAACGATTTGGGCCGAAACCCTTTGGCAGGACTGGAGAAAAAAAAGCTGAGGAGTAGATTTAAAAGGTGGGTGGAGGGGAGAGAGAAACACAAGGTGATAGGTGAAACTGAAAGGGGGAGGGATAAAGTAAAGAGCTGGGAAGTTGATTGGTGAAACAGATGGTTGATTAGTTGAAAGTTGATTAATCAAAATCCAAATTACAGGCTCCAATCACACACAGATGAGTAGTAGAAGTCTTTAAAAAAGGAAGAAGAAGTAGTAGTTTTGTGAACTGTCTACAGGATGTCACTATTAGTTGGGTTGGTCGCTGGCACCATCTTATTGAAAGATATGGATCATGTATGGGCAAAAGAGATTAAATTGATATTGTTCTGGCTCATCCAGACATCTCCTCTCATTTCCTTTTACACCCCCCACCTCTATCCCATGTATACTTACCAAGCTTCCCTTTCATGCCTGGGTGATTCTTTAGCTATAGTAAATAGGCCAAGGCTGCTCTATTACCTGATGGTTCAAGAATTGTGCACACAGGTTTTAAACGTTAGGTGAAAGATGCAAGGGAGATGATGAGGTTTATTCAGGGTGAGGTTATGATCTTGAATTCACTGTGTGCAAGGATGAAGGAAGCTAGTACTGATCGATACTTAAGATGGTGGAGGAACTCAGAAGGTCAGGCAGCTTCTATTGTGGGGAATAAACTGTCAACATTTCGGGCCGAGACCCTTCATCAGGACTGGAAAGGAAGGGGGCAGAAGCCAGAATAAGAAGGTGTGAAGGGGAGGACGGGAAGGTGGACAACCTGGTAGGTGATAGGTGAGACCAGGTGAGGGGGAAGGCAGGCAGGCGGGGAGGGGGATAAATGTAAGGTGTAGGGAGCGGATGGTGGAAAAGATAAAGGGCTGGAGAAGAAGGAATTTAAGAGGAAAGGACATTGACTGCTTATTTCTCTCCATTGATGTTACCTGACCTGCTGAGTTCCTACAGCATTTTATGTGTGTTACTCTGGATTTCCAGCATCTGCAGAATCTCTTGTGTTTACCATTTACTTGTGTTGCTCTTAGCCCACACTGAGGGAGAGAAGCATTTACAAAAAAAGCTGCGGAAACAACAATGAGCTGGCAGTCTCTTGCAGAGTGTATTGAAAAGGCTCTGATAATTCAAGTTCTGGGTGCTCTTTGACAGCCAGCCTCCATCTACATTTTATTATCACCCGTGTTTGGAGCACTAACATTGCCTTAAATGGTCAACAAGCAGAGAGTAACTTGGCTGTCGACCAGCATCAGCACTGAAGCAGCCTCTTGCTTAATTTAAAAGTTTGCATCACATTTCCTCCCAGATAAATTTTCAGTAGAAATGTTCCTTCCTGCTGTCTTTCAGCCAGAAGTGATAAATAACAATTAGATATTAAACCCAGTGGGCAGGCATGAGATTGTTTGACTGCTGGTGGTAACCATTTGAAGGTGGACTGAGTGTTTCCTTCATCCCAGAAGAAGTTAGACAACAGCCTTCTCTCCTCAGGCTCAGCTTCTGACACTATTAGCCAGTGGTTTCTGCTGGTACACCATGCCTTCCCTGGTTGAATGTACTCATAAAGTCACTTCAAGATTCAAGATTATTAGTATTATTTATCACATGTACATCGACACATTCGGCCCACTGATGACTCACTGACCTAGCCGGGGGGGGGGGGAAGGCACTTGTCCACTCTCTGCCAGTCTGACATCCAACAAGCACGACTGCGTAAGCACATGGAAGTCAGCTGGTTAGAACAGTGAGAAAAGTTTAAAAGATGACAGTTATTTTTCAGCGGATTGATCGAGGCACAACTGCGCAAGTGTGTGGACGTCAGCCAGTGAGAACAGCGAGAAGAGTTTAAAGGGAGATGGTTATTTTTCAATGGTTTCATTGAGGCACGACTGTGCAAGCGTGTGGACATCAGCCAGTTAGAACAGTGAGAAGAGTTCAAAAAGAAGAGAGCTTTATAGAGCAGGGGTCAGAGTAGAGGGAGACAGAGTAGGAGGCCTTTCGCTCAATGGGGCTTCGGTGATAACGGGTCCTGGAAACAGACTACAGGGAGTTAGGAAGGAAGTTAAGAAGCAGGACCTCAAAGGTAGTAATCTTGGGACACGTGACAGTGAGTATAGGAATAGAATGAGGTGGAGGATAAATGCGTGGCTGAGGGATTGGAGCAGGGGGCAGGGATTCAGATTTCTGGATCACTGGGACCTCTTTTGGAGCAGGCATGACCCGTACAAAAATGACGAGTTACACTTGAATCCAAGGGGGCCCAATATCCTGGCAGGGAGGTTTGCTACAGCTATTGGGGAGAGTTTAAACTAGATTTGTTGGGGGGTGGGAACCAAACTGAAGAGACTGGGGAAGAGGTGGTTGGCTCACAAATAGAGAAAGCTTGTAGACAGTGCGAGAGAGAGGACAGGCAGGTGACAGAGAAGGGACGTGCTCAGACCAATGGTTTGAGATGTGTCTATTTTAATGGACAAAGCGGATGAGCTTAGAGTGTGGATCAGTACTTGGAGCTACGATGTTGTGGCCATTACAGAGACTTGGATGGCTCAGGGGCAGAAATGGCTCCTTCAAGTGCCAGGCTTTAGATGTTTCAGAAAGGACAAGGAGGGAGGCAAAAGAGGTGGGGGCGTGGCACTGCTGATCAGAGATAGTGTCACGGCTGCAGAAAAGGAGGAAGTCATGGAGGGATTGTCTACTGAGTCTCTGTGGGTGGAAGTCAGAAACAGGAAGGGGTCAATAACTCGACTGGGTGTTTTTTATAGACCACCCAATAGCAACAGGCACATCGAGGAGCAGATAGGGAGCAATTCTGGAAATGTGTAATAATAACAGGGTTGTCGTGGTGGGAGATCTTAATTTCCCTAATATTGCTTGGCATCTCCCTAGAGCAAGGGGTTTAGATGGGTGTTTAGTTTGTTAGGTGTGTTCAGGAAGGTTTGTTGACACAATATGTAGATTAGCCTACAAGAGGAGAGGCTGTCCTTGATCTGGTATTGGGAAATGAACCTGCTCATGTGTCAGGTCTCTCAGTGGGAGAGCATTTTGGAGACAGTGATCACAATCCTATCTCCTTTACAATAGCATTGGAGAGGGATAGGAACAGATGAGTTAGGAAATCGTTTAATTGGAGCAAGGGGAAATATGAGGCTATCAGGCAGGAACTTGGAAGCATAAATTGGTAATAGATGTTCTCAGGGAAATGTGCATATTGATACTTCCCTTATATCTGTTTCAGAAATGATAGTTTCACTGAGATCAAGTACAAATGATATAGGCTTTGGTGCTTAAGACTAGAATTTCTTCGTAATATTTCCAGCAGATCATTATGTAGATCCATTTACAATATTCATTAATGTCATCTAGCAGCAATATAGGTTTTCAATACTGTATGTAGAGAGGGTTTCATTAGAGATCAGGTTCATCCATGGTTGAATGTTTGTAGGATTTTCATTGGTTTACTCTTTGAATTTTTAAATTGGTTACTTCACCAATCATGGGATTGAGTTTAAGAGCCGAGAGGTAATGTTACAGCTTTATAGGACCCTAGTCAGACCCCACTTGGAGTTCTGTGCTCAGTTATGGTCGCCTCACCACAGGATGGATATGGAAACCACAGAAAGGGTGCAGAGGAGATTTACAAGGATGTTACCTGGATTGGGGAGCAAGTCTTATGAGAATAGGTTGAGTGAGCTTGGCCTTTTCTCCTTGGAGCGACGGAGGACGAGAGGTGACCTGATAGAGGTGTACAAGAAAATGTGAGGTATTGATCGTGTGGATAGTCAGAGGCTTTTTCTCAGGGCTGAAATGGTTACCACAAGAGGGCACACGTTTAAGGTGCTGGGGAGTAGGTTCAGAGGAGATATCAGGGGTAAGTAGTTGTTTTTTTTACACAGAGAGTGGTGAGTGTGTGGAATGGGCTGCCAGCAATGGTGGTGGAGGTGGATACAATAGAGTGCTTTAAGAGACTGCTGGATAGGTACACGGAGCTTAGAAAAATAGAGGGCTATGGATAACCCTAAGTAATTTCTATAGTAAGGACATGTTCGGCACAGCTTTGTGGGCTTAAGGGCCTGTACTGTGCTGTAGGTTTTCTAAGTGACAATGACGAATGAGCCATGTCCACATCGCTGGTCTTCGAATATGGAGCAGAGACTTCGACTCTGGCAGATTTCTAATTTCCCCACATTCCTGTCCCTAAATCCTAACTCCCCTTTCTAACCCCCAAACCATCCCTACAAACCTAAAAAAATTGAAAAACAACTAGGGTTCATGCTGAACCCTACACAGCCAATGCGAAAGCTTCATAGGGAAGGATGCACTTGAGAGTGAGAGGCTGGATCCTGCAAACACCAGAGGATGCATAAATACAATATTTTGAAAATCCACAGTAATGCACACAAAACGCTGGAGAAATTCAGCAGGTCAGGAATTATCAATGGAGCCGAATAAACAGTTGACATTTCAGTGTGAGACCCGATATCAAGACTGGAAGGGTGCATTATTCAAAGAGGCTGCAGGAGTATACTGGTGCTCCATATAGAGAATGTGCATTAACTTGACAACATTACAAAGGCACTGATTTGGGCCTCAAGCTTTATTAAAAGTGGTACAATTGCCAATTGATTAGCGCATTCCCAGCAACAAGGCAGTGCCCAACCTAGCCTGGGTTTGATATGTCCTGTCAGTCATGTCAAACTCATCCCCACCAACTGACTCCCTACAGCATCAGGGTGTCTATGGAGGCCAGATCATTGGGTATTTTTAAATGGAGGTTGATAGGTTCTAGATTTAATAGAGCATCAAAGGTTATGGGGAGAAGACAGGAGTATGGGATTGAGAAGGGAAAAATCAGCCATGATGGAATGGTGGAGCAGACTCAATGGGTCAAATGGCCTAATTCAACTCCTATGTCTTATGGTCCTATTTTACTCCTCTCTCTGGCATCAGCTGATGTTTCTGCTTGGCAGGTTCATAATCCATAACTACGCATTTTCTATTTGATACAGAAACATCTGGCTGTTTGCCATGTTTCTGTATCTGGCTCTGAAAACATCTGAGGAACTTTGTGTAGCCAATTACCAATCACTCATGGCAATAACCCTCTACTGTGGGGTTAAAGGAATTGGCAAATAATACTCAAATGTACTGGAATCCGAATAAGATCACTTCTCTGTTTGGTTGAGAAACCAAGTCTCAGAGTGGTCAGTTTAGTACATTAAAAAAAAATCAGAAATGTTAACAATTTAGTACAAAGGACAAGCTAATAATGTTCAAAACACAAGTGGTGGAAGAACTCAATCAGTCAAGAGAGCAACAAACAAGATGAAGGAAGAAGTCAACCAGGCTAGAGAGCAACAAACAAGATGCTGGAGCCATCCAGCCAGTCCAGAGAGCAACAAACAACTCTTGGCTTCCGATCAAGATGGCGCCAGTGAAGAACGATTCCTCAAGTGACATCTTCCAGATAGTCAATCTCTTCAATTATTTCATTGTTTCTACGCCTTAGTTTTGTCTTGAATGTGTCTTGGAAACTGTTGGAGCCTGTGACATGCAGCTTGGAGTTCGGTCGAATGACCTAACCTTATGCTGTCCTCAGAAAGGACCATGAGCATGACCTGCCTTGTGCGAAAGACCAGAGACGGCACGGGGCCACAATCGTCTCCATTTCGAAGCATCAAGGAAGGTTGAAGCATTGAAGCAAATGTGGAGGAGGTAACACACACAAAATGCTGGTGAAACGCCACAGGCCAGACAGTATCTATAGGGAGAAGCGCTGTTGACATTTCAGGCCGAGACCCTTCGTCAGGACTGACGAAGTCAGGATCCTTCGTCAGCTGGAGAGGATGAATACCAGAGCTGTATTGTACATGCATACTTTGACAATAAAATGAACCTTTGAACAAACAAGATGCTGGAGGAACTCAGCGGGTTGAGGAGCGTCAGTGGGAAGAAAGGAATTGTTGAAAGCCTGCATAAGGAATGAGACTTCAGAGAAGAGATTCTCTATCAATCCAGAAACAGGGTCTCAACAGGAAAAATTGATATTTACTTTCTTCCACCTCACTGAGTTCCACCAGCAGATTGTGTGCTGCTCCTGATTCCAGCATTGCAGTCTCCTGTATCTCCAGGATTCTTAAGGCTATCAGACACCTCAATTTTAAAACTCCAACCTTCTCTCCATGGTCTCTTCCCTCCCTGTAACCTCTTGCAGAACCGCATAACTATAGAAGATCTCTGCACTCCTTAGGTACTGCCCTCTTGCTTATTCCCTACTAATTTATATTTGGAAAGAGTGTATCACTGACCCATCTCTAGTTGCTGAGACCCTCCTTGAACCACAGCTGTCCTCCTGGTGAAGACATTTCTGCAATGCTATTGGGTAGGGAGGTCCAAGGTGGAGATCCAGAAATGATCAAGGAAAGACAATATATTTTCTGCTCAGGGTAGTTTGCAGTTTAGAGATGAACCTATAGGTGACAAGAGCAACACATAAAACACTGGAGGAACTCAGCAGAGCTGGTGGCATCTAAGGAGAGGAATGGAAAGTCAACGTTTTGAACTTAGACCTTTCTCAAGGACTGGAAAAAAAGGAAGATACCAGAATAAGAAGGTGGGGTGGGGTGGGGAAGGGGTCCAAGCTGACAAGTGATAGTTGAAAGCAGGTGAGCGGGGAGAGGTGGCAGAGGGGGACAAAGTGGGAAGCTGGGAAGTGGAAGAAGTAAAGGACTGAAGAAGAAAGAATCTGTTAGGAGAGTGGATCATGGGAGAAGCGAAAGGTGGAAAGGCACGAGAGGAAAGTGATGGGCAGGTGAGGAAAGGAGAAGGGGTAAGAGGGAAGCCAAAACGGGGAATGGAAAAAAAAGAGAAGAGGGAGTGAGGGAGAAATGGCTAGAAGTTTGAGAAATTGATGTTCATGCCATCAGATTGGAGGCTACCTAGACAGAATATGAGGTGTTGCTCCTCCAACTTGAGAGTGGCCTCATCTTTGCAGTAGTGGAGGCCATGGACCAAATATCGGAAGGGAATGGAGATTGGAATTAAAATGGACACTGGGAAAGCCTGGCTTTTGTGGTGGATGTAAAAAAGGTGACAGAGTCCCCATTCGCCAGCATTCCTTATCCTCTTGATGGTACACATTCTGGGTTTGGAACAGAGGGTGAGAAACTGCAGTGCACTTTGTAGATTTTAAACATTAAGTCACAGTGTGCAAATGGTAAAAGAAATGAATTGTTAAGGTGGTAGATGTGGTCCAATCGATCAGCTGCTTTGTCCTGGATGGTCTGGCTTTTTGAGTGCTGTTGGGACTGCACTGATTCAGATAAGCAAAAAACAATCCAGCACAGTGCTAGCTTGTGCCTTGCAGATGGTGTGGAATGAGGAGCCCAGCCAACTTCTGCAGGATACCTAGACCCTCACTTTTTCGTGTTGATACTGTGTTTATGTGGCTAGTTCAGCTGGTTAATGCTGATCTCCAGGAAGTTGAGGGTGAGAGGTTTGGTAATGCATATTAAGGGTAGGTTATATCTGAGTATCTGTCTTGTGGGAGACATTTCTTGCTGGCACAAATATTATTTGCAACTTATCAGCCAATGCTGACATATTATCTTTCTGCCAACAGGCATGGAATGGTCCACTTGCTCAGAGCTGAGATTGGAGTTGAAGATTGTGCAATCAATGGTGAACATCTCCGTTTGTGGTCGTATGTATAACAAGATGAGGTGATTGATGAAGCAAGTGAAGGTGGTTTGGCTCAGGAACACTGCCTTGAGGAACTCCTTCTAGGGGCTGGGTTACTTGGTTTCCAATGATTGTCATCATCTTCCTTTTTTCAAGGTATGACTCCAAAGTCTTTTCCCTTAGGTGCCCATTGATCTAATTTTTAATGGAACTCTTCAATACCACTTGCCTTGATATTAACGGCATTACCCTTATCTCATATTTGGAAGTCAGGTCTTTAGCCTGTATTTACAGCTGGGTTGTGATGATACCCTGCAGAACCCAAAGTAGGTATCCATTGGCAGCTGTGCCAACACTACAAGCTTGCTTATGTGTCCATATATCTGTTTATTTAGAGATATGGCACAGTAACAGGCCTTTCTGGCCCAAAGATCCCTTGTGACCAATTAACCTTTTAACCCACACCTCTTTGGAATATGTGTGGAAACCGGAGCACCTGGAGGAAACCCACACTACGAACTTCTTACAGACAGTGGCAAAAATGAAATAAGTTCACTGCCACTGTAGTAGCAGTATGTAACTGCTATGCTACCACGCCACCCTGCTGAAATTCCCTCATCCTCCAAGTTACTCTTTGAAACCCACTTCATTGACCAACCCTTCATTCACTTTGTTCACTCTTCCCATTGCCTCAGGAAAGAAGGCAACATCATCAAGGACCTCTCCTATCTTGGTCATTCATTCTTCCTTCTTCCATCAGGCAGAAAATACAAAAGCCTTATAACACATACACTGGTCTCGTGTTAAGTTCTATCCCACTGTTATTAGACTCTTAAATAAACCTCTTAAATGATAAAGATGAACCCTTGATCTTTCAATCTACCTTGCCATGGCCCATGAACTTTAATTGTCTACTAGCATTGCACTTTCTCTGTGACTCATAACAACATTTGAAAGACTTTTGGATAAGTACATGGATAGGAAGTGTTTAGAGGGATTTGAAACAAACACAGGCACTTGGGACGAGCTTAGAAGGCACTGTGATTGGCATGGATGAGTTGGGCCGAATGGCCTGCTTCCATACAGTATGACTCAATGACTTTGTAACTACACAGCATTCTTCTTTCTGTTTTGCTTTCCTTTTATACTAACTTGATGTACTAATGTGCAGAATGATCTGTCTGGATGGCATGCAAGCAAATGTTTTTCACTGTATCTTGGTATCTGTGCCAATAATCAACTAAGCACCAAGATCTCCTTATGTGGCTTGGTGACCATTTTAAAATTATACTTCTTCCATGGAAGATCTTGGAACATTTTTGCTACATAAACGAATCATGGTTGTTTTCTGATGGAGGCAACAAATCATTAACGCCTTAAAATCCATTCTCCATTGGGACCATTTACATCCTATGCAACAGCTCCTGCATGTTCTTTTATTATCTTCATTGGAATGACACTTACAAGCAGAGAATGACACTACAATTTTGTGGGTGTAGAACTACAGTTGAAGGATGAATTTCTTGGTGAAATTTTTGGTCGGTTAAGTGCTAACCACACAGTAAGTGTTAGAGACAAACCAAACTTGTAAGGACAGCAAATTTCCTTCCTTAAAGAACAGTCCTGCTGAAGAGTCTCACCCTTTATTCTCCTCCATAGACGCTGCTTGACCTGCTGAGTTCCTCCAGTATTTTGTGTGTGTTGCTCAAGATTTCCAGCATCTGCGGGATCTCTTGTGTTTACGAGTAAACCAAATGGGTTTTGGTGACATTTCAGAATTTCATGTTAATGTCAAACCTTATCTTGAGATAAACTGAGCATAACTACAAACATAACATAGCCATCCCTGATATTTTACTCCACATTTATTTAGTTAACCAAAGTTAATTTCCAAATCACTATAGTGATGGGATTGGACTCACTTCACCAAATCTTCAGTTCATGCCTTCATATTACTGATCCAGTACCAACCATTAAGCTACCAGTTCACTTCAATCTGAGGATTCAAACAGGTGACCTGGTCTGCTGTTCTACACTCAGCGACCACTTTATTAGGTACACCGGTACATCTGCTCGTTAATGCAAATATCTAACTAGCCAATCACGTAGCAGCAACTCAATGCATAACAGCATGCAGACGTGGTCAAGAGGTTCAGTTGTGGTTTAGACCTAACGTCAGAATGGGGGAGAAATGTGATCTAAGGGACTTTGACCATGGAATGATTGTTGGTGCCAGATGGGGTGGTTTGAGTATCTTAGAAACTGCTGACTTCCTGGGATTTTCACACACAACAGTCTCTAGAGTTTACAGAGAATGGTGTGAAAAACCAAAACAAAAATCCAGTGAACAGAAGTTCCATAAAGAAAACACCTCGTTAATGAGAGAAGTCAGAGGAGAATGGCCAGACTGGTTCAAGCTGACAGGAAGGTGACAGTAACTCAAATAACTACATGTTACAACAGTGGTGTACAGGAGAGCATCTTTGAAAACACAACATGTCAAACCTCCAAGTGGATGGGCTACAGCAGCAGAACATCATGAATATACACTCAGTGACCACTTTATTAGGCGGAGGAGGTACCTCATAAAGTGGCCACTGCATTGAGTGTGTATCATGACAGCTAAATAATCCCAGATCTTTGATAATGAATACCCAATGATTGTGAATAGGATTTTCTGAGCTTTCTTGTATTTTATATCAAAAGGACTATTCTATTGTACATCAAAAATAACAGCCAGAACCTGAAGGGTTAATGACAGAGTTTGTCTGAACTTCTCCAAAGAATAAACAGATGGGATGAATCCAAGCTGCTTCGGATATTTTATACTCTTGCTGCCAAGCATTTTTCAGATGCAAAGAAATGACCAAAGGTGAGACAGGGAGAGGAAGAATGTTATGCACCAAGTATTAACCACTCAGATCTTGCAGGAGCTTCCTGGTTCTGTTTTGTTTGTAGTTCTGCTCGGATTACCTCAAGATGGGCCTCGTCATTGGCCCAAGTTTTTTACTGAATTTTCTCTCTGAAATTTAGAAGAATGTGGAGGGATCTCATTGAAACCTACCGAATGTTGAAAGGACTGGATAGGGTGGATGTGGAGAGGATGACAGACAGACAGACATACTTTATTGATTCCGAGGGAAATTGGGTTTTGTTACAGGGATGGGGGCATCCCTGCTATGATGGGGGCATCCAGATCTAGAGGGCACAGACTGAGGGGCAGCCTTTCAATACAGAGGTAAGGAGGAATTTTTTTAGCCAGAGAGTAGGTAATCAGTGGAATGCTTTGCCACAGACTGTGGTAGAGGCCAAGTTTGTGATATTTAAGGTGGAAGTTGATAGTTTCACAGATAGTCAGGGCATCAAAGGATATGGTGAAGAGGCAGATGTATGGGGTTGAGTGAATCCAGGATTAGCCATGATGGAATGGCGGAGCAGATTTGATGGGCTGAATAGCCTAATTCTGCTCCTGTGTCTTATAGTCTTATGGTATAATTCAGCCTTCTCTGTTGTATAAAGGATAGAAATCCAAACTTGGTACACCTCACCACCCCTGAAGCAACTCCATCCTCCAACCAAGCCTCAGGCAGGAGCCCTAACTAGCAACAGAGCATGACTATGTTCTCATCTCTGTTCATAATGCTCATTTTAATTCTCCCAACCACCTTCACATTGATCTTTCAGAGCAAGGCCAAATACAAACTCAATGAACACTACCTCATCTTACACAGGTAGCTCTAGCTCAGTGGCATGAATATTGAGTTCATCCATTACAGGTAACCCTATGACCATCCCCTTCTCCTACCCATTCCACCAGCTCCAAGTTCTCCCCTCTCTACTTCTTCCACTCAATCCATCTTCCATTTCCACACCATCGCTGCTGTCCACTCCTCCCAATCACTATCTTAGTCATAGAATGAAAACAGGCCCTTCGGCCCAACAGGTCCATGCTGACCACATCACCCCCCCCCCCCCGCTAATCCCAGTTATCCACATTCAGCCCATAGCCCTCCATTCCCCTCCCCTCCAGGTACCTATCCAGATGCCTGTTATATGTTGCAACTATATTCACCTCGACCACTTCCTCCGGCAACTCATTCCAGGTACTCACTGCCCTCTGTGTGAAGATCTCACCTCTCAGGTCTCTTGTAAATCTTTCCCATCTTATTTTAATTGGTGCCCTCGAATTCTGGATTCCCCAATCCTGGGTAAAAGACTATGACTGTCCACCTTATTGGCACCCCTCATGATTTTATAAACTTACTAAACATCTCTCACTCTCCTGAGTTCCAGGGACTAAAGGCATTAGGGTATAATGCCTATAACTCCTATAACTCAGGCCCTCTAGTCGAGGCAGCGTCCTCGTAGACCTCTTCTGCACCCTCTCCAGCAGGTGACTTCAGGCAGCACAGTAGCGTAGTTAGTGGTTAATGCAAGCGCTATACAGCGCCACTGTTCACCAATTGCCATTCGATTCCCACCGCTGTCTGTTAGCAGCTTGTACATTCTCCTCATGACTGTGTGGGTTTCCTCTGGGTTCTCCAGTTTCCTCCCACATCTACGGTTAGGATTGGGGAGTTGGCGCTGAAAGCATGGTGAAACTTGCACACTGTCCCCAGCACAATCCTCACTGATTTTTATTTGGCACAGATGATGCATTTCACTGAATGTTTAGATGCTTTGATGTACGTGTGACAAAGAAAGCTAATTTTTATCTTTATAATTGCACCTCACCAACAATTTATATAACTGCAAGATAATGTCCCTGCTCCTCCACCCTCGGTAATCCTGTCTCACACTGGATTATCTTCAAGCCGAGTTATCACTGCTGTCTCCACCCTGCCTTTGTCGAAATAGTCACCCACCTTTCACTATATGCACCTACTTAATGAGATTTACAAATTTACAAATGCTCCAAATTTCCAGCATCTGCAGAATTTCTTGTATCTATGCACCTATCACTGCTGGCTATGGATACCCCACACCCTCCGTCCTCCACCCACCCCTCCCCCCTCAACTCTTTGCTATAACCTGAGCATCCCCTCTCCTCAAAGGACCATAATTTAGTCTCCTTCCACCACTGCACATTGAGGCAGGAATTGGGCGGGGAAGCCCCTTGAACAATGAATGGGGGTCGTGTCATGGTAATAATGGAATATCTGTTTGTGTTTTCCCCCTCTCTCTTTAAAGTTTACAAAACATAATGTCCTGACCAAGAATGTTAAGGTTTTTCCCACTGTTTCTTTCTTTTGTATGCATATTTTTTATTCATAAATAATATCTATTTTGAAATTAAATAAAAAAATCCCTCCCACTGATGCAGACTGGCCTGCTAAGTTTCTTCAACAACACACTTTGACTTATTTTATCATTTGTTGCCAAGTACCCCGTAACTTTAAATATACATACAGACTTGGCTTCCACCACAATCTGCAGACAGATTTACTACTCTCTGGCTAAAAGTATTTCCTCCTTACCTCTGTTCTAAAAGGTTGCCCCTCAATTTTGAGGCTGTGCCCTCTAGTTCTGGACACTGCCACCAGAGGAAACATCCTCTCCATATCCATCTTACCTATTCCTTTCAACATTCAGTAGGTTTCAATGAGATCCAGTGAGTACAGGCTCAAAGATGCCAAACGCTCCTCAAATATTAACCCCTTCATTCACAGAATCATCTTCATGAACCTCCTCTGGACTCTCTCCAATGACAACACATCCTTTCTGAGATATGGGGCCCAAAACTGTTGACAATACTCCAAGTCTGGCCTGACTAGTGTCTTATAAAGGCTCAGCATTATCTCCTTGCTTTTATATTCTATTCTCCTTGAAATGAATGCCAACATTGCATTTGCCTTCTTTACCACAGACTCAACCTGTAAATTAACCTTCTGGGAGTCTTGCACGAGGTCTCCTAAATCCCTCTGCACTTTTGATGTTTGAATCTTCTCCCCATTTAGATAATTGACTGCATTATCGTACATTTCCCAACAGTGTATTCCATCTGCCACTTTTTTGCCCTTTCTTCCAATTTGTCTAAGTCCTGCTACAATCACACTGCTTCCTTAGCACTACCTACCCCTCCACCTATCTTTGTATCATCCACAAACTTTGCCACAAAGCCATCAAAGTCATGAAACCAAAGGAGCTGGTTGTGGACTACAGAGGGAATGGAGACAGGCTAACCCCTATTGACATTAATGAATCTGGGGTTGAGGGTAAACAGCTTCATGTCCCTCTGCAGAAACATCACCGAGGACCTCACATTGTCTGTACATACCAGCTGTGTGGTGAAAAAGGCACAACAGCGCCTCTTTCACTTCAGATGGTTGAGGAAGTTTGGTATGGGCGCCCAAATCCTAAGAACTTTCTACAAGGGCACTATCAAGAGCATCCTGACTGGCTGCATCTCTGCCTGGTATGGGAACTGTACCTCCCTCAATCGCAGAACTCGGCAGATAATGGTGCGGACAGCCCTGCGCATCTGCAGTTGTGAACTTCCCATGATTCAGGACATTTACAAGGACAGGTGTGTAAAAAGGGCCTGTAGGATTATTGGGGACCCGAGTCACCCCAACCACAAACTGTTCCAGCTGCTACCACTTGGGAAATGTTACCGCAGCATAAAAGCCAGGACCAACAGGCTCCGGGACAGCTTCTTCCACCAGGCCATCAGACTGGTTAACTCACGCGGATACAATTGTATATCTATGTTATATTGACTGTTTTGTTGTATATACTATTTATTACAAATAAATGTAGAAAATAGCAGTTTATACAAGAGGTCTTTTTGAATTTGGCTGACGCACATGATACAATATTAATAAGTGGAGATTTTAACTTTTGTCTAGACCCAGTCTTAGATAGATCAACAAAGGGTGTTATAAAATCAAAAGTAGCAAAATTAACTTTATCATTGATGAAAGATTTAAATTTGATTGATACATGGAGAAGAATCAATCCAAAAGAAAGAGATTATTCATTTTATTCAAATAGACACAAAACTTATTCAAGGATAGATTTTTTTCCTATTATCAACGAATATTCAAGACAGAGTGAAAAATATGGAATATAAAGCAAGAATATTGTCAGATCACTCTCCCTTGATAATGACAATGATAATGATAGATAAAGAGGAATCAATTTACAGATGGAGATTTAATTCAATATTATTAAAACATCAAGATTTTTGTGATTTTATGAAAAAGCAGATTCAGTTTTTTTTAGATACAAATTCACACTCAGTTGATGATAAATTTATACTGTGGGAAGCAATGAAAGCATATTTGAGAGGCCAGATAATAAGTTACACTTCTAAAATCAAGAAGTAATATATGGTAGAAATAGATTAGTTAGAAAAAGAGATTACAAAATTAGAAAAAGAATCTCAAAGACATATGACAATAGAAAAACAAAGACAACTTGTTAACAAGAAGTTACAATATAATACACTTCAGACATATCGAACAGAAAAAGCAATTATGAGAACTAAACAGAGATATTATGAACTAGGTGAAAGATCACATAAGGTTCTTGCTTGGCAGTTAAAAACAGACCAGACTTCCAAAACGATAAATGCAATCAGAACAAATGTAAATAAAATTACTTATAAACCTTTAGAAATTAATGAAACTTTTAAGAATTTTTATTCCGAGCTGTATCAATCAGAATCAAAAAATGATAATGTCAAGATAGGAAGGTTTTTATCACAAATAACTCTTCCAAAATTGAATTCGGAAGAACAGAAGGGATTAAATAGGCCTTTTACATTAAAAAAGGTTGAAGAAGTTCTAGGATCACTTCAGAGTAATAAATCCCCAGGAGAAGATGGTTTTCCGCCCGAATTTTACAAAAAGTTTAAAGATTTACTAATTCTTCCTTTTATAGAGTTAATACATTGAGCTGAAAGAACGCATAAACTTCCAGAATCTTTCTCGACAGCTATTTTAATAGTATTGCCAAAAAAAGAAAGAGATCTTTTAAAGCCAACATCATTTTGACCTATCTCTTTGTTGAGCACTGACTATAAAATAATAGCAAAAATTCTATCTAGTAGATTATCCAAATACTTACCAAAATTAATACATATGGGTCAAACAGGATTTATTAAAAATAGACAATCGGCATATAATGTAACCCGGTTACTTAGCATAATTCATTTGGCACATAAGAGGGAAGAAATGAGTGTGGCAGTTGCTTTAGATACAGAAAAAGCATTGGAATGGGATTTCTTATTTAAGGTATTGGAAAAATATGGATTAGGAACATCTTTCATAAAATGGATTAAAACCTTAAATACTAATCCCAAAGCTAATGTAGTGACAAATGGTCAAATTTCAACATCATTTCAGTTAACAAGGTCAACTAGGCAAGGTTGTCCATTATCACCTGCTTTATTTGTGTTGGCGATTGGACCACTAGCTGAATTAATTAGAACGGACCCAGATATTAAGGGTTTTAGAGTTAACCAGGAAGAATACAAGATTAATTTATTTGCTGACGATGTTCTGATTTATTTAACAAACCCATTGAATTTGCTGCGTAAATTATCTTCTAGATTGGAAGAATATGGGAAAATATCAGGCTACAAAATAAATTGGGATAAAAGTGAAATTCTACCTCTAACTAAAGGAGATTATAGTCAACGTCGATTAATAACTCTATTTAGATGGCCGATAAATGGTTAAAATATTTAGGTATAAGAGCTGATAATGATATAAAGAACTTATATAAATTAAATTATTTATCATTATTGAAAACGATTCAAGAAGATCTTGATAAATGGATGACATTACCAATAACATTAGTAGGCAGAGCAAATGCTGTAAAAATGAATATATTCCCTCAATTACAATACTTATTCCAAACACTACCAATACAACTACCCCAGAAATTTTTTCAAGAGTTAAATAAATGTGTGAGGAAGTTCCTTTGGAAAGGTAAGATGTCAAGAATATCGTTGGAAAAATTGACATGGAAATTTGATCTAGGAGGATTACAACTTCCAAATTTTAAGAATTATTATAAAGCAAATCAACTTAGATTTATTGCGTCTTTTTTTGATAAAGATAAGCTGGCATGGATAAGAATAGATAAAATAGGAGAAAATAGACCAGAAGATTTTATATATAAATGGGAATCTAAATGGATACGGGTAAAGAAAGAATCTCCTATATTAAAACATTTGATTGATCTATAGAACAAAATAAATATTGACGTTGAGATGAGGAAATCTTTATTAGCAAAGAGATCTTTAATTCAAAATAAACTTATTCCTTTTACAATGGACAATCAACCTTTATACAACTGGTTTCAAAAAGGGATTAGATATATAGGAGATTGTTTTGAAGGAGGTATTTTAATGTCATTTGATATAAATAAGAAATATCAAATAACACTCTTTTTTGTTATTTCCAATTAAGGGATTATTTAAGAGATAAATTGGGTCAAACAATGTTATTGCCGAAACCTAGTCAAATAGAAACTTTAATTCAAAAAGGAAAAATTAAAAAAATTATCTCTTGTATGTATAGTTTGATTCAAAAACAGGCAATTAAACAAGGAATTCATAAGTCAAGACAAAAATGGGAAATTGACTTGAATATTAAAATTGAAGAAACAAGTTGGTCAAGACTATGTCTTGACAGTATGACAAATACAACAAATGTCCAGTTAAGATTAGTGCAATATAACTTTTTACATCAATTGTATATTACACCACAAAAAATAAATAAATTAAACCCAAATTTATCCGATCAATGTTTTCGATGTAATCAAGAAATTGGTACTTTTTTACATTCTACTTGGTCTTGTTCCAAAATTCAACCTTATTGGACAAATTTAAGTTTTACTGGAACAAATTATTAGAACACAACTTCCACATAACCCAATACTATTTTTATTAGGTGACATTGAAGGGATAAAACCAAAACCCAAACTGAATAAATATCAGAAAGAATTCATAAAAATTGCATTGGCAGTAGCCAAGAAGGCTATTGCAGTTACTTGGAAATTGGATTCATACTTAAGTATAGACCGTTGGAAGAACGAAATCTTCAGCTGTATTCCACTTGAAAAAATTACTTAGAATTTAAGAGATAAATATGAAACATTTCTGAAAATTTGGCACCCTTATTTACAAAAGACAGGATTAAATAGATGCTCTGAAGACAAAACTATTGGTTAGTTGGGGAAATAAATAAATAAATATACTAAAGTTATTATGAACGCTGTGGAGCATGTGGGGATCTTTTGATATCCAGGCATTCTTTTTTTTCCTTTCTTTCTTCTTCTCTCTTTTTCCTTCTTTCTATAGGGATATGTTATGGGGAGGGGGGAAGGGTTGATAACTTTTTCTTCTTCTGTAATCATTGAAAACTCAATTAATTTTTTTTTTACAAAAGAAAATAGCAGTTCCTGTGGAACACCACTAGTCACTGGCAGCCAATCAGAAAAGGCCCCCTTTATTCCCATTCACTGCCTCCTACCTGTCAGCCATTCCTCTATCCACGCCAGTATCTTTCCTGTAACGCCATAGGATTTTAATCTTGCTAAGCAGCCTCATGTGTGGCACCTTATCAAATGCCTTCTGAAAACACAAGTAAATGACATCCACTGCCTTTCCTCGTTTACCTTGCTTGTTACTTCCTCGAAGAACTCAAACAGATTTGTCAGGCAAGATTTCCCTTCACAGAAACCATGCTGACTTTGACTTATTTTATCATTAGTCTCCAAGTACCCTGAAACCTCATCCTGAATAATAGACTCCAACACTTTCCCAACCACTGAGGTTAGGCTAACTGGCCTCTAATTTCCCTTCTCTTGTCTTCCTCCCTTCTTAAAGAGTGGAGTGACATTTTCAATCTTCCAGTTCTCCGGGACCATGCCATAATCAAGTGATTCTTGTAAGATCATGGCCAATGCATCCATTATCTCTTCAGCAACCTCTCTCAGGACTCTGGGATGTAGTCCATCTGGCCCAGATGACGTCCACCTTAAGACTTTTCAGTTTTCCCAGAACATTTTCCTTTGTAATAGCAATGGCTCTCACTCCTGCTCCCTGACACTCACAGACCTCTGGCACACTGCTTGTGTCTTCCACAGTAAAGACTGAAGCAAAGTACTTATTAAGTTCATCTGCCATTTCTTTGTCTCCCATTACTACCTCACCAGCATCATTTTTTCAGTGGTCCAATATCAACTCTCACCTTTCTTTTACTCTTTATATAACTGAAAGCACTTTTGGTATCCTGCTGTATACTATTGGCTAGTCTGCCCTCATATTTCATCTTTTCACTTTTGATAGCTTTTTAGTTGCCTTTTGTTTGATTTTAAAAGCTTCCCAATCATCCAAATTCCCACTAATTTTTGCTACCTTATATGCCCTGACCTTGGAATTTATGTAGTCATTAACTTCCTAACTGGTGGATGTGGTATATTTAGATCTTCAAAAGGCTTTTGACAAGGTCCCACACAGGAGATTAGTGTGCAAACTTAAAGCACACGGTATTGGGGGTATAGTATTGATGTGGATAGAGAATTGGTTGGCAGACAGGAAGCAAAGAGTGGGAGTAAACGGGACCTTTTCAGAATGGCAGGCAGTGACTAGTGGGGTACCGCAAGGCTCAGTGCTGGGACCCCAGTTGTTTACAGTATATATTAATGATTTAGACGAGGGAATTAAATGCAGCATCTCCAAGTTTGCAGATGACACGAAGCTGGGCAGCGGTGTTAGCTGTGAGGAGGATGCTAAGAAGATGCAGGGTGAATTGGATAGGTTAGGTGAGTGGGCAAATTCATGGCAGATGCAATTTAATGTGGATAAATGTGAGGCTATCCACTTTGGTTGCAAGAACAGGGAAATAGATTATTATCTGAATGGTAGCCGATTAGGAAAAGGGGAGATGTGACGAGACCTGGGTGTCATTGTACACCAGTCATTGAAGGTGGGCATGCAAGTACAGCAGGCGGTGAAAAAGGCAAATGGTATGTTGGCATTCATAGCAAAAGGATTTGAGTACAGGAACAGGGAGGTTCTACTGCAGTTGTACAAGGCCTTGGTGAGACTGCACCTAGAGTATTGTGTGCAGTTTTGGTCCCCTAATCTGAGGAAAGACATTCTTGCCATAGAGGGAGTACAAAGAAGGTTCACCAGATTGATTCCTGGGATGGCAGGACTTCCATATGAAGAAAGACTGGATCAACTAGGCTTATACTCACTGGAATTTAGAAGACTGAGGGGGGATCTTATTGAAACGTATAAAATTCTAAAGAGATTGGACAGGCTAGATGCAGGAAGATTGTTCCCGATGTTGGGGAAGTCCAGAACGAGGGGTCACAGTTTAAGGATAAAGGGGAAGCCTTTTAGGACTGAGATGAGGAAAAACTTCTTCACACAGAGAGTGGTGAATCTGTGGAATTCTCTGCTACAGGAAACAGTTGAGGCCGGTTCACTGGCTATAATTAAGAGGAAGTTAGATATGGCCCTTGTGGCTAAAGGGATCGGGGGTATGGAGAGAAAGCAGGTACAGGCTTCTGAGTTGGATGATCAGCCATGATCATACTGAATGGCAGTGCAGGCTTGAAGGGCCGAATGGCCTACTCCTGCACCTATTTTCTATGTTTCTGTTTCCTTTTTCAGCCGCAATTGCCTAGCCTTGCCATTTGATAACTACTTCTGTGGGACATATCTCATATCTATCCTGTGCCATGTAAATTATTCCCAGAAGCTTCAGCTACCTCTGCATTACCATTATCCCAGCCAGTATCTTCCTCCAATCCATCTGGGCAAGCTCCTCTCTCATGCCTCTGTAATTCCCCTTATTCCATTGCGATACTGCTGCATGTGAGTTATGCTTCTCGTTTTGAAACTGCAGTAAGAATTTAATCATGATGATGATCACTGCCTCTAAGGGATTCCTTTATGTAAAGCTGACTGATAAGATCTGGGTTATTACACAACACCCCATCTAAGATAGCCTTTCCCCAAGTAGACTCAAGCACAAGCTGCTCTAAAAAGCTGATCATAGGCATTCAACAAATTCCCTCCCTTGTGATTTTCCCAATCTTCCTGCTTATTGAAGTCCCCCATTACAATTGTGACATTACCCTTATTACATGCTCTTTCCAGCTCCCTTTGCAGTCTCATCTTGGCTGCTGTTTAGAGGCCCATATATGATTCCCATAATGGTTTTTTACCCTTGCAGTTTCTTAACTCCACCCACAAAGATTCAACATTCTCTGACCCTATGCCACCTCTTTCTAAAGATGTAATTGCATCTCTTACCAACAGAGCCACACCACCACCTTCCTGCCTGTCCTTTCATTATAAAGTATATCCTTTGATGTTAAACTCCCAACCAAGGCCTTCTTTCAGCCATGTCTCAGTGATGCCCACAATGTCATTCCGACCAATCCCTAACTGTGTCACGAGTTCATCCACCTTATTCCAAATGCTATTCACAGCACCTTCAGTCCTGCATTCTTCGCCCTTTTGAATTTTGCCTCTCTGATACAATTTAACTCTTTGCTCTGCCTGCATTTATATATACCCAGTCATTGACTTGTCCTTCCTTACATCCATGTTACACCCATCATCTACTGGCTCATCCTCAGGTCTATCATTCTGGCTCCCATCCCCCTGCCATATTAGTTTAAACTACTCTCAATAGCTCAATCAAACCTGCCCACAATGATATTGGTCCCCCTTGGATTCAAGTGTAACCCGTTCAATTTGTACAGATCACACCTGCCCCAGAAGAGGTCCCAACGATCCAGAAATCTGAATCCCTGCCCCCTACTCCAATTCTTCAGCCACACATTTATCTGCCGCCTCACTCTATTCCTATCCTCATTGTTGCGTGGCACAGGCAGTAATCCTGAGATTACTACCCTTGAGGTCCTGCTTCTCAACTTCCTTCCTAACTCCCTGTAGTCTGTTTTCAGGACCTCCTCCCTTTTTCTACCTGCGTCGTTGGTACCAATATGTACCACAACTTCTGGCTGCTCACCCTCCCTTCTCAGGATATTGTGGATGTGTCCAGAAACATCATGGACCCAGGTATCCGGAAGATAAACTACCATCCAGGTTTCCTTTTCACGTCCCCACACCAGAGACAGGAGTGAATAGATGGAATGAGGAAATGGTTGAGGCAGTACAATAGTGTCTTTCAAGTAGCACTGGAGTGGAACTTAGAGGGATATGGGCTGAAAGCAGGGACTATTTGGGTGGGACAAAGAAATAGAGGAAAGAGGGTGGTAGATAGAGGAAATTCCAAATCTTTATGTCTTGACAGGTGCAAGCTGGTGACGAACGTAGGTGGATTAAAATTCAGGAAGAACAAGAGCCCAGAGTGAGAGGAGGGTGTTGATCTTGGGTTGGGGCACTGGGGAGAATTATGGAAAGAGGAAGAAGCGAGACCATGGAGGTTCCAACTTCAAAGTAAATTTATTATCAAAGTATGTACTGTACGTGTTAACTTGAGATTCATTTTCTTGCAGGCATTCCCAGGATAAAAAAAGAAATGCAACAGAACTCTACGAAAAAACTACACATAAACAAAGGCTGACAAACAACCAACGTGCAAAAGACAAACTGTGCAAGTAAAAACATAATCCTGAGAACGTGAGTTTTTTTATCACGAGCTTGAGAATTTTAAAATCAATCTATCACCTACCCAGGTATGGGAAACAAGAGAAAATAAGGAGGCAGGCACATTGGGGGAAAAAGTGTTAAAATAAGAGGTTGAAGTGCAGAGGCAGTGTGAGATGAAGTGAGAGTGAAAATCTCGGGGGGGGGGAGGTGTGTGTGTGTGTGTGTGTGTGTGAGACAGAGCACAGATTTGACGACGACACAAAGATGGATAGACACTGTAGCTGTGTAGATGGAAGCAATTAATTGGAAAGAGGTAATAGTTGCATAAATAGCTGTATTTCTAAGTTGGGAAGTATGAAATCATACTCTGAACAGAAAAAGAGTGGAACAAAGCAAATTCTAGATGAACAGAGCCTATTGCACATGAATCAGTAAAATGTCTTGGAAAAGATAAAGATTAAATGTAATAAAGATTAACTTTATTTGTCAAACGTACATCAAAACATACAGTTAAATCTGTCATTTGCATCAGCAACCAACACAGTCTGAGAAATTGCTGGGGCACCACACATCTGGCACTAACATAGCGTGCCCACAATTTACTAACTAACCCCAATACACACGTCTTCAAAATGTGGGAGAAAGTCAGAGGAAACCCACATGGACACATGAAAAACATACAGACTCCTCACAGACAGCAGCGGGAATTGCTGGCACTGAAACAGAATCAAAGTAACCGCCACACTACTGAACCATACTATGTAAGGAACAGAACATAGTCCAAATTCTTGACAAATAGATGCCCTTATATCTAGAGTATGTAAGAGATAGGTTAGATAATGCATGAACCACACCATAGAAAGTATAACTATTCTTGGTCGAACAGCAATATTAGAAAGATAGCTGAATACCAAGGATTAAATTGTAATGAGGGAATATACCCAGTGGCCACTGAGTGCACGTTTGTGGTCTTCTGCTGTTTCAAGGTTTGACATGCTGTGCATTCAGAGAAGCTCTTCTGCACACCACTGTTGTAACGTGTGGTTATTTGAGTTACTGTCACCTTCCTGTCTGCTTGTACCAGTCTGGCCATTCTCCTCTGACCTCTCTCATTAACAAGGTGTTTTCACCCACAGAAATACTGCTCACTGGATGTTTTTTTTTTGTTTTTCACACCATTCTCTGTAAACTCTATAGACTGCTGTGTGTGAAAATACCAGGAGATCAGCAGTTTCTGAGATACTCAAACCATCCCATCTGGCACCAACAATCATTCCACGGTCAAAGTCACTTAGATCACATTTCTTCCCCATTCTGATGTTTGGTCTGAATAACAACTGAGCCTCTTGACCATGTCTGCATGCTTTTATGCATTGAGTTGCTGCCACATGATTGGCTGATTAGATATTTGCATTAAAGAACAGGTGTACAGGTGTACCTAATAAAGTGGCCACTGAGTGTATATACACTAGAACACAAAGGCAGAGTACTGAGAATACTGGCAGATCCAAATAAAAAGAAACAGCGATATTCTTTTGGCCAGGTGGCATCATTAGAGAACACTTCAGGTCAATGATTTTGTTTTGAAGAAACATCATTGTCCCTAACTTGCTCTCTCTGTCTATCTGTCTGTGTGTGTCTCTCTCTATTAATCTACTTAGAGATATAGAACGGTAACAGGTCCCTCTGATCTAATGAGCGCACACCAACCAATTACACCCATGCGACTAATTATCTTACTAACCAGTATGTCTTTAGACTGTGGGAGGAAATTGGAGCACCTGGAGGAAACACACACTGGCATGGGGAGAATGTACAAACTCCTTACAGACACTTGTACTATAATAGTGTTATGCTAACTGCTACGCTACCTTGTCACCCTGTATATTCTCTTCTGAATACTTTTAGCCATTCCACAAAATTTAGTCAAGTTTTGAAATTATTAGGGATAGACAGGGTGAATATATTCCTGTTGTTTGGAGCATTGTCTAAATATTAAAACCAGGGTTATCAGAAGTGCAGTTAAGAAACCCTTATGGACAGAGGAGATTTAAAAATTGTTAATTTTAATGCTGAGATTAACAGTCCTATTACCTCAGATTTTAAGGGATATGGAAGAAAGGTCCCATGTGGAGATTGGTCACAGGTCAGCCATGATCTCATTGAATGGTAGAACAGGCTTGAGGGACTAAGTGGCCTCATCCTTCTCTTTTGTTCCAAATAAATTGCACAGCAGTACTTATCTAAAAATGCAGACTGCAAGACAGGTTTTTCTGAAGTGTTACCAGATATCATATGATGCTTTATTAAAGCACACTATTTAAAGCTTCCAAACTCAACTGTCACAGTGGGCTGCAGTTGAGATGGGGAGGGGTTTTGCAAATATTTATTCACCCAGTAGTTGTCAGTGGTCTGGAAGTTACAGCTATAAAGGACAGTGGAAGCAAAGACTCACATTGTCATTAAAAACTACCTCTGTAACAATGATATTTTAACCTAGAGACCGATAGACCACAAGCTGGAGGGGCCAATTCAAGTCAAAAAGGACATGATGGGCTGAATAGTTTCTTTCTGTGCCTCAGCATTCTTTGACTCTTTGAGACCCAGATGGGTGGTTGTTTGTGTGTAGTGTTTCATTGATTCTATTTTATTTCTTTATTCTACTGTAAATGCCAACAAAAATATAAATTTCAGGGCAGTAAATGGTGTCATATACATACTTTTACTTTGGACTTTATTTCCTGAACAACCTGGAGCTTATAGATTGTAGAGGTAAGTAAGGAGAAGAATCGAGATGGTGATGCTAGCTTTGAAGTGATTCGCTGTTGTTAATTTCTGATCACCCCAACTACGTAACAAATGCAGAGGCTCACTACGTACCATTCCACGTGATCTCCAGCTTGTGAGGGTGGAGGGGGATGAGTTTTTCCTCTTTCTCAACAGGACTGGCGTAAGAGCTGAGGAATGGCACTGACTCCCAGATCTGGAGTGGAACAGGATAAACAACCAGCTCATCACTAAGCATAGGCTTTCACATTAATGGTTCTGAAGAAAACAGCTTTACTCAAGATATCTTGAAAGCAAATAGCAAAACCAGTGGGGTTAAACAACAGATCCTATAAAAGTTAGAGAGCATGGTACAAATGCGCATTTACACAGGTACACACACACACACACACACTCACACACACACACACACTCACACACACACACACACACACTCACACAAACACACACTCACACACTCACACACACACACACACTCACACACACACACACACACACACACACACACACACACACACACACACACACACACACACACACCCACCCACCCACCCACCCACCCACCCACCCATAGATATAAAAAAGCACCTCATTCACAGGTATATTTGAAATTGAAACTTGACGATTGAAAAGGCGAACTAAATGTTAATCTTGTAGAAGTTTACATCTTCTCTTTGACTGGAGTTCAGTTAGACCCTCTCTCACCACCTCCCTCCCCCTGTGGTCGTGGCTGCTCGCCGTCTCTTTACCTATCCCGTCAGCTTGCACCCCTTCACCTCCTCCCACCTTCTTCTTCTGGAATCTTCCTTTCCAATCCTGATGAAGGGTCTCGGCCCAAAACGTTGACAGTTTATTCCTTTCCATAGATGCTGACTGACCTTTTGAGTTTCTCCAGCATATAGTGTGTGTGTGTTACTAAAGCTTTTTACTATACCTTGGTACACATGACACTAATAAACCAGTTACCAATGGCTCAGCATCCACAGGTCCCTGGGTAAGAGGTTTCATCAAAAAATAAGACTCTTCTTATCTCTGCCTGGAATAAACCCTGAGGAAGCGAAGATCAGCGCTGGCTGCCAAGTTGCTTTTCAATTCCCTCCACCATCCATCCAAGGGCAATTAAGTAAAGAGATGAACTGACAGACAAAGCTCTTCAGGAAATTGTGTCTTCAGGAAGTTGGCTCCAAGGCACCACTGAATAACGAAGTGCGAGGAAATAAAGTTGTTAGAAGCAGCAAACCCATTGAGCCCAGGATGTGCTGGCGTCATTGCTTGGAGATCAGAGAGAACGGAATAGGAACATGAGTAGGTCATGTGACCTTTGAATCCCTCCCATATGATCTGATCTTGAATTTTTCTGCCCTGATGCTCACAATCCCCAATTCTTCTGCAGTTCAAAGATCTTCCTCAGCCTTGAATATACTTAAAAATTCAAGCATCCTCAGTATGATCATCCCTTGTAATGCTGCATGGGTAATTGGTTTACTATGCTCACATTTACTGAGAAACAGTGAGAAGCTTGAATTTGCATGCCATCTAGACAGATTATACCAAACTTAAGTACACTGAGGTAGAACAAAGGGAACACAATAGCAGATTTAGAGTTAAGGAGTGAGTGCAAATGAAGTGCAAGAGCCATGACAAGGTAGATCAAGAGGTCATGATTTAATCCTTATTATTTAAGAGGTCAGTTCAAAAGTCTTCCAACAGCAAGACAGATAGGGTTGTACAGATGTGCAGTAGAGAGCATTCTAACAGGTTGCACTGCTGCCAGGTATGGAGGCTCCAATGGACAGGATAGAAAGAGGCTGTAGAAAGTTGTAGACTCAGTTAGCTCCAGACCCGGCACAACCCTCACCACCATCGACGACTTCTTCAAAGAGTGGTGCCTCAAGATGGTGGCATCCATCACCAAGGAACTTCACAATCTGGGACATGCTGTCTTTTGATCACCAACATAAAAGAGGAGGTACAAGACTTCTAACGTGGCTATGTCCCTATGACGCTGTTTACTTGATGCTCTGTGTCTGTGACACCGTTTAACTGATGCTCTGTGCCTGTGACACCGTTTAACTGATGCTCTGTGTCTGTGACACCGTTTAACTGATGCTCTGTGCCTGTGACGCTGATTACATGACGCTCTGTCTCAGTGACGCTGTTTATCTGATGCTCTGTGATGATGCTGCGATTAAGTTTTTAAAAAATTCTACATGTATTTATGCTTTTGACAATAAATTGTAATTTTGCTTTGAATTTTCTTGACCCTGACTGAGACCATCCACTGGATATCACCTTAGTGCTATTAATACACACCTTTGCTACATTAACCATGCGCCAGGCATTAAGCAGTCCAAATCCATGCCGGTGACTGTGGCTGAATCCAGCTTCATTTACTTCCCATCCAGCGACGAGGTCAAACTGAAGGAAAAATAAAACCTTAATTAAAAGAATGCATTCACACGTGGACTTGTGCTGTCTCCTCCACTGCCTTACAAGACCTTCCCAACATCTAGAAAATCCTTTACCTTTTCTGACTGTCTGCAGAAAAGTGGTGGATACAGCCCAGAGTCTATAGAATGTGGCAGATATAGTCTGGTCCATCACAGGCAAACCCCTCCCCACCATTGAGCTCATGTACATGGAATCCTGCCACAAGAAAGCAGCATCCATCATCAAAGACCCCACCATCCAGACTCTTTTTGCTTCTGCCATCAGGCAAGAGGTACAGGAGCCTAGGGTCCCACACCACCAGGTTCAGGAACAGTTTTTACCCTTTAAACATTAGACTCTTGGACCAGTGTGGGTAACGTCATTCACAAAAACAATTAACTGATTCTGCAACCTACAGCCTCACTTTCAAGGGCTCTACAACTCATGATCTCAGTATTATTTATTAATTTACATTTTTGCACAATTTGTATTCTTTCACACATTGGTTATTTATCAATCTTTGTTTATGTGTAGTTTTTTTAAAATAAATTCTGTTGTGTTTCTTTATTTTCCTGTGAATGCTTGAAAGAAAATGAATCTCGGGGTAGTTTATGGTAACATGTTCATACTTTGATTAGATGGATATAGGCACCCATTAGTCTCTAGAGACCATGGATTTGCACCTTGGTAAGTTTCCAGGGCGCAGGCCTGGGCAGGGTTGTTTGGAAGACCGGCAGTTGCCCGTGCTGCAAGTCTCCCCTCTCCACGCCACCGATGTTGTCCAAGGGAAAGGCATTAGGACCCATACAGCTTGGCACCGGTGTTGTCGAAGAGCAATGTGTGGTTAACTGCCTTGATCAAGGACACAACACGCTGCCTCAGCTAAGGCTCGAACTCATGACCTTCAGATCACTAGACCAACGCCTTAACCACTTGGCTACACACCAACACTTAGATGGATATAGAGATAGATATATACTTTATTGATCCCAATGGAAATGACAGTTTCACAGTAGCATTACAGGTGCACAGATATACAAATATTAGAAGAGAAATAAGAAAAAATAAAAAATAAGTTACCTCAAACAGTGTAACAGGAGGGAGTCATCACTTCCCCGGCTATCGGTTGCCTCAAAAAGGAGCCTAATAGCTGGGGGTAAGAATGACTCCATGTAGCACTCTTCAAAGCAGCGCAGTTGTCTTTGTCTGTTATTGAATTATAAATTTACTTTGACTTTGACCTGAGATACTCAATTGCAATGTTCAAAGTTGAAATTCATTACGGAAGTACGTATACCAAATACAACCTTGAGATTCATCTTCTTGCAGGCAGCCACAGGAAAATAAAGAACCACAACAGAACCCACGAAAAGCCACACACAACAAAGGCTGACAAACATCCAATGTACAAAAGAGGACAAATCGTGCAAATTGTTAAAACGGTAAACAAATAATAGACAGAGCGTGAGCTGCAGAGTCCACAGGCTGAACGGTCTGTTCATCACTGAGGCGAGTGAAGCCTGTCCAGGAGCCCGATGGCTGCTCCTGAACCCTGCCCTGGACAACATTTAGCTCCTGTTTCACATTACTGAACAGAATATTTAACAATTATAGCATTGCCCCTTGTGGGAGCTTGTTTTGTGTATCTCGGTTACCACGTTGCCTACAATTAGCTAATGTAAAGTGCATTAAAATCTCCTGAAAGAGATGGGAAAGGCACTTTCGGAGGTATGACTTCAAAGCACAGTAGAGGCTCTCAGAGGGCCCAATCTTGTGTATAAGCACAAGGGATACTGATGAAGGGTCTCAGCCCGATATGTCAACAATGGCGCCTAACCTGCAGAGTTCCTTCGGCACTTTGTGTGCATCCCCACTCTTGTGTATCTGGCGATCGTCACCTTGCCAAGTGTGGAGGGTGGACAAACAGCTGTGGCTGGAACTACCCCCTTGTTACAGGTGCCACAGCGCCAGACAGAGGTTCAGAGGCAAACCACTCACACCCCTTCTAGTGCTGTGCTGAAGCTTTGTAAGACATTTATCAGACTGCATTCTGAGTATAGTGAGGAGTTCTGGGCCCCAGATCTAGGAAAGGATTTGCTGGCATTGGAGAGGGTCTGGGGAGTTTTACATGAATGATCAGTAAAAATCGGAATTGGGTTTAATATCACTGGCATATATCATGAAATATGCTGTTTTGCAGCAGCAGTACAATGCAATACGTACTAATAAATGCTATACATTACAATAAGAAATATTTTTTAAATAACTTAATTAAGTAATGCATAAAGAGAGAAAAATACTAGGTTCACTCCAATCATATCCCGGGCCAATTCACCACTCCAATCATATCCCGGTTCAATTCACCACTCCAATCATATTCCGGTTCAATTCACCACTCCAATCATATCCCGGTTCTATTCACCACTCCAATCATATGCCCGGCCAATTCACCACTCCAATCATATCCCGGTTCAATTCACCACTCCAATCATATCCCGGGCCAATTCACCACTCCAATCATATCCCGGTTCAATTCACCACTCCAATCATATCCCGGGCCAATTCACCACTCCAATCATATCCCGGTTCAATTCACCACTCCAATCATATCCCGGTTCAATTCACCACTCCAATCATATCCCGGTTCAATTCACCACTCCAATCATATCCCGGGCCAATTCACCACTCCAATCATATCCCGGTTCAATTCACCACTCCAATCATATTCCGGTTCAATTCACCACTCCAATCATATCCCGGTTCTATTCACCACTCCAATCATATCCCGGTTCAATTCACCACACCAATCATATGCCCGGCCAATTCACCACTCCAATCATATCCCGGTTCAATTCACCACTCCAATCATATCCCGGGCCAATTCACCACTCCAATCATATCCCGGTTCAATTCACCACTCCAATCATATTCCGGTTCAATTCACCACTCCAATCATATCCCGGTTCTATTCACCACTCCAATCATATCCCGGTTCAATTCACCACTCCAATCATATGCCCGGCCAATTCACCACTCCAATCATATGCCGGTTCAATTCACCACTCCAATCATATGCCCGGCCAATTCACCACTCCAATCATATGCCCGGCCAATTCACCACTCCAATCATATGCCCGGCCAATTCACCACTCCAATCATATCCCGGTTCAATTCACCACTCCAATCATATCCCGGTTCAATTCACCACTCCAATCATATCCCGGGCCAATTCACCACTCCAATCATATCCCGGTTCAATTCACCACTCCAATCATATTCCGGTTCAATTCACCACTCCAATCATATCCCGGTTCTATTCACCACTCCAATCATATCCCGGTTCAATTCACCACACCAATCATATGCCGGTTCAATTCACCACTCCAATCATATGCCCGGCCAATTCACCACTCCAATCATATGCCCGGCCAATTCACCACTCCAATCATATCCCGGTTCAATTCACCACTCCAATCATATCCCGGTTCAATTCACCACTCCAATCATATCCCGGTTCAATTCACCACTCCAATCATATCCCGGTTCTATTCACCACTCCAATCATATCCCGGTTCAATTCACCACTCCAATCATATCCTAGTTCAATTCACCACTCCGATCATATCCCAGTTCTATTCACCACTCCAATCATATCCCAGTTCAAGTCACCACTCCAATCATATGCCCAGCCAATTCACCACTCCAATCATATCCCGGGCCAATTCACCACTCCAATCATATGCCCGGCCAATTCACCACTCCAATCATATCCCGGTTCAATTCACCACTCCAATCATATCCCGGGCCAATTCACCACTCCAATCATATCCCGGTTCAATTCACCACTCCAATCATATGCCCGGCCAATTCACCACTCCAATCATATCCCGGTTCAATTCAGCACTCCAATCATATCCCGGGCCAATTCACCACTCCAATCATATCCCGGTTCAATTCACCACTCCAATCATATTCCGGTTCAATTCACCACTCCAATCATATCCCGGTTCTATTCACCACTCCAATCATATCCCGGTTCAATTCACCACTCCAATCATATGCCCGGCCAATTCACCACTCCAATCATATGCCGGTTCAATTCACCACTCCAATCATATGCCCGGCCAATTCACCACTCCAATCATATGCCCGGCCAATTCACCACTCCAATCATATCCCGGTTCAATTCACCACTCCAATCATATCCCGGGCCAATTCACCACTCCAATCATATCCCGGGCCAATTCACCACTCCAATCATATGCCCGGCCAATTCACCACTCCAATCATATCCTGGGCCAATTCATGTAAATGAAAATTCAGAAAACAACTCATATCTCCATATGGTGAAAAATAGTTGCAGAGATCTCAAGAAGACTGTGAACTTCATCACGGAGGAGGTTATGTCACCTCCACACCAGGACCATGATCCAGCTCTCTCTCCTAGTCCGTGCCAAACTCTTAATCTCTCCATCACCCATTCACTGTCACTTCACTCTGACACTCCACACCTCATCCCTACACTGACACACTCCTCTCCACAGTCCCTCACCACCCCCTCCATCACCCATTCACTGTCACTTCACACTGACACTCCACACCTCATTCCTACACTGACACACTCCTCTCCACAGTCCCTCACCACCCCTCCATCCCCATTCACTGTCACTTCACACTGACACTCCACACCTCATCCCTACACTGACACACTCCTCTCCACAGCCCCTCTCCACCCCCTCCATCACCCATTCACTGTCACTCCACACCTCATCCCTACACTGACACACTCCTCTCCACAGTTCCTCACCACCCCCTTCATCCCCCATTCACTGTCATTCCACACTGACACTCCACACCTCATCCCTACACTGACACACTCCTCTACACAGTCCCTCATCACCCCTCCATCCCCCATTCACTGTCACTTCACACTGACACTCCACACCTCATCCCCACACTGACACACTCCTCTCCACAGTCCCTCACCACCCCTTCATCCCCCATTCACTGTCACTTCACTCTGACAATCCACACCTCATCCCTACACTGACACACTCCTCTCCACAGTCCCTCACCACCCCCTTCATCCCCATTCACTGTCACTCCACACTGACACTCCACACCTCATCCCTACACTGACACGTTCCTCTCCACAGTCCCTCACCACCCCCTTCATCCCCATTCACTGTCACTCCACACTGACACTCCACTCCTCATCCCTACAATGACACATTCCTCTCCACAGTCCCTCACCAACCCTTCATCCCCCATTCACTGACACTTCACATTGACACTCCACACCTCAGCCCTACACTGACACACTCCTCTCCACTGTCCCTCATCACCCCTCCATCCCCCATTCACTCACTCCACACCTCATCCCCACACTGACACACTCCTCTCCACAGTCCCTCACCACCCCCTTCATCCCCATTCACTGTCACTCCACACTGTCACTCCACACCTCATCCCTACACTGACACACTCCACTCCACAGTCCCTCATCACCCCCTCTATCACCCATTCACTGTCACTCCACACTGACACTCCACACCTCATCCCCACACTGACACACTCCTCTCCACAGTCCCTCACCACCCCCTTCATCCCCATTCACTGTCACTCCACACTGACACTCCACACCTCAGCCCTACACTGACACACTACTCTCCACAGTCGCTCACCACCCCCTCCATCCCCCATTCACTCACTCCACACCTCATCCCCACACTGACACACTCCTCTCCACAGTCCCTCACCACCCCCTCCATCACCCATTCACTGTCACTCCACACTGACACCACACCTCATCCCTACACTGACACACTCCTCTCCACAGTCCCTCACCACCCCCTCCATCACCCATTCACTGTCACTCCACACCTCATCCCCACACTGACACACTCCTCTCCACAGTCCCTCACCTCCCCCTCCATCACCCATTCACTGACACTCCACACCTCATTTCTACACTGACACACTCCTCTCCACAGTCCCTCACCACCCCCTCCATCCCCCATTCACTGTCACTTCACACTGACACTCCACACCTCATCCCTACACTGACACACTCCTCTCCACAGTCCCTCACCACCCCCTTCATCCCCATTCACTGTCACTCCACACTGACACTCCATACCTCATCCCTACACTGACACACTCCTCTCCACAGTCCCTCATCACCCCCTCCATCCCCCATTCACTGTCACTCCACACCTCATCCCTACACTGACACATTCCTCTCCACAGTCCCTCACCACCCCCTTCATCCCCATTCACTGTCACTCCACACTGACTCTCCACACCTCATCCCTACACTGACACACTCCTCTCCACAGTCCCTCACCACCCCCTCCCATCCCCCATTCACTGTCACTTCACACTGACACTCCACACCTCATCCCCACACTGACACACTCCTCTCCACAGTCCCTCACCACCCCCTCCATCGCCCATTCACTGTCACTCCACACTGACACTCCACACCTCATCCCTACACTGAGACACTCTACTCCACAGTCCCTCATCACCCCCTCCATCACCCATTCACTGTCACTTCACTCTGACACTCCATACCTCATCCATACACTGACACACTCCTCTCCACAGTCCCTCACCACCCCCTCCATCACCCATTCACTGTCACTCCACACTGACACTCCACACCTCATCCCTACACTGAGACACTCCACTCCACAGTCCCTCATCACCCCCTCCATCACCCATTCACTGTCACTTCACTCTGACACTCCATACCTCATCCATACACTGACACACTCCACTCCACAGTCCCTCACCACCCCTCCATCCCCCATTCACTGTCACTTCACACTGACACTCCACACCTCATCCCTACTCTGACACATTCCTGTCCACAGTCCCTCACCACCCCTTCCATCACCCATTCACTGTCACTTCACACTGACACTCCACACCTCATCCCTACACTGAAACACTCCTCTCCACAGTCCCTCACCACCCCTCCATCCCCCATTCACTGTCACTTCACACTGACACTCCACACCTCATCCCCACACTGAAACACTCCTCTCCACAGTCCCTCACCACCCCTCCATCCCCCATTCACTGTCACTTCACACTGACACTCCACACCTCATCCCTACTCTGACACATTCCTGTCCACAGTCCCTCACCACCCCCTCCATCACCCATTCACTGTCACTTCACACTGACACTCCACACCTCATCCCTACACTGACACACTCCTCTCCACAGTCCCTCACCACCCCCTCCATCACCCATTCACTGTCACTTCACTCTGACACTCCACTCTGTATACCTGCACTGACACAATCACTCTCCTCCTGTGTTTCATTTCCCCTGCTGATGCCTTGAAGATATCGTTTTGTCACTTTATCCTTCCCTGGCAGTTACCTTCTTTCCAGCAGTAACTCCTGCACCTGGTGTCAGTTTTTGGACCTGCATTCAGTGTGTTTTATGTGTCCTTGTCCTTTGTGTTTTATAGGATTGGTTTTACATTTATATTAATTGGATTTATTGTGGTTGTTTTTCTGTGCTGCATCAGACTGGAGTAACAATCATTTCATTCTCTTCTATTCTTGTGTACTGAAGAATGACAACAAGCAACCTCCAATCTTTAATGGAGATTCACTGTTTCCATCTCAGCTGGAAACATAGTCAGACATTACATTCTTCAGAATATTTTAAAATAAACATTATCCACATATGAGCTTTCTCCAAGTCATCCAAGCTGGGAAAATTTATAAATGAGGTAGGCACATGCCAGAATCAACCTCCTCCACCTGTAAATTAAACCTGACTTATTGCTCAGTTCTTGCAAGACAAATCTATCAGAAAACTATTTTTTTCTCAGGTAGTATGATTTCCTTGCTGAGAGGCTGTCAAAAGACAATACAGGGCAACACAATCTGCAACCTTTGTACAGTCTGGAGACATTTTGTACCCTGTACCTATTCAGTCAGCTCGCAGATGGCGATGTCACTGTCTGCAGATCTGTGTTTTCCATATTTCAGCTCCTCCACTGGCACTGGGAGTGTTCCCCTTTGCACCACTTATCCCAAAGCCATTTTTTCCCGTCCTATCTTACATGGCCCACCAAGGCCTGCGTAGATGAGAAGGGTCCCTGCTGAGGGCTGCCAAAGTAATTGAGAACAACTTTTGCGTTCAGGATCCATTCTGGAAACTTGAGCACAGATCTGCGATTGACATTCTGATACTGCTGGAAACCCTTTATTTCAAATAGATATTAAACCAAGCCCATACCTACTCTCTGTTTGATTTGCAAGATCTTACAAAGTGACTTTAAACAAAAACAGAAGATGTTATCGCTCAAAGTTGAAATTCATTACGGAAGTACGTATACCAAATACAACCTTGAGATTCATCTTCTTGCAGGCAGCCACAGGAAAATAAAGAACCACAACAGAACCCACGAAAAGCCACACACAACAAAGGCTGACAAACATCCAATGTACAAAAGAGGACAAATCGTGCAAATTGTTAAAACGGTAAACAAATAATAGACAGAGCGTGAGCTGCAGAGTCCACAGGCTGAACGGTCTGTTCATCACTGAGGCGAGTGAAGCCTGTCCAGGAGCCCGATGGCTGCAGGGCAATGGCTGCTCCTGAACCTGATGGTGTGGGACCCAAGAATCCTGTAGCTCCTGCTCAATGGTAGTTGCCAAAAGAGAGGGAGATGGGTCAAATACAGGCAGAGGGATGGGCTCAGGTGGGAGGTCTTGGCTGGCACCAAGAGGTGGGGCTGAACACAGGTTCGTTTTCTACTCTCGAACCTCCACTCTTTAACCTAGCTTAAAGTCCACCCCAGTGAGTGTTACCCCAGCCATGGCTGACCTTTGTCTTCAAGGTGCCATACCTGCATTCCCAAGAGTCAAGTTCACAAAGCTGGTCTTTAAAATCTTTAATAGCCCCAGGATTTCAGTGATGCCCATTTCATGTAAGTGAAAAACTGAACATTCAGATGGTTGGGGAGGGAGAGGAATACAAGCTGGCAGATGAATTTGCACACCGCTTTTCCAGTCCTGAAGAAGGGACTTGGCTTGAAACATTAGCTGTTTATTCATTTCCACAGATGCTACCTGACTGCTGAGTTCCTCTAACATTTTGTTGTGTGTTACTCTCGATTTCCAGTATCTGCAGAATCCCTAATGTCAAACTCAACAATAGATCTAGGTGGCACCATGATATGCAGCAAGTAGTCCAGCTGGTCTCACAGCCCCAGCAGCCCAGAATTAATCAAGTTTAGATGCTGCCTTTGTAGAGATTACACACTTTCCCCATGACTCTGAGATTCACCACCAACTGGGGTGTTCTGGTTTCCTCACAAATTCTTTTTTATGTTAATAAGTTAATTGTACACTTTACATTATCCTCAGCATAAGTGGGTAGAGAGTTGAATTGTATGTGAGAGGGAATAAGTTACGGGAGGAGTAGGTGGAGTAAGTGGATTGATGGGATTGCAGTGAGAGCCAGTTTAGACTCAATGGGCTGATTGGACTCCTGTGCTGTAATAAAATAATAAAACTCACAGACTCCAACAGTGACATCATTTCAAAGTGTAGTTGAGTGGTTGTTAAACACTCCAGGGTTGAAAAAACTGTGACATGAAGATCTTGGAGATATCTGGTTATGGTATTAAATGTGCAGTAGTTATCAGTCACTGAGGAGATAGAATTCCCAACATGTGGTTCCTATGACATCAACTGAATCAAATATGTGGGGGTGAGTAGAAACTGGTGATGAATACTCTTGAACACAAAGAGTCTAATCTACTTATTAGAGATGAGCTTTTCCCTTTTAAAATCTTTCTTTTCACTGATCAGACAGTCTATGACAGAAAAACTGAACAAGTTTCCACTGCTCTGTACTTTCCAAGTCTCCATGCTGCATGATCCTAGGTACAGGCAATAAAACCTATGAAGGAAACTTCTGACCACAGCTCTGGATAATGGCATTTCCTAAAAAAAAAATCCCTGAATTATGTTTCCTTTAGTTTTTTTAATCTGCAACTTCCAGTAAATGCTGCGTAATTTTGTACTCCTGAACAAATTCAAGGACAAGTTCAAATTCAAATTCAAAGAAAAAAAGACCTTAAATCATGGTTTAAAAGATGTAGAATATTATACAGTGGGGAGTTTCCCTGAAAAAGTCTTTGTGAGAGAGTTGTGGTGAAGAATGATTTGTAGTACAGAGAAATGGAGGGTGTGTGACACAAGGCTGTAATAAAATTCTTTAGAAACAAAATACAATGAAGAGGAAGAAAGACAAAATGGTAAAGGGGGCGTATAGCAAGAGAAGAGAGAGAGGGAGAAATTGAAGACAGGAAGAGAGACGGCAAGGGGAAGTGAAAGAGAAAGAGAAATAGAGGAAGAGGATAGACGGAGGGAGAGAAATACAGGGGAGAAATAGAGAGGGAGAAAGAGTCATTGAAGAGAGAGAGAGGGTAGGGTGAAGGAGAGGGAAAGGGAAGGGGGAAAGAGATTGGGAGGGGAGGGAGGGGAGAGGGGAAGAGGATAGTGGTGTAATAGTGGAGGGATTGGTACTGGGACCCCTTGTGGATACCAAAAAACACAGATGCTCAAGTCCCTTATTTAACCTGTTTCAGTGCGGTGGTCTTTAAGAACCAGTGGAGCTCTGAATCTGCAGTGTTTCCGTTCACAGAATGGTGGGGGAACAACAAAATGGCGGATGAACTGAATAAGTATTTTGCATCAATCTTTGATGTGGAAGATACTACGATGGAAGCTCCAGCTGTCAGGCGTCATGAAGTATGTGAAGTTACCATTACTAGAGAAAGTTCCTGGGAAACTGGAAGGTCTGAAAGTAGATAAGTCACCCGGACCAGATGGTGTACACCCCAGGGCTCTGAGGGAGGAGGCTGAAGAGATTGTGGCGGCATTAGTAATGATCTTTCAAGAATCAATTGATTCTAGAATGGTTCCGGAAGACTGGAAAATTGCAAATGTAACTCCACTCTTCATGAAAGGACAGGCAGAAGAAAGGGAATTATAGGCCACTTAATCTGACCTCAGAGTCTGGGAAGGTGTTGGAGTCGATTGTTCAGGATGTGATTTTGGGGTACTTGGAAGCACATGATAAAATAGGCCGTAGTCAGCATGGTTTCCTCATTGATTCTTTGAAGAAGTAACAAGCAGGATAGATGGTGGAGAATCAGTTGATGTGTATTTGGATTTTCAGAAGGCCTTTGACAAGGTGCCACACATGAGGTTGATTAACAAGCTATGAGGCCATGGTATTAGAAGAAAGATTCTGACATGGATAAAGCAGTGGCTGATAGGCAGAAGGCAAAGAGTGGGAATAAAGGGAGCCTTTTCTGGTTGGCTGCTGGTGACTAGTGGTGTTCCACAAGGGTCTGTGCTGTGACCGATTCTTTTTACGTTATATGCTGATGATTTGGATGATGGAATTGATGGCTTTGTTACAAAGTTTGCAGATGATATGAAGACAGATGCAGGGGCAGATATCTTTGAGGAAGTAGAGAGCCTACAGAAAGACTTAGACAGATTAGGACAATGGGCAAAGAATTGGCAGATGGAATACAGTGTTGGGAAGTGTATGGTCATGCATTTGGTAGAAGAAATGAAAGGGTTAACTATTTTCTAAATGGAAAGAAAATACAAAAAGCTGAGGCACAAAGGGACTTGGGTGTCCTTTTCAGATCTCCTCCTCCCATTTTCAAATCTCTTACTATCTCTTCTTTCAATTAGTCCTGATGAAGGGTCTCAGCCCGAAACATCACTGTACTTCTTCCTGTAGATGCTGCCTGGCCTGCTGCTTTCCACCAGCATTTTGTGTGTGTTGGGTGTCCTTGTGCAGGGTTCCTAACAGTTAATTTGCAGGTTGAGTGTGTGGTGAGGAACACAACTGCGACGTTATCATTCATTTCAAGAGGACTAGAATATGTACGCAAGGATGTAATGTTGAGACTTAACAAAGCACTAGTGAGGCCTCAGTTGGAGTATCGTGAGCAGTTTTGGGCACCTTATCTTAGAAAGGATGTGCTGACATCAGAGAGGGTTCAAAGGAAATTCACTAGAATGATTCCAGGATTGAATGGCTTGTCATATGAAGAGTGTTTGATGACTCTGGGCCTGTATGCACTGGAATTCAGAACAATGAAGGGTTGCCTCATTGAAACCTATCAAATGGTGAAAAGCCTTCATAAAGTGAATGTGGAGAAGATGTTTCCTATGGTGGGAGAGTCTAAGACCAGAGGACACAGCATCAGAATAGAGAGGTTGTGGCGACTCATTTCCTAGCGTATCCGAACCGACTCACAATTAGATAGCCTACGGGGGTTTGCGAGCACAGAGCTTTGGAGCCTCTTCGCCATGGGGGGCCGGTTGACAGAGGCTTAAAAGTGAGGCTGAAGTTTTCGAATAAAGTTTTTTCCTTTGACTGCAGTTACTGACTCCGTGTCGTAATTTTAGCGCTGCGTGTAGCACACCGCTACAATTGGTGACCCCGACGGTCCAAACGATTTTTGGACCAGAAATGACCGACGCCGCCTCTGTTCATGCGGTTTCGTTGAAACTGCCAGGTTTCTGGACACAGCGCCCGAACCTATGGTTCCAGCAAGCCGAAGCCCAATTCCACGTTCGCCGGATCACCTCAGAAGACACCCGCTACTACTACGTGGTGAGCTCCCTCGACCAGGACACAGCGGCCCAGGTCGCGGAGTTCGTACAGTCGCCCCCGGCAGACGGCAAGTACACGGAATTCAAAGCCCTGCTCCTCAGGACTTTCGGACTCTCACGGCGCAAGCGGGCTGCCCGTTTACTGCACCTGGATGGCTTGGGCGACAGACCCCCATCGGCTTTAATGAATGAGATGTTGTCTCTCGCCGACGAACACACACCCTGCCTCATGTTTGAGCAGGCATTCCTGGAGCAGCTGCCCGAGGACATCCGCCTGCTGCTGTCCGACGCGGATTTCAGTGACCCCCGGAAGGTGGCAGCCCGGGCGGACTTGCTGTGGAACGCCAAAAAGGTGAGCGGGGCGTCCATCGCACGGATCTCCCAGCCCCGCTCCCGGCAGCAAACCAGTCCAGGCCCGGCCGCAGAGCCCGCCAACCCCCGGCCCAATGAACACTGGTGCTTCTACCACCAGCGATGGGGCGCAGAAGCCCGCCGTTGTCGCCCGCCCTGCGAGTTCCCGGGAAATGCCAGGGCCAGCCGCCGCTGATGGCTACGGCGGCTGGCCATCGGGATAGCCTCCTGTATGTGTGGGATAGAAGGTCGGGACGCCGGTTTTTGGTCGATACTGGGGCTGAGATCAGCGTTTTACCTCCGACGAGTTACGACACCCGCAGCAGGGCACCGGGTCCCCCCCTGAGGGCCGTGAATGGCAGCACAGTAAGGACCTATGGCACCCGCCAGGTGCAGCTACAGTTCGGCTCCAGCCGGTTCACGTGGGACTTCACACTGGCCGCCGTAGCCCAACCGCTTCTGGGTGCGGATTTTTTGCGGGCTCACAGCCTGCTGGTCGACCTGCCCAGGAAGAGACTGGTACACGCCGAGACCTTTCAGACGTTCTCCCTGGGTGCAGCCCAGTTGCCGGCCCCTCACCTCGGCTCCATCACGCTGTCCGACAACGACTTCACCAGGGTCCTGGCGGAGTTCCCATCGGTTCTGGCACCGCAGTTCACAGCAGCCATGCCCAGGCACGGCGTACAGCACCACATCCCGACCCAGGGACCACCCCTCCATGCCCGTGCTCGGCGGCTTCCCCCGGACAAGTTCCGACTGGCGAAGGAGGAGTTCCAGAGGATGGAGGAATTGGGGATCATCCGGCGGTCCGACAGCCCATGGGCTTCCCCCCTGCACATGGTGCCCAAAGCGACGGGGGGCTGGAGACCGTGCGGCGACTACCGCAGGCTGAACGAGGCTACCACACCGGACCGCTACCCTGTGCTGCACATTCAAGACTTTGCGGCAAACCTGCACGGCGCACGGATCTTCTCCAAGGTAGATCTCGTCCGGGGATACCATCAAATCCCGATGCATCCTGACGACGTCCCCAAAACGGCCCTCATCACCCCATTCGGCTTTTCGAGTTCCTCCGCATGCCGTTCGGCCTGAAGAATGCCGCACAGACGTTCCAGCGGTTAATGGACGCGGTGGGACGGGACCTGGACTTCGCGTTCATCTATTTGGATGACATCCTCATAGCCAGCGGCAGTCGTCAGGAGCATCTGTCCCACCTCCGTCAACTCTGCGCCCAACTGAGTGAGTACGGTCTAACGGTCAACCCTGCCAAATGCCAGTTCGGACTCGATACCATTGACTTCCTGGGCCACAGAATTACTAAAGACGGGGCAACCCCTCTGCCCGCTAAGGTAGATGCGGTCCGCCACTTCCCCCGACCCACCACAATCAAAGGCCTTCAGGAATTCGTAGGTATGGTCAATTTCTACCGCCGCTTCCTCCCTTCAGCTGCCCGGATCATGCGCCCCCTGTTCGCCCTGATGTCGGGTCCGAGCAAGGACATTACCTGGGACGAGGAGTCCGCCGCCGCTTTCGTTCAAACGAAGGAAGCTTTGGCTGACGCCGCAATGCTAGTACATCCCAGAATTGACACCCCTACCGCCCTCACAGTGGACGCATCAAACACGGCAGTCGGTGGGGTGCTGGAGCAACTCATCGCAGGTCGCTGGCAACCCCTGGCGTTTTTCAGCAAACACCTGCGACCACCCGAGCTTAAGTACAGTGCTTTCGACCGGGAACTGTTGGCGCTCTACCTGGCAATCCAGCATTTCAGGTACTTCCTAGAAGGTCGGCCCTTCACCGCGTTCACGGACCACAAACCGCTTACCTTTGCGTTTACGAAAGCATCCGACCCCTGGTCATCCCGCCAGCAACGCCACCTGTCCTACATCTCTGAATACATGACGGATGTCCGGCACGTCTCGGGTAAGGACAATGTCGTGGCGGATGCGCTCTCTCGCCCTACCGTTCATGCCCTTTCCCAAGGGGTAGACTTTGAGGCACTGGCAGAGGCACAGCAGGCGGATGAGGAGATTCCGAGTTACAGGACTGCAGTCTCTGGTTTGCAGCTCCAGGACCTCCCCGTGGGCCCAGGTGAGAGGACCCTACTCTGTGACGTCGCCACCGGCCAGCCCCGTCCGGTCGTCCCCGCAGCCTGGCGGCGACGTGTTTTCGACTCCATTCATAACTTGGCGCATCCCTCCATCCAGACAACTGTCCGGATGGTTTCCAGCAGGTTCGTTTGGCACGGACTCCGCAAACAGGTCAGTGAATGGGCCAGAACGTGCATGCACTGCCAGACGGCCAAGGTGCAGCGGCACACCAAAGCCCCACCGCAGCAGTTCCATCCCGCCCACCGGCGTTTCGACCACATTCATGTGGATATCGTGGGCCCCCTACCAGTGTCGCGCGCAGCGCGTTACCTCCTGACTATCGTGGACCGGTTCACAAGATGGCCAGAGGCGGTCCCGCTCACCGACACCACCTCCGAATCTTGCGCCCGAGCCCTGATCGCCACCTGGATATCTCGCTTTGGTGTACCAGCCCACATTACCTCCGACAGAGGCGCCCAGTTCACCTCCAGCCTGTGGTCAGCTATGGCCAGCCTTTTGGGGACTCAGCTGCACCACACAACTGCCTACCACCCACAGTCGAACGGGCTAGTGGAGCGTTTCCACCGTCACCTGAAGTCGGCCCTCATGGCCCGCCTGCGAGGAGCCAACTGGGCGGACGAGCTTCCCTGGGTCCTACTCGGCATCCGCACAGCGCCCAAGGACGACCTGCACGCCTCGTCGGCCGAGTTGGTATACGGCGCGCCCCTGGTCGTCCCCGGGGAGTTCCTACCAGCCCCAAGGGGGCAAGAGAAAGAACCCGCAGCAGTCCTGGGCAGACTTCGCGAGAAGCTCGGTAACCTGGCCCCCATACCCACTTCACAGCATGGGCGGCACCCGACCTGCGTACCCAAAGACCTGCAGAACTGTAAGTTTGTGTTTGTACGAAGGGGCGGGCATCGGCCACCGCTGCAGCGGCCATACGAGGGGCCGTTTATGGTGCTCCGGAACAACGGGTCCACGTTCGTGCTGGACGTTGGGGGGAAGGAGGAGGTTTTCACGGTGGACCGCCTCAAGCCGGCCCATGTGGACCTGGCGCAACCGGCCGAGTTTCCGGCACCTCGGCGCAGAGGCCAACCTCCCAAGCAGGTTCTGGCCCAGACTGTGGACATTGGGGGGTGTATCGCCGGTTCTGGGGGGGGGGTTATGTGGCGACTCATTTCCTAGCGTATCCGAACCGACTCACAATTAGATAGCCTACAGGGGTTTGCGAGCACAGAGCTTTGGAGCCTCTTCGCCATGGGGGGCCGGTTGACAGAGGCTTAAAAGTGAGGCTGAAGTTTTCGAATAAAGTTTTTTCCTTCGACTGCAGTTACCGACTCCGTGTCGTAATTTTAGCGCTGCGTGTAGCACACCGCTACAAGGTGTCCTTTTAGAGCGGAGATGAGGGGGAATTTATTTAGCCAGGGAGTGGTGAATCTGTGGAATTCTTTACCATTGGTAGCTGTGGAGGCCAAGTCTTTATGCATATTTAAGGTAGAGATTGATAGATTCTTGATTGGTGAGAGCATGAAGGGATACAAGAGGAAGGTAGGAGATTGGGGCTGAAAGGGAAATTGGATCAGCCATGATGAAATAAGAGAAATAAAAGCATGAACATCTGTCTCAAAGCCAGATATGCAGAATGGATTTCCTTGAATGACATCAGAACTGAGTGGTATTGCTTACCAAAATATACCGGGCAGGGTTGGTTTCTGTTCCTCAGGAAGAAAAGGATTAGTTTGATGGAGGTCTTTAATGTTATTAAAATGCTTTGTGGGGCACACTTAGAGGAAAAGTTGCATTTTCTTAAGAGGACCAAGACAGTTTTTTTACTTAGAGGTACAGCAAAGTAACAGGCTTTTTCCTGCTCAATAAGTCTGCGCGGACCAAATACACCCACGTGACCAATTAACTTACTAACCCGTATGTCTTTGGAATGTGGGAGGAAACTGGAGCACCTGGAAGAAACCCACACTGTTACAGGGAGAATGTGTAAACTCCTTACAGACAGCAGTGGGAATAGAACCTGAGTCACTGGTGAAGTAATGCAGTAAAAGCAATAACAATGCAAAATGAAGTGTGACAGCCACAGAGGAGGCAATCAATAAGGTACAAGGCCATAATGAGGACCAGAGTCCACTTCATTGTACTAGGGGAGTTGGCCTTAAAGATAAGCTTTGTTTGTCACATGTACATTGAAACATACAGTGAAATGCGTCATTTGCATTGTTACGTACCCCGTAACTGGGTCACTTACCAGCAAAGATAGAGAGGTCCGTTGAAGTCTGATGGTACTATTTTTAACAGTATTTATTGATAAAAATACACAAAAATAATATCAATACAAACATACAGATAATATACGTCATCACTACTAAGTCTAAAAGCGCGGGTATAATAATAATCACTAAGAAATAGCTCTGTCATTGTCCAGGGGATAATGTATTGTCCGATGGAAATATTAAAGTCACTCAAGTTCATGCAGGCTGCAGCCTTTGGTTGGAGTCAAGAGAGAGAGTTTTAAAACTTGCCCATTCCTTTTATGATGTCAATCCTTCGAGAGTCGTTGGGGCTGATTTCTCCTTTGTGTTAGCTAAAGCCGTTCTTCCGTGGTAAGGCCCACCAATTCCGAGGCAAATGGAAAAGGACGCACGTGGGCTTTCCACCGGCTGTCACTGTTTCACTGTTACAGGATTTCTAGCGTTTCTTCTGGTGCGTCTGAAGGGGCTGTTCCCCAGACCCTCTTTTATCCCCACTCATGGGGTCTCAGATGTCATTCAGGTTGGGATGATGCAATCCCTCAACCAACCCCCTCTGACCGTTCCCTGAGGGCTTCCATGAAGTACAGTACTCAATACACAATTCCGTCTCCTAGAGACAATGGCCGTTTTCCGTGGCTTTGTATCGCTGAGGGCCAGGACATTCCAAACGTCTCTCTCTCATTTCCTCTCTCAATTAATAGCGATCTTGTGATTCTCAAAAAAGAGGGGGCTACTTTGGACCCTTCGGCCCCTCAGAGTTGGGCACAGGCGTAACAGCATCAATGACTAACACACTCCGAGGGTGTGCTGGGGAAAGCCCACAAGTGTGGCCATGCTTCTGACACCAAAATAGCATGCGCACAACTTATTAATTCTAATCCATATGCCTTTTGGAATACGGGAGGAAACCCGCATGGTCACGGGAAGAACATACAAACCCCTTACAGACAGGTGTGGGAATTGAATCCTGATCACTGATCAATGGTGCTGTAAAGCATGACGTTAACCACTACGCTACCGTGCTATCATTGAGTTTGGTGGTAGAGACTGAAGCTGAGTATGAACACCAGTATGAGTCTTTTGGGCTGATTAGCTGCATGAGCTGTAAATACCATGTGAAAATGCCAATTATGCTCTGTCCTTACCCGTGTAGCAGTGAAGACAATGATGTGCTGGACATCCCGCCACGTGAGACATGGGCGAACCTGGAGCATTAATGCAATCATTCCCGCTGCCAGTGGGGCAGCAGCGGAAGTCCCAGTGTGTCCATCTGTGCAGCCAGTGCCCTCCTGCATGTCCCAGTCGGTGGTCACCTGGGTAGATACAGCAACAAAAACAGGTAAGACAGATCAAACACCAGTACATTCCTGAGAAACCTGCACTGTTTTGAACTGGGAGATGTGGAACCATGATTAGCTCGTCAGCTGTATTAGATTCTGGTGATTTTGTGATCCAGAGGTTTTTCAGAAGTCAAGAACTGAGGCATAAAACTTGTTGCTTATGACCATTTTAGTAAGATGTTATAAGAACCAAGAAAGAAGGAAGAAAAAAGGCAAATAAGTTGTGGTCGTATTATACAAAACTAGCTCTGACTAAAAAGATAACAAAATTCCAGTGTAACAATTAACCTACGGAATAGACAGATTCAAGTGGAGTGACATCTGCTACTGATAAACTCCAGTCCTGAAGAAGGGTCTTGGCCCAAAACATTGACTGTTTATTCATTTCCATAGATGCTCCCTGACCTACTGAGTTCCTCCAGCATTTTGTGAGTGTTGCACAGAAATATTAAGAAGCTTCTAGAAAAATACAGAAGTAGCTATATGACAATTACTGTAAATTTCACTGAACAGCTATACGTATATAGATTATATTAAAATACAAGCAAGCACAGGAAGTTAAACTATAAAAAATACAAGAAAAAGAACAGTTCTACACTCCAATGCAACAGCTGCTACTCTAGTGACAGCTATTGCATAAGAAAAGGCAGAAGGTATGTTGTGCCAGCTTCTACCACAAACTGTTTAGATTGCCAGACATTTTACATTCCCTTTTCCAGTAGATTACAGAATGGCACAGTAGCATAGCAGTTAACATAACACTGTGTAGTGCCAGCGATCAAAATCAGGATTCAATTCCCACTGACTTCCGTAAGGACTTTGACATACAATGTAAAGTAATGAGTGTTAGTGAGTTGTGGCCATGCTATTTTGACGCTGGAAGCATAGCAACCCTTGCGGGCTGCCCCCAGTACATCCTCAGACGGTGTTGGTTGTTGACACAAAACAACTCATTTTACTGTATGTTTCAATGTACGTGTGACAAATAATGCTAATCTCACTAACGGTTTCAGGCACGGTAGCATAGCTATTAGTGTTATACATTACAGTGCTGGCAATCATGGCTAGGGTTCAATTCCTGCCACTGTCTGTAAGGAGCTTGTACATTCAATGTAATGGTTAGGGATAGTGAGTTGTGGACATGCTCTGTTAGCACTGAATGCATGGTGACTTTTAATGAACTGCCACCAGCACACCATGTACTGGTGTTGGTTGCTGACGCAAAATGACACATTTCACTGTATGTTTCAACATTTCAATATATGTGTAACAAATAAAGCTCATCTCACCAATGGTTTTAGTTGGAACTAACATCTGCTGTAGGAATGGAGTCACAACCTTACTGCTGGTGATAACCTGAAGTGGAGCTTGTCCATATCCAACACTACTCACTCCTGACCTCAAGCCAGAAAGTGCTACTAACAACTCTGTGCTGTACCTAATAGGCTAAAAGCACACAAATTCCAAAATCCTTTAAAATAAGAATGTGGAGACTTTAAGTGTAGAGAAATGACAATTCTGCTGCAATGACACCTCTTTAATCTTCACATTTTGCTCTTCACCACTCCTAACGTGACTCTATCTTTTTGTTCTGGCCTCTCTGGAAGACTGTGTTCCATATTGTTCCTTGATAGAATTCAGTTGATCTTCAGATGTCACTTCACTGAATTACCAGAGACTTGTTTTAAGGAATAAACATGAGAGATTCTGCAGATGCTGGAAATCTTGAGCAACATACACAAAATGCTGGACAAACTCAGTACATCAGGTATCACATATGGAAAGGAAAGGACAGTCGATATTTCAGGCTGAGACTCTTTATCAGCACCGGAAAGGAAGGAGGGAGTAGTCATCTACCCCCTTCTTTCTTAGTCTTGAAAAAGGGTCTCAGCCTGAAATGTCCAGAGAAATATAGAAAACCTACAGCACAATACAGGCCCTTTGGCCCACATAGTTGTGCCGAACATGTCCCTACCTTAGAAATTACTAGGCTTACCTATAGCCCTCTATTTTACTAAGCTCCATGTACCAATCTAAAAGCCTCTTAAAAGACCCTATCATATCCGCCTCCACCACCATTGCCGGCAGCCCATTCCACACACTCACCACTTTCTGAGTAAAAAACTCACCCCTGACATCTCCTCTGTACCGACTCCCCAGCACCTTAAACCTGTGTCCTCTTGTGGCAACCATTTCAGCCCTGGGAAAAAGCCTCTGACTATCTACACAATCAATGCCTCTCATCATCTTATACACCTCTATCAGGTCACCTCTCATCCTCTGTCGCTCCAAGGAGAAAAGCCGAGTTCACTCAACCTATTCTCATAAGGCATGCTCCCCATCCAGGCAACATCCTTGTAAAATAGTTTATTCATTTACATAGATGCTGCATGAACTGCTGAGTTCCTCCAGCATTTTGTGTTTATTTTAAAGAAATTTCACCATGCACAGTGGTCTTGCTTTCTTCTTCCTTCAAATGACTCAACTTTGAGACTGCTGCCATTTACCCTCACTCAAGCTGACACCATACTAATGCAACAAATGGGTCAGGAAAAACTGGATTATTAACATGAGTTGGGAAATAAATTACAGTCAGATCAAAGCCCTGGAGTGTAGGAGATTGAGGGGAGATTTGATGGACATATACAAAATTATGAGGGGTATAGATAAGGTCAATGCAAGTAGGTTTTTTCCATTGTGGTTGGGTGAGACTAGAACTAGAGGGCATAGGCTATAGGTGAAAGGTGAAATGTTTAAGGGGAACCTGAGGGGAAACTTCTTCACTCAGAAGGTGGTGAGAGTGTAGACTGAGCAGCCAGTGGAAGTGGTAGATGCAGGTTCGATTGGACAGGTACAAGATGGGAGGGCTATGGTCCTGGTGCAGATCAATGGGACTATGCAGAATAACAGTTTGACATGGACAAAATGAGCCAAAGAGCCTGCTTTAATACTGTAGTGTTTTATGACTCTATTTGTGATGCAGGTCAGTTTAAGTTGATGCCTGTTCCCTGCCCTGCATAAACAGTATTTTATAGAGTCTCTACAACAAGTAATCAAAACTGGTCAATGCATTGTCAGCACCAGCCTACCCACTATCAAGAACATATATACAGAAAGGTGCTGGAAGAGGGCCAGTAACATCATGAAGTCCACCCACCCTGCTCATGGACTGTTTGTCCCACTTTCATCAGTGAGGAGGCTACGTAGCATCCATGCCAGAACCACCAGACTCAAAAACAATTACTTATCCCAACCAGTAAGGCTGATCAACACCTCATGAATTTTGTAGCATTTGAAAACCTTTTGATAAGTGTACTGCTTTCACTCAAATCAACCTCAGAACACGAGACATGGTGAAAAATTTCATCACTAGAATTTCACAGCAGTTTATCTCTTTAACAATCTGTTGATCAAAGTCTTGCTGAGATCAAAGTGACCACAGAGTAATAACTCCAGTGTAAAATGCTGTTCCACCTTCCTTCTATGACAAAGAAGATAAGGCACTAAGGTGCCTCTGGTTAAACTTCAACTTGCTCCCAAGTATTTTGTATTAAAGGCACAGTTTACATTTACTATTCTTAGGCAAGCCCTTGAATCCTTATCTTATTATTTTGCAAATAGAAGCATGCTAAATATTGTAACAGAATGGGCATGGCAGTGTAGCAGTTGCTGTAACGCTTTATAGATTATGAAGATTGGGACTCGATTCCTGCTGCTGCCTGTGGGAAGTTGGTCTTTTCTCTCCGTGATGGCATGGGTTTCCTCCCACAGTCCAAAGACATATGGGATAGGGTTGGCACCACAAGCATGGCAACACTTGTGGGCTACCTCAACACAAACGACAAATTTCACTCTATGTTTTGATGTACATGTGACAAATAAAGCTAATCCAATTTTATCTTTGTTTTAATTTCAGGACATATAATAGGACGACAAAGACCAGGCATAGATTTAAAGAATTTGTATCAGTAACTCTGGGCAATCAGAGAGCGCATAACATCACAATTCATTTTATCCAAATGATGGTCCTTAGTGGAAGGCAGAACGTATGCTAAGCAAGTAAGAGGCTGTATATAGTGTACCGTAGTCAGACAGTTACATTACTTACAAAGTAGACTCTGACATGATTTCTTTGACCCACAGGGTCACAATGATCTTAGAATGGAGATGAATCGAAGCTTGAATTGCAACGGCATGGCTGGGTCCATGCCAAAACTAGTTTTAATGGTGCAAATATAGAGACGTCAACCATCCACCTTCAAATAACATCCTTTGAGACAGTGACAAACGGTGATGAATTGGTCTCTCCAGTCCCCATACTTTAATACTTTGAAAGAAGCCACTGAGATGCAATTCAAACTCTGAATTACAACAACTCCTTTATTTATGAACATTTTGATTTATGATTGTTTGCAATAATGCCATTGGGTACATGTCATTGATTTGCTAAGTGAGTTTTAGTTATAACAACGCACCACACCCTGTACAAAGCAATGTGTGGTTCCAAAATGGCTGTAGTAAATTTTGCCCAGGCATTTAATTTACTAATTTGTGCTTAACAATTTTTAGCGGGGAGGGGGGGGGCAGAACACCAATAAAAGTAGTTGGCAAGTCGTACTTGAAAGGTGGCAAGACAGAGCCAAATTATCATAGTAACCACTGCCAAAAAATAGACAACCCTCCAATCCTCCAGTACTTCTCCCATCCCTATTGATGATGCAAAGATCATAGCCAGAGGCTCCTCCCTCACTTCCCACAGTAGTCTGGGGTATATCTCATTCGGTCCTGGCGACCTATCTAACTTAATACCTTCCAACAGCTCCAGCACATCCTCTTTCTTACTGTCTATGTGCTCAAGCATTTCAGTCCGCTGCAGGTCATCCCCACAATTGTCAACGTCCTTTCGACTGTGAATACTGAAGCAAAGTATTCATTAAGTACCTCCGCTAACTCCACCGACTCCATGCACACGTTTCCACGATTGCACCTGATTGGTCCTATTCTCACAGCTCATCCTCTTGCTCTTCACATACTTGCAGAATGCCTTGGGGTTTTCCTGAATCCTGCTCATCAAGGCCTTCTTATGGCCCCTTCTGGCTCTCCTAATTTCATTCTTAAGCTCCTTCCTGCTAGCCTTATAATCTTCTAGAGCTCTAACAGTACCTAGTTTCTTGAACCTTTCATAAGTTTTTCTTTTCTTCTTAACTAGATTTTCAACATCCTTTGTATACTATGGTTCTTTTACCCTACTATCCTTTCCCAGCCTCAATGGAACATACCTATGCAGAATGTCATGCAGGTGTTCCCTGAACATTTGCCACATTTTTGCCATGCATTTCCCTGAGAACATCTGTTCCCAATTAATGCTCCCAAGTTTCTGCCTATTAGCATCATATTTCCCCCTACCCCAATTAAATGTTTTCCCAAATTGTCTGCTCCTATCCTTCTCCAGCGTTATGGTGAAAGAGATAGAGTTGTGATTAATACCTCCAAAATGCTCTCCCACTGTAAGATTTGACACTTGACCAGGTTCATTTCCCAATACCAGATCAAGTACAACCTGGTTGGCTTATCTACGTACTGTGTCTAGAAACCTTCCTGAACACACCTAACAAACTCCACCCCATCTAAACCCCTTGTGCTAAGGAGATGTCAAATAATATGAGGAAAGTTAAAATCTCCCATCACAACTGTGATTGATCAATCCGAAAGGCTGGATTACCATTTGAATGGATTTAGACTTAAACTTGATCATTACAGAATAGCTGTGGTAGAGGACAAGAGGAGAATGAGCTAAACTCATTGGAGTCACCGAGTCATACAGCACAGAAAAAGGCCCTCAATCTAGCAAGCCTGTGCTGACCCATTTTCATTAACGCCTGCCAGATTCTATTCCTCGTGCCAATTTACACAGGTACATTAAACTACTGTTGGATTAAGGTCTAAGTTGCTATTTAAATTGTTATTTTTTGAGGTTTAACCTTCTTTACTCTTGATTATATGTTTGTATAATCAGCTCTTTGTAAATTTTTGATAGCTTATTAAGTTTTTGTCTGTAAGTCTGAGATGTCATGGCAACGTAAATCAACACTGTTCTTGCTGTTCAGACGGTTCCTATCAGAGAAGACTCCCATATCTAACCAGCTTAGTCTAAATTGTAGTATAAAGGGAGAACATAAGGACCACAATCCTTTGTTGTTGGCTAAGGGCTGCCCTAGTGCATGCTCAGACTGTGTTAAAATGATGCATTTTACTGTATGCTTCAATGTTTTGATGTACAGGTGACAAATAAAGGTAATCTTTATTTCTTGTTATTTCTTTACTTGCCTTGCTTGACTCTGGCTGACCTGCATTAAGATGAACATCTCTTAAAATGGATGTAACCATAATATTTACTCCTCATCTTTGATTTCTGCAGAATCTTTTTTGGCAATATCATCTCTATAATCAAATACTACCAAGCCATGTCTTTGCTACATGGGTAGAAATCAGAACACCCAGGGAAATCCATGTGGTCACAGAGAAAATGTATAAGCAGGATGCTCTGGCATTGGAGAGGGTCCAGAGAAGGTTCTCAAGGATGATGCTGAGAATAAAAGAGTTAAAGTATGAGGAGTGTTTGAAGACTTCTGGGGCTGTACACACTGGAATTTAGGAGAATGATGGGGGGAATATCATTGAAACCTATCAAATATTGAAAGGCCTAGACAGAGTGAAAGTGGAGAGGATTTTCCAATATTGGGGGGGATCTGGGATCAGAGGACTCAGCCTCAGAATAGAAGGACGCCCCTTTAGAGCACAGATGAGGAGGAATTTCTTTAATCAGAGGGTGGTGAATCCGTGGAATTCATTGCCACAGACAGCTGTGGAGGCCAAGTCATAGGTATATCTAAAGTGGAGGTTCTTAATTAGTAAGGGCATCAAAGTTAAAGGGAGAAGTCAAGGGATGGAGTTGAGAGGGATAATAAGTCATGATGGAATAGTGGAGCAGACTCAATGGGCTGAATGGCCTAATTCTGCTCCTATGTCTGATGGTCTTATGGATAGATGCCAATGGAACCAAATATGCACTTAAAACGATAATGTCCCATGGGTTTTATGCTAAATACTGAAGCATTTTATGTGAAATACTTCCTGTAAAGTTGTCAACTCAATATCATTCTGCACAGAACGTCTTCAAACAGAGGCACAAAAATAAAAATAAAACATACAAACACAGGTTCTCAAGTTAGGAATATGAAAATGGTACAAAACTGAAGCCAATTCCTAGGCTGCTGTGCAGTTTCCGCCCTCTGATGAGACATTCTGTTGGCAGTGACTGAACATCACACCCAGAGCAAACAGCCAATTGGGATTCACCATTACTCTGTTCCAGCCAATGACTTTTCCACATTGATTTCCTGGCTCATTATTAATGGAGTAGGTTCCCAAATGCCTGTTAAAAAACAATGACCAGGAAATTCTCCCTTGGTGAGTAACTAATCAAGCTTAAAGTATTGAATACTGTGTGTGCTTTCTGACACCATTAAGGTTGCCCATTAACGCTGGTATGGGGTATGTCAAACAATATCTAATCTGGTGTTTGCTAATTTATGACAACAGTGTAAAGAATTGATCTCTGACAACTCCTACTGCAAGCAACAGTTATTCTGACTTACACGCTAATTTTATAACTAATGCCTCTTTGTTGAATTACTATCCCTTAATTCATCAATTCACTGGATGGCACAGTAGTGTTGTGGTTAGTGCACTGCTTTACAGCACCACTGTCTGTAAAGAGTTTGTGTGTTCTTCCTGTGACCATGCTGGTTTCCTGTGGGTGCTCCAGTTTCCTCCCACATTCCAAAGATGTACCGGTTAGAGTTAGTGAGCTGTGAAATGCTATGTTGGCACCAGAAGTGTGGTGATGCCTGTAGGCTGCTCAGCATGATTCTCGCTGATTTGATTTAACACAAACGACACATTTCACCGCATGTTTCGATGTACATGTGACAAACAAAGCTAACCTCTGAACATTACTATGGCAAATTTGACCGGCATCAGGGAGGATAGACTGGGTTCAGTTTACTATCTTTACAGAAGCATATCTTGCACTGTACCATGCTGGATTCCCAGCTTAGAAATTTCTACTCAGGTGTTCTGGGTTGGGATTTGAACTTGCTACCTGCAGTTGACTGGAGATGGCAGGTGTGACCCAGGACATTTGAAGAGGTAGAAAGCAGTGACTTTGATATTTATTGCAGAATCCCCATTCTTTTGAAACATTTATTCAACTTCTCAGTACACTTAACCCTGAGCAGCAAATCTCAGAGACCTGAACAAACTGAAGAGAGACTACTCCAGTATTTGGACAACATTAGCAGCCAGAAGTGAAACAAATGCAGATCTCCAAGAACATTTGAGGAAAATGCCTGACCTTGTAACTTCCTGTTCAAAGTTACTCAAACTATACACTCAGTGACCACTTTATTAGGTATACCTGCTCGTTAATGCAAATATCTAATCAGCCAATCATGTGGCAGCAATTCAATGCATAAAAGTATGCAAACATGGTCAAGAGGTTCAGTTGTTGTTCAGACCAAACATCAGAATAGAGAAGAAATGTGATCTAAGTGACTTTGACCGTGGAATGGTTGTTGGTGCCAGACAAGGCGGTTTGAGTATCTCAGAAACTGCTGATCTCCTGGGATTTTCACACACAACAGTCTCTAGAGTTTACAGAGAATGGTGCGAAAAACAAAAAAAAACATCCAGTGAGCAGCCATTCTGGCAGCGAACATGCCTTGTTAATGAGAGATGTCAGAGAAGAATGGTTCAAACTGAAGGAAGACGACAGTATTCAAATAACCACACATTACTACAGTGGTGTGCAGAAGAGCATTTTGAACCCACAACATGTCAAACCTTGAAGTGATGGGCTACAACAGCAGAAGACCAGGAACATACACACAGTGGCCACTTTGTTAGGTACAAGAGGTAGATAATAAAGTAGCTACTGAGTGTATACTGCATAATGAAGAATGTCTAAGCACACAGTCAACACCGATGAACGCAATGTAAACTTGTTCAGACAACAGCAGGGATGGGAAACCTCCAATTAACAGGAAGTCATGACAGTACTGTGTACTGGCATGAAAATTTACAAAAGATAGTTAAAGTGGAAAAATTTAGAACTTTGCCTCATCATCAGCAAGAGATGATCACTGAATCTGCATATAAGAAAGCTATATGACCATTTTATTGATTGGTTCTAATCTTGCTCTCAAAGTTTATTCCAGGTCCCCTTGCTGCACTCTCTATTGTCCATCTCCCACATTATTGCCACCCTATATTAGATACCTGTTCCCCAATAAAAATTAGCTTTATTTGTCAAATGTATGTTGAAACATATTGTTTCCGTCAATGACCAACACAATCTGAGGGTCTGCTGGGGGCAGCCTGCAAGTGTCGCCATGCTTCCAGCACCAAAATAGCATGCCAATAATTCACTAACCCTAAGTCTTTGCGTCTTTGGAATGGGGGAGGAAACTGGAGCACCTAGAGGAAATCCATGTGTTGATGAGGAGAATGTGCAAACACCTTACAGACAGCAGTGCAATTGAACATGGATCGCTAGTGCTGTAAAGTGTTGCACTAGCTGCAATGCTACTATGCAATAAGTATGAAGACCTCATCGTTCAGGTCAAATCCTTCCACAGCCTGACTCTTCATCAGCGCCGATATCTCATTCACTCTCCGTTCTCTTCTCACAGTGCGCCCCCTCTCCTCTCATTGCTTCTTCAACTTATTATTCAATCGGTTAGCCATATAAACTCTGACTGTCTCACTTCTCCTTTCTCTCTCTCCGTCCCTTGTTTCCATCCAAAGATGTCACCCTCCAGTTTAAAATAATTTCAGAATCCGAATTATTATCATTGAGATGTGATATGAAATTTGTTGTTTTGCGGCAGCAGAACAGTACAAAGATAAAAGAAACTATTAATTACAAAACTGAACAAATTATGCAAAGAAAAAAGGAATAATAAGGATTTTCCCAAATATTATTTGGAACAAGATTTTTAGTCTCGCTTTCTCTCTCTCTCTTTATCTCATGTGCACACACTCACCTGCGCACTCAATCTCTCACATACTAAATCTTTCTTACCATGACAGTTCCAGGTGGAAAGGAATTATGTTATGAGGAAAGATTAAGGGGACTTGGACAATACTTTCTGTAATCAAAAAGACTCCGTGAAGGTTTGACAGCGCAGATGTTAAAAGGATGTTTCCCCTTATCAGTGAATCCAGAACAGGAATAAAGCATTAATACCCCCCTTCAGCATGTAGCTGCTGTAAACACAAAACTTCTTCAATGATAATGAATAATTGACTGCTGGAAACAGCATTGTTATGACTTTTCAGATGCTCTCACAACATTTCCTGAACAACTGAATGCACAGGGCACAGTTCTTCTTAACAGAACAACTCGATTTAACATACTGGGGACATGCAAAAGCATTGGGATTTTCCTCCTTCAGAGTTATCTTGGCTATGGCACCTTTCACTTTACATCTTTGAAACTGTAGTCATGAGCCACAAACACAAAAAAAGTGGCATGGTTGCACAGCAGTTAGTGTAACACTTTACAGTGCCAACTATCAGCAATCAACTATCAGAAAAGCCAATGTTCTGCATAGCTCCTAGTGTGTTGCACTGTTAGAAGTTAAAACAGAATTTAATGTCAAAGGCATAATGGTTTAACTCAAGGGGACAGACTCTGTTTCTAACTCATTCTTTTCAAAGGAAGCTAATGGCCTCATACATTTCCTGTCATTGGGCGTTGACAGATTTCCCACTCCCACTGTATTATGTCACTCTCATAGCAAACCACCCTGTATTGACGAATGATCTTTCCTGAACCTGAGGTGAGTTTGAAAAATGTAGGAGACCAGAACCAAGAGGCTTTGTGTCAGACAGGCAGATTGTCTATTCGTGCTGTAGTCCGTTCCAAAGCATCTGTCCTTTTCAATAAACTGGAGTTTAAAGGACTGGATGATATGTAGGGAATTGATTACAACCTTCCAACTGGAGTTGTATCAGTAGGGATTATCACAGATCAGCAGAACCATTCTGAAAATTGTTGGGAGTGCAGAGAGCATCAAGAAATAACTTGATTTCATGACACTCATTTGAAGAATTTAATATCTCGCTAATATGCATTTCACTGTAATATTAGTTAATTTCCTGAAGTATTTTGAATAGTCATTGTCACTTTGAAAGAGGTATTTGGAAAACTATTCAGTACATTGTGTTGCTGTTCCCCTGACTTGGAATTGGGACAGGGGTGCCTGGAAAAGTTCTCCCAAAGTAAATGAAAATTTAAAAATTGTTAATTTACATGTTTTTGGTATTTTTGAAGTAAATAAAATTAAATATAATTAGCATTTGATTGAAATTTGGTTTTGTATGTAATTGAAAATCAATTAAAATTGCAGATGCTAAAAAAATTAAAATTTTAAAATTTTAATTAAAAAGAATTAAATTAATTAAAACAGAAAATACCAGAACCTCTTAGCAGGTTAGGCAACAGCTGTGGCCTGAGAAAAGGAGTTAATATGTCAGGTCTTTTGTTTTTATCTCTTAAATATAGTTCCATACAGAAGACAGTTTTAATCTTCCATTGATCATGATCTCATTAGCCATTTCTGTCTCATTTGATGTCAAGATATAATTTTGTTCAATATGCTTCGCAAAGGACTCTGAAGTGGTTTGTCTTCACTGTTACGGTTTGTAGACTCTTGGGGACATCAGTGGAAAAAGTGTGCACAATCTATGTTTAACTACTATTCAGGAATAGTAGCTGAACATAGCAAAGCCCAAAACAAGAAAGTAATCTATACTGTGTCTGTAATACATATAGTAGATGAAGAATGTCTCAGGTTATTTTACAGGAATATAATCAAGCAAAATAGTAATGGAAATCCCCAGAAAGAACTATTACAGCAGATGGTTACGACCTTGGATAGAAAGGTTTGTTTTGAGGATTGTCCTTATTACAGGAGAGAGGGCAGAGGAGATTGAGGGAAGGAAATCAGGCACAGGACCTTAGCAACCATATTGTAGAGTGGTTAAATACTTAAGGAGCCAAAACTAGAGAATCAAAGAGCCTGCAGGGTTGTAGGGCTGGAGATTTCAGAAATAGGGAAGAGGTTAAGAAGGGATTAGATAGGTGGATACCCCATCAAATGACTCTTATGGTGTTATCAGGTGAATGGGGTTGAGAGGGATAATAAATCAGCCATGGAGCAGACTCAATGGGCCGAATGGACTCAGTCTGCTCCTATGTCTTATTGTCTTATAATCAAAATGAGCAAGGTGAATGGCACTTGGAGAAAAAATAATGCTAGCAGCAGAGTCTGGATGAACAAGGGAGTGAGCTGGAATACTTAAACCCAGAACTAAAAAAAGAAGTTTGAATAAAGTTTCAAGCTTTTCCTTGAAACCCTTACATCATTTTTTTTTTGTTTTTAGTTCTGGATAAGCTCAGGCAAAGGCAGTGCTATGGAGAAGTAAAAGGTAGTATTAGTGATGGCACGAACTTCAAGGTCCAATGCTCAACTTGGGGCTGAAAAATGGTACTCAAGTTGCTAACCAACTGATGGCTAATGAATGTGGAAGAGGGAGAGTGAGTACAAAATAGGAGGAGGAAGAACAAGGCAGGGAGAAAGAGGAAGGGAGAGAGAAGGAAAGAGAGGGGGAGAGGAGGAGAAGGAGAGAGAGAGGAAGAAAGAGGGAATGAGTTGAAGCTGAATGTCATCAGTGTACACGTTTCACCTTGTAGACCCCAGTCAGTTTGGATTGGCAACAACAATCACCATCAACACAGCTGCACCACCAGGCTGTGTGCTTAGCCCCCTGCTCTACTTGCTTTATACTTATGACTGTGTGGCTCAGTACAAGTCCACTGAATATTTCTATTGAGTACATTTATAAGTACCATCAAGAAAGCAGTATTCATCATCAAGGACTCTCACCATACAGGCCATGCTCTCTTATCACAACTACCATCAGGTAGTAAGCAAAGGAGCCTTAGGTCCCACATCACCAGGTTCAAGAACAGTTATCATCCTACAACCATCCTCCTGAACCAGAGCGGATAATTTCACTCACCTCAACAATGAATTGATTCTACCTCCTACAGATTCTTTTTGATGGACTCTTTACAACTCATGTTCTCAGTATTATTTTTTTTATTTGCATAGTTTGTCTTCTTTTGCACCTTGGCTGTTTGTTACTCTTTGTTTATGTATGGGTTTTCAAAGATTCTATTGTATGTCTTTATTTTTCCTGTAAATGTCCATAAGAAACTGGATCTGAAGATAGTATAAGCAACATATACAGTGATAAAAGCAGTCAAGTGAGCTTCTTGTCCTCAATTGTGTCAAGCTTTCAACTTGTGTGAACTTGCTTTCTTAACTTGCATTGCAGCTCCTTCAATCATCACCGTGTTTGCTGTCACACACCAATACCCAGTACAGCAATTTCTCAATTTTAAAATTTTGATCCTTTCCTCAGATATCATGTTTTCACACTTCCTTGAATTGTAATCTCCTCCTACCCCACAACCAAGAGGACATTGGTGTTTCCATACCAAGTTGGCACTGGTGATGGCAGAGGGCTCCTGTGCTGTGGAAGACGTCCTGCCTCGTTCCTGTACCGAAGACACCGCGCCCCAGTGGCTCCAATGAGTACAGACCGGTGGCATTGACCTCCCACAACATGAAGACCTCAGACCGGTGGCATTGACCTCCCACATCATGAAGACCTTGGAGAGACTTGTTCTAGAGCAGCTCCGGCCTATTTTTAGGCCACACTTAGACACCCTCCAGTTCGCCTACCAGCCCCGACTAGGAGTTGAGAATGCCATCGTCTACCTGCTGAACCGTGTCTACGCCCACCTGGACAAGCCGGTGAGCACTACGAGGGTCATGTTTTTTGACTTCTCCAGTGCATTCAACACCATGTTCTGCCCTGCTCTGCTGGGTAAGAAGCTGACAGTGATGCAGGTGGATGCTTCCCTGGTGTTATGGATTATTGATCACCTGACTGGCAGACCACTGTACATGCGCTTGCAACACTGTGTGTCAGACAGAGTGGTCAGCAGCACTGGGGCTCCACAGGGGACTGTCCTGTCTCCCTTTCTCTTCACCATCTACATCTCGGACTTCAACTACAACACAGAGTCTTGCCATCTTCAGAAGTTTTCTGATGACTCGGCCATAGTTGGATGCATCAGCAAGGGAGATGAGGCTGAGTACAGGGCTACGGTGGGAAACTTTGTCACATGGTGCGAGCAGAATCATCTGCAGCTTAATGTGAAAAAGACTAAGGAAATGGTGGTGGACCTGAGGAGGGCTAAGGCACCAGTGACCCCTGTTTCCATCCAAGGGGTCAGTGTGGACATAGTGGAGGATTACAAATACCTGAGGATACGAATGGACAATAAACTGGACTGGTTAAAGAACACTGAGGCCGTCTTCAAGAAGGGTCAGAGACGTTTCTATTTCCTGAGGAGACTGAGGTCCTTTAACATCTGCCGGACGATGCTGAGGATTTTCTATGAGGCTGTGGTGGCCAGTGCTATCATGTTTGCTGTTGTGTGCTGGGGCAGCAGGCTGAGGGTAGCAGACACCAACAGAATCAACAAACTGATTCGTAAGGCCAGTGATGTTGTGGGGGTGGAACTGGACTCTCTGACAGTGGTGTCTGAAAAGAGGATGCTGTCCAAGTTGCATGCCATCTTGGACAATGACTCCCATCCACTCCATAATGTGCTGGTTAGGCACAGGAGTACATTCAGCCAGAGACTCATTCCACCGAGATGTAACACTGAGAGTCATAGGAAGTCATTCCTGCCTGTGGCCATCAAACTTTATAACTCCTCCCTCGGAGTGTCAGACACCTGAGCCAATAGGCTGGTCCTGGACTTTATTTCCACTTGGCATGATTAACTTATTATTTAATGATTTATGGTTTTATATTGCTATATTTCTTCACTATTCTTGGTTGGTGCAGCTGTAACAAAACCCAATTTCCCTCGGGATCAATAAAGTATGTCTGTCTGTCTGTCTGTGATGAAGAGCACTGCGGGTAGCTCACAAAACTGCTGCATATACTAGGACTACTATCGCTGCAATCTGCAGCCTGTAATTTTCCTTTAAGAAACCAACTTTCAAATCACCTAAACAAACTGGTGATTTTATGATCCCTGAAGGATTAAGCAAACTTGACTCTCAGGAATGCAGGTCTTCTTCTTATTGTGTCAACGGACATTCTATACATGGCCCAGCCAGAACAGGACACATTTTTGCGCCTTGTTGTTGAATTCGGCAAAATCTGCGACAGTACAGGGTTCCTCTAGCGATGGGCATTGCAGGAGATGTTGTATAGTTGGTGGCTCAGTTCCACATTCACAAGTTGTCGGGCTGGTTGTATATCCCCATTTGCTTACCGACACCTTTGAACAACCTACACCAGTCCAAAGTCTGTTAAGGCACAAGGTAGAGGCATTCACGTTGCGGCCCTGTTTCAACCAATTCTACCACCACCACGTGCAGCAAGTAGGAATGCAGGTATGGCACCTTGAAGCAGACAAAGATCGGCCATCATTGGAAGAAAGGGTGAACTCATGTTCTCAATGTTAATTTTACTTACTTATTATTTTTTTTTGTATTTGCACTATTTGTCTTCTTTTCCCATTGGTTGTTTGTCCGTCTTTTGTAGTGTTTTGTTGATTCCATTGTATTTCAAAGTTCAAGTTCAAAGTACATTTATTATCAAAGCATGCATACATTATACAGCCTTGAGATTTGTCTCCTAACAGGCAATCACAAAACAAAGAAACCTAAACGATTCCATTAAAAAAGGACCATCAAACACTCAATATGCAGAGAGTTTTTTGTATCTGCTATGAATGCCTGCAAAAAATGAATCTCAGCATTAAATATTGTGACATGTGCATATTTTGATAAAAAATTACTTTGAACTTCTCATCCAGTTATGACTTTGTCTCAATCCTGAATTTAATTACTTCCCCACTGGTGCCTGAGATTTCCAGAATTCCTTCCTAAAATCTCTGCATCACTCCACCTCTTTCTCCTTCTTAGTTGCCCGTCAAGACCTTTTGATCTGCCGAAAGGTTCCTTCTGCAGTCCTGTAATTTGTTTAATAACAGAGCAGCAGTTAGTGTAACGCTATTACAGCCCCTGTGACCCAGGTTCAACTCTGCTGCTATCTATAAGGAGTTTGCACCTTCTCCTTGTGACCTGACAAGTCTTTTCCAGGTGTTTCAGTTTCCTCCCACATTCCAAAGACATACAAGTTAATTGGTCACATGGGTGTGATTGGGTGGTGCAGAGGCTTGTGAGCCAAAAGGTCCTGTTACCATGCTGCATCTCTAAATGAAGATAAAATTTCACTGAAGTGTCCTGATGTAATTTTGCCCGATTACAAAAATTAAAATTGTCGTTATATATAAAGTGATGTCACTTTCTCAGGGTTGTATATAGTGACAAATATGTACTTTGATAACTTTGAACCTGCAAAGGTGACGCAATAGTGTCACATTTTGTTTTTTCTTTACACTTCTTCCGCTCCAGATTAGAGTTCAAAGTAAATTTATTATCGAAGTACATACCACCCTGAGATCCATTTTCTTGCAGGCATTCACAGTAGAACAAATACAGTAGAATCAATGGAAAAAACTACAAAGACATACAGACAACCAATGTACCAAAGAAGACAAACTGTAAATACATTAAAAATGATAAAAATAGTAAATAAATAATATTGAGGATATCACTTGTCAAGTCTTTGAAAGTGGGTCAATAGGTTGTGGAATCAGTTGAGTGTTGAGATGAGAGAAGTTATCCATTCATCTTAACTGCTGTACAATAGCACGAAGTTGGTGTTATGTAACTTCATTGGCAGCCCAAGTGGGCAAGAAAATAATAAAGGATTAAAACTTGTCTTTTAGCTAGGTAGTGTTTTGATGGTCTGTCAGGAATGTTTACCTACTCTTCTGAAGATTTTATCTTTTTTGAGATTTTTCAGAATCCAGTTTCATGCAATCTACTTCTCCTTTATTAAAATAGGAGGAAATTACCAACATGACAATGATTAGGAAACCTTACAGAAAGTGACTAGCACAAACTGAAGCTCTTTGTGTTTTGCAAAGCTGTGCTAGTTTTTCTTTTCAGGCTTGTTGTCAGGGCAACAACAACAAACCACAATATTAACTCAGGGTAGCCTTGGTACCAGACTTTGCTTTGAGATGCCTTCCTTTGTACTATGTCTCATTCTAAAAGGACCATTACCAAATCAAAACTTGATCAGAAACATTACCAGCGCTTGCAAAACAGTTTGAATGACTTGTTTGCTTTATCTCTGCGTTTTATGGAATGTGCATGCCACAGGCAATGAGATCATGTACTGCCACTCCTCACTGGAACACACACAAAATGCTGGAGGAACTCAGCTGGTCAGGCAAATTAGGAGTTCAAGGGTTCAAAGGTTAATTTATTATCAAAGTATGGATGCAGTATACAACTCTGAGATTGTATTTCTTTAACTGGGCCCTCTTTTCTAGTTTTAGGACATGTCAAGATTTGATCACATTTTAGGTCATATTTATGCAGAAATAGAGAAAATTCTTCAGGGATCACAAATTTTCTAGCACCACTGGAAACAGTGAAATGCTTTGCTTGCGTCATCATTGACAAATACAGTACTGTGCAAGAGTAAGGCACCCTAGCTATATAGTATATATGTGCCTAAGAGATGAAGACTTTTGCATAGTACTGTATTTATATACATACATACACAAAGTACTGTGCAAACGTTTAGGCTCATGTAAAGCGAAGACACTTTCAAAAATAATGAAATGAAAAGTTGCTAAATATTGAAAATTACTGTAAACAGAAAAAACTAAATCAAATCAATATTTACTGTGACCATCTTTGGCTTTTAAAACTGCATCAATTCTCTTAGTTTTACTGTCATGAAGTTTAATAAGAAAATCAGCTGACAGGTTGTTCCAAGCACCTTGGAGAACATGCCACAGTTCTGCAGACACTGGCTGCCTCGCTTGCTTCTGTCTCTCCAGGTAATCCCAGGTAGCCTGGTGATGTTGAGATCAGGGCTCTGTGGAGGCCATGTATTCATTGCAGAACTCCTTGTTCTTTTCGCTGAAGGTAGTTCTTTGACCTTGGCCCTGTGTTTGGGGTCATTGTCCTGCTGCAGAATGAAGTTGGGACAGATCAGATGTCTCCCTGATGGTAATGTGTGATGGATGAGAGTCTGATTGTCCTTCTCAGCATTGAGGATTCCATTAATTTTGACCAGATCACCAACTCTATTTACAGAAATGCAGCTCCAAACCTGCAGGGAACCTCCTCCGTGCTTCACTGTTGGCTGCAGACACTCATCCACGTGGTGCTCTCCAGCTCTTCTGCAGACAGACTGCCTCCTGTTTGAGCCAAACATTTTCACTCTTCAGTCTAGAGCGTTGCTGCCACCGTTCAGCACCCCAGTCCTTGTGTTTTTGCACGTATGTGAGTTTCTTGGCTTTGTTTCCACTTCAGAGGAATGGCTTTTTGGCAGCAACTCTTCCATGAAGACTACCTCTGACAAGACTTCTCCGGACTCTGGAGGGGTGTACTTGGGTTCCAGTGTTTTCTGTGAGTTCAGAGATGATAGCAGTGCTGTACTACTTCTGATTTAGAAGTTTGATGTATCTCTCATCTGCTGCACTACGTTTCCGTGGCTGACCACTGCCTTTCTGGTCCTCAACCTTGCCAGTTTCTTTGTGCTTCTTCAGGAGAGCTTGGTGAGCGCTGATGCTTTTGCTGAAGTGGGGGGGGGGGGGGGGAGTTAATGTGTTGTTGCTAGCTGCTGCTTGCATGGGGGAGGGGGCTTTGGGCTTCTAATGTTATTCTGTCGTACATTCTTTTGGGTTTCCTCTGTTTATTGTGGACGTCTGCCAAGACAAGTATTTCTGGTTGTACACTGTATACATTCTCTGATAATAAACTGAACCATTGAAACTATTTGAAGTTTTAGAGAGAATGCAGAGGAGATTTACCAGGATGCTGCCTGGATACGAGGAAAGGTTGAGTAAGCTAGGGATTTTATCTTTGGAGTGAAGAAGGATGAAAGACAGAGTGGACAACCAGCACCTTTTTCCCAGTGTTGCAATGGCTAATGCCACAGGACATCTGCTTAAGGTGAGTGCAGGGAAGTTTACGGAAGATGTCATTTGTAGACATTTCACACAGAGAGTGGTGGGTGCCTGGAATGTATGCTGAAGCTGGTAGTAGAGTCTAATACACATTAGGGACACTTTAAAAACTCTTAGACATGCTCATGGCTGTAAAAAAAAGGAAAGAGGCTAAAATCAATCCACTTCTAAAATTCAGTTGCAATGCAACTGGTGGAATCAAATGCAAAACCAGATATCATCACATATTTGGAACAAATGACAAAGGTCAAGTTTCTATCCCACAAAATTTGAAGCATGGTCCACTTGGCCAATAGCTTTAGCCCTGATACCCAGCTTGGTCTTCAGCTGGAGCAAGACCTTGTTCGTTTCTAACCTGACCTTGTTCTTTGCTTGGTGTTTATGGCATAGAAGCTTTCCCCAACACCTCACTGTTATTGCACCAAGCTCAGAGAAACTCCTGATTAGGTCAGATTTACAAGCTTGGCAGACAGACATACTTTATTGATCCCGAGGGAAATTGGGTTTCGTTACAGTCGCATCAACCAAGAATAGTGTAGAAATATAGCAATATAAAACCATAAATAATTAAATAATAATAATACGTAAATTATTCCAAGTGGAAATAAGTCCAGGACCAGCCTATTGGCTCAGGGTGTCTGACACTCCGAGGGAGGAGTTGTAAAGTTTGATGGCCAGAGGTAGGAATGACTTCCTATGACACTCAGTGTTACATCTCGGTGGAATGAGTCTCTGGCTGAATGTACTCCTGTGCCTAACCAGCACATTATGGAGCGGATGGGAGTCATTGTCCAAGATGGTATGCAACTTGGACAGCATCCTCTTTTCAGACACCACCGTCAGAGAGTCCAGTTCCACCCCCACAACATCACTGGCCTTACAAATGAGTTTGTTGATTCTGTTGGTGTCTGCTACCCTCAGCCTTGGCAGCTACCAAGAAAATAAATTAAGACTAAATCAGAATCAGAATCAGGTTTATTATCACCGGCATGTGACGTGAAATTTGTTAACTTAGCAGCAGCAGTTCAATGCAATACTTGGGGGGGGGGGAGGGGAGGAGGGAGGGAGAGGGAGAGAGGGGGAGAGAGAGAGAGGGGCAGAGAGAGAGAGATAATAAATAAAATAAAACATAATAATAAACAAGTAAATCCATTACATATATTGAATAGATTTTTTTAAATGTGCAAAAACAGAAATACTGTATATATTTAAAAAAGTGAGGTAGTGTCCAAAGCTTCAATGTCCATTTAGGAATCGGATGGCAGAGGGGAAGAAGCTGTTCCTGAATCACTGAGTGTGTGCCTTCAGGCTTCTGTACCTCCAACCTGATGGTAACAGTGAGAAAAGGGCAGGCCCTGGGTGCTGGAGGTCCTTAATAATGGACGCTGCCTTTCTGAGACATCACTCCATAAAGATGTCCTGGGTACTTTGTAGGCTAGTACCCAAGATGGAGCTGACTTGATTGACAACCCTCTGCAGCTTCTTTCGGTCCTGTGCAGTAGCCCCTCCATACCAGACAGTGATGCAGCCTGTCAGAATGCTCTCCACGGTACAACTACAGAAGTTTTTGAGTGTATTTGTTTTCATGCCAAATCTCTTCAAACTCCTAATAAAGTATAGCTGTTGTCTTGCCTTCTTTATAACTACATTTATATGTTGGGACCAGGTTATAAAACTATAAGTGATGGCAGAGGTCATGTTTCCAAAGCAGCCGCTAAGCTAGAGTTTTACAGGTGACTTGAAACTCATAATACTATGGGTCATTCTGTACAACCATGCGTTTATCAACTTTCAAATCTTGGATATTCCCATAACAATATTCAAGCCTCCCTTTTCCCAAAAGCACATTTTTGAGGAGACTCAAACCTAAAAATAAACTAATCCAAAAAATCTTCTGCAACCATCTAACCATGATGGATGATTATGGCAGCTCGGGACCCACACACGTTTCAACAGCAAACCAGAAATACAAGGGCATGACATATTACCATGGATCGTAGGAGGGGTATAGAGGTCAGAATCTCCAACAGTGGACTGGGGAAATTGGAGAGGCAGTGGGGAGAGGCTGGGTCTGATAGAGGGTCAGCTGAAGGGAAAGGTCAGGTATAACTAGCTTTACAATGCCAGTGATCACTGATCGAGGGTTCTGTCTGTAAGGAATTTATACGTTCTCCCAGTGACCACATGGGTTTCTTCCGAATGCTCCAACTTCCTTCCTCATTCCAAAGACATGCAGTTAGGGTTAGGGTTAGTGAATTATGGGCTTGCGATGTTGGTGCTGGAAGCATGGAGACAATTGTGGGCTGCAGCTGGCACAATCCTCAGACTGTGTTGGTTTTTGGCTCAAATGACGCATTTCACTCTATCTTTTGATGTAAATGAGACAAATAAAGCTGATCTTTAATCTTTAACAAAGTCACCACTGGGTTATCTGGAGGACATTCAAGAGCAGAGGAGAGGGGTGTTGGATCGCTGAGTGATCAATGGATTCTGCAATGGATGGATGAGCACTACGGAAGAGCAATGCCTGCAGGACCAAAGGACTAAATGAGCTTCAATCCAGTGCTCCTTTGGAAAGACTTAGTTATTCTAGGATTGCCCAGTCATGGTTGTTCTTGAAACAAAGTGATCTAAATTTTCATGCAGACCCCTGAGAGGAACACTCTGAAAGCAATGGCAAAAGTTGATCTGCATTAGGCATGCAAGTGTGGCTGAAAATCAACAAATCAACCTCCAGCTGCTGTAAATAACGAAAACAGAAAATTCTGGAAATGCTCAAAGATTAGCTTTAGTTTTATTTGTCACATGTACATTGAAACATACAGTGAAAAGTGTTGTTTGTGTCAAATCAAATCAGCAAGGATTGTGCCAGGCAGCCATGCTTCAGGCACCAACATAACATGCCCACAAGTTACTAACCCTAACTGTACGTCTTTGGAATGTGGAAGGAACCAGAACTCCCACAGTAAACCAGAGTTCATGGGAAGAACGTACAAACTCCTTACAGAAAGCAGCATGAATTGAAACTCAATCTTACACTGGCTGTTGCAAAGCATTGTGCTAACTACTATACTACCATGCCGCCCAAGATGCTCATCAGGTCAGGCAGTGTCTGTAGAGAGAAAAACAGAACTACTGTTTCAGTTTGAAGACTTTGTTGAAGGGTCTGAAACCCAAGAACACAACATAATCCACAATATATTCCAGGGGAACCTGATGGGGAATATCTTAATTCAGAGGGTAGTGTGACTGTAAAATGAGTTGTCAGCAGAAGTGATGGATGCCAATTCACTTAAGAGCAGCTTGAATAGGTACATGGAGTGGAGGGACTTGGAGAGCTTTGTTTCAGGTGCAAGCAATAGATCAGATCACCATGGACAAGATGGGCTGAACAGCCCGTTTCTGAGATGTAGTACTCTATAATCACCAACAGCAGAACCCAAATATTGGTGCTGGAAGCAGGGTGACAATTGCGGGCTGCCCCCAGCACAATCCTCAGACTGTGTTGGTCGTTGACACAAAATGACACATTTCACTGTATGTTTGATGTAGATGTGACAAATAAATCAATCTAATCTAATAAAGCTAATCTACAGTTTCTCTCGCCAGCATTTTCTACTCTTTGTGCAACTGCAGTTGGAGCAGCTCAGTTGAATTTCCAGAGTGATGCAAGACAATCAATTTCACTGAGCAGTAAACCACAATGTAAACTGGGCAGTGATATTCTGATATGCAATCAAATTGCCAATCATAATCGATGCTAGTTTCTCTTTGGAAATGTAAGCAAAATCTCATAAACACATGAGATCTTGCAGATGCTGGAAATCCAGGGCAATACATACAAAATGCTATAGGAACTCAGCAGGTCAGGCAGCATCTATGGAAAGGAATAAAAAGTCGACATTATGGGCCGAGACCCTTCCTTCAGACCTAGAAATAAAGAGCAACTTTGCTCTGTCCGCAACAAGCAGGATCTCCCAGTGGCCAAGCATTTTTAATTCCAATCCCCATTCCCTTTTCAAATTGTCGCTCCATGACCGTCTCTACTACCAAGATGAGGCCACACTCAGGTTCGACGATCAGCACCTCATATTTAGTCTAGACAGCCTCCAACTGGGTGGCATGAACATCGATTTCTCAATCTTCTGGTGTTTTCTGGCAGCATTAACAATGCTGATCAGTGTGGCTTGCTGTGCTAAACTGACTTCCCCTTGACTTCAAGGGTAGGCTTCATCTTCAGGAACAAGAGAAAGAGAAGAATCCATGAAAATTGGGATATAATTTCCATTTTACTGCTGAGCATCTGTATTAATGACCTCCCCCACCCACCCCCCGGGGAGCTCAGTGCATTCTTGTTTCATGGCCAAATCCACACATTTCATACAGTTCAGTTTATGTGGAGAATCTTCAACAACCAAGTTTTGCAATTGCATCTTGTTAAAAACAAAACATATTTCGAAAGGATCTGTAGGCCAGGGGTTAAATAATTTTGAAGTTGGAACATATTTATACACTGGCATCTTTGGAGTGACTCCATCCCAACAGATCCTAGCTGGGAGAGTTTTCCCACATTTATTTTGGAAAATATTATCTTTTCATTTCCTCCTCTCCAAAGGAAATGGAGTCTAAGTATAAAACATCAGATGTTCTTCTCACATGAAGCAGGCCAGGAGAATCCATATGTTTCTCTATTGCCATATTAAGTGTGAGCCTACTTCCACCATACTACTTGGATTGTTTTCAGTAGTTTTGGGCCCCTTATCTAAGAAAAGATGTGCTGGCATTAGTGAGGGTCCACAGGAGATTCACGAGTTTGATCCCAGGAATGAAAAGGTTAATGTTTGAGGAGCATTTGAGATGGCTGTAGGTCTATACTCGCTGGTGTTTAGATGAATGAAAGGAGGTCTCATTCAGACTTATTTAATATTAAAAGGATGAGATAGAGTGGATGCGGAGGGGATGTTTCCAATAGTGGGAGAGTTTAGGGCCAGAAGACACAAACTCAGAATAGAAGGATGTTCCTTTAGAATAGTCAGATTTTGGTGAATCTGTGGAATTCACTACCACAGATGTCTGTGGAGGCCAAGTCATTGAGCACATTTAAAGTGGTGGCTGATAGAAACATAGAAAATAGGTGCAGGAGTAGGCCATTTGGCCCTTCGAGCCTGCACCGCCATTCAGTATGATCATGGCTGATCATCCAACTCATCCAACTGTACCTGCTTTCTCTCCATACCCCCTGATCCCTTTAGCCACAAGGGCCATATCTAACTCCCTCTTAAATATAGCCAATGAACTGGCCTCAACTGTTTCCTGTGGCAGAGAATTCAACAGATTCACCACTCTCTGTGTGAAGAAGTTTTTCCTCATCTCAGTCCTAAAAGGCTTCCCCTTTATCCTTAAACTGTGACCCCTCGTTCTGGACTTCCCCAACATCGGGAACAATCTTCCTACATCTAGCCTGTCCAATCCCTTCAGAATTTTATACGTTTCAATAAGATCCCCCCTCAATCTTCTAAATTCCAGTGAGTATAAGCCTAGTCGATCCAGTCTTTCTTCATATGAAAGTCCTGCCATCCCAGGAATCAATCTGGTGAACCTTCTTTGTATTTCCTGTATGGCAAGAATGTCTTTCCTCAGATTAGGGGACCAAAACTGCACACAATACTCCAGGTGTGGTCTCACCAAGGCCTTGTACAACTGCAGTAGAACCGCTCTGCTCCTGTACTCAAATCCTTTTGCTATGAATGCCAACATACCATTCGCCTTTTTCACCACCTGCTGTACCTGCATGCCCACTTTTAATGACTGTTCTTGATTAATCAGGACATCAAAGGTTACAGGCAGAAGACAAGAGAATGTGGTTGAGAGAGATAATAAAACAGCCATGATGGAATGGTGGAGCAGGCTTTATGGGCTGAACGGTCTAATTCTGCTCCTCGGTCTTATTCCTGCCTCTTGCACTGGTGCTAGAATCCCATTGTAATATAAACCTCAAATGTGTCCCTGATCTCATGCCTGTCTTAGCTGATAATAACCTGTCTCCCCTTCCCCGATCTCTGTCACAATTATAACCAACAACTAGGCAGGATAACATAAACACAAAAGATTCTGCAGATGTATGAGAAGTCCCTATGCTCGTTAAGGGGAGGGGGGGAGGGTTAATATTATTTCTCTCTTTCTTACTAATTTATCATTACATTTATTCTTTGTAATTTTCTAAGAAAGAAAGAAAGAAAGAAAGAAAGAAAGAAAGAAAGAAAGAAAGAGAGAAAGAGAGAAAGAGAGAAAGAAAGATCTGATATTTAAGAGTCTCTGTCTCTGGATCGTGTAGTCCCACCCCATCAAATAAATGTCATGTACATCCAGCTTAATGCTAAAAAAAAGTCCATGCTCTTAACCAACTTGGCTATTTTTTTCTACCAAAGTGGATCACCTCATATTTTACATATTATATCTCATTTGCCAAATCCTCACCTAAACACTGAGCCCATCTATAAGCCCCAAAGTTTTTCTGTGTCATTCTCACAGTCCCTTCTGCCACCCATGGTTTGCATCATTAGAAAATTCAATTTCGTCCCTTTATCCAATCTAGGAGCAGTTGGAGACAGAGTACCAATTCCAACCAATCACAGCATCCTAACTCCAAAATGAGCAAATCATTCTGACCCTGCTAATGTCCATCACTCAATCCTCCATCATTATTGGACTTGGTTTATTATTGTCGCAAGTACTGAGATTCAGTGAAAAGCCTGTCTTGCATACTGATCATACAGATCAGATCATTACACAGTGCATTGTCCTAGAATAAGGTAAAACAATAACAATGTAGAATAAAATGTAGAAGTTACTGAAAGAGTGCAATGCAGGTAAATGATAAAGTGCAACATCATAACAAGATAGATTGTGAGGCAAAGAGACAAAATTATCATACAAGAAGTCTAGAAGGCATAGGAGTAGAATTATACCATTCCGCCTATTGAGTCTTCCACCATTCCATCATGGCTGATCTATTTTCCCTCTTGACATCATTCTCCTGCCTTCTCCTCGTAACCCTTCAAGCCCTTACTACTCAAGAACCTATCAACTTTTACTTTGTAGCAATGTTCACCACCTTCTGACTGAAGAAATTTTCCTTATCTCTGTTCTAAAGGAAATGTCCTCTCCACATCCTGTCTATCTAGGCCTTTCAATAGTTGATAGGTTGTAGTAAGATCCTCCCCCCCCCCCCATTGTTCCAAATCCAGAGAGTACAAGCCCAGAATTATTAAACACTTCCCATACATTAACCCTTTCATTCCCAGAATCATTCTTGTGAACAACCTCTGGACCCTCTGATGCCAGCACATCTTTTCTCAGATAAGGACCCCAAATTGCTCACAATACTCCAAGTACAGTCTGACCAATGCCTTATAAAGCCTCAGCATTACATACTTGAGCTTGTTGGTATGTGGTTTCAGGCATTTAAATCTTCTGCCTGGTGGGAGAGGGAGAAGATAGAATGTCCAGGTGGGTGGGGCTGTTGATTATGCTGGCTGCCTTACTGAAGCAGCAAGAAGAATAAACAGAGTTCAAAGAGGAAGGTTGGTTCCTGTGAAGTGCTGAGCTGTGTCCACAACTCTCTGCAGTGTCTTGCAAAGCATATCCATACCAAACATTTACGCATCCAGACAGAATGCTTTCTATAGTGAAGGTTGATGAGGAGAAGCCAAATTTATTTATCCTCCTGAGGAAGTAGAGGTGTTAGTGAGCTTTCTTGGCTGTGACATCAATGTGGTTGCACTAGGTGATGTTCACATCCAGGAACTTAAAGATCTCAATCTCAACACCATTGATGCAGACAGGAGCATGTGCACCACCCCTATTTCCAAGGTCAATAACCAGCTCTTTTGTTTTGTTGACATTGAGGGAAAGGTTGTTGTCAGGACATGACATCACTAAGCGATCTATATCCTTCCTGTACGCTGATTCATTACCTGTTACAGCACACACTGATTTTGTTTAATGCTCTGTACGAAAACCTTAGAAAAGTCCGAATATATCACAACAGCTGGCTCACCCTTATCTGCTTGTTACAATATCAACAAACACATACTGATTTGTTAGACAGGAACAGAGATTCTGCAGATGCTGGAAATCCAGAGCAACACACACAAAATGCTGGAGGAACTCAGCAGGTCAGGCAGTGTCTATGGAAAAGAGTACACAGTTGATGTGTTCAGGCTGAGATCCTTCATCAGGACTGGAAGTAAAGGGCCAGAAGCCAGAATAAGATGGTGGGGGGAGGGGGAGGAGTACAAGATCACAGGTGTGGGGTGAGACCAGGTGAGAGGGAAGGTGGGTGGGTGGTGAAGAGGAGGTGGGTGAAGTGAGAAGTTGGGAGCTGATAGATAGAAGGGATAAAGGGGTGAGGAAGGTGGAATCTGATAGGAGAAGAGAGTGGACCATGAGAAAAAGGGAATGGGGAGAGGCAGCAGAGGGAGGTGATAGGCAGGTGAGAAGAGAAGAGGTAAGAGGGGAACCAGTGTGGGGAATAGAAAATGAGAGAAGGGAGAGGGCATAAAAAATTACCGGGCATGATTTCACTTTCATAAACCCATGCTCACTTTGACCAATCCTATTATTTTCTACATGCCACATTAACACTTGCTTTCTAATAAATCTGAAATTTTCTCGACTATTTATGTCAGGCTAACTGGTGAACTCCTGCTGTACAGCACAGTGGTAACCTAAGTTTGATGGTGACCTCTGGTACATTCTGAACGGTGCCTGCAGGCTCCTCCCGTCTCCTCTGGAATTCGCCTGGGTAATCTTAGCTTCCTCCCATATTCAAGCTTGCTGACGAGACCACTGTCGTAGGCTGAATCAAAGGTGGTGATGAATCAGCATGGTGGTGAAGAGGGAGATTGAAAATCTGGCTGAGTGGTGTCAAAACAACATCCTCTTACTCAATGTCAGCAAGACCAAGGAGCTGATTATTGACTTCAGGAGAAGGAAACCAGAGGTCCATGAGCCAGTCCTCATCAGAGGATCAGAGGTGGAAAGAGTCAAAAACTTTAGATTGCTAGGTGTTATTATTTTGGAGGACCTGACCTGAGCCCTGCACGTAAGAGTAATTATGAAGAAAGTACAGCAGTGCCTCTATGTCCTCAGGAGTTTGCGAAGATTCAGATGAGATCTAAAACTTTGACAAACTTCTACAGATGTGTGATGGATTGGCTGCATCATAGCCTGGTATGGAAACACCGATGCCCTTGAACAAAAAATCCTACAAAAAGCAGTGAATACGGTGCAGTACACCATGGAAAAAGTTCTCCCCACCATTGGACACATTTACACGGAGTGCTCTTGCAAGAAAGCAGCATCCATCATCAGGGACCCCCACCACCCAGGCCATGCTCTCTTCTCGCTGCTGCTATCAGGTAGAAGGTACAGGAGCCTCAGGACTCACCCCACCAAGTTCAGGAACAGTTACTACTCCTCACCATCAGGCTCTTGAACCAGAGGCGATAACTTCACTCAACCTCACTTGCCCCATCATTGAAAAGTCCCCACAACCTAAGGACTCTTCATCTCATGTTCTTGATATTTATTGCTTATTCACTTATTATTATTTATTTCTATTTGTATTTGCACAGTTTGTTGTCTTTTGCACACTGGTTGAGCACCCAAGTTGATGCAGTCTTTCATTGATTCTGTTGTGGTTATTATTCTATGGGTTTATTGATTATGCCCACAAGAAAATTAATCTCAGGGTTGTTCACAGTGTGGCAACATACAGTATATGTACTTTGAACTTTGATCTAAGTGACATTGACCTTGGAATAACTGTTGGTGCCAGACAGGGTGGTTTGAGTATCTCAGAAACTGCTGATCTCCTGTGATTTTCACACACAACAGTCTCAAGAGTTTACAGAAAACAGTGTGAAAAACAAAAAAAAATCCAGTGAGCAGTAGTGGTGTGGGTGAAAACACCTTGTGAATGAGGGAGGCCAGAGGAGAATGGCCAGACTGGTTCAAGCTGACAGGAAGGTGACAGTAACTCAAATAATGACATGTTGCAACAGTGGTGTGCAGAAGAGCATCTCTGAATGCACAACATGTCAAACCTTGAAGTGGATGGGCTACAGCAGCAGAAGACCACAGACTCAGTGGCCACTTTCTTAGATACAGGAGGTACCTAATAAAGTGGTCTCTGAGTGTAGTAAGCCAAGAATTTACTAATCCTAACCTGTACATCTTTTTTTGAAACATACAGTGAAATGCGTTGTTTTGTGTCAACAACCAGCACTGTCCGATAATGTGCTGGGGCAACTGGCAAGTGTTATAATGCTGCGGCGTCAACATACTGTGCCCACAAGTATCTAACCCTAACCCGTGCGTCTTTTTTGTTCTGTGGGAGGAAACTGGAGCAGAGGGAAAACGTACCACTTTACAGACAGTGGCGGGAATCAAGCCATGATTAGTGATGACTGGTGCTGTAAAGTGATTGGGCTAACTGAGAAGAGGTGTATAAGAGGCATAGATTGAGTGGACATACAGCACCTATTTCCCAGAGCAGCCATGGCTAATACAGGAGGGCATAATTTTAAGATGATTGGAGGGAAATATGGGGGAGGGGTCAGAGGTAGTTTTCTTTAAGCAGTGGTGAGTGCCTGAAACATGCTGTCAGGGATGGTGGTAGAGGCAGATACATTAGCGACAGTTAAGAGACTCTTAGATAAGCAGATGGATGAAAGAAATGAAAGGCTATGTGGGAGGGAAGGGTTAGATTGATCTTAGAGTAGATTAAAGGGTTAGCACAGTATTGTGGGCCAAATATTATTACCTTCTCTGGCAGTTCACCCCACATACACACTACCCTCTGGGAGAAGAAGTTTATCCTTGAGTCCCTTTTAAATCTTTAACTTCTCACCTTAAACCTATACCCGCTGGTTGCTAGTCCTTGTACCCTGGTTCAGCATCCATTGGGAAGTCTCAGGTGTTCATCAGCTTAAAGGAAGGGGAAAAAAAGAGCTGCAAATCAATATTTGCACTGGGTATGGTGAGTTGTGCTGGAGACAGTGAATTGTACACACAGATGCAGGTAGACAAAATCAGATGTTGTTCCATTTGGAAAAGGATGACATCATGCAGTTGTGATGTGAAAATTACAATTTATAATGTGTTCACAAAAATGCTAATCCATAAGGTTCAAAGGAACTTGGGTGTGTAATAATTACTAAATACCAGTGCTCAGGTACAAAGACTAATGGAATGTTGGCCCTTCTCTAGAGATGGCGAGAAATTATTCAACACCTAAATCCAATTGTGGCTAGAAAGCCTTCAATTCAGGCATCAAATCTCGGGAAAGATAAATTGCCTTTGGGTGGAGGTCAGTGCAAATTCATCAGCAAGTTAACAGTATTTCAATATTTAAATTCCTGGGAAAAGTAGAAAACTAGCTTGCAATCCCAGGCGTGCAGACAATCGAGGGTTGATCTGACTGCAATGCTAAAAAGATTCAATGCAGAGAATAGTTTCTCCTGCTAGGGGAGAGCTGGAAGAAAGGACACAACCTTAAAATTAGAACTGGATTATTCACAAGTGAGAGGACGAAGTGTTTATTTTGGCAATGTATGGAAGAAATCAGAAAGTCACTCATCCAATGTTGGGTTAACTGGAGTTTCCCAGATTAAATTTGAGACGCAGACCACCACTGATCGAATATGAAAAAGGCAAGGTGTGGTTTACTCCTGTCCAGTGCAATTCAAAGCTTCAACATTGTGGGGAAATTTTTCTGCATTGATGCCAGTGCTTATTCCAGAATTTCCAAGGGGAAGTTCCCCCTTAAGTCAGTGCAAGGGTTGGGAATTTATTTACTGGAGCATAGGAAACTGAGGGGTGATCTTAGGGGTAATTTTAATTAATAATCCAGCTGCCTATTCATGGACACTAAGGAATTACTTGAGAAAATGAAGGAAATTCCCTGATGACCTGGTGAAGATTCTACATTCAACCAATATGAAATTAATAATCTATTTTGAGATTACCTAGCTTGGTGATGCTCTGTACAGCACAAAAACTTTCTCTTAGCCTTACGGTCATAGGTTTAAGATGAGAGAGGAGAGACTTAATAGGAACCTAAAAAGGCAACCTTTACACCTAGAAGGTGATCAGTGCATGGAGTAAGCTGCCAGAGAAAGTAGTTGAGGCAAATACATTTAAAGTTAAAAGCTACTGTATATGGACAGGAACATGGATAAGAAAAGTTTAGAAGGAAATAGGATCTACATGGGAAAATGGGACAAGGTTAGATGGGGCATCTTGCTTGGCGTGAACCAATTGGGTTGAATGGTCTGTTACTGTGTTGTATGTCTTCAAGAGTCCAATAGTGACTATGAAATATTGGAGATTCACAATAATAATCCTGGGAATAAAAATGTTAACGTATGAAGAGGACTTGATGGCTCTGGGCCTGTACTTCCTGGAATTGAGAAGAATCAGGAGAGATCTCATTTAAAAATATTGAATAGTGAAAGGCCTAGATACAGTGGATGTGGAGAGGATGTTTCCTATAGTGGGAAAGTCTAAGACCAGGAGGCACAGCCTCAGAATACAAGGATGCCCCCTTAGAACAGAGATGAGGAGGAATTTCTTTAGCCAGAGGGTTGTGAATCTGTGGAATTCACTGCCACAGCGGCTGTGGGAACCAAGTCATTGGGTATACTTAAAACGGAGATTGACAGGCCCTTGATTAATAAGGGCATCAAAGGCTACAGGGAGAAGGCAAGAGAATGTGGTCAAGAGGGAAAATATATCAGCCATGATGGAATGGTGGAGCAGACTTGATGGACTGAATGGCTTAATTCTGCTCCTATGTCTCATGGTCTTATTAAAGTACCAATCTCTTTAACAGACAAACAAACAATGGCAGCTTTACTAGCTGGTGACCTGGGGATGAGGCCTTACTGACTGCTGGAACCATTGTGTGAGAGCTCTGAGATGATCCCCATACTCCGTTTGCTGGGATCTCAGTGAAGCCTCAGGCCACATTGATGCAAATGGCTTGGCCTGGAATCAGGTATCCAGCCTTTTGGGGCAACAGAAGATCTACTCCTTTAAGCGCACATGCAAAACTACATTTTAAATTGAGGATGGAGACATAAGCACACTATTGCATCCACTTAGTATGGCAAGTACTCAAAACCACAGAGTGTTGTGTACACAGCCCAATCCATCATGTAAACCAGCCTCTCCTCCACTGAATCTGAGCCAACTTAACCAAAGGCCCCTCCCATCCCAGCCATTCTCTCTGCTCCCCTCTTCCATCAAGCAGAAGATACAAAACGTTTGAAAGCACAAACCAAACCACCAGACCTAATCTGCAATACAGCCGGAAGAAGAAAAGCACAATACCCTGCTGTATCAGACTTCAAAGTAGACTTCTTATATGCTAAAAATGGTTTCTTAATCTCCCAGTCTACCTCACTGTGGCCCTTGCACTTTATTTGTTAACTTGTACTGCACATTCTTTGGAGCTGCAGCACGATATTCTGCATTCTTTCTTCTCTTTGACTATCTTGATGGTCAGCCTGGATGTACACAAACAAAAGCTTTACACTGTATCTTTGTACATGTGACAATAACAAACCAAAACTAATTCATCTCCTTCACTAATCAGCAATCTTTCTCTCATACTCTTGTCAGAGAAATGAACAATTTTATTTGGAATTATGTGCCGTCAGTGTTAATCATCTCCCATTCTTGGCCCCTTCTGTAATGAGGCTGCTGAATTGAATGCCAATCCAATTGCAGTACTCTGCTGTGAATAATGTCCAACATCTGGAAGACTTGAGACTTTGATCGCTCTTCAGCTCAGGAGGGTCACCAGCACTAACCAACAGGCCCACAAAAATTCAAATTTTCAGCTGTCCACAAGATAAACTTGTGCTTTTCTTCTTCCAGCTGCATAGCAGATTTAACCCTTCGGTTCATCTTTACAAACTCAGGGAGTTGACATCTCTGGAGAAAACACAGCTCTTTAAGACTAAACAAGGCCCATGGCCCAGACAGCATAGCCAACAGCCTCCTCCAGCTGGCACTCACGGCTGACACTGGCTGGCTCACTAACCCCTCAGAATCAGAATCAGATTTAATATCACTGGCATATGTCGGGAAATTTGTTGTTTTGTGGTAGCAGAACAGTGCAATATATAATAAAAATCTATAAATTACAATAAGAAATATATATAAAGTTAAATAGGTAGTACAAAAAGAGAGCAATAAAAATTGAAGTTACTTAATTTTATTTTCCCATTGTTCTACACTAAGCTAAAGTTGAGACCAAGTTACCGAAGAGTTAAAAGAGATTAAAATAACATGGATGATCAAGGGTAACTGGGAGAATAAGCCCCTTCCTCTCGGGCAATGTACCATCACAAAATATCTTGATTACAAATTAACTTTGATTAGAATGCTATAAAGATATTGTTTACTTTAGTTCAGTAAGAGCTTCAACAAAAGTGCTGACAGATCCAAAGAAAGCTGGCTACTCGACAACTGTTTTAGGGAGTCTTTCAAATGGCAACATATCAAAATGCAGTTGATGGAGCAGTAAGCAGCAGTCACTGTGATTTGTTTGGAAATGGGACTGCAACATTACAGAGAGGGGGGAGACAGGATGACAAGGTGAAGCACTATGATGAACCGCAACAATTCAGGATATGTGGATTTTGAATATTTCCCAATTTATAGAACATAGAATAGTACAGCACATTACAGGCCCTTCAGCCCACAATGTTGTGCGGACCCTCAAACCCTGCCTCTCATATAACCCCCCACCTTAAATTCCTCCATATACCTGTCTAGTAGTCTCTTAAACTTCACTAGTGTATCTGCCTCCACCACTGACTCATGCAGTGCATTCCACGCACCAATCACTCTCTGAGTAAAAAACCTTCCTCTAATATCCCCCTTGAAATTCCCTCCCCTTACCTTAAAGCCATGCCCTCTTGTACTGAGCAGTGGTGCCCTGGGGAAGAGGTGCTGGCTGTCCACTCTGCCTATTCCTCTTAATATCTTGTACACCTCTATCATGTCTCCTCTCATCCTCCTTCTCTCCAAAGAATAAAGCCCTAGCTCCCTTAATCTCTGATCATAATCCATACTCTCTAAACCAGACAGCATCCTGGTAAATCTCCTCTGTACCCTTTCCAATGCTTCCACATCCTTCCTATAGTGAGGCGACCAGAACTGGACACAGTACTCCAAGTGTGGCCTAACTAGAGTTTTATACAGCTGCATCATTACATCGCGTCTCTGAAACTCTATCCCTCGACTTATGAAAGTTAACACCCCATAAGCTTTCTTAAATACCCTATCTACCTGTGAGGCAACTTTCAGGGAACTGTGGACATGTACCCACAGATCCCCCTGCTCCTCCACACTACCAAGTATCCTGCCATTTACTTTGTACTCTGCCTTGGAGTTTGTCCTTCCAAAGTGTACCACCTCACAGTTCTCCGGGTTGAACTCCATCTGCCACTTCTCAGCCCACTTCTGCATTCTATCAATGTCTCTCTGCAATCTTCGACAATCCTCTACACTATCTACAACACCACCAACCTTTGTGTCGTCTGCAAACTTGCCAACCCAACCTTCTACCCCCACATCCAGGTCGTTAATAAAAGTCACAAAAAGTAGAGGTCCCAGAACAGATTCTTGTGGGACACCACTAGTCACAACCCTCCAATCTGAATGTACTCCCTCGACCGCAACCCTCCGCCTTCTGCAGGCAAGCCAATTCTGAATCCACCTGGCCAAACTTCCCTGGATCCCATGCCTTCTGACTTTCTGAATAAGCCTACTGTGTGGAACCTTGTCAAATGCCTTACTAACATCCACTGCACTACCCTCATCTATATGCCCGGTCACCTCCTCAAAGAACTCTGTCAGCCTTGTTAGGCACGATCTACCCCTCACAAAGCCATGCTGACTGTCCCTGATCAGACCATGATTCTCTAAATGCCCATAGATCCTATCTCTAAGAATCTTTTCCAACAGCTTTCCCACCACAGACGTAAGGCTCACTGGTCTATACTTACCTGGATTATCCCTACTACCTTTTTTGAACAAGGGGACAACATTCGCCTCCCTCCAATCCTGTGGTACCATTCCCGTGGACAACAAGGACATAAAGATCCTAGCTAGAAGCTCAGCAAACTCTTCCCTCGCCTCGTGGAGCAGCCTGGGGAATATTCCGTCAGGCCCTGGGGATTTATCCGTCTGAATGTATTTTAACAACTCCAACACCTCCTCTCTCTTAATATCAACATGCACCAGAACATCAACCTCGCTCATATTGTCCTCACCATCATCAAGTTCCCTCTCAGTGGTGTATACCGAAGAGTATTCATTGAGGACCTCGCTCACTTCCACAGCTTCCAGGCACATCTTTCCACTTTTATCTCTATCGGTCCTACCTTCACTCCTGTCATCCTTTTGTTCTTCACATAATTGAAGAATGCCTTGGGGTTTTCCTTTACCCTACTCGCCAAGGCCTTCTCATGCCCCCTTCTTGCTCTTCTCAGCCCCTTCTTAAGCTCCTTTCTTGCTACCCTATATTCCTCAATAGACCCATCTGATCCTTGCTTCCTAAACCTCACGTATGCTGCCTTCTTCCACCTGACTAGATTTTCCATCTCACTTGTCACTCATGGTTCCTTCACCCTACCATTCTTTATCTTCCTCACCAGGACAAATTTATCCCTAACATCCTGCAAGAGATCCTTAAACATCAACTACATGTCCATAGTACATTTCCCTGCAAAAACATCATCCCAATTCACACCCGCAAGTTCTAGCCTTATAGCATCATAAGTTGCCCTTCCCCAATTAAAAATTTTCCTGTCCTCTCTGATTCTATCCTTTTCCATGATAAATTAATTTCTCTGGTAATTAATCTCTCTCCCTTTCCCACTACAATTTAGCATGAGAGGCTTCAGTTTACTGGATAACTGGGTACTGCGTGGATTAGAGAACATGTTTTATGAGAAGTGTACAAGATCACAGGCAAGACTTATTCCCAGGGCAGAAATGGAAATACAAGAGGGCATCATTTTAAAGTAATTGGGGAATGTTTTGGGAGAATGTCAGATTTAAGTTTTTTTTATATATACAGGATGGTAGGCGTGTGGAACATCCTGCTAGGGGTGATGGTAGAGGCAGAGACATCAGGGATATTTAAGAGATTCTTAGATAGGCACATGGATGATAACAAAAATGGAGGGCTGTGCGGGAGTGAAGGGTTAGACTGATTTTGGAGTAGGTTAAAAGACTGGCACAACATCGTGGGATTGTGCTGTACAGTTCTACTGAGGAACCAATCTGCAGGTTGGCAGTGATGCATGAATGACATTTACCAATAGTCTTTTCTTACACAATCCTCCAATTTCTGGAAAATGGATTTTAACATGTACTGTGCTTTACTGTTTTATGTTCTATGTTCTATAACTCCAACTCAGTGCCTCTGTTTGCAAAAATCTTGCCACTGAGATAAAAAGCTGAGGGATCAAACTGCACACTGAACACCAGTGCAATGCAGAGGCTGAGCTGCAGTACTGCATAGATGTGGCCAATCTGAGGAGGTTTTAAACCAAAAGCCTAACTGACCTGTTAAAAGCAACTACTTCAATGGACAGCATGGTTTACCATGGTGCTGGCCACATAAGGGAGAGAAAGGAAGAAATTACCTGGTCATTATCAGTTGCTGTTTAAGGAATCCTGCTGTACGAAAAGCAATTAGAAACATAGAAACAGAAATTTACAGCACATTATAGGAGCTTCGGCCCACAATGTTGTGCCGACCATGTAACCTACTCTAGAAACTGTCTAGAATTTCCCTACTGCATAGCCCTCTATTTTTCTAAGCTCCATGTTCCTATGTAAGGGTCTCTTAAAAGACCCTATTGTATCCGCCTCTATCACCATCGCCGGCAGTGCATTCCATGCACCCACCACTCTCTGTGTGAAAAACTTACATAGAAAACAGAAACATAGAAAACCTACAGCACAATACAGGCCCTTCAGCCCACAAGGTTGTACCGAAGAAGTCCCTACCTTAGAAATTACTAGGGTTACCTATAGCCATCTATGTTTCTAAGCTCCATGTACCTATCCAGGAGTCTCTTAAAAGACCCTATAGTTCCTGCCTCCACCACCATTGCTGGCAGCCCATTCCATGCACTCACCACTCTGAGTAAAAAACTTCCCCAACAGCTCCTCTGTACCTGCTCCCCAGCATCTTACAACTATGCCCCTTCTGTTAACCATTTCAGCCCTGGGAAAAAGCCTCTGAATATCAACACGATCAATGCCTCTTATCATCTTATACACCTCTAGCAGGTCACCTCTCATCCTCCGTCACTCCAAGGAGAAAAGGCCAAGTTCCCTCAACCTATTCTCATAAGGCATGCTCCCCAATCCAGGCAACATCCTTGTAAATCTCCTCTGCACCCTTTCTACGGCTTCCACATCCTTCCTGTAGTGAGGCGACCAGAACTGAGCACAGTACTCCAACTGGGGTCTGACCAGGGTCCTACATAGCTGCAACATTACCTCTCGGCTCCTAAGTTCAATTCCATGACTGATGAAGGCCAATACATCATACACCTTCTTAACCACAGAGTCAACCTGCACAGCTGCTTTGAGCGTCCTATGGACTCGGATCTCAGGATCCCTCTGATCCTCCACACTGCCAAGAGTCTTATCATTGATACTATATTCTGCCATCATATTTGATCTACCAAAATGAACCACTTCACACTTATCTGGGTTGAACTCCATCTGCCACTTCTCAGCCCAGTTTTGCATCCCATCAATGTCCCACTGTAACCTCTGACAGACCCTCCACACTATCCACAACACCTTCAACCTTTGTGTCATCAGCAAACTTACTAACCCATCCCTCCACTTCCTCATCCTGGTCATTTATAAAAATCACCAAGAGTAAGGGTCCCAGAACAAATGCCTGAGGCACTCCACTGGTAACTGGCCTCCATGCAGAATATGACCCAACTACAACCACTCTTTGCCTTCAGTGGGCAAGCCAGTTTTCGATCCACAAAGCAATGTCCCCTTGCATCCCATGCCTCCTGGGTACCTTATCAAATGCCTTGCTGAAATCCATATACACTATATCTACTGCTCTTCCTTCATCAATATGTTTAGTCACATCCTTAAAAAAATTCAATCAGGCTCGTAAGGCACGACTTGCCCTTGACAAAGCCATGCTGACTATTCTTAATCATATTATACCTCTCCAAACGTTCATAAATCCTGCCTCTCAGGATCAACTTACCAACCACTGAGGTAAGACTCTCTGGTCTATAATTTCCTGGTCTATCTCTACTTCCTTCCTTGAATAAAGGAACAACATTCACAATCCTCCGATCCTCTGGAACCTCTCCCGTCCCTATTGATGATGCAAAGATCATCGCCAGAGGCTCAGCAATCTCCTCCTTCGCCTCCCACAGTAGCCTGGGGTACATCTCATCCAGTCCCAGCGACTTATCCGACTTGATGCTTTCCAAAATCTCCAACACATCCTCTTTCTTAATATCTGCATGCTCAAGCTTTTCAATCTGCTACAAGCCATCACTATTATCACCAAGACCTTTTCCATAGTGAATAATGAAGTAAAGTATTCATTAAGTACCTCTGCTATTTCCTCCGGTTCCATAACAATTCCACTCTCCCAGTGTTCCATTCTGGTTAGTGGATGGCGGATATATATAACTCAGTGCAGATAAACAAATAAAGTGCAAGGGCCACAACTAGGTAGATTAGGAGATTGAGAATTCATCTTTAGTGTACAAGAGGTCCATTCAAGAGTCTATTAGAAGAGTGTGATAGAAGCTGTCTTTGAGCCTGGTGGTATGTGCTTTCAGGTTTTTGTATCCTCTGCCTGATGGGAGAGGGAGAAGAGAGAATGTCCAGGGTGGGTGGGGTCTTTGATTATGTTGGCTGCTTTCCTGAGACAGTGAGACTATAGACAGAGTCCATACAGGGGAGGCTGGTCCTTGTGATGTGCTGAGCTGCAGTTTCTTGTGGTCATGTGCCGAGCAGTTACCAAACCATACCACAGTGAAAAATACATTGTAAAGCTTGTCTTGCATACTGTTCATACAGATCAAATCATTACACATTGCATTGAGGTAGAATAAGGCAAAATATTAACAATGCAGAATAAAGTGTAGATGTTACTGAAAGAGTACGATGCAGGTAAACAGTAAAGTGCAACATTTAAAACAAGATAGATTGTCAGGCCAAATGTCCACATTACAGTACAAGAGGTCAACTCAAAAGTCTGATAACAGTGGGACAGAAGCGATCTTTCATGCCTTTGTATCTTCTACCCTATAGGAGAGGGCAGGAGAGAGAATGTTCGGAATGAGAGTGAGGGACAAGGATCATGATGAGGTGAAACTCATGGGTTATTAATCTTAATTTCACACAGTAGTTTAGCTCTCAGCCGTGTTGCCAATGCTCCCACATTGTCCTGAGGCCTTCAGGAATTAATTATTATTCTCCACTACTGCAGTTAGCCAAAGGAAAAGCAGCACAGAGGTATTAAAAGAAATTTCTCTGTTATTCATTGGCTTTCTTATATTAGCTATAGAAATGACAGAGGTGAGAAAGGATGCTGATGGCCTGGGCCAGGTTAAAGACACACATCATGCCATGAATGAAGTCCAACTAAAGTTGGTAATAATTCACAACATGAGTCTAATCCACCCCCCCCCCCTCCCAGCAACAAGCCCATCCTAGTAAGAGCCCTACAACAGCTAAAATAGCTTCTGTATTCATTGTTCTGATAAACACATTTTACTGTCTGTAAAAGATATTGCGGGTTACAAAATTTATAGTTCCCTGAGAGGTTTATGATTTCTGTAAAAATATGCTTTGAATGCAGCAAACTCGATCCCAAGCCTATTTCACCTCATTGACCACAGGGTGGTCAGTTCTTATATAATTCTTCCCTTTAGACAAACATGTAAAGAGAAAATGTGTGCCCCAACTCACTGCAGAAAGTCAGCTTGTTACTGTACAGCCTTGCTATTGGAGGAATGGATTAGTGTAGTGTGGTTATTCTGGGCCATAAACATTGGCTGGACAAGTAGTTCTATATCACATGTTTCTATAAGGCAAACTAGTGATAATGTGACTGATAGATTAGGGAGCACTATTTGTATTATTTATTTAAGAGAATTTCATGGTAACAGACCCTTAAAGCTCAAAGACCTTGTGCCACCCAATTACACCCATATGACCAATTAACCTATTAACCCTTTCGTCTTTGGAACATGGGAGCAAACCGTAACACCCAGAGGAAAGCCATGCAGTCATGGGGAGAATGTACAAACGCTTTTCAGACAACGAACCTGGGTCACTGGCATTGTAACAGCATTACTCTAATGTGAGGTTATATAACCTCAGATTGGTAACTGTCATAACAAAACTTCTGACCTCTGTGTCTTTGGAGACTTGCACTTTTGCAAAACAATACAAGATGAAGGAAAAGCACCAGGCACCTTTACTGTGCTGAGGGTTGAATTTAACTATTTCAGTTAACCACCAACCTGCAATGCAACATTGTTCTTCCCTCTCCACAGATGCTGGCTGACCTGCTGAGAATTTTCAACATCTCAAAGTTCCAGCTTTGTTTCACTTCCTCTCTCCTCAGTCATAAATTCATAGCATAATACAGCATGAAAATAGGCCCTTCAGCCCTACTCATCCAAGCTGACCAAGATGTCCAGCTAAACTAGTCCCATTTGCCCACATCTGACCTGAGTCTACACCTTTCCTATCCACCTCCTGCAGACATGCTATCACTGCCCTCAGCGAGTACCACTACTATTCACATCACTCAGTACCTCCTGCTCTTCATTTTCTCCACCCCTCCACCTTCTCTACCACTGAAGAACATTTACTTTTTAATTTCTCCAAGTTCTGGTGGAAGCTTGTGAACTTGAAAATGCTTCTTGCTCCACAGATGCTGCCTGATTTATTGAACATTTTGTTCTTATTTCACTGCAGAGAACACATTACAGAGTGGCAGAACACATGTGAACACACATGTGGCAGAGTGCATGTGGATCACAATAGTTCACAACCTGTTGGATAAATGATTTCATATTTCTTGTATCTATTTGATAGAGGTTCATTTCAGATGACTCTGCTGATAGATATCTGTGGCCACAATATATCCTTGGCTGTTATCAGTTGAACCCTCTGTGGTGATACACATGCATTCCGCTGGACATTGAAGCACAATTTTATAAATTGGCATAACTCAAGAATCCTGTACTATGTCTCAATCAATCAATGCTGAAAAATATCAGTCAGAACTAGACGTGGTGCAAGGGTTTTAGATATTGACCATAAAACATAAAAGCAGAATTAGGCCAGATGACCCGTCAAGCCTGCTCCACCATTCCTTCATGGATGATTTACTATCCCTCTCAACCCCATTCTCCTGCCTTCTTTCTGTAACCTTTGACACCCTGACCAATCAAGAACCTATCGACCTCTGCTGATACATCCAATGGCAAGGCCTCCACAGCCATAAGTGGCAATGAATTCCACTGATTCATCACCCTCTGGCTAAAGAAATCCCTCCTCATAAAAAAGCTGGAAACAAGAGCCCAGCCTGTGTGAGCCGAGGGAGTACTCAGCCAAGGACCTCAAGAAAAAGAGAGACAGCACTTCTATACTCTTATCACAACCTTGCTGTGTCCAAAATAGTTTCAGTAAAATTGTTGAAGCAAAGTAAAGTGCTGGAAAATGCAAAGTAAAGTGCAGGAATCTGAAATCAAACAGAAAATTTAATATTTCTAGTCAATGAGATTTCATCAACTCTTCTATAGATGTGCAGTGAAGAGATCCTAACAGCCTGGTATGGGAACATTAATGCCTGGGAACAGAAAAATCTACATAAAGTGGTGGATACGGCCCAGTTCATCACAGGCAAAACCCTCTGCACCACTGTGCAGATTTACATGGAGCACCATCACAGGTAAACAGTATTCATCCTCAATGACCACCACCATTCCCTATGCTCTCTGCTTGCTGCTGCCATCAGGAAGGAGGTACAGGAGCCTTAGGTCCCACACCACTAGGTTCAGGAGAAGTTATTACCTCTCAGCCATCAGGATAACCTTACTCAACTCAACACTGAACTGACTCCACAACCTACAGACTCACTTTCTTGCTCTCATAGAGAAGTACAGCACATAAACAGGCCCTTCAGCCCATCTAGTCCATGCTGAACATTCAACTCGCCTAATACCATCGACCTGCACAATGACCACAGCCCTCCATACCCCTACTGTCCACTGTTACGTACCCTGTAACTGGGTCACTTACCAGCAAAGATAGAGAGGTCCGTTGAAGTCTGATGGTACTATTTTTAACAGTATTTATTGATAAAAATACACAAAAATAATATCAATACAAACATACAGATAATATACGTCGTCACTACTAAGTCTAAAAGCGCGGGTATAATAATAATCACTAAGAAATAGCTCTGTCGTTGTCTAGGGGATAATGTATTGTCCGATGGAATTAGTTCATTCAGGCTGCAGCCTTTGGTTGGGGAGAGACAGATGTTTGAAACTTGCCAGCTTTTCCTTTTTATGACGTCGATCCTTCGAGAGTTCCGTTTTTGTAGTCGGTCCTTTAGCTAAGCCGTTCCGTGGAAAACTCGTCATCCGGGCAAGGATGGACACACACACGAGCCCCCCACCGGCTGTCGCTATTAAACGCTGTCACAGGATTTCTAGCGTTTCTCCTGGTGCGTCTAAAGGGGTTGTTCTCCAGACCCTCTTTTATCCTTATTCATGGGGTCTCAGATGTCAATCAGGTTGGGATGATGCAATCCCTCAACCAGACCACTCTGGTCGTTCCCTGAGGGCTTCAATAAATAGTACAGTACTCAATACACAATTCCATCTCCAAGAGACAATGGCCGTTATCCGTGGCTTTGTCTTGCTGAGGCCAGGACACATTCCAAACCCTGTGTATTCTGGATGTCTCTCTCTCATTTCCTGGGTCCCAGACCCGAATTAATAGCGATCTTGCGATTCTCAAAAAGGAGGGGGCTACTTTGTACCCTTCGGCCCCTCAGAGTTGTGGCACATTCGTAACACCATGTACCTATCCAAACTTCTCTACATTTGGAGATTCGACTGCGAGAAGTGCACAGATGCAGTAGCTCGTCATTGCACAAGGCCGCTGAGAAGGTTCCTGGATAAAAGGGTGACACTGCCCAGAGGAGTGGTCGATAGAGTTGTGTGAGTCAGAGTAGTAGGGGATTGGCTTATCAGGGATTCAGCAAGGACAGGCCTAGGCGAGGTAAGGAGTGCTATTCCACGCCCTCACTTCGGGAAGTCTGATCACCTGGCTGTACTTCTACTCCCTGAGTCTAGGCAGAGACTGAAGACTGCAGCACCAGTAGTGAGGAGCAAGATGGTTTGGACAGGGGAAGCACAGGAGCGCCTACAGGACTACTTTGAATCGGTGGACTGGACTGTATTCATGGAGTCATCTTCGAACCTGGATGAGTACGCTGCAGTTCTTACTGAATTCATCCTGTGTGGATGAGTGTGTGCCTACAAAGACTTACTGCACATTCCCAAACCAAAAGCCGTGGATGAACCAGGAGGTACGTCATCTGCTGAAGACTAGATCTGTGGCATTCAAGTCTGGCGACCCAGGCCAATAACAGAGAGCCAGGTATGATTTACGGAGGGCTATTTCAAGGGCGAAGAGACAAATTAGGATGAGGTTGGAGGCGACATCGGATGCATGGCAACTCTGACAGTGTCTGCAAGACATTACTTCTTACAAAGCGAAACCCAATAGTATGAATGGCAGCAATGCTTCACTACCAGATGAACTCAACGACTTCTCTGCACACTTTGAAAGGGAGAACACAACTACAGCTGTGAAGATCCCTGCTGCACCTGATGACCCTGTGATCTCCGTCTCAGAGGCCGATGTTAGACTGTCTTTAAAGAGAGTGAATCCTCGCCAGGTGGAAGGTCCCGATGGAGTACCTGGTAAGGCTCTGAATACCTGTGCCAACCAACTAGTGGGAGTATTTAAAAGACATTTTCAACCTCTCACTGCTAAGAAGAATCGGATGGCAGGGGGGCAGAAGCTGTCCCTGAATCACTGACTGTGTGCCTTCAAGCTTCTGTACCTCCTACCTGATGGTAACAGTGAGAAAAGGGCATGTCCTGTGTGCTGCAGGTCCTTAATAATGGACGCTGCCTTTCTGAGACACCACTCCTTGAAGTTGTCCTGGGTACTTTGCTGCTAGTGTCCAAGGAGCTGACTAAATTTATAACCTTCTGCAGTTTCTGTCAGTCCTGTGCAGTAGCCAAACACCCCCCCCTCCCATACCAGACAGTGATGCAGCCTGTCAGGCAAGTAGTCACACCAGGGCCACAGGAGACAGATAAGTGGGTGACTATCAGGAGAGGGAAGAGAGAGTGTCAGGTAGCGGAGAGCACCACTGTGGCCTTTCCTCTCAACAATAAGTACTCTTGTTTGAGTACTGTTAGAGGACCCACCTGGAGGAAGCAATAGTGGACGTGCCTCTGGCACTGAGTCTGGCCCTGTGGCTCAGAAGGGTAGGGAATGGAAGAGGTTTGCAGCGGTAATAGGGGACTCTATAGTTAGGGGGACAGAGGCAATTCAGTGGGCAGGGAAGAGAAACACAGATGGTAACTTGCCTCCCAGGTACCAGGGTTCGTGATGTTTCTGATCGCGTCGACAATATCCTGAAATGGGAGGGTGAACAGCCAGAAGTTGTGGTACATATTGGTACCAACAACACAGGCAGAAAAAGGGAGGAAGTCCTGAAAACAGACTACAGGGAGTTAGGAAGGAAGTTGAGAAGCAGGACCTCAGGGGTAGTAATCTCGGGATTACTGCCTGTGCCACGCAACAGTGAGGATAGGAATACAATGAGGTGGAGGATAAATGTGTGGCTGAGGGATTGGAGCAGGGGGCAGGGATTCAGATTTCTGGATCATTGGGACTTCTTTTCGGGCAGGTGTGACCTGTACAAAAAGGATGGCTTGCACTTGAATCTGAGGGGGAACCAACATCCTGGCGGGGAGGTTTGCTAAGTCTACTGGGGAGGGTTTAAACCAGATTTGCAGGGAGGTGGGATCTGAAGTGAGAGGCAGAGGATGGGGCGATTGGCACTCAAGTAGAGACAGGTTGTATGGAGTTCGTGGGGAAGGATCGGCAGATGATAGAGCAAAGATGCACTCAGCCTAATGGTTTGAGATGTGTCCATTTGAATGCAAGGAGTATCATAAACAAGGCGAATTAACTTAAGAGTGTGGATCAATACATAGAACTGTGATGTTGTGGCCATTACAGAGACTTGGATGTCTCATAGGCAGGAATGGCTGCTGAGTGTGCCAGGCTTTAGATACTTCAAATAGGACAGGGAAGACAAAAGAAGTGGGGGGGGGGGTGTTGGCATTGCTAAACAGGAATAGTGTCATGGTTGCAGGAAGCGAGGAAGTCATGGAGGGATTGTCTACGGAGTCTCTGTGGGTGGAAGTCAGAAACAGGAAAGGGGCAATAACTCTACTGGGTGTTTTATTATATAGAGCCCCCCCCCCCCAATAGTAACAGGGACATCGAGGAGCAGATAGGGAGGCAGATTCTGGAACAATGCAATAGTAGAGGGTTGTTGTGATGAGAGATTTGAACATTCCTGATATTGACTGGCATCCCCTTAGAACAAGGGGTCTGGATGGGTTGGAGTTTGTTAGGTGTGTTCAGGAAGGTTTCCTCACACAACACGTGTATAAACCAACTAAAGGAGAGGCTGTACTTGATCTGGTATTGGGAAATGAACCTTGTCAGGTGTCAGATCTCTTGGCAGAAGAGCATTTTGGAGGTAGACATCACAACTCTATCTCCTTTACTATAGCACTGGAGAGGGGTAGGAGCAGACAATTTGGTAAAGCATTTAATTGGGGTAGGGGGAAATATGATGCTATTAGGCAGAAACTTGGGAGCATAAATTGGGGGCAGATGTTCTCAGGGAAATGCACTGCAGAATTGTGGCAAACGCTCAGGGAATATTTGCATGGAGTTCTGCACAGGTATGTTCCATTGAGACAGGGAAAGGATGGTAGGGTACAGGAACCGTGGTGTACAAGGGCTATTGTAAATCTAGTCAGAAGAAAAGAAAAGCTTATGAAAGGTTTAAGAAAATAGGTACTGTGAAAATTACAAGGTTGCCAGGAAGGATCTAAAGAATGAAATTAGGAGAGCTAGAAGAGGCCATGAGAAGGCCTTGGTGAGCAAGATTCAGGAAAACCCCAAGGCATTCTACAAGCACGTGAAGAACAAGAGGATAAGACGTAAGAGAATAGGATCAATCAAGTGTGACAATAGAAAAGTGTGTATGGAACCGGAGGAGATAGCAGAGGTACTTTGCTTCAGTATTCACTGTGGAAAAGGACCTTGGCGATTGTAGGGATGACTTACAGCAAACTGAAATGCTTGAGCATATAGATATTAAGAAAGAGGATGTGCTGGAGCTTTTGAAAAGCATTAAGTTAGATAAGTCGCCAGGAACGAACAAGATATACCCCAGGAAGTTTGGCATGGGCCCTCAAATCCGAAGAACTTTCTACAGGGGCACTATTGAGAGCATCCTGACTGGCTGCATCACTGCCCGTTATCCCTTAATTGCAGATATGTGGGAAATGGAAGAAATGTGTAGTGTTCTCCGTGTAACCTTTGACATAAATACTAGTCAGAACCTATCAACCTCCACTTTAAATACACCCAATGACTTGGCCTCCACAGCCATCAGTGACAATAAATTCCACAGATTCACCACCCTCTGCGTAATGAAATTCCTTCTCATCTCTGTTCTAAAAGGATGCCCCTTTATTCTGAGGCTGTGCCCTCTGATCCTAGACTCTCCCACTACTAGAAACACCCTGTCCATGTTTACTCAATCTGGGCCTTTTAATACTCAATAAATCTGAATGAGATCCCCCTCCATTCTTCTAAACTCCAGTGAGTATAGACCTAGAGCCATCAAACGCTCCTCAAACATTAACCTTTTCATTCCTGGGATCAAACTCGTGAAGGTCCTGTGGACCCTCACCAATGTCAACATATCCTTTCTTAGATAAGGGGCCCAAAACTGCTCACAATACTCAAAGTGCGATCTCACCAATATCTTACAAAACCTCAGCATTATATTTGTGTTTTTTTCCAGCCACCCTTCCTTTTCCCTCTCAAGCTTGATGAGGGTCTTGACCCTGAATATTGACTGACTCCTTTTGCCTCCACAGATGCTGCTTCACCCACTGAGTGTTTCAAATGTTCCAGCCAGATTACGGAGTCTGGACATTCTTGGCACTGCCCTCAAGTATCTGGAGCAAGTCAGTTGTGTAAAAAGGATGGGCTTTACAGAGGCTCATAAAAGGAGAAGGGAGAGAATTCCAGACAGAAGGAATTCCAGACCTTATTCATGATTCATAAAGATAAACAGAACATACCTCAGAGGCAAGCCAAACGATTTGACTTGGAAAGATGTTTAGTGATAACCCCACATAGTTCTCCACTGGATACTTCAGTAGTACAATCAATGCTTAAGCAGTGTACCAAAACCAGGCGATGTACGATCACCACATCTAGTTGGCTCACATAGCCAAAGCCAGTATTCAAGTTCATTGTACAACTTTGGCATTGGAGGTGCATGGAAACCACTTGCCACAACACTTAACAGGCTCGCAAGGCAAGGGTTTCACTTTGAACTAAATACCCTGTTGAGGTCAGTGATTTAACTGTACACAACCAAGATCAAAGTCTGCTGCAATTCTTACTTCAGACAGCAGAATTCCTTTGAGAGTTTTGAAATAGCCCTACTATAAGATTCAGGTCATGATGAGGTCATGCTTGTCAGAGCTAGCTGTGCACCAAAGTTCAAAGTAAATTTATTATCATACATATATGTCACCAAATACTACCCTGAGATTCATTTTCTTGCAGGCATTCACAGTAAATATAAAGAAATATCATAGAATCAATGAAAAACTATGCACAAAGATTGACAAACTAATGTGTAAAAAACAACAAATTGAGCAAATAGATAAATAAGTAATAGTGAAAAACATAGAAAACCTACAGCACAATACAGGCTCTTCGGCCCACAATGCTGTGCCAAACATGTCCCTAACTTAGAAATTACCTGGGGTTACCCATAACCCTCTATTTTTCTAAGCTTCATGTACCTGTCCAGCAGTCTCTTAAAAACCCGATTGTATCCACCTCCACCACTGTCGCTGGCAGCCCATTCCATATACTCACTACTCTCTGTGTAAAAAACTTACCCCTGACATCTCCTCTCTACCTTCTCCCCAGCACCTTAAACCTGTGCTCTCTCATGCTAGCCATTTTAGCCCTGGGAAAAAGGCTCTTACTATCCACACGATCAATGCCTCTCATCATCTTATACACCTCTATCAGGTCACCTCTCATCCTCCGTCACTCCAAGGAAAAAAAGGCCAAGTTCACTCAACCTATTCTCATAAGGCATGCTCCCCAATCCAGGCAACATTCTTGTAAATCTCCTCTGCATCCTTTCTATGGTTTCCACGTCCTTCCTGTAGTGAGGTGACCAGAACTGAGCACAGTACTCCAAGAGGGGTCTGACCAGGGTCCTACATAGCAGCAACATTACCTCTCGGCTCCTAAACTCAATCCCACAATCAATGAAGGCCAATACACCGTATGCCTTCTTAACCACAGAGTCAACCTGCACAGCAGCTTTGAGTGTCCTATGGACTCGGACCTCAGGATCGCTCTGATCCTCCACACTGCCAAGAGTCTTTCCATTAATACTATATTCTGCCATCATATTTGACCTACCAAAATGAACCACCTCACACTTATCTGGGTTGAACTCCATCTGCCACTTCTCAGCCCAGTTTTGCATCCTATCAATGTCCCACTGTAACCTCTGGCAGCCCCTCCACACTATCCACAACACCCCCAACCTTTGCATCATCAGCAAACTTACTAACCCATCCCTCCACTTCCTCATCCAGGTCTTTTATAAAAATCACAAAGAGAAGGGGTCCCAGAACAGATCCCTGAGGTACACCATTGATCACTGACCTTCATGCAGAATATAACCCATCTACAACCACTCTTTGCCTTCTGCAGGCAAGCCAATTCTGGATCTACAAAGCAAGGTCCCCTTGGATCCCATGCCTCCTTACTTCCTCAATCAGCCTTGCATGGGGTACCTTATCAAATGCCTTGCTAAAATCCATACACATTACATCTACTGCTCTACCTTCATCAATGTGTTTAGTCACATCCTCAAAAAATTCAATCAGGCTTGTAAGGCACGACCTGCCTTTCACAAAGCCATGCTGACTATTTCTAATCATATTATACCTCTCCAAATGTTCATAAATCCTGCCTAATCAGGATCTTCTCCATCAACTTACCAACCACTGAAGTAAGACTCACTGGTCTATAATTTCCTCGGTTATCTATATTCCCTTTCTTGAACAAGGGAACAACATTTACATCCCTCCAATCCTCCGGTAGTTGTCCCATCCCTATTGATGATGCCAAGATCATTGCAAGATGCTTATCAATCTCCTCCCTCACTTCCCAAAATAGTTTGGGGTATATCTCATCTGGTCCCAGAGACTTATCTAACTTAATACCTTTCAACAGCTCCAGCACATCCTCTTTCTTAATGTCTATATACTCAAGCGTTTCAGTCAAGTGTGTCATTCCCACAGTTGCCAAGGTCCTTTTTTTTGGTGAGTACTGAAGCAAAGTATTAATTAAGTACCTCTGCTACCTCCTCCGACTCCATGCACTCGCTTCCACTATCGCACCTGATTGGTCCTATTCTCACATGGCTCAAATTTGTAGAATGCCTTAGGGTTTTCCTGAATCCTGCTCACCAAGGCCTTCTCATGGCCCCTTCGAGCTCTCCTAATTTCATTCTTAAGCTCCTTCCTGCTAGCCTTATAATTTTCTAAAACTCTAGCAGTACATAGTTTCTTGAACCTTTAACTTTTCTTCATAACTAGATTTTCTACATCCTTTGTACACCATGGTTCTTTTACCCTACTATCCTTTCCCTGCCTCAATGGAACTTACCTAATGCAGAACACCATGCAGATGCTCCCTGAACATTTGCCACATTTCTGCCATGCATTTCCTCGAGAACATCTGCTCCCAATTTATGCTTCCAAGTTTCTGCCGAATAACATCATATTTCCCCCTACCCCAATTAAATGCTTTCCCAAATTGTCTGCTCCAGCACTATGGTAAAGGAGGTAGAGTTGTGATCACTACTTTCAAAATGCTCTCTCACCAAGAGATCTGACACCTGACCAGGTTCATTTCCCAATACCAGATCAAGTATAGCCTCTCCTCTTGTAGGCTTATCTACATACTGTGTCAAGAATCCCTCCTGGACACACCTAACAAACTCCACCCCATCTAAACCCTTTGCTCTAAGGAGATATCAGGAAAGTTAAAATTTCCCATCACAACAACCCTATTATTATTGGATTACTCCAGAATCTGCCCCCTATCTGCTCCTTGATGTCCTTGTTACTATTGTGGGAACCATAAAAAACACCCAATAGAGTTATTGCCCCCTTCCTGTTTCTGACTTCCACCCACACCAATTCAGTAGATAATCTCAATGGCTCGGCACACGGCTTTAGACCACCTAGACAACACAAACACCTATGTCAGGATGCTGTTCATCGACTATAGCTCAGCATTTAATACCATCATTCCAACAATCCTGATTGAGAAGTTGCAGAACCTTGTCCTCTGTACCTCCCTCTGCAATTGGATCCTTGACTTCAACCGGAAGACCACAATCTATGCAGATTGGTGATAACATCTCCTCCTTGCCGATGATCAACACTGGCGCACCTCAGGGGTGTGTGCTTAGCCCACTGCTCTACTCTCTATACACACATGACTGTGAGGCTAGGCATAGCTCAAATACCATCTGCAAATCTGCTGACAATGCAACCATTGTTGGTAGAATCTCAGGTGGTGACGAGAGGACGTACAGGAGTGAGATATCCCAACTAGTGGAGTGGTGTCACAGCAACAACCTGGCACTGAACGTCACTAAGACGAAAGAGCCGATTGTGGACTTCAGGAAGGGTAAGACGAAGGAACACATACCAATCCTCATAGAGGGATCAGAAGTGAAGAAAGTGAGCAGTTTCAAGTTCTTGGGTGTCAAGATCTCTGAGGATTTAACCTGGTCTCAACATATCGATGTAGTTATAAAGAGGACAAGACAGCGGCTATACTTTATTAGGAGTTTGAAGAAATTTGGCATGTCAACAAATACACTCAGAAACTTCTATAGATGTACAATGGAGAGCATTCTGACAGGCTGCATCACTGTCTGGTATGGAGGGGCTACTGCACAGGACCAAAAGAAGCTGCAGAGGGTTGTCAATCAAGTCAGCTCCATCTTGGGTACTAGCCTATAAAGTACCCAAGACATCTTTAGGGAGCGGTGTCTCAGAAAGGCAGAGTCCATTATTAAGGACCCCCAGCACCCAGGGCATGCCCTTTTCTCACTGTTACCATCAGGTAGGAGGTACAGAAGCCTGAAGGCACACACTCAGCAATTCAGAAACAGCTTCTTCCCCTCTGCCATCCGATTCCTAAATCGACATTGAACCCTTGGACACTAACTCACTTTTTTTTAAATATACAGTATTCCTGTTTTTTGCACAATTTTTTGATCTATTCAATATACATATACTGTAATCGGTCTATTTATCTGTTTATTTATTTATTTATTATTTCATTTTATTTATTTCTTCTACATTATGTATTGCATTGAACTGCTGCTGCGAAGTTAACAAATTTCATGTCACATGCTGGTGATAATAAACCTGATTCTGATTCCTGCATGGCTTCCTCCTTTTCTGCAGCCATCACACTATCCCTGATTAGCAATGCCAAGCCACACTTCTTTTGCCCCCCCCGTCCTATTTGAAGTATCTAAAGCCAGGTGCACTCAGCAGCCATTCCTGCCACTGAGACATCCAAGTCTCTGTAATGGCCACATCATAGTTCCACATATTGATCCAAGCTCTAAGTTTCTCTGCCTTGTTTATGATACTCCTTGCATTCAAATGGACACATCTCAAACCATCTGGCTGAGTGCATCTTTGCTCTATCATCTGCCGATCCTTCCTCACAAACCCCCTACAAGCTGTCTCTATTTCAGTACCAACCGCCCCATTCTCTGCCTCTTTACTTTGGTTCCCACCCCCTGCAAATCTGGTTTAAACCTTTCCCTAACAGCATTAGCAAAACTCCCTCCCAGGATATTGGTACCCCTTGGATTCAAGTGCAAACCGTCCTTTTTGTACAGGTCACATTTGCCCAGAAGAGGTCCCAATGATCCAGAAATCTGAATCTGAATCCCTGCTCCAATCCTTCTGTCACACATTTATCCACCACCTCATTCTATTCCTATCCTCATTGTCGTGTGGCACAGGCAGCAATCCCAAGATTTCAGGACTTCTTCCCTTTCCCTACCAATGTCGTTGATACCGATATGTACCATGACTTCTGGCTGCTCGCCTTCCAATTTCAGGATATTGTGGACGTGTTCAGAAACATCAAGGACCCGGGCACCTGGGGGGCAAACTACTATCCGTGTTTGTTTTTCATATCCCTAAATCACCTATCTGTTCCCCTAACTATAGAGTCCCCCATTACTGCTGCCATCCTCTTCTGTTCCCTATCCTCCTGAGCCAAAGGGCCAGACTCAGTGCCAGAGGCATGGTCGCTGTTGCTTCCCCCAGATAGGTCATTTCCCCCCCCCCCAACCTCCAAATGTACTCAAAATAGAGTACTTATTCTTCAGGGAGATGGCCAGAGGTATTCTCTCCACTTTCTGATGCTCTCCCTTCCCTCTCCTGACTGTCACCCACTGAAAAGCATACAATCAAAGGGAGATTACACAAATCCAGCACTCTGAGAGGGTCAGTTAGCAGCAGTACAGAGCAACAGTTACTGCACTGATGGAGGGAATTTAGTAAATTGGTCATAGTGTTGCATTAGGGCTGTGTCAGTTTGTTCAAGAACCAAATCATTGAAAGGTAGTTGCTAATCTTGAGCTTCAGGCTTCTGTACCTCCTGTGAGACGATATCACAGGGAAAGCACTGACAGTGTTGCACAGTTTGAGGGAGAGTCCTAAACAGCAGCTGCAAAGGCAGAGGGCTGATATTGAGTAAACATTGCACATCTGTGGTGTTGTTCTATTAATTAAACTAAGGCCATATTTGTGCTCTTACATAGGATCCAAATACCACATAGCACCATTTCAAAGAGCAGGAAGGTTTTCTCTGACACTTTGGACAACTTGTATCTCTGAAACTCCATCACTGAGAATTGAATATCTGACTATTGTTACACTGCTATTTTTGGTGTTTTGTGTCCCAAATTGACTTCCATTTTACCTCACATGAAATGGGATTTAAAATTCCTTGGGACAGGTCATGTTCAAAGTTTAGAGTAAATTTATTTTAAAAGTGCATATACTGTATGTCATCATATACAACCCTGAGATTAATTTTCTTGCAGGCATACTCAATAAATCTATAATACAATAATAACCATAATAGAATCAATGAAAGACTGCACCAACTTGGCCGTTCAACCAGAGCGTAAAAGACAACAAACTGTGCAAATACAAAAATAAAGAAATAATAAATAAATAAGCAATAAATATCAAGAGCATAAGATGAATTATCCTTGAAAGTGAGTCCATAGATTGTGGGAACATTTCAATGATGGGGGAAGTGAAGTTGAATGAAGTTATCCGCTTGGTTCAGGAGCCTGATGGTTGTGGGTCCTGAGGCTCCAGTACCTACGATAGCAGTGAGAAGAGAGCGTGTCCTGGATGGTGAGGATCCCTGATGATAGATGTTGCTTTTCTGTAACAACACCCCATGTAGATGTGCTCAATGATGGGGAGGGCTTTACCCATGATGTAAGGTGCTACATAAAATTAAGTCTTTCTTTTTCTCTGCCCCCCCACCCCCCAATCAGTGGATATTTGCAATTAAGGTGCTACATAAATTTGTATTTTCTTCCCCTGCATCAGTGGATATTTGAGATTAATGACACAATTCACATCAATCAGATCCATCTGGTTATTTATTAATATTGTGTAACCATCTTTAAAAGTAATGTCTACCAGGATGCACACATTATCCCAATCACATGCCCTTCACAAAAGCAATTCTCAGAAGACAAGTCATGCAAATATTTCGGGGGTTTGACTATGTTTCTGTGGAATTAGTAAAAACAGTAAGTCTGTCCTTAGAACACTAATAACTCTTAAAAAAATCAAAGCAGACTTGCTCCAAGCATCACTGCTGGAATTGGAGCAAACCATTGCCAGTCGTTGAAGAACTTTCTGTAATAGAGCCGACAGCTGTCAGCTCTGAGATACAAGAAGTTTGTGAGACCAAAGTATATCTATTATCAGCCCCCTAACACTCCTCCAACCATAAGTGCATACAACTAATATTCAATTGACGTTTTACAACACAAGATCTCATTTGATAAGGTCACATCAACAACTGAATGCACATAAGTGCTCAGTTAATTTACGGAGTTGGGTCATTTAAATCTTTATGGGCTAGATGGTCACATGGCATAAAACATCTGTTATAACAACAATTAGCATTTCTGCTATAATACTTCCCTTCTGTGTGAATAGCTAGCAGAGACACACAGGCTACGGTTCGGACTCTAATCTGAGACAGAGTGTTGGGTGTCAAGGGTTGGGGCAAGTTCCATCCACAAGGGTACAATAATATAACTGTCTAGTTACAAAACTAAGTTAATAATCCAATTTATTCAATTAAAGCATTGATTCAGAGATGTAAAATACACAAAATGCTGGAGGAACTCAGCAAGTCAGGCAGCATCTATGAAGGGGAATAAACAGTCAACCTTTCAGACACTTCATCAGGACTAGAAAGAAAGGGGGAAAAAGCAGAACTAATAATGTAGGCAAAGGGGAAGAAGTACAAGCTGGCAGGTGACAGGTGAAACCAGGTGAGAAGTAGGGTGGATGGGTGAGTGGGTGAGAGGGGATGAATTAAGAACCTGGGAGATGATAGGTGGAAAAGGTGAAGAATTGAAGAAGAAGGAATCTGATAGGAGAAAAAAGTGGACCATGGGAGAAAGGGGAAGGAAAGGGAAGAAGTTTCCAGCATCTGAAGAATCTCTTGTGTACAGAAATCCAAGTTTGCTTCTCACTCTGCCAGCTGGGAATTTAAAATCAGTGATTAAACATGTTTGAAGTTGGTATCAGCCTCCATAGTACTCACTGTAAAATGAATGGGTTCTTGTAAAAACTTGCCTGCTTCACTATTGCCTTAAGGAACATTAATTAGTGAAGGAAATCTGCAATCTTTACCTGCTCTGGACTTTATGTAACTCCAAATCCACCAGCTTGGTTGATTCTTAATCATTTCCTCAGTGCAGGGGTAGTTATGGACAATAAATACTCGTTTTACCACAACAATTACAAAATCATTTTTTAAAAATCGCATTCTCTATGAGAATCCTGTTCTATGTATTTTCCTGTACTGTTGTATCATGGAATTGCTGGAAAAAGCACAGTGATCCTGCCCCCCCACTGACTCTCTGGAGGTAAACCAAACTCTGATAATCCTACACCCCACCCCCAAACTACACTGAGGATCCCAAACACGAGGAAATCTGCAGATGCTGGAAATTCAAACAACAACACACACAAAATGCCTGTAGAACACAGCAGGCTAGGCAGCATCTATAGGGAGAAGTGCTGTCGACGTTTCAGGCCGAGACCCTTCGTCAGGACTAACCGAAAGGAAAAGATGGTAAGAGATTTGAAAGTAGTGGGGGGTGGGGGAAATGCGAAATGATAGGAGAAGACCGGAGGGGGAGGGATGAAGCTAAGAGCTGGAAAGGTGATTGGCGAAAGTGATACAGAGCTGGAGAAGGGAAAGGATCTTGGGACGGGAGGCCTAGGGAGAAAGATAGGGGGAGGGGGGGAGCACCAGAGGGAGATGGAGAACAGGCAAACAACTAAGTATGTCAGGGATGGGGTAAGAAGGGGAGGAGGGGCATTAACGGAAGTTAGAGAAGTCAATGTTCATGCCATCAGGTTGGAGGCTACCCAGCCGGTATATAAGGTGTTGTTCCTCCAACCTGAGTTTGGATTCATTTTGACAATAGAGGAGGTAATTTTGACAATGAGGTTCCCAAAGCTGGATTGTCAGTGTCTCCCAAAAACTTGTCAGTATATAGGGCTGAACATAGATCAGCCATTCATCACTGGTGAGAACCTGTAACTGTATTACTGAAGAAACTAACAGCTTTTTCACCTACAGGTTGATGAAAGCTCTTTGCCTGAAAAGATCAGAGACACAGAAGCCTTAATTACATTTAAGCAGTACTTGAGGAAACAAAATTTCCAAGGCCACAGGTTGAGTAACAGAAGGAGGGAATGGGTAGGGGAGCTCTTCATGTGACCAGCACAGACGTGATGGGGGCTGAAAGGCTTCCTCATGCACTGTAAATGTTCTATAGTTCTGTCAATAAGAAAACAGAAGCATGGTCACCAGTCCTTTAAGTCTGCTCTGGCATTCAGTATAACATTACCTGAACATGGGTCGACTGCATTCCACTCAAATCACATCCCTCAACCTCTTGAGGCTCCAAAAATGTATCACTTTCATTCTTGAATATATTTAACAAACATCAAGAGCCCTCAGCAGTAAAGGATACCAAAAATTCAGAACTGTCAAGAATTGAGTAATCTCTCCTCACATCCTTCTGTCTAATCCCTACTTAACATCACAACCACAATTCCTGACTCTCTAACCAGAGGACACAGCTCTCAGCATCTAATGCATCAAGCATATACACTCCACAGAATTAGAGCCCTTCCTGCTTAAACCACTCATCCCAGGAACTAAATCACTGTACAGCTTCCAGGCAGGGAGGGATATTCTTGGGTAATTATCGCAAAGAACACTCACATAAGATTCAAAAAGTGATACTTCAGAAAGGTGGCATCCATGATTAAGGACCCCCTACCACCAGGACATGGCCTCTTCTCATTGCTACCATCAGGGAGGAGGGACAGGAGCATGAAGACACAAACTCCATGATTTAGGAATAGCTTCTTCCCTTCCATCAGATTTCTGAACTGACAATGAACCCATGAACACTACCTCATTATTTCTAATCTCTTTTTGCACTACTTATCATATATTGTATATATTTCTTATTATAATTTATAATAAAAACAGATGCATAAGATTCCCAGATTTTACTGTAATAATGCTTTTCATACTTTCAGTGAAATGAAATTGGCAGCTACAGAAAGATCTGCCTTTTGAGGCAGACAAAGCATTCCTTCAATCTGCATCAGGTCTCACTGAAGAAGAGGAACCCACACTGAAACTTTGCTGGAAAGACTGTTTGAGGCCCTGACTGGTGGTGAGGGAGGAGATGTAGGTATAAGTGCCAGGAGAGAGATCAGTGAGGAAGGACAAGTGGACAAGCAGACTCCACTTCCTAAGAAGATCGAGGCAAGCAAGGCTTCCACACACCACTCCCCCCCCCCCCCCCATCTTCACAGCGTTTTACAGTAGCACCATTGAGAGCATCCTGACAAGCTACATCCCCATCTGGTATGGGAGCAGTGGAGCATCGACCTGAAGTCCCTACAAAGGATGGTGAGAATAGCTGAGAGGATCATAGGGGTCCCCCCACCATCTATCGAGGGCATTTATAAGGAGCGCTGCATATGTTTGTGTATACTGTGCTTTACACACTGGGTTGAAGAAACGTTGTCTCATTTCTATATACATTATATGGTTATATATGTTATATACAGCATAATATTTTACCTATTTGATTTTGACATTATATACTTTCTGTTTTTATTATTGCTGTTTATATGTCTTTTATCTTATCTGTTTGCTAAACTCCTTCTCTGATTTGTATATTCTTTAATTGAAAATCAATAAAAAGATTGAAAAATAAATAATAAAAAATAATAGGTAAATGGCAATAAACTTAACTTTATAAGGGTGTCACATTGAGAGTTGATCCTAATGAAAAGGGGAGGGGGGAAGAGAAGATGTGCTTAGTGTAGGAAGTTATGGAGAATGATGTGCTGGATACAGAGGCTCATGGGGTGGTAGGGAAGGTCAAGGGGAATCCCATCCCTGTTATGAAAATGGGAGGATGGGGTGAGGGCAGATGTGAGGGAAATGGAGGAGCACCGTGTTTAAGGGTGGTGATTAAGGAGACAATGGGCACCATAACAATGAGTCAACAATTTAAAATAATTCACATGGTTACATGAATGGGGAGGTTTGGGACATGGGTCAAATGCATGTAAATGGAACCTTAACAACTTGGTTGGCATGGATGGGATGGGCCAAAGGGCGTGTTTCCATGCTCTATAACAGTTTTTTTACCATCTTTTTTTTAGACCAACATTCCCCAAAGTACTTTCATACTTGTCAACAACCCCCTAAAGCACCTTCATACTTGTCAACACCCCTCCTACACACTATATATTTTCAGGGGCCCCCAGAGTGTAAAGACATGTCTACCATATGCTAACATGAGAAAAGTGATTCTACTTTAATTTTTTATCTAACTTGACACCTAGCTTACCAGTACCTATGCACTGTACAGCAGCTTTGATATCAGTGTGGTCCTTGAGCATGATGGTTTTTAGCAAGATTTGAAATATCTGGTTCAAGTTGTGATAACAAAAGCCTTCAGTCTGCATGCGTAACAATGTTCAAGCAGTTTCTGTTTTTGTGACTGTGGTTCACTGCAATGAAGCCTCTTTCAACAAGGTAGGAGGATGGAAATGCAATGAAGAGCTGTTTGGCTCTTCTCCAAAGACCAGGAAACTTCATATGACAGTGTAGCCACATACCACAAAAGCTGACATTTTTGAAAAGCATTTCTGCTTCTTCATAATTCTGAATTTCAATAGTTACTTCTTGCAAACTTGCTTCCTGTTCTTCCACCTTGCAAAAAAAATGGGTTAATTACCCAGTCTGGAATTTCAAGATCGTTCAAATCCGTGAATCGATTCTGAAAATCCTTCTTCAGTGACTACAGGTGTAAGGAAATTACAGTCTGTGAAAGAGAGTGCCATACTTTCCATGCAGGGAAACTGTGAGAACATTCTTCTCCCGATCTTCTGCATATACGTTTCCAATTTTCTAATAAAAGTAGACACTGCACTTTTTGCCTGGATTAAATTGAAATTCTCACCCTGTAGTTTCAACGTTCATCTGGCTCAAAGAAGTTCAATCTTGTTTCTTAAGCTCTTGTCGACTTAATTCAACCACAGTGTCAAAAAGATCAAAGAAATATTTTAAGCAGAAATATTTTGACAGCCAATGCTCTTCAGTGTGGCTTTTTATAGCTCTGTGCATAGTTGATACTCAATGTCTTCACTCATTTTGTCAATACGACGAGCTACAGAGTCATTTTTCAGATAAATTGATTTTAAAATACTGGTATCCATTTTAAGAACAATGGTGAGCACTTCTGATACTGCAGGCATTGTTAACCTTTTGCCAATTGTATGAGATTTTCAACACTTTGCTATCATTTTGGAAATGTTATAAGAAGCAATGAGACCACCATCAAGGTCATTTTCAGTTTTCTTGGCAAATGACTCGAGTGTGCAACCCTTTACAAATGCTCCATTACCATAAGTAGCCTTTTCAGGGTGTCTTTTATGATAGTGTTCCTGCAATCTTGATGGTTTAATGGCTTCATTAGACAGTGCAGTATTACAAACAACACACATGGAGTGTTGCTGATCTGACGGGAACAGAATAAAACCATACTCCAGGTGTGTAACATTGTATTGACATACTTCCTGTAGTTTCTATTTCTTAGCAGGATTAGAATTCAAGGCTTCACTGCCTTCAGACTCATAGAGATTGCGCCATTTATCCATCATTAACAAGGATAAATTAAAAGTAAAAATTAACACAAACTGGGAATGCCTGTCAGATGTTGATGACGGCAGCGAGTTGACATGGATGGAACGATGGTAGCGGCATGTGAGTTGAGATGAAGACGATCACGACAGTGAAAATTACATTGACAATGATTCAGATTGGAATCTGAATGTCAGTTGAGATGGAGCTGGTGTTCGGCAAACTACCTTTATACTATTCCAGTTAGCACAATTGCCCAATAATGTCTGTTTGATTGGTAAGGTCGGATGAGATTGCTGAGTTGTGACGACGAGTGCTCACCGCCTGCAAAGCTATGCTTCTTCCTGTGTTCCAATGCCTCATCCTTTTTTTGGAAGTGCCTGCTCTACTAATGGTCGATCATATCTCATGCCTCAAGTTAGGGTGTCGCTTATCACCCCCAACGACTTCTATTTCCCTGAACACCCCCTTAGGATGCGTAACTGCTCCCCCTTTGGGAAACACTGGTCTACAACTTGAGGCTCACAATAAAGATAAACTTCACTGTTGACCCGCCATCATTTCTCCCTACCCTGGTTCTCTAACCTGCTCCAGCTGTTTTAGGACAGCTTCTTCCCCTCTGTCATCAGTTGTCTGAACGATCCATGAAACGTGAACAATACCTTGCTAATATTACTCTTTTTGCATTACTTATTTAATTTTTGTAAATGACAGGACTGTGCAAAAGTCTTAGACAAATATATATAGTTCAGGTGCCTAAGACTCTGTACAGTACTGAAGTAATTGTATGAATTGTATTGTACTGCTGCTGTAAGAAAAAACTAAATTTCATGATATATGTGAGTGATGATAAACCTGATTCTGATATGGGTCTCTATAGCGGACTGAGAATAGGAAGAGGGCAGGGAGAGGAGAATCGTGGTTGGGAAAAGGGAATGAGAGAGGGGAGGGAGTGGGAAGCAATAGAGAGACATACTGTAATGATCAATAAACCAACTGTTTGGAATCAAATAGCCTTGCTTGATGTCTCAGGGCTGGGTGTGTCTGCACCCACGTCACCCCGTGTCACCCCCACCCCCCGGCACTTCTTCTCTACCACTGCCCACACCCTTCCCGTGGCATTCCTCCCTCTCCATTCCCAACATCCTTTGCTCCCTAGCTCATATACCATGCCTTCAGCTGCAAAGCCATAAAATGCCAACTTCTCTCCCCACTCTCTGCCTCTGCGTCTTTCTGAAGCTCCTTAAAACCCAGATTGCCTGCGCCGATATCTCCATGTCAATATTTTTTTTGATTATGCTCCTTGGAATAGTCTGTCTTATTAAGAATACTACATAAATGGAAACTGTTAGTGCTGTCAGTTTAAAAAAATATATCAGTACTTCAAAACGTTATAAACACACTCCACAGCTTTTTTTTATATCAGGGTCTCAGATTCTCATGCTATCCCATGGGTTGCAGAAACATTTCCAGAGAAATGTAATTATGTTCTGTAAATAATGGATTTATTTATTTGGAGTTGTCAGTCCAAAAATATCATAGTTTCCATCTGGCTGTCAGAATTTAAAATGGGCGTTTTCCTAATCTTGATATGTCTGTGGCTTTCTTAAATTTCCAGTCCAGCAGCTGAGTTGAAGTCAGTCTCTCTTCACACTGACCTTGAATTCCATCCAGATAATTTCCTAATAAGACTACTTTTCTCATGAATCTTCAATGACCATCACGGGTGGTGCCAGTAACATGATAACCAGTATGCAAAGGCTTACAGGAAATGAAACAATCCCAAAACTTGTTAACTATGTGTGGTCTTGGGATCTCAGCTTTTGTCAGTTTGTCACCTACCAAGGATCTGACAACCTGGCTCCACTATCCCACAGTTGCATTTCTTTGCAAGGTCCTGGCCTCTATTTCATGGAAAAACGACAGAAACTGTTGAAAATACTCAGCAGGTCTGACGGCATTAGTGGAAAGTGAATAGCTAACATTTCATCAGCTGAGAAAGGAAAACAAAGTGAAGATCATATAAAATGCAGAAGCTGGAAATCAATATTTTGCTCCCTTTTTGCACTATTTAAAATTTTATATATGCAGTGGATTCCCATTAATTGGGACACATCAGGACCAGTATATGTTGGTCCAATAAAGCAGCTGTCCCAATTAGCCAAAGTTTCATGGAAATAGTTAAAAAGGTATAAAAAAAAGACAAACTACTGTTTAACAAAGTAACAAACTATGTATTTAAATGAAATACAGAACAAATTAGAACACTACCAATACTACTATAGTACTATAAAACTGTGCATTAGTTCCTAATAGTTATCGATGGAGGAATTCATCCAGTGTACGCTGCCATGTTCTTTTGATTGACTGTAAGTGAATAAGATTAGTGCGGACGCCTAGTGCAGATAATGGACTGCCTTCATACATTGCTTTCAACAATTGCATCCTCCATATCTTCATTTTCATAGTAACTTTCAAGACGATTGTTGATACCTTCAACTTCTTCATAGTCCCTAACTTGTTGAAGTAGTAAAATCATTTCATTTTCACCTCTAGCTGTTTCTGGCATCTCCAAGCCTCAATGCTTGAAACCACAGTGAGCAAAACAGTTCTGAATTTTCATACTGCTTATTTCTCGCCAACTATCAGTGACAAAAATCACTGCGTTTTGAACACACGCAGCTGATGCTGTTTTAAAAAACTCTTTGCTCTTAGCATGTTGTAGTGTCTTAACAGCCACACAAGTACATGCAACGGCCGCTAATTAGAAACTGTTCAGCAACAGTCTCCTGACAAAAATTAACTGGCATAGTGTCCCAAATAAATTAAGGGAATTGATGCACCATTAATAACTCTCGGAGACGGGAGACAAATGATAGACTTTTATTAGCAGCAAAACGGAGCACGACATCCTGGAGACTGAGGGAGGAGCAGTGCCTCCAATTGCCTTTATACAGGGGTCTGTGGGAGGAGCCACAGGAGCAGTCAGCAGAGGGGCATATCCAGACAGGTATACATAGTTTACCACAGGAATCCCAGCTATTTTCTTGATAGTTTTTGTTGTACAAGACCATAAGACATAGGAGCAGAATTAGGCCATTCAGCCCATCAAGTCTGCTCCACCATTCCACCATGGCTGATCCCAGATCCCACTCAACCCCATACACCTGCCTTCTCACCTTATCTTTTGAAGCCCTGATCGATCAGGAGCTATGAACTTCTGCCTTAAATATACCCATGGGCTTGGCCTCCACCGCTGTCTGTGGTAGAGCATTCCATAGATTCACTACTCTCTCTGGCTAAAAAAAATTCTCCTCACCTTTGTTCTAAAGGGTCGCCGCTCAATTTGGAGGCTGTGCCCTCTAGTTCTGGATAACAACAACAAAGGAAACATCCTCTCCCAATCCACCTCGTAGGTTTCAGTGAGATCCCCATGCATTCTTCAAAATTCCAGTGAATACAGGCCCAAAACTGCCAAGCAAACATCTTATATTAACCCCTTCGTTCCCAGAATCATCCTTGTGAACCTCCTCTCGACTGTCTCCAATGACAACATACAACATATCCTTTCTGCGATATGGGGCCCAAAACTGTTGACAATACTCCAAGTGCAGACTGACTAGTCTCTTATAAAGGCTCAGTATTATCTCCTTGTTTTTATATTCTATTTCTCTTTAAATAAATGCTAACATTGCATTTTGCTTCTTTACCACAGACTCAACCTGTAAATTAACCTTCTGGGAGTCTTGCACGAGGACTCATAAGTCCCCCTCTGATGTTTGAACCTTCTCCCCATTTAGATAACAGTCCGCACTATTGTTCCTTTTACCAAAATGCATTATCATAGATTTCCCAACACTGTGTACTGGACACGGAGGCTGGAGGGTGGTAGGTGAGGACAAGAAGAACCCTATCCCTGGTAGGGTGGCAGGAGGTTGGGGTAAGAGCAGATGTGCATGAAATGGAAGAGATGCGGTTGTGGTCAGCGTTGATGGTGGAGGAAGCAAAACCATTTGAAAAAGGAGGACATCTTCTTCGTTCTAGAATGAAAAGTCTCATCCTGAGACATCTGCATGCAGTGGAAACGGAAGGATTGAGAGAAGGATAGTCCAGGTAGCTGTGAGAGTCCATGGTTTAGAATAGACATCAGTAGACAAGTTGTCTCCAGAGATTGAGACAGTGAGATCAAGAAAGGGGAGGGAGGTGTCGGAAATGGGCCAGGTACATTTGAGGGCAGGGTGGAAGCTGGAGGCAAAGTGGATGAAGTCGATAAGTTCAGTACAGGTGCAGGAAGCAGCACCAATGCAGTTGTCACTGTAGAGTAGGAAAAGTGCGGAACAGTCACCAGTGTAGGCTTGGAACAGACTGTTCACGTAGCCGACAAACAGGCAGGCATAGCTGGGACCCATGCGAGTGCCCGTGGCTACCCTTATTGTTTGAAGGAAGCGGGAGGAGTCAAAGCAGAAATTATTGAGAGTGAGGACAAGTTCCACTCGGCGGAGGAGAGTGTTGGAGGAGGGTAACTGGTTAGGCCTGGTGTCCAGAAAAAAAAGCGGAGAGCTTTGAGGCCTTCCTGGTGGGGGATGGAGGTGTACAGGGACTGGACATTCATAGTGAAAATAAGATGATCAAGGCCAGGGAACTTGAAATCCTTGAAAAGATCAAAAGTGTGTGAGGTGTCACGGATGTAGGTAGGAAGGGACTGAACTAGGGGGATAAAACAGAGTTGAGGTATACAGAGCAAACACAAGGAAATCTGCAGATGCTGGAAATTCAAACAACAACACACACAAAATGCTGGTAGAACACAGCAGGCTAGGCAGCATCTATAGGGAGAAGCGCTGTCGATGTTTCGGGCCGAGACCCTTCGTCAGGCCTAGCCTGCTGTGTTCTACCAGCATTTTGTGTGTGTTGAGGTATACAGATGAGTTACATGGAAACATAGGAACCTTACAGCACAAGACAGGCCCTTCAGCCCACAAGGTTGTGCCAAACATGTCCCTACCTTAGAGATTACTAGGTTTAACCATAGCCCTCTATTTTTCTAAGCTCCATGTACCTATCCAAAGTTTCTTAAAAGACCCTATCATATCCGCCTCCACCACCATTGCCGACAGCCCATTCTACGCACTCACCACTCTCTGAGTAAAAAACTTAACCCTGACATCTCCTTTGTGCCTACTCCCCGGCACATTAAACCTGTGTCCTCTTGTGGCAACCATTTCAGCCCTGGGAAAAAGCCTCTGACCATCCACACGATCAATGCCTCTCAACATCTTATACACCTCTATCAGGTCACCTCTCATCCTCCATTGCTCCAAGTTCAGTGGGGCAGGAACAAGCTGACACAATGGGTCTACCAGGACAAGCAGGTTTGTGGATCTTGGGTAGGAGGTAGAAACAGGAGGTGTGGGGTGTGGGAACTATCAGGTTGGTGGCAGTGGATGGGAGATCCATCTAATAATGTCAGGGATGGTGGGAGAGACAATGGCCTGGTGCTCCTTACTGGGATCCTTTTCGAGGTGTAAATAAGAAGAGGTGTCTGAGAGTTCTCACTGAGGCTCAACAAAGTAGAGATAATTATAACAGCACCTCCCTTAATTGTGGGTTTGATGGTGATGTTAGGATTGGTGTAGAGGAGTGGAGAATGGAGCATTCAGAAGGGGTGAGGTTAGAATTGGAGAGAGGAGTGTTGAAGTTGAGACGGTTGATGTGCCATCAGCAGTTGGCAAGGAAAAGGTCCAGAGTAGGCAGAAGACCAGGACGGGGTGTCTAGGAAGAGGAGGAGGGTTGAAGACAGGACTGCCGAAGGAGTTCAGCCCAAAACGTCGACTGTACTTTTTTCCATAGATGCTGCCTGGCCTGCTGATTTCCTTTAGCATTTTGTGTGTGTTGCTTGGGTTTCCAGCATCTGCAAATTCTCTTTCATTGAAGCTTGTTTATATTTCAATGTGTATTGCCCCACCACAAAAGTGGACACACACACACACACACACACACACACACCACCACCACCCCACACCACCCCACCCCCCAGTTCATTGAAGTGTTTGAATCAAGAAGTTTCAATATTAATCATCTCCTTGTTTTCTTAGTTTAAAGAGGATCCAAAGGAAATTGACGGTGTTCTGACTGCATTAGGAAGATCTGGAAACTTTCCTGCTCATCTACAAACTGTGAACATTTTGTCTCAAGATGACAATATAGGAGCAGAATTGGGCCATTCAGCCCATCGAGTCTACTCCAATTTATTATCTTCTCAACCCCATTCTCCTGCCTTCCCCTCATAACCTTTGATATCTTAATTAATCAAGGTAAGACAATAAGATATAGGAGCAGAATTAGATTATTTGGCCCATTGAGTCAGATAAACACAAACTGGAATTCTCATAACACACTCAAAATGCTTTGTTGGGCATCTTCACTGTCTGCCACAAAAGGTAAGCCCTCTCAGTGGCCATCCATTTCAATTGGTCTTTGATTATGCTGGCTACTTTACCAAGGCAGCTAGAAATGTAGACAGAGTTCACAGAGGGGAGGCTGGTTTTCCTGATGTGCTGTGTCTACAATTCACTGCAGTTTCTTCTGAGCCAGATTGAGTGGACAGCCAGAGACTTTTTCCATGGTGGAAATGGCTAATACGAGGGGGCTTAATTTTAAGGTGATTGGAGGAAAGTATGAAGGGAATACCAGAGGTAGTTTTTTTTTACACAGAGTGTTGGGTGCATGGAACATGCTGCCAGGGGTGGTGGTAGAGGTAGATACATTAGGGACATTTAAAAGACTCTAAGATAGACATGTGGATGAAAGAAAAATGGAGGTCTATGTGGGAGGGAAGGGTTAGATTAATCTAAGAGCAGGTTAAAATGTCAGAACAATATTGTGGGCTGAAGGGCCTGTAATGTGCTGTACTGTTCTAATGTTGTACAGCCTGAAGTTTCTGGCAGTCTAGGGCAGAGCAAATGCTGTACCAAATTGTGATGCATCTTGATAGGATGCTTTCTATGGTGCATCAATAAAAATTGGTGAGGGTCAAAGGAACCCCGGCTTGTGTGATCACTGCTCCAGGTTTGGGACTTCAGTTTCAAAAACAGAAGTGAAATGATCCAAATGGTGTTGGAGGAATTTTCATCAGCAGTAAGACTCCAAACTTCTCTTCAGTGAGTCAAAACAGCAGTGGCGATAACTGCTGCCAAAGCATAGTTTCATTCTGGTTGTGAAACAACATTTTCAGATTTCAAAGGCAAACTGTAATGCAAATCACAGCTAATAAACCAGAAATTTAAAAAATGTGTTGACACCTGAAAATGGAATTTAGGCTGACATGCCAATTGATTTTGTATTTATGCAATGTTAAATAAAAAATATCCTGCACTATCCAGACATCGACCTTTTCAGAAACATTTGAACAGAAGTTTCATCCGGCCTTCCATCCCATTTAACCCTCAGTTAATTAAAGTCCTGAATGGCTGCCAGTTAGATAGAGTTTCCAATTCTGTGAAATGAACATTTGTGTGATAGTAAGCAGACTGTGGCAGAAAAATCTTGTTAAGTAAATCTCTGAACCACATTCAGCAGTATGCTCCAAAAACCTTTACCTAATTAGGCCTCTGCTTGAACTTTAAAGCCTATTATCACATCCCACAGGAATGAGATGGAGGTGTTAAATACTCTAGTTTAAGGACACAGCACTGCTTTTGCTATTAAGCAGAATAAGAATCAGGTTTTTTATCACTGACATAAGTCCTGAAACTTGTTCATTGCAGCAGTAGTACATTGCAATACATAAAATATACTATATATAAGAAATAAGAAATATATATAAAATATGTAGTGCAAAATGAGAGCAAAATAGTATTTGTGTGGTCATGAACCATTCAGAAATCTGACAGCAAAGGGGTTCTTTGTTCCTAAAATATTCAATGTATGTCTTCAGGCTCCTGTACCTCCTCCCATTTGTAATAATGAGAAGAGGGCGTGTCCTGAGTGGTGGGGGTCTTTAATGATGACTGCCACCTTTTGAAGATGTCCTGGATGCTGGGGAAGTGAGAGCCCATGCTGGAGCTGGCTGAGTTTACAGATTTCTGCAGCTTTTTCTGATCCTGTGTGTTGGCTCCACCATACCAGACAATGATGCAACCAGTCAGAACATTTGTAGAAATTTGCTAGAGTCTTCTCTAAGGCAAATTCTGGTGCTTGACATTAAGTGTCTGGGTAACCTGCCATCAAATTTCTCCTCAGTGTTCTTTTCTAACTTATTTGGTGACAAACCCACTCAGATTGTTGTAGATTGTGGTTGTACTTTGGAATCCCAGTTTCACTGTGTTGTTGGAGATGCCGGCAAAGTTCAGAGGTTGAAGCAAGCGGTTAAAGTCCAGGGAGCTGCGTGACTGGAAGACGAAGCTCCTGGGTCAGTGTGTTTGGAGGCTGGAGGGCTGCGAGTGTTAGAGCCCAGAGCCAAAATGTAAGCGGCCTGTCCTGGGGTTGACGGCCTGTCTTTGTGAGGGGACGGTAGGAAAGGGGCTTGTTTTGCTGCTCTGTTGTTGCTTGTATTGTTCTGCTGAACATGCTGAGCATGCTACGATGACACCAGAATGTGTGGCCACACTTGCGGGCTGCCACCAAAACATCCTTAGCTTGTATTGGTTATTAATGCCAATGACACAATTTCACTGTATGTTTCAGTTTACATGTGATTTTGATCTCTTTGACCTTATTTATCTACCTGCACTGCCCTCTCTCTGTAATTATAACACTAGATTTTGCATTTTTTCCCACTTTATACTACACTGATGTACTTTTGTTGGGAATGATCTATACAGGTAGCATGAAAAATGTTTTCCCGCTGTATTGTGACAATAAACCAATTACCATTTACCCTTAGAAATGTGACAGCAATTGGATCCAGCTGCTTAAACCGTCCTCTACAATTTTCCATGTCCAACGTTGACTACTTCATAAGTAAATAACTGGCTGTAAAATGTTCTAAATATGTAAATTCTGACATGAAAATCCAATCTTATTAATAGCCCTATAACTTATCGACTCCTCGGAGGTACAGCAGGTCCAACTGGACAGGACTCATTCAATCAATCAGAGATATTTTCAAAGAAAAAGCCTCAGTTCACATTTTCGTGTACTTTCTGAATCCTCTGCAAAGCCACACATTTCAGCCAAACAATAAAGCAACTTCATAGAGTTAAAACCAAAAATAAAATTGGCCTATGTATTAATTGTTCCTCTTTGACATTAATATGCACATTCTGAAAATGCATATACCCGATAAAATATCTAGTACTGAAATAATAGATTAGCTGGGTGAAATTGAGATTGTTGATGTTTCAGGCAATTACTTCACTCCTTTTAATTCTGGCAGGCAAAAAAAAGCTCCTAAACATTTAAAACTGTTAATCTATAGTTGATTTGCAAGAAGCACAAAAAGGATCCCAAGATGAAATTGTAACTGAAATGGTAGGTAGTGCACGTGATCTCACAGGTTTCTGGCTCAAAGGTAAGCCCTAGTCCAGGGACAGGACTAAAAGAAACCCAAGCGACTTTCTCTCTGAGAGTAAGTTACAGTGCCAAAGGTGCCATCCTTTAAATAAATCCTTTGTTCAAAGATGATTTAGAAACACTTGGGCCATCAGAATGTGCATCAGCTAAAAACAAATACCAGCCTCTCTTCCAGCTGGATATAAGATATCTCCAAGTGCTATTTCAAGAAAGAGAAAGGTACCATCTCTGATGCTAAGAAATAAGGACCAGACACTGGCCACTCAGTGCCTCAAATGTGCTTTCTCCATTCAATAATATGGTTTATGTAAGCATTGTGTCAACATTCCATTCTCACCTGTAGCAACACACACCCACCATTCTCTGTGTAAAGATCTTACCTCTGACACCTCCCCCCCCCCATACTAACTGTAAAGGTAGGACCTTAACAATCAGAAACTAGGGGACAAAGAAATGGTAGAAAAATTGATGAACTACTTTGGGCTAGTTTTCAGAGGACGGCACAAAGAACCTCAGAATCAGAATCAGGTTTAATCTCACTGTTGCTTATGATGTGAAATTGTTGGTTGGTGGCACCATACAGTGCAAAAAGATAAAATTAACATAAATTACAAAATAAATAAATAGTGCAACAATGTTAATTATCTGCAGAGGGGGGAAATGAAGGAAATTAATATTAGTCATGGAATTGTGGTGGGAAAACTGATGGAAGTTTAGGCTGACAAATGTTCTGGGTCAGAGTGATTAGATTAGACGACACAGGTTTAAGGCAAGGGGTAGGAGGGGATCTGTACCCTTTTTCACCCAGTGACTGAAATTTAGAAAATCCTGACAGGATTGGACAGAATAAATGCAGGAGAACTGATGGCAGCCAAGCCCAGAACAATTGGTCACAGCCTTGGGATATTGGGTAGGATATTTAAAAACGAGGTGAGAAATGCTTCCACTGTGGGGCTATTGCTGTGTAGAATTTGACTGTTCACAGGGGCTCAGGGGCTGATGGGCTCACAGAGTGCATCACTGGTTTCATCAACTTCTGTGTGGACGGAACTGTCCTTTGTTATTCAAATAACAAGCCATGGGTAACAAAGGACATTAAGGACATCCTGAACGCTAAAAAGAGGGCGTTTAGAGATGGAAATAGGGAGGAGTTGAAGACAATACAGAGGGATCTTAAAGCCAAGATCAGGGAGGCTAAAGACAGGTATAGGAGGAAGCTTGAGTGGATATTCCAGCAGAACATGGGAGAGGTCTGGAGTGGGATGAAGACCATCACTGGGTTCCAGCAAACCAGCAACAGAGGAGCTGAAGGCAGTGAGGACAGGGCCAACGAACTTAACCTGTTCTTCAATAGATATTGACACTGTGGCCCCTGCCCATCCCCCACATGATTCATCTGTTGTTGGCCCCCAACCAACACATACTCCACTCTCCCCTCCTACCCCTCCTCACAGCCACAACCCTGCCCTCATGACTACACCCCTCCCCCACCTGAAACCACCAGGGTGGGCTTCACAGCTGAACAGGTCTCCACCCAAGCAAGGCTGCAGCCCCAGATGGTGTCAGCCCCAGGGTGCTCAAAGCCTGTGCCCGCCAGCTATGTGGGGTACTTCACCATGTCTTCAACCTGAGCCTGAGTCTCCAGAGGGTTCCTGTGCTGTGGAAGACGTCCTGCCTCGTTCCTGTACCGAAGACGCTGCGCCCCAGTGGCTCCAATGACTACAGACCGGTGGCATTGACCTCCACATCATGAAGACCTTGGAGAGACTTGTTCTAGAGCAGCTCCGGCCTATGGTTAGGCCCCACTTAGACCCCCTCCAGTTCGCCTACCAGCCCCAACTAGGAGTTGAGGATGCCATCGTCTACCTGCTCAACCTGTGTCTACGCCCACCTGGACAAGCCGGCAAGCACTACGAGGGTCATGTTTTTTGACTTCTCCAGTGCATTCAACACCATGTTCTGCCCCGCTCTGCTGGGTAAGAAGCTGACAGTGATGCAGGTGGATGCTTCCCTGGTGTCATGGATTATTGATCACCTGACTGGCAGACCACTGTACATGCGCTTGCAACACTGTGTGTCAGACAGAGTGGTCAGCAGCACTGGGGCTCCACAGGGGACTGTCCTGTCTCCCTTTCTCTTCACCATCTACACCTCGGACTTCAACTACAACACAGAGTCTTGCCATCTTCAGAAGTTTTCTGGTGACTCTGCCATAGTTGGATGCATCAGCAAGGGAGATGAGGCTGAGTACAGGGCTACGGTGGGAAACTTTGTCACATGGTGCGAGCAGAATCATCTGCAGCTTAATGTGAAAAAGACTAAGGAGCTGGTGGTGGACCTGAGGAGGGCTAAGGCACCAGTGACCCCTGTTTCCATCCAAGGGGTCAGTGTGGACATAGTGGAGGATTACAAATACCTGGGGATATGAATTGACAATAAACTGGACTGGTCAAAGAACACTGAGGCCGTCTTCAAGAAGGGTCAGAGACGTTTCTATTTCCTGAGGAGACTGAGGTCCTTTAACATCTGCCGGATGATGCTGAGGATTTTCTATGAGGCTGTGGTGGCCAGTGCTATCATGTTTGCTGTTGTGTGCTGGGGCAGCAGGCTGAGGGTAGCAGACACCAACAGAATCAACAAACTCATTCGTAAGGCCAGTGATGTTGTGGGGGTGGAACTGGACTCTCTGACAGTGGTGTCTGAAAAGAGGATGCTGTCCAAGTTGCATGCCATCTTGGACAATGACTCCCATCCACTCCATAATGTGCTGGTTAGGCACAGGAGTACATTCAGCCAGAGACTCATTCCACCGAGATGTAACACTGAGAGTCATAGGAAGTCATTCCTGCCTGTGGCCATCAAACTTTATAACTCCTCCCTCGGAGTGTCAGACACCTGAGCCAATAGGCTGGTCCTGGACTTTATTTCCACTTGGCATGATTAACTTATTATTTAATGATTTATGGTTTTATATTGCTATATTTCAACACTATTCTTGGTTGGTGCGACTGTAACAAAACCCAATTTCCCTCGGGATCAATAAAGTATGTCTGTCTATTGCTGTGTACAATTTGACTGCTGCCTTCACTACATTTCAAATGTGCTTAACCATTGCAGAGCACTGTGAGTCAGCCTCATGATCACTATCCCTTCTTCCAGTGTTCCAGAATGTTTTTTTTTTAAACTCAAAGGACCAATTCAGGAATCATTGCATGTGTCAATCGGATCCAAACAACTGTACAAGTTTCTGAATGAATTATTACAGCTGAGAAGTTGAGGCAGACAATGAATGGAGCAGTGACAGGGGAAATGTAGGGAATGAGAGAAACTATCATCAAGTGGAAAACAGACTAGCAGAAAGGTTCCAGGCACTTTAGAATAGGATATAAATGGGGCACCGGACAGGAGTGTTTTTGAACTAACAAGCAAACACGTCAAAATACAGCTATTAGAAATTTAACAGAAGGGATTCTGTGATTCTTGAAAAGGTGATACAAATGGGAAAACATTTGCTTTTCTACTCTTTGTCCCAATATTCCAGATGAATTGACATTCATGGAGTGGAAGAATTACAACATAGTAATAACTGACAAGGTAATAGTTAAGACTTGGTCACACACAATGTTCACCTATGGCAATCACCATACTTAGTAACCATGAACAAATATCAAAAATAACATACATCACTCCATCCCTTTCTTTTCCTGAACGTTTCACTCTGTATTCCCTCATAAGTTAAGTTCAAGTACATAGCCAAGCAAAACAGTGTGGCTCTGGGACCAAGGTACAAAACACAGTACATACAGTCACACACAGCACATAGAGTTACGATCCAGTGCATATATTCACAAATTAACACCAGCACAAGTTCCTGAGTGGCATGGTCTGAAGATTGAAAGTGTGAGGTACATGTTTCTGTAAGACAGTGTAATGTTACTGACATGATCATAATAAAACAAGCAGTCTGATAGGTATGTAAAACAGCAGCAATACAAGATGAAACGTGACCAGTGCAGGATGTGAGTGTGTCTGTGGGTTGGAGGAGATGAGAGGATAAAGACAATACTGTACCTGACAGCAACGCCTTGCACATTGATCCCTGTCCTTGTTACATGACAGCATTTCATGTCGCCATTCATTCCACACACCAACTTTGCCTCAATAACGCACTCTGTGGCCTCACTGCTCAATCTGCCCAAGGGTAATCCTCAAGCGTTCCTTCTCTTTGTACCCAAAGTATTAATATCCAGCATTTTTGTCACGTTCAAGCGCTAAGGGTCCAACGAAGGTTGACAAGAATGATTCCAGGAATGAAGGAGTTAATTTATGAGGAGTGTTTGATGGCTATGGGCCTGTAGTCACGGAATTCAGAAGAATGAGAGGAGCTGGCATTGGAATCTTTGGAATACTGAAAGGCCTGAATAGAGTGGATGTGCAGAGGAAGTTTCCTATCATGGGGGAGTCTAGGACCAGAGGGCACAGCCTCAGAAAGATGGTATTGTAGCGGTGTGCTACACGCAGTGCTAAAATTATGACATGGAGTCGGTAACTGTAGTCGAAGGAAAAAACTTTATTCGAAATCCCCAGCCTCACTTTTAAGCCTCCCTCAACCTGCCCCCCATGGCGCAGAGGCTCCAAAGCTCTGTAATCGCAAATCCCCGCAGGCTATCTCCCTTAGCTGGAATGCTGGCTAATTGTGAGCCGGTTCGGATGTGCCAGGAAATAGGTCGCTACATCCCCCCCCCAGAACCGGTGATACACCCCCCAATGTCCACAATCTGGGCTGGAACCTGGTTGGGAGGTCGGCCTCTGCGCCGAGGTGCCGGAAACTCAGCCGGTTGCGCCAGGTCCACATGGGCCGGTTTGAGTCGGTCCACCGTGAAAACCTCCTCTCTCCCCCCAACGTCCAGCACGAACGTGGACCCGTTGTTCCGGAGCACCGTAAACAGCCCCTCGTAGGGCCGCTGCAGCGGTGGCCGATGCCCGCCCCTTCGTACAAACACAAACTTACAGTTCTGCAGGTCTTTGGGTACGCAGGTCGGGTTCCGCCCGTGCTGTGAAGTGGGTATGGGGGCCAGGTTACCGAGCTTCTCGCGTAGTCTGCCCAGGACTGCTGCGGGATCTTCCTCTTGCCCCCGTGGGGCTGGTAGGAACTCCCTGGGGACGACCAGGGGTGCGCTGTATACCAAATCGGCCGACGAGGCATGCAGGTCGTCCTCGGGCGCTGTGCGGATGCCGAGTAGGACCCAGGGAAGCTCATCCGCCCAGTTGGCTCCTCGCAGGCGGGCCATGAGGGCCGACTTCAGGTGACGGTGGAAACGCTCCACTAGCCCGTTCGACTGTGGGTGGTAGGCAGTGGTGTGGTGCAGCTGAGTCCCCAAAAGGCTGGCCATAGCTGACCACAGGCTGGAGGTGAACTGGGCGCCTCTGTCGGAGGTAATGTGGGCCGGTACACCAAAGCGAGATATCCAGGTGGTGATCAGGGCCCGGGCGCAAGATTCGAAGGTGGTGTCGGTGAGCGGGACCGCCTCTGGCCATCTTGTGAACCGGTCCACGATAGTCAGGAGGTAACGCGCTCCGCGCGACACTGGTAGGGGGCCCACGATATCCACATGAATGTGGTCTAAACGCCGGTGGGTGGGGTGGAACTGCTGCGGCAGAGCTTTGGTGTGCATGCACGTTTTGGCCCATTCACTGACCTGCTTGCGGAGTCCGTTGCAAACGAACCTGCTGGAAACCATCCGGACAGTTGTCCGGATGGAGGGATGCGCCGAGTTATGAATGGAGTCGAAAACGCGGCGCCGCCATGCTGTCAGGACGACGGGACGGGGCTGGCCGGTGGCGACGTCACAGAGTAGGGTCCTCTCACCTGGGCCTATGGGGAGGTCCTGGAGCTGCAAACCGGAGACTGCGGTTCTGTACTTTGGAATCTCCTCAGCTGCCTGCTGCGCCTCTGCCAGTGCCTCAAAGTCTACCCCTTGGGAAAGGGCATGAACGGTAGGGCGAGAGAGCGCATCCGCCACGACATTGTCCTTACCCAAGACGTGCCGGACATCCTAGGACAGGTGGCGTTGCTGGCGGGACGACCAGGGGTCGGACGCTTTCGTAAACGCAAAGGTAAGCGGTTTGTGGTCCGTGAACGCAGTGAAGGGCCGACCTTCTAGGAAGTACCTGAAATGCCGGATTGCCAGGTAGACGCCAACAGTTCCCGGTCGAAAGCACTGTATTTGAGCTCGGGTGGCTGCAGATGTTTGCTGAAAAATGCCAGGGGTTGCCAGCGACCTGCGATGAGTTGCTCCAGTACCCCACCGACTGCTGTGTTAGATGCGTCCACTGTGAGGGCAGTAGGGACATCTATTCTGGGGTACAGTAGCATTGCGGCGTTCGCCAAAGCTTCCTTCGTTTGAATGAAAGCGGCGGCGGACTCCTCGTCCCAGGTAATGTCCTTGCCCGGACCGGACAGCAGGGCGAACAGGGGGTGCATGATCCGGGCAGCTGAAGGGAGGAAGTGGTGGTAGAAATTGACCATACCTAAGAATTCCTGAAGACCTTTGACCGTGGTGGGTCGGGGGAAATGGCGGACCGCATCTACCTTAGCGGGCAGAGGGGTTGCCCCGTCTTTAGTAATCCTGTGACCCAGGAAGTCAATGGTATCGAGTCCGAACTGGCATTTGGCAGGGTTGACTGTTAGACTGTACTCACTCAGTCGGGCGCAGAGTTGACGAAGGTGGGACAGATGCTCCTGACGACTGCTGCTGGCTATGAGGATGTCGTCCAAATAGATAAACGCGAAGTCCAGGTCCCGTCCCACCGCGTCCATTAACCGCTGGAACGTCTGTGTGGCATTCTTCAGGCCGAACGGCATGCGGAGGAACTCGAAAAGGCCAAACGGGGTGATGAGAGCCGTTTTGGGGACGTCGTCTGGATGCATCGGGATTTGATCGTACCCTCGGACGAGGTCTACCTTGGAGAAGATCCGTGCGCCGTGCAGGTTTGCTGCAAAGTCCTGAATGTGCGGCACAGGGTAGCGGTCCGGTGCGGTAGCCTCGTTCAGCCTGCGGTAGTCACCGCATGTTCTCCAGCCCCCTGTCGCTTTAGGCACCATGTGCAGGGGGGAGGCCCTTGGGCTGTCGGACCGCCGGATGATCCCCAACTCCTCCATCCTCCTGAACTCCTCCTTTGCCAGTCGGAGCTTGTCCGGGGGAAGCCGCCAAGCGCGGGCGTGGAGGGGTTGTCCCTGGGTCGGGATTTGGTGCTGTACGCCGTGTCGGGGCAGGGCCACTGTGAACTGCGGTGCCAGAACCGATGGGAAATCCGCCAGGACCCTGGTGAAGTCATTGTCGGACAGCGTGATGGAGCCGAGGTGAGGGGCTGGCAACTGGGCTGCACCCAGGGAGAACGTCTGAAAGGTCTCGGCGTGTACCAGTCTCTTCCTGGGCAGGTCGACCAGTAGGCTGTGAGCCCGCAAAAAACTGCACCCAGAAGCGGTTGGGCTACGGCGGCCAGTGTGAAGTCCCACGTGAACTGGCTGGAGCTGAATTGTAGCTGCACCTGACAGGTGCCATAGATCCTTACTGTGCTGCTGTTCGCATCCCTCAGGAGGGGACCCGGTGCCCTGCTGCGGGTGTCGTAACTCGTCGGAGGTAAAACGCTAACCTCAGCACCGGTGTCAACCAAAAACCGGCGTCCCGACCTTCTATCCCACACATACAGGAGGCTATCCTGATGACCAGCCGCCGTAGCCATCAGCGGCGGCTGGCCCTGGCGTTTCCCGGGAACTTGCAGGGCGGGCGGCAACGGCGGGCTTCTGCGCCCCACCGCTGGTGGTAGAAGCACCAGTGGTCATTGGGCCGGGGGTTAGTGGGCTCTGCGGCCGGGCCTGGACTGGTTTGCTGCCGGGAGCGGGGCCTGGTGATCTGTGCAATGGATGCCCCACTCATCTTTTTGGCGTTCCACAGCAAGTCCGCCCGGGCTGCCACCTTCCGGGGGTCGCTGAAATCCGCGTCGGACAGCAGCAGGCGTATGTCCTCGGGCAGCTGCTCCAGGAATGCCTGCTCAAACATGAGGCAGGGTGTGTGTCCATCGGCGAGAGACAACATCTCATTCATTAAAGCCGATGGGGGTCTGTCGCCCAAGCCATCCAGGTGCAGTAAACGGGCAGCCCGCTCGCGCCGTGAGAGTCCAAAAGTCCTGAGGAGCAGGGCTTTGAATTCCATGTACTTGCCGTCTGCCGGGGGCGACTGTATGAACTCCGCGACCTGGGCCGCTGTGTCCTGGTCGAGGGAGCTCACCAAGTAGTAGTAGCGGGTGTCCTCGGAGGCGATCTGCCGAACGTGGAATTGGGCTTCAGCTTGCTGAAACCACAGGTGAGGACGCCGTGTCCAGAAACCCGGCAGTTTCAACGAAACCGCATGAACAGAGGCAGTGTCGGTCACTTCTGGTCCAAAAATCGTTTGGACCGTCGGGGTCACCAATTGTAGCGGTGCGCTACACGCAGCGCTAAAATTACGACACGGAGTCGGTAACTGCAGTCGAAGGAAAAAACTTTATTCGAAATCCCCAGCCTCACTTTTAAGCCTCCCTCAACCTGCCCCCCGTGGCGCAGAGGCTCCAAAGCTCTGTGCTCGCAAATCCCCGCAGGCTATCTCCCTTAGCCGGAACGCTGGCTAATTGTGAGCTGGTTCAGATGTTGCAGGAAATGGGTCGCCACAGTATGTACCTCTAGAACAGAGATGAGGAGGAATTTCTTTTGCTAGAGGGTGGTGAGTCTGTTGGATTCATTGTCACAGACGTCTGCAAAGGCCAGGTCATTGCGTCTTTAAGGAGGAGGTTGATAATCTCTTGATTAATCTGTGTGTCAAAGGTTACCAGGAGAATGGGGTTGAGAAGGATAATAAATCAGCCACGATGGAATGGTGGAGCAGACTCAATGGTCTGAATGGCCTAATTTTGTTCCTATATCTTATGGTCTTACTATCCTCATTCCAATCTTCTTTTTCTCTGAAGAAATGAAAGTGGATGGTGAGACTCAATAGTTTAGGTGACCTGAAGCATTGACCTCCTGCTGCTCTCAGTCAATGCTCAGCACATCCAACAGTTTCTTTTACTCCTGTTTCTCTTCAATGTTCTTCCATTGTTTGTTTTTTTTTAAATTTGTTCAGAGATACAGCAAGTTAACAGGCCCTTCCAGCCTAATGAGACCACACTACCCATTATAGCCGTGAGACCAATTAACCTGCTTCCCCGTACGTCTTTGGACTGTGGGAGGAAACAGAAGCACCTGCTAGAAACTCACGAGGTCATGGAGAGAACATACAGAATCCCTGATCGCTGGGGCTGTAGAGCATCGCACTAGCCGCTAAGCTACTGTGCATGACTGATGCCCCAGATCTGCCGTCCACCAATCTAAGCCCAAGAAACAAATCAATGATCTTTTTGTTTCATCACTAATCTCTCTCCACGAATGCCACTTGACTTGTTGTACATTTCCAGCAGCTGCAGGATTTTGCTTTATTATTCCATGTCGATGTACATTCTCCTGCCATCAACTACCAAAGCCTTTCTCACAACTCACACTCCCTCTCCTGTGCTTGCCGAATATAAACAGGTCAGTGTTTTTACAGGCCTGAATGAATCAACTACAGATGGCTTGATGATACATTAGGTAGCACGGCTGTCTCACAGACACAATGCATGCATTTAATCCCCACTTGGGTGCCACCTCTGTGTGGAGTTTCCATGTTGTCCCCGTGATCGCACGAGTTTCTTTCTGAATGCTCCTGCTTTCTCCACCATTCCAAAGACGTGCACATTGGAAAGTTAACTGGATGCTGTAAAATTACCCCAAGTGGACAGATGAATGTTAGAATTTGGGGGAGCTGATGGCAATGTGAGGAGAACAGTGAAGGAAATCAGCAGGTTGGGCAGCATCAATGAAGAAGAATAAATTGTTGATGTTTTAGGTCAAGACCCTTTACCGCTGAGCACATCTACAAGAAATGCTGTTGCAGGAAAGCAGCATCCATCATCAGGGACCCCCACAACATGCTCTCTTCTCACTGTTAACATCAGGAAGAAGGTATAGGAACCTCAGGATACACATCACCAGGTTTGGGAACAGTTACTTCCCCTCAACCATCAGGGCCTTGAACCACAGGGGATTATTTCACTCACCTTGTCCCATCACTGAACTGTTCCCACAACCTATGGCCTCATTTTCAAGGACTCTTCATCGTATGTTCTCGATGTTTATTGCTTATTTATTTACCACCTATCTATCTATTTATTTATTCATCTAATTATTATTAATATTATTTCATTAATTATTGTTTCATAATTATATTATTCCTTTTTGTATTTGCACAGTTTGTTGTCTTTTGCACACTGGTCACTCACTCTGTTGGTGTGGTCTTTCATTGATTCTATTATGGTTATTGGATTTATTGAGGATGCTCACAAAAAATGAATCTCTGGCTTGTATATGGTGACATACTGTATATGTACTTTGATAATAAATTTACTGTGAAGTTTGAAATTCATCAGGACTGGAGAGGAAGAGGGTAGAGCCAAAATAAGAAGACGAGGAGATGGGAAGGAATAACAGGCTGGCAAGTGGTAGATGAGACCAGGTGAGTGACTGGCGGTAGGGGAGGATGAAGTTAGAAGTTGAGAGGTGATAGGTGGAAAAACTAAAGGGCTAAAGAAGAAGGAATCTGATTGGAGAGTAGAGTGGACCATGGGAGAAAGGGAAGGAGGAGGGACACCAGAGGAAGCTGATGGGATTACCTCCCTCTTCCAACATGCACATCTTTGAGATATATATACTACGTCAAAAGGGAGAAAAATGGCAATCATTTCCCCTTCTTAGTTTACCGTCCTCTTTGTCCTTTATTATAAAAAGTGTAGACAGATAAACAAAATGTAGTTATAATTTGTCAGGGAGGGTAGAGATTAAAAAAATTCCAAGATCTTTAACTTGACATATACTAGAAGCAGACTCTAATTATGAATGGATAAACAGGTTGACCATTACCTCTGCCCCTCACACAGATGGGCACAGTTTAAACAAATAAAGGAACAGCATATTCAGTCTGTGAATCAGGTGATGGAAGTGAACTGCTCAAGGGAACCTGTTGCAAATGATCATATGATCAACTTTTGCATCAACCACTAGGAACCACAAACCCAAGAAACAGTAATAGCTTATTCTATGTCAGCAATGGAATAACTGTGAACTACTCCTTGCACAATAAGGGACTTGTAGTGAAATGTGTTTTTATGACACTACTGCCTTGTTTTGCCTCACTGTCTTGTGTAATTTATGTTCTATGTTGTCTGAACTTATCAAACTTACAATGCTTCGCATCATCTTGTCACCACTGCTGAAGGTGACTGCCAGCATGGCAGCACACTCCTCAGCGTAGAATGGCATATGGCCTTCTTCATTCACTGCCCCTGCAAAGAGACAGAATCAAATCAGACTAGAGACAGAGCACTTCAGAAAACAATGCACAACCAAGTATTCCCTCTGCAAATTAAATCACAGCACCCAGGCTTTTCAAAAAGAAGCAATAAACATAAACACATTAATAAAATCACTTTACAGTACCAGTGATCGTGAATGGAGTTTAAGGAGTTTGTATGCTTTCCCTTTGACCATATGGTTTCCTCCAGGTGCTCCAGTTTCTTTCCACATTGCAAAGATGTATGTGTTTGGCTTAGTGAATTGTGGGTATGCTATGTTGTTTTCTATACTTTTCCTTCAAGTTAACAGTAAACATTTATTGCTTCGTCAATTGTCTCGGCCGGAAACGTTCACTGCTTGTTTCAACGGATGCTGTCCGACCTGCTGAGTTCCTCCAGCTTGTTTGTACGTGTTGATTTGACCACAGCATCTGCAGTGTACTTTGTGTTTACCATTTATTGCTATCTCCTCTCTCTGGGGGTGGGGGAAGAGACACTCCAAGCTAGTCTGAAACACAAAGGGATGAGGCTCCCTCTAACCAGCATTTTGTTAGCAAATGTGCAGTCACTGAAGGACAAAACTGAGGGCAAGATTGCTGTATTGAAGAGAAATGGGAAATTGTTGTGTACTGAGTTTTACAGAGACATTGCTTACTCAGTGTATGCCAGAATCGGCGATCGGACCTAAAGGCTTCTTGATACATAGGATGGACCAAATTGCTGATTCAGAAAAGACAAAAGATGGTGATGTGCGTTTCATGATAAACTCTCTGTGGTGCTCAGATGTGGTAGTTTTGTCTAACCTGTGTCCCCCAGCCTTGAACACCTCATAATCAAATGCCAACTGTTCAATTTACCAAGAGAGTTTTCCTCTGTGACCCTGACCAGAGTTTACATATAACCAGCAGATGACTATAATCAAACGATTGAGATACTGCATGATGCAATTTCCAAACAAGAAACAAACCATTCTGACACATTCCAAATCATAGTCGGTGATTTAAATCAGGCTTTTTAGCATCAGCTTATAACCTGTAGCACCAGAGGTCCCAACACACTTGACCACTATTATACTAAGATAAGGAATGCCTACTTTTCCATGCCCGGACCACATCTTGGTAAATCGGATCACTTGGCTGTCCTTCTCCTATCTGCATACATGGAGAGGTTAAAGAGCAAGGCTACAGAGATTAGGACAACAAGTGGGGTACATGGCCAAGTACCAAAGACCTGTGCAGATCAAATGGCTGGAGTGTTGACTGAGATCTTTAACCTCTCGCTTTGGAAGTCTGAGGTACACACCTGCTTCAATGATACCGGTGCCTAAGAAGAACGTGGTGATCTGCTTCAATGACTATCGTCTGGTAGCACTTACATCCACAGTGATGAAGTGTTTTGCGAGGTTGATGATGAAACATATCAACTCCTGCCTGAAAAGGGACTTGAATCTGCTCCAATTTGCCTACCGGAGCAACAGGTCCTCACAGATGCCATCCCATTTGACTCTATACTCAACTCTGGAATATCTGGATAGCAAAGGTACATACAAAAGGATGCTCTTTATCAACCACAGCTCAGCATTCAATACCATCATCCCCTCAAAACTAATCAATAATCTCCAAAATCTTGGCTTCAGTATCCCCTTGTGCAATAGGATCCTCGATTTCCTCACTAGTAGACCACAGTCATTTTGGATTGGCAAAAACATCTCCATGATCTCCATCAGCTTAGGTTCACCACAAGGCTATGTGTTTAGCTCCCTGCTCTACTTGCTTTATACTTATGACTGTGTGGCTATGCACAGCTCCAATGCCATATTTAAGTTTGCCGATGACACCACTGTCATAGGCTGAATCAAACGTGGTGATGAATCAGCATATTGGAGGGAGATTGAAAATCTGGCAGGGTGGCACCATAACAATAGCCTCTTACTCAATGTCAGCAAGAATGAGGAGCTGATCTTTGACTTCAGGAGGAAACCAGGGGTCCATGAGCTAGTCTTCATTGTGGGGTCAGAGGAAGCAAGGGTCAGCAACTTTAAATTCTTTCGTATTACCATTTCAGAGGATCTGTCTTAGGCCTAGCAGGCAAGCACAATTATGAAGAAAGCACGACAGTGCGTCTACTTCCTTAGAAGTTTGTGAAGATTCAACATGACATCTAAAATTTTGACAAACTTATATAAATGTGTAGTGGAGAGTATATTGTGTTACAGCCTGTTATGGAAACAACAATACCCTTGAATAGAAAACCCTCCAAAAAGTAGTGGATACTGCCCAGTTCATCACAGATAGAGCCCTCCCCACCACTGAGCACATCTACAAATAGTGCTTTCGTAGGAAAGCAACAATCATCAGGGACCCCCACCACAAGGTTCAGTAACAGTTATTAAGACCTTTGTGGATGAGTGTGTGCCTTCAAGAACATATCGAACATACCTACATCAAAGGCCTGTTTGAACCAGGAGATTCATTGTCTGCTGAGGGCTAGATCATTCAAGACTGGTGATCCAGTACTAAACAGGAAGTCCAGGTACAATCTCTGGAAGGCTATTTCAAGGGCAATAAAACATTTCCATTGAGGGTGGGAGATGGAATCAGATACACGTCAGCTCTGGCAGGGTTTGCAGGCCATTACTTCCTACAAAGTGAAACCTAACATCACGAATGGCTGTGATGCTTCACTCCCAGATGAGCTCAACACCTTTCATGCATGCTTTCAAAGGGAGACTAAAACTACACTTGTGCAAATCCCTAGAGCACCTGGTGACCCTGTGATCTCTGTCTTAAAGGCTGACATCAGAACATCTTTCAAAAAATGAACCCTCATAAGGTGCCAGGCCCTGATGGTGTACCTGGGGAGGGGGGGTAGCCTTGAAACCTGTGCCAACTAACTGGCGGGAGTGTTCAAGGACTCAACCATCAGGGTCTCAAATCAGAGGGGTTAACTTCAGTCAAATTTACTTGCCCCATCACAATCCTGTGCTTAATATATCAATGCAGTTACAAAGAAGGCACAGTAGTGGCTATATTTCATTAGGAGTTTGAGGAGATTTGGTATGTCACCAAAGACACTTGCAAATTTCTACAGATGTACCGTGGAGAGCAGTATGAAGCTCTGAGCTGAGGAGACTGGATGAAGCTCTATTTATTTAGAACAGTCAGTGGGGTGGTGTTTGGAGACCATATTTCAATCTCAATCTCAAGGCAGGGTCAGAAGATTCCATTATTGGGACAAAAGGCACAAGCAACTTTAATATCCTTTGCAAATCATTTACTGAAACAAAAGTATTCAGCATACAGCTTCCCCTGATCATTCTGTAAAATAAAACTGCCATCATCACAAGAGGTTCTGCAGTTGCTGGAAATCCAGAGCAACATGTACAAAATGCTGGAGGAACTCAGCAGGTCAGGCAGCATCTATGGAGGTGAATAAACATGTGATGTTTTGGGCTGAGACCCTTCATAAAGACTGAAAAGGAACAGAAGAGATGGACAGTATAAAAAGGTTGGGGAGGAGTGAAGCAAGAGCTGGCAAGTGATAAGCAGATGCAGGTGAGGGGCATGACAGGCCAGTGAGGGAGGTGGAGACTGTTATAGAGTCCTGATAAAGGGTCTCAGCCTGAAACATCAACTGTTTGTTTCCCTACATATACAGTATGCTGTCTGACTTGCTGAGTTCCTCCAGCAATTTGTGTATGCAGTTGTCACCTTACAGCCTGGATTCAGTATAAAAACATTTGGGGGACCCACTTTGCTTGAATCATACACAACTCTTCATTGAATCATCAGAATACCATTGGCAGATGTCACCATGAATACTTCAGCAAATACTACCCCCCTCAACCTTGATCTGATTGTGTGATTCGCCCAGTATGAATCCTTGAATAGCTACATACCGATGGTAACGGTGTAGATGGAGTTTGCGTAACCATCGTAGTTACAGTTGTCCTCATACTGCCCTCCATTGCCACTGGCCACCACGAAAATACTTCCAAAGCCGTGGCGGCCTGCCATGACACCATGCTGTAATGCAGCCTAGATGAAGGAGTTAGAAATCAATCATTAGCATGGAAAATATTCTCACAGGTTAATGATGCCCTCAAGAAGTGTGATAAATATTCATAGAGAATGCCAATCAATTCTTTCGATGGTTATATATTTTCATAGCTCCTACTGAGGAACGTTCCAGGACAGACCAACATAACCAAAGTAAATGCATATAAAAAGTTTTACTAGGGATACAAGACCCTCACTGATGTGTGGCACAGGCAGCAATCCAGAAATAACTATCATGGAGGTCCTGCTTCTCAGCTTTCTACCTAGCTCTCTAAATTCACTCTTTAGGACCTTTTTGCTTTTCCTTCCTATGTCATTGGTACCAACATGTACCAAGACATCTGACTGCTCTCCCTCCCTCTCCAAGATGCTATGGATGTGATCTCAAACATCCCTGACCCTGACATCTGGGAGGCAACATACCGTTCACGTCCACAGAATCTCCTGTCTGCTCCTCTCACTACTGCTTCCCTCTTCCCTCTCTTTCCCTTCAGAAGGTAGAGTCAATATTTCAGGTTGTTGAGCAACTTTTCAAAGAGAAGGACAGTCTGCTCACCAACATTGTTGCTTGTGTAACAGATGGGGCAACATCAATGATAGAACACCACCATGGGGTTAATACTTCTCTGACAAAAGCCATACCTAACATATTTACCATTCACTGTGTAATTCACAGACACAATTTTGTCACAAAAACCTAAGTGATCAGCTGCACTGAACACCTCCCTCTGCAACTGGATCCTAGACCTCCTGACTGGGAGAACTCAGTCAGTCCAGATCGGGAGCAGCATCTCCAACACCATCACACTGAGCACGGGGGCTGTGTGCTCAGTCCACAGTTGTTCACTCTGCTGACCCATGACTGTGCTGCAATACACAACTCGAACCATGCTGCCCTTGGGTGGAATTGAATTTATTGGATAGTTTTCCCTTCATCTGTGTGCAGTATGATCATTTTAAATAGCCAATTAAATGCTTTGCAGATGTTTGTGGTATGTGGTTTGGTACCCTCCCTATGTACTAAACAGTCGTAATTCCACAAACGACAACACCACCCCAACCCAACACTACATTTCCTTCAGTCTTCTAACTCTTCAATCAGGTCATTGCCAGGTGGTCGTGCAGAGTGACATGTGATTAATGTGAATATCAATTTCTCTAACTTCTGGTAAATTCTCCCTCCTCCCCCTTCTCCTCCTCACCTGTTCCTTTGGTGGCCTCCTCCTTCCCTTTCTTCCATGGTTCACCATCCTCTCCCACATCTTCCTTCTTCTTCTTCAGCCCATTACCCCTTCCATCTATCACTCCTCCTCCACCACCTTCTTATTCTGGCTTCTTCACACTTTCTTTCCAGTCCTAATGAAGGGTTTCAGCCCAAAACTTTGACTGTTTATTCCTGTTCATAGATGCTGCCTGACCTCCAGCATTTAGTACTTGAATGTGCCAGAGTTAACTGCTGCATGATACCAGTAAACAACACACTCATCATTAATGTTAAATTTAATAAAAGTGGTTAACAAAACTGGAAGAGTAGAACAAATAGCATAAAATTTGAAAAGGTGGGTCAGCTTGCACTTAAGGTAATGGTGGGTGTTGTCTGAAGTCATCAGGAATGTGAACACTTGAGAGGGCAGAACATGTGTAGATACAGAAATCTCTAGAGCACATTTAAAAGGAACTGTGATTGTCATGGAGATTTTAATCTACTTATTAACTGGATGAATCAAACTGGCAAGAGTAATGTAAAATAATTTGTGGTGCACATCAGCATCTGCTTCTTAGAACTATGTATTGCACAACCTACTCAAGAACAAGCAGTTTCACATTTGGTTATGAGAATTGAGGAAGGATTAATACAAGATCTGGCATTTAAAGATCCACAGGGAAGTACTGACTGCAATATGATTGGACTGAAGATACAATTTGAGATTGAACACCACAGGATCAAAACCACTATTTTTAAATTGAAGAACGACAGTTAGATGAGCACAAAGGTGGTGGTGTTGAAGGTGGACTGAAAATAAAAGCTAGGAGGCAAGTTTGTAGAACAATGGCAGCCCTAACTTGCTCGACCTACCTTAATAAGGTATGATCTCTAATCCAGGCAGCATCCTGGTAAATCTCCTCTTTTTAAGATATAAAGCTCCTCAGAAGAGGAAGTTGAATTTGAGAGAAATGTTTATACAAATTCAGAACAAATAGTGAGAATTTCTGTGGATAAACAAATAGGAAGAAGGCAGCTAAGGTAGTTGTGGGAGTACTTAGAGAATGAGCTGGTGAAATAACAGGAAGCAAAAGATGCAGATATGCTCCTTCAGTTTTTTGCCTCAGTCTTCGCTGTGAAAAAGGCAAATGGTATATTGGCATTCATAGCAAGAGGATTTGAGTACAGGAGCAGGGAGGTTCTACTGCAGTTGTACAAGGCCTTGGTGAGACCGCACCTAGAGTATTGTGTGAAGTTTTGGTCCCCTAATCTGAGGAAAGACATTCTTGCCATAGAGGGAGTACAAAGAAGGTTCACCAGATTGATTCCTGGGATGGCAGGACTTCCATATGAAGAAAGACTGGATCGACTGGGCTTATACTCACTGGAATTTAGAAGATTGAGGGGGGATCTTATTGAAACGTATAAAATTCTAAAGGGATTGGACAGGCTAGATGCAGGAAGATTGTTTCCGATGTTGGGGAAGTCCAGAACGAGGGGTCACAGTTTAAGGTAAAGGGAAACCTTTTAGGACTGAGATGAGGAAAAACTTCACACAGAGAGTGGTGAATCTGTGGAATTCTCTGCCACAGGAAACAGTTGAGGCCGGTTCACTGGCTATATTTAAGAGGAAGTTAGATATGGCCCTTGTGGCTAAAGGGATCGGGGGTATGGAGAGAAAGCAGGTACAGGGTTCTGAGTTGGATGATCAGCCATGATCATACTGAATGGCGGTGCAGGCTCAAAGGGCCGAATGGCCTACTCCTGCACCTATTTTCTATGTTTCTATGAAACTATGTCCTCTAGTATCAGTTTGTGATCCCCTTAAGTGTTTACAATTTACACTAATGACCTGGAGGAGGAATAAAATGCAAGGTTTCCAGGTTTTCTGCTGATATAAAAGAAAGATGGAAATTCATGTTGTGATGAGGACATTTGAGATTTTGCAATGGGATATGGGATAGATTGAGAGAATGGATAAAATGAGCAAGTGGAGGAAGTAAATGTGGGGAAGTGTGAGTTCATGCATTTCAGTCAGATAAATCAAAGGTGGACTATCATCTAAATAAGACCATAAGACCTAGGAGCAGAATTAGGCCATCTGGCCCATTGAGTCTGCTCCGCCATTCAATCATGGCTGATCCTTTTTTTCTATCTCCTCTTCAACCCCAGTTTCTTGCCTTCTCCCCATAACTTTTGATGCCATGTCCATTCAAGAACCTAACAAGCTCTTCCTTAAATACACCCAAAGACCTGGTCTCCACAAGCAGCATGTGGCAACAAATTCCACAAATTCAAATGGAGAGAGCTTGGAGTGAAGTTCAGAGGGATGTAGGTGATCAAGCAGGCAGGTCCAACAAGTAGTTAAGGAGGCAAACAACATCTAACCATTTATTGTGAAAGAGTTGGAAAATAAGAGGTTTTGTTACAGTTGTATAGGATGTTTGTTTCAAAGCTGTGTCTCAAGTATTGTGTACTTATTGAAAAAAATGGATATAGTTGCACTGGAAGCAGTCAAAGGAGGTTCACTGGGCTAATTGCTGGAATGAGTGTTTTTCTACCAAAAGAAGTTAGATAGTTTGGGTCCGTATTCCTTGGAATTTAGAAGGATAAGGGGTAACCTTATTTCAAACATGCAATATCATAAAGGGGATTGCCAAAGTAGATACAAAGATGTTTCCACTAATGGGAAAGCCACAAAAATGGGGACATAGCTACAAAATAAAGAGGCAGTCACTTAAAACGGAAGTGCAGTAGAAACTTCTTAGAGGGTAGTGAATCCCAAGAGTGATGGAGGTCTGATCATTAAGGAACAGATATTTTAATATTTGAAAAATTAAGAGAAGTTGAGATCAGCATAAAGCAGCCATGATTGTATTGAATAGTGGGACAGGATTGAGGGACCGAGTATCTTACTCTTGCTTTTATTTTCTTGTCATTTTAATATAGCAAATAGGCTCTTTTATTTCCTTGTAGCATCAGATGTGGCTGATTTGGCAGCATTCTCAACTGAGTCCATTGTTTGTGGATTCAAGACCCACTCCAGAGCCTTGCAGTGTAGCAATGATCAATTGAGCTAACCAAAGACAGGACAAAAAATTAAGACCAATGTGAAAAAACAGTGAATACTTGAAAAGAAGACATTTCTCTTATACAGAGAACAAAATTCTTTGTTATAAAACATTGTTTGAGAAGTCCATAATGAAGTCGTTAAAAGGAGATTCTGTTAAAATGACTTTCCACCTTTATAAAATCACTCTAAAAGACTGTTTTTTTTATTGTGCTCTCTGACTCACTCTTTGGGGAGCCTGTTTGCTTTAAGATCCCTGGTTGATGGGTTAGACAATGCTGTTTTGATCATTAATGGAGTTGATGCCAACAGAGCATTCCTATCATCCAAACTCAGCCACCTTAAAAAAGCACACTTGCATAATCTAATCAGAAATGTATTGCTACTGTTCCAAATGTATTGCTACTGTTATGTGACAATCCCAGTGTTTCTTTGCTTAGTTCACACTGCAATCTTGTCCTTACACTGCCACCTTTACAAGTGCAAGTGGTAGCTGCTTTCCATTGGATATATATCATTGAGCACATCTACAAGGAACACTGCCACAGGATCCACCCTAACAAAAGCAAAGGCCAAACTGTCCCGGACCATCAGAGATGCACATACTTCACTTCCCTGATACTCCTGAATGTCCAGTATACTGCAGTTGTCTTCCACGGTGAAGAATGATGCAAAATACACATTCAGTTCCTCTGCCATCTCTGCGTCACAAATTTACCTCAGATGAGTGGGTATCCAGGAAGAGCGTTTGAATGGACCTGCTAACAATGGAGTGCTCTTTTAGGTTTACTGATCAGTACTGCTGGCTGTAGTTGAGCATGACTTGGCATGATTGCTCTGAAGTAGTATTCTATTTCACCCCCTTTTTATTGGAAAGAAATAATTAGGGCAATTATTGTAGCAGCTGTTGACTTCAGTTGCTGAGATCACAGCCATCTAGCCTCAGGGTGAAGTAACAACGGAAACTGAGACAGTAAAACTTGATCTTGCATTCACCTTATCCTATGCATTGCCTGTGCAGGTAAGAAGTTGAGGTGATTCTCGTCACTTTATTGAATAGCTGCTAGCACTTATTGTTCACAGCAAGAAAGTCACAGAATACTACAGCACACAAACAGGCATTTTGGCCCACCTAGTCCATGCCAAACTATTAATCTGTTTGGTCCCATTGACCTGCACCTGGATCATACCTCTCCATACCCCTCCCATCCATGTACTTATCCAAACTTCCCTTAAATGCTGCAGTCAAACCCGCATCCACCACTTTTGTTGGCAGCTCGTTCCACACTCTTACCATCCTCTGAGTGAAGTACCTCCCCCTCATGTTCTCCCTAAACATTTCACCTTTCACTCTTAGCACATGACCTCTAGTTCTAGTCTTACATAACCTCATTAGAAAAAGCCTGCTGCATTTACCCTATCCATAGCTTCATAATTTAATACACCTCTGTCACAGCTTCTCTCAGTCTATGTTCCAGGAAATATATTTCTAACCTATTCAACCTTTCCAGAAAACTCAGGTCCTCAAGTCCTGGCAACATCCTCGTAAATATTCTATAACTACCTTTCCAACATAATTTTCCAGTGGTCCGATATTCACTCTCGCCTCCCTTTTACACTTTATGTATTTGAAGGAACTTTTGGTATCCTCTTAAATATTATTGACTAGCTTACTTTCGTATTCCATCTTTACCTTCTTTATGATGTTTTTAGTTGCCTTCTGTTGGTTTTTAAAAGCTTCCCAATCCTCTTTCCCTCTAATTTTTGCTCTATTATATGCCCTCTCTTTGGCTTTTAGGTTGGCTTTGATTTCTCTTCTTAGCCATGGTTGTCATCTTTCCTTTTGAATAATTCTTCCTCTTTGGGATGTATATATTCTGCACCTTCTGAACTGCTTCCAAAAATTCCAGCCATTGCTGTTCTACCATCATCCCTGCTAGTGTTCTTTTCCAAACAATTCAGCTCTATGACTCTATGATGGGGTGGTGGGGTGGGGGGGGGGTGTGAAATCTCAGAGTTGTATTTTTGTATTGGTGGTGGTAGAGGCAGACACATCAGTGACATTAAAGAGACTCTTAGATAGGCACATGGATGATAGAAAGATGGAGGGCTGTGTGGGATTGAAATTAAAGAGTATTTAAAAGGTTGGCACAAAATGGTGAGCTGAAGGACCTGTACTAACATTTTTCTATCACCTAAGTGTCTCTTATATGACCCTAACATACCTGCCTCTACCTCCACCCTGGCAGCACGTTCCATGCACTCACCACTCTGTGTGTAAAAAAAAAACATCTTTGACATTCCCCCTATCCCTTTCTTCCAGTCACTTTAAAATAGTGCCTTCTCATATTAACCATTTCCACCCTGAGAGAGTGCCTCTGGCTGTCCACTCGATCTATGTCTCTTATCATCTTGTACATCTCTATCAAGTCATCTCTCATCCTCCTTCGCTCCAAAGAGAAAAGCTTTAGCTCACTCAACCTATCCTCATAAGACATGCTCTCTAATCCAGACAGCATCCTGGTGAATCTCCTCTGCACCCTCTCAAAAGCTTCCACGTCCTTCTATAATGAGGTGACCAGAAAGGAACACAATATTCCAAGCTTTATAGAGCATTACCTCACGGCTGTTGAACTCAATTCCTCGACTACTGAAGGCCAACACACCATACGCCTTATAAACCACCTATCAACTTGTGTAGCAGCTTTGAGGGACCTATGGACATGCACCTATACCTATCCTTGTCCAATTTATTCTTCCCATTTTCCCATGAACTCTTCCTTTGCCCCACCACCAGATTCTTCCACTCACCTGCACACTGGAGACCAGTTACAGGGCTGAATAAGTCTAGCAACCCTCAAGTCCTTGGGATGTGGGAGGAACCCGTTGCACCCAGAATAGACTCCTATGCTCGTGGGGAAAATGTAAACTGCACTCAGTTTCAGTCAAAGATCAGCAGGAGAGTTTGGACAGGCTAACTTGCTGTTAGCCTTTACATCATGAAGGATGCCACCCACTCTGCCTACGGACTGTTTGTTCCACTCCCATCAGGGAGGAGGCTATGTAGCATCCACACCAGGATCACTAGACTCAAGACAGTGATTTTCCCCAAGCCATCAGGCTAATCAACACCCCCACCCACTAACCCACCCTCCACACCCCCAACCACCACCATTTTATCATTTCCTGTCAGTCACCTTATGTGCAGACACTGCTGAACTTAGCATCACTTTATGGACATACAATCTATGTACATAAACTATCTTATGTATTTATATTTATTGTATTTTTATTATTATTGTGTTCTTTATCTTAGTGCATTGGATCCAAGGTAGCAATTATTTCACTCCCCTTTTACTCCTGTCTGCTGAAATGACATTAAACAAATCTTGAACCTTGATGGTGAGGTTCCACCCGGAGCAATAAACATGGGTCACATTATGTTTTTCACTGCAGAGATCAGTTCCATACCTGAATGTGTAAAATATACTTGTAAAGGAGCAGAAACATCCAAGTGTAGGGATGTGGTGAAATTGGGATTGAACCTGTACCATACCACTTCCTGCCAGCAGTACCTCTTCCAGCTTTATAGATGTGCCGGTATGGAGTGGCCATTGCACAGGATTGGAAAAAGCTATAGAAATTTGTAAACTCAGTCAGCTCCATCATGGACACTGGCCTCCTCAGCATTGAGGACACCTTTAAAGTGCAATGCCTCAAAAAGGCAGCATCCACCATTAAGGATCCCCACTAACCAGGACATGCCCTCTTCTCATTACCACCATCAGAGAGGAGCTACAGGAGCCTGAAGGCACACACACTGTTTTAGGCATAGCTTCTTCCCCTCTGCCATCAGATTTCTGAATGGACAATGAACCCATATACACCACCTCACTATTTATGTTTTCTTTTTGCACTACTTATTTAATTTATTTATTTATTTTAATTTTATATTATATTATATATGTATTTCCACTATAATATGAGAAAATCGGCAGGAGCTGGAAATCCAAGCAACACACACATAATGCTGGAGAAACTCAGCAGGTCAGACAGCATCTAGGAAAATAGCACCTTCAATGTTTCGGGCTGAAACCCTTCATCAGGACTGGAGAAAAAAGATGAGAAGACAGAGTAAGATGGTGGGGGGAGGGGAGGATGAAGTACAAGGTAGTAGGTGATAGGTGAAATCTGGAGAGGGGGAAGTGAAGTAAAGAACTGGGAAGTTAATTGGTGAAAGAGATAAAGGACTGGAAAGGGGGGAATCTGAAAGGAGAGAACAGAAGGCCATAGAAGAAAGGAAGAGAGGTGATGGGCAGGTAAGGAGATGAGGTAAGAGGGGGGAAATCAGGAATAGGGAATAGTGAAGGGGGAGTGCAAATACCGGAAGTTCAAGAAATTGATGTTCATGGCATCAGCTTGGAGGCTACCCAGATGGAATCCTTGCTAGACATGAGAAAGACGAAGAATCAACAATTGAAAGTATGGATCCGATGGAGGATAAAGTATCGGACAGGTCCATTGCAGGCAGTGGAGAGAGAACCCCGGAGTTGTGGAAGTGACTGGGATAGGGACACAAGGTATCTCCTCACAACAGAAAGTGTGGCGTGTAAAACGCGGTGGGAGAAGCAGTCGATTGAATGCAAGTACCTGGGATCCTCAGAGGGTCCGAATCGAGAAGCTTGGAAACAAATCTGGAGGCCATGTGGCACAAGCTGGCGGTAAAGACATGTTCCCAGGAAGGATACATGGCTGTGGTAGTGAGCACGTGGTTGAAGAGTTGGAGAGCAGCAGAGATCACAGAGGAGGAGCAGTGAAAGAGGGTTTCACTGGACTCCTGTCAGAGGGATGGTTTAAATTTCTTCAGGGTAAGCATCCCTGGAAGAAACTTTGCAGCGCAGTAATCCAATCATAAGCAAGATAAAATCTGCAGATGCTGGAAATCCAAGCACCACACACAAAATGCTGGAGGGCAATGGTCACTCCCTAATATACGTTTCTGTACATGAGGAACAAGAGACTGGAAGCATTGCAGATTGTGGGTCATTGAATAAAAATGGAGCACCTTCATTGCAGAGATCAGTTCCATTGCTCAATGTATAAAAGATCAGAAACATCCAAGTTGTGTTGCTGGGACATGGCGAGCTTCAAAGTAAATTTATTATCAAAGTACATGTATACCACCCTGAGATTCATTTCCTTGCAGCCATTCACAGTAGAACAGAGAATAGAATCAATGAAAAACTACACACAAAGACTGACAAACAACCAATATACAAAAGACAAACTACAAATACAAAATAATAATGTACTTTGAATTAATGAAAATTTGTAAGCACCAAACTGGACTAGTGCATCTTAGTGGACAATAGTTTTCATTTGGGGTCGACACATGTGTTATGTGGCTCTGCATAAAACCTGTGATTCAGATTTCTGGATCATTGGGAGTTCTTTTGGGGCAGGCGCGACCTATACAAAAAGGACGGGTTGCACTTGAATCTGAGGAGGACCAAAATCCTGGCAGGGAGGTTTGCTAGGCTAAACCTAGGAGAGCTTAAACTAGAATTACTGGGAACCGAACTGAAGAAACAGAGGAAGGGGCAGTTGGCTCACAAATAGAGAAAGCTTGTAGGTAGTGTGAGAGGGAGGATAGGCAGGCGATGGAGAAGGAATGCGCTCAGATGGTTTGAGATGTGCCTATTTTAATGCAAGAAGCATCACGAACAAAGCAGATGAGATTACAGCATTGATCAGTACTTGGAGCTATGATGTTGGGGCCATTATAGATACTTGGATGGCTCAGGGGCAGGAATAGTTACTTAAGAGTGCCAGGCTTTAGATGTTTCAAAAAGAACAGGGAGGGGGGCAAAAGAGGTGGGGGTCTGGCACTGTCAGAAATAGTGTCACGGTTGCAGAAAAGGAGCAAGTCATGGAGGGATTGACTATTGAGTCTCTGTGGGTGGAAGTTAGAAACAGGAAGGGGTCAATAACTCAACTGGGTGTTTTTTATAGACCACCCAATAGTAACAGGGTCATCAAAGAGCAGATAGAGAGACAGATTTTGGAAAGGTGTAACAATAACAGGTTTGTTGTGGTGGGAAATTTGAATTTTCCAAATATCGATTGGCATCTCCTTAGAGCGAGAGGTTTAGATGGGGTGGAGTTTGTTAGGTGTGTTCAGGAATGTTGCCTGACTCAGTATGTAGATAAGCCTACAAGAGGAGAGGCTGTCCTTGATCTGGTGTTGGGAAGTGAACCTGGTCAGGCGTCAGATCTCTCAGTGGGAGAGCATTTTAGAGATAGTGATCACAATTCTATCTCCTTAACCATAGCATTGGAGAGGGGTAGGAACAGACAAGTTAGGAAAGTGTTTAATTGGAGTAAGAGGAAATACCAGGCCGGAACTTGGAAGCATAAATTGGGAACAGATGTTCTCAGGGAAATGTCCCACAGAAATGTGGCAGATGTTTGGGGATATTTGCATGGCATTCTGCATAGGTACGTTCCAATGATACAGGGACAGGATGATAGGGTACAGGAACCATAGTGTACAAAGGCTGTTGAAAATCTAGAAAAAAGCTTACAAAAGATTCAAAAAACAAGGTAATGATAGTGATCTAGAAAATTATAAAGCTAGCAGGAAAGAGTTTAAGAATGAAATTAGGAGAGCCAGAAGGGGCCATGAGAAGGCCTTGGCAGACAGGATTAAGGAAAACCCCAAGGCATTCTAGAAGTATGTTAAGAGCAAGAGGATAAGATGTGAGAGAATAGGACCAATCAAGTGTGACAGTGGGAAAGTGTGCATGGAACTGGAGGAGATAGCAGAAGTACTTAATGAATACTTTACTTCAGTATTCACTATGGAAAAGGATCTTGGCGATTGTAGGGATGACTTAATGCAGATTGAAAAGCTTGAGCATATAGACATTAAAAAAAGAGATTGCTGAGCCTCTGGCAATGATCTTTGCATCATCAATGCAGACAGGAGAGGTTCCGGGGGATTGGAGGGTTGCAGATGTTGTTCCCTTATTCAAGAAAGGGAGTAGAGATAGCCCAGGAAATTATAGACCAGTGAGTCTTACTTCAGTGGTTGGTAAGTTGATGAAGAAGATCCTGAGAGGCAGGATTTATGAACACTTAGAGAGCATAATATGATGAGGAATAGTCAGCATGGCTTTGTCAAGGGCAGGTCGTGCCTTACAAGCCTGATTGAATTTTTTGAGTATGTAACAAAACACATTGATGAAGGTAGAGCAGTAGATGTCGTGTATATGGATTTCAGCAAGACATTTGATAAGGTACCCCATGCAAGGCTTATTGAGAAAGTAAGGAGGCATGGGATCCAAGGGGACATTGCTCTGTGGATCCAGAACTGGCTTGCCCACAGAAGGCAAAGAGTGGCTGTAGATGGGTCATATTCTGCATGGAGGTTGGTCACCAGTGGAGTGCCTCAGGGATCTGTCCTGGGACCCTTACTCTTGGTGATTTTTATAAATGACCTGGATGAGGAAGTGGAGGGATGGGTTAGTAAATTTGCTGATGACACAAAGGTTGGGGGTGTTGTGGGTAGTGTGGAGGGGCTGCCAGAGGTTACAGTGGGACATTGATAGGATGCAAAACTGGGCTGAGAAGTGGCAGATGGAATTCAACCCAGATAAGTGTGAAGTGGTTCATTTTGGTAAGTCAAATATGATGGCAGAATATAGCACTAATGGTTAGACTCTTGACAGTGTGGAGGATCAGAGGGATCTTGGGGTCCGAGCCCATAGGACATCAAAACTGCTGTGCAGGTTGACTCTGTGGTTAAGAAGGCATACGGAGTATTGGCCTTCATCGATCGTGGGATTGAGTTTAAGAGCCAAGAGGTAATGTTGCAGCTATATAGGACCCTGGTCAAACCCCACTTGGAGTACTGTGTTCAGTTCTAGTTGCCTCACTACAGGAAGGATGTGGAAGCCATAGAAGGGGTGCAGAGGAGACTTACAAGGACGTTGCCTGGATTGGGGAGCATGCCTTACGAGAATAGGTTAAGTGAACTCAGATTTTTCTCCTTGGAGCAACAGAGGATGAGAGGTGACCTGATAGAGGTGTATAAGATGATGAAGGGCATTGATTGTGTGGATAATCAGAGGCTTTTTCCCCAGGCTGAAATGGCTAACACGAGTGGGCACAGTTTTAAGTTGCTTGTAAGTAGGTACAGAGAGATGTTAGAGATAAGTTTTTTTTACACAGAGAGTGGTGAGTGTGTGGAATGGGCAGCCGGCGATTGTGATGGAGGTGGATACAATTGGGTCTTTTAAGAGATTCTTGGATAGGTACATGGAGCTTAGAAAAATAGAGGGCTATGGGTAACCCTCGGTTATTTCTAAAGTAAGTACATGTTTGGCACAGCATTGTGGGCCGAAGGGCCTGTATTCTGCAGTAGGCTTTTTATGTTTCTAAGAACAAAACAACAAGGCTTGTCAGCGTAATTAGTCACGGTCCAATAGGCTCCCAAGATATTGAAGGAAGGCCCTAGTTATTTTCACCGACACCAGTAACGGAATCAACTTTATGATCTTCATCCTTTGTTGGGATTGAACCTGCATCATACCAGTTCCTGCCAGCAATACCTCCTCCAGCCTTATCTAGATCAACTGGAGGAGGCAATGGACAGCAGTCAAGCTGTGGTTATTGCTGTGGCTTGCCTAGTCATCCTCCCTTAGTGGGAGGATAAAGATTGCTGGGAATAACATTGCCAAAACAACCCAAATAAACAATCAATAACAATACTCAGTCCCATTTACCCACTTAAGTCAAAAACCACAATCTCTTTGGAATGTATCTAACCACAACCTGGACTTGTTCATACTCCCTAGCTCACTGCCCTTATCAATTTGCTCATTCTATAAATCCATTGGTATACAGGGAGGCCTTCTGTTAGAAGAGGGGTTAATGGTAAGCCTCCATGTCATAAAAAAAAGGTTCAGAACTCCTGCGTTAGAATCTTTGGCCTTCATTTTGGGGAACATTACCTGAATCAGATCTGGTGAAGCACTTTAGCGTTAAGCACTTTAAAACCAGACCGTAGTCTCTCTGTAACTGAGGTTTTATAAGATATTGGTGAGATCGCACTTGGAGTATTGTGAGCAGTTTTGAACTCCTTATCAAGAAAGGATGTGCTGGCATTGGAGAGGGTTCAGAGGAGGTTCATAAGGATGATCAGAAGAATGAAAAAGTTAAGGACGAAGACACTTGATGGCTCTGGGCTGGTACTTGCTGGAATTTAGAAGAATGAGAAGGGATCCCATTGAAACATATTTATTATTGAAAGGCCTAGATATAGAGTGGATGTAGAGAGGATGCTTCCTGTAGTGGGGGAGTTAAGGACCAGAGGGCACAGCCTCAGAATAGAGTGATGTCCATTTAGAACAGAGATGAGGAAGAATTTCTTGTGGAATTCATTGCCACAGATGACAGTGGAGATTAAGTCATTGGGAATATTTAAAGAAGAGATTGACAGGTTCTTGATTAGGCAGGGTGTCAAAGGTTATGGGGAGAAGGCAGTAGAATGGGGTTGAGCGGGATAATAAATCAGCCATGATGGAATGGCAGACTCAATAGGCTGAACGGCCTAATTCTGCTCCTGTATCTTATGATCTTTTGTTTTTAAAAAATCAGACTGTGGCTCAGTTGGAAACACTTTATTGGCTTCACCCATTTGAGAAAGAAAGTAGTCTGACTTTGTAGTTCAGTACTGAGATCTGCAAAATGTGAGATGCTATTTGCATGTTCTCTTGGCTGCTCTGTCAAAAGAACTAAGTTCTCTTGGCTGCTCTGTCAAAAATATCAAGACACTGTGCTCAGGATCAGCCAAGGGAGCGAGTTCTTCCCGGTATCACAGCCTAAAACCCAACCCAAGATAGTCCATTGGTTTTAAGCTACGTGGATATTCTGAACATGTGAACAACATTTTAAAAAATCTGAATATTAGTTACACTTTAGCAAAACTGCTCAACCCTTTCCTCAGGATTTTGCCATTCTTTCCATCCAGGGCTAATGGAGCACACAGGGCGTGGAAGAGAATGAAAACAAGCCACAGCATAGTCTGCATTATCTGAAATCACTCCCTCCACCTTCAGCTGCAATTAGATGCCATCCACTCCCTTGGCTAATAGTGAGAGTGTGCAGCAGAGCCATGGATGCACCCAACACTGACTGCAAGTTAGGACCAGGAATACTTCCGTCTCTCCCTTGTGGAGATCAGAGCTATGAATGGGACAGGCCAGGTGCTTTCATGGCAGCAAAAAGAATATAGGACACAATGGTTAAGTTACTAGACTAATTACCCAAAGATTTGGACTATTGATCCACAGACAGAAGTTCAATTCCCACCAAATTCCCAGCATCCACCACTCTGTGTAAAAAAAACTTGCCCTCACATCTCCTTTGAACTTGCCTCCTCTCACTTAGAATGAACATAGAACATAGAAACCTACAGCACTTTACAGGTCCTTCAGCCCACAATGTTGTGCTGACCATGTAACCTACTCTAGAAACTGCCTAGAATTACCCTACCACATAGCCCCTTTTTCTAAGCTCCATGTACATATCTAAGGGTCTCTTAAAAGACCCGACTGTATCCACCTCCACCACCACCGCCGGCAGCCCATTCCATGCACCCACCACTCTTTGTGTGAAAAACTTACCTTTGACATTCCCTCCCATACGTACTTCCAAGCACCTTAAAACTATGCCCCCTCGTGTTAGCCATTTCACCCCTGGGAAAAAAAAAAGCTCTGGCTACCCAGACGATCAATGCCCCTTACCATTTTATACGCCTCTGTCAGGTCACCTTTCATCTTCCGTTGCTCCAAGGAGAAAAGGCCAAGTTCATTCAAACTATTCTCACACGGTACGCTCTCCAATCCAGGCAACATCCTTGTAAATATTTCAACGCTGGGAAAAAGATACTGTCTGCTCTATCTATCCCTCTCAAAATTCATCTTGCTCATTAAAGGAAATTGTTAAGATAGATACAATGGTATCATTTAAGAAGTCAAAGTAAATTTGTTGTCAAATTATGTACATGTGGGTGCATGGAACATGCTGCCAGCGGTGGTGGTGGAGGTGGATACAATAGGGTCTTTTAAGAGACTCTTAGATGGGTACATGGAGCTTAGGAAAATAAAGAAATACAATAGAATACATGAAAAATTATAGATAACAAAGACTGATAAACAACCAATCTGCAAAAGACAAATCATGTAAATAATACTGAGAACATAAGTTATAGAGTGATTCCATAAGTTGTGAAATCAGTTAGTGTTGAGCTGAGTGAAGTTATCCACACCGGTTCAGAAGCCTGATGGTCATAGAGTAATAACTGGTGGATAAGCACGTAGATAGGTCCACAGAGGGAGGGTTGAGTTCTTAGAGGGATATGAGCCGAATGCAGGAAATTAGGGCTAGATAGATGGGCACTGTGGTCAGCATGTATTTGTTGTACCAAATGGCCTGTATCCATGCTACATTGCTGTGTGACTCTATTGAATTCTCCTTGGGAAAGGAAACCTTCTGTCCCTTATCCAGCCTACATGTATGTCTTGACTCCAACCCTTGGAAATGGCTCGACAAGCAGTTGGGATGCCAACATTCTGTGATGGATGAGTGATGACAGCATCGCTGCAGACCTCAGTGACAAAAGAAAAGCCAATTGACCCATCAAAATTCTACCAGCTCTGTGCTCAAGATATCCAACAAATCCCACTGCCTCAGCCTCCAAGGTCTTTCCTTTTAAATTCTCCTTTAAATGTATTCCTAAAAAAAAACCCCCAACAATATATTTCACTTCCCAGCCACTCACTACATAAAATAAAAATTCTCCAGGTCATTTTTGTCTGGTCTGTCAATGGCCTTAATTTTTCATTTCCCTAATCTGTGTCTCCCGACATAAGGAACATCCAGAATCACTTTGGCTATTGGAACCTCCTGAGCCCACACTCAATCCCACTTCTCTAACCCAGGTTACCCTACCCCAAAATAGCCAGGACCTTCAAAGAGTAACACAACACAGAGACTAGCCTCGCAACTCAGTTCAGTTCATCATGCTAATTAAGATACCTACCTAATGAGCTAGTCTCATTTGCCTACATTTGGTCTAAATCCCTGTAGAGCTTTACAATCCACGTACCTGTCCATTTGTCATTGTACCTGCCTCAACCACTTCCTCAGGGAGCTTGTTCTCTGCATAAAATTACCCCTCAGGTCTCTTTAAAACTTCCTCCTCTCACCTTAAACCTATACCCCCTAGTTTTTGATATCCTTTCCCAGGGCGGTGGGGGGGGGGGGGGAAGAAAAGGTTTGTGTTAACCTACCTATGTCTCATGATTTTATAAACTTACATAAATCACTTTTCACCTTTTATATTCTAAGAAATAAAGTCCTAGTCTGCTCAATCTTTCCCCGTAACTTGGTCCTTCAAGTCCTGGCAACATGTTTGTAAATCTTTTTGGCAATATTTCCAGTTTGATAATGTCTTAGTGGATACAGCCCAGTCCATCATGGGTAAAGCCCTCCTCATTATTGGGCACATCTACAAGGAGTGCTATTGCAGGAAAGCAGCGTTCACCAGGGACTCCACCACCCAGGTCATGCTCTCTTCTCACTGCTACCATCAGGAAGAAAGTGCAGGAGCTTCAGGAGCCACACCACCATATTCAGGAACAGTTACAACCCCTCAATCATCAGGCTCCTGAACTGAAGGAGATAACTCAAATTCACTTGCCCCATCATTGAAATGTTCCCACAATCAATGGAGTCACTTTCAAGGACTCTGCATCTCATGTTCTCATTATTTATTATTATTTCTTTCTTTTTGTATTTACAGTTTGTTGTCTTTTGCGCGCTGGTTGTTCATCCATCTTTCATTGATACTATTATGTTTCTTGGATTTACTGCAAATGATCACAAGAAATTGAATCTTGGAGCTTATATGGTGACAATGTACTTAGACAATAAATTTACTTTGAACTTTCCTATAAACAGGGCAATCAAAACTCCACAGAAGACTCCAAGTGCGGAGTTTTCATTTGGGTATCACATGTCCAGCAATGACACCGAGTAGAAATATAAAACTTTATACACGAGTGTACTGTCAGCATAATGCTATTACAGTGTCAGGGACCAAGGTTCAATTCCACTGCCATAAAGAGCTTGTATATTCTCCCCATGACAAAGTAGATTTCCTCTGGGTGCTACATTGGTGCCATATGCATAGTGACACTTGTGGGCTGCCTCCAGCACTTCCTCGGACTGTGTTCATCTTTGACAGGAACAACACATTTCACTATATGTTTCAATATAGATGTGACAAATAAAGCTAATCTTTAATCTTTATAAGTTTAGAGAGGGAGGACTATGTCTTACTCTACCCTCTCCTTGTGCCAAACTGCCTCTGTAAATGGGCATTTGATAAAGCACTCGTCTCTGCTGCAGAGGTCTTCACGATCAACCATGGAATGGTTCTAGCAGGCACCAAGTCAGCATGATGTACAAGAAATGCGAGGGATGGAGCATCTCAGGAAGAAGCTGGGCTCCCTCATTCCCTATTTTGGAAATCACTTCTGACAAGTACGCAAAGCTCCTGTCAAAACACAGCACTAGCTGCCCACAGGCTTCAAAAGAAACGCTCCAAATAAACTAGTTAGGATCACCCAGTGTTATATGTTCAACACAGAGTTTTGGCCAATTCCAGCTTGCTCCCAAAAAAGGATGATAGGGCATATTTCAACAGCTCAGGAAGAAAATAAATCTGTAGACTGTAGCAAGCAAGAAGTGTATGGAACTTGTCAGGAATCATGCAAGCAGGGGCTGCCTAATTACACATAAAATTTTCAACAGATTTGTCTCCATTTCAAAGTTTTAACTGCCCCCCCGAGCAAAACATTGAAAATATTGTTAAATCTTCACAGCAAACCTTTTTATACCCACCTCCAAAGTGTTTAATTATCTGTGCAAAGACAGATTTGAACCCCGTTGTAACCTCACCTCTCACTTGGGAATAGTTTCAGTGAGATATCAGACATTCACTGGTTGAAATGTCAGTCAACTTTTGGAGTACGAGAGGGCAGCCAGGCACTGAGGATTAGGCATTTCAGTACTTAAATTCAGGAAAAATCAAAAAGGAAAAACAAAGTCATCACAAATAGGAGAATATCTGCAGATGCTGGAAATCCCAGCAACACACACAAAATGCTGGAGGAACTCAGCAGGACATGTAGCATCTATGGAAATGTCGACATCTACAGCCGATATGTCGGGCTGAAACCCTTCATTAGGACTTGAGAAAAAAAGATGATAAGTCAGATTAAGAAGGTGAGGGGAGTGGAAGAACCACAGAGTGATAGGTAAAACTAGGTGGGGGGTGGAGGGGCGAAGTAAAGAACTGCGAAGTTGATAGCTGACAGAGATACAGGGCAGGAGAAAGGGGAACCTAATATGAGAGGATAGAAGGCCAAGGAAGGAAGAGACGGTGGTGGAGCAGCAGATGCAGATGATGGGCTGGTAAGGAGATCACGTGAGGGGGGTGGAATGGGATTGGGGAATGGTGAAGGGGGGGGCCATTAGCAGAAGCTTGAGAAATCAATGTTAGAGGCTACCCAGATGGAATATAAGGTGTTGTTCCTTCAACCTGAGAGTGGCCTCATCGCAGCAGTAGAGAAGGCAATGGAGTGACATGTTGGAATGGGAATGCGAAGTAGAATTGAAATGGATGGCCAACGGGAGACCCTGCTTTTTCTGATGAACAGAGTGTATGTGCTCACGAAGCAGTCTCCCAATCTATGTCGGGTCTCATTGATATACAGGAGGTCACACTGGGATTACCAGAATGGGTGAAGTGTCACTTCACCTGGAAGGATTGTTTGGGCCCTGAATGGTAGTGAAGAAGGAGGTGTAGGGGCAGATGTAACACTTGTTCTGCTTACAAGGATTAGTGCCAGGAGGGTGATCAGTGGGGAGGGACGAATGGACAAGGGAGCAGTGTAGGGAGCGATCCCTGTGGAAAGCAGAAAGTGGGGGAAGAAGGAAAGATGTGCTTGGTGGCTGGTATTTTTGCATTTGGCAGGGCATACCTGCCAATAGAGGCGTTTGGCATACCTCTTCCCACCCTGCCACATGCAAAAATGTTATTCCCTATTCCCAGTTCCTACATCTCCACCACATCTGTTCCCAGGATGAGGCTTTCCGTTCCAGGACATCTCGAATGTCCTCTTTCTTTAAGGATCGTGGTTTCCCTTCTGCCATCACCAATGATGCCCTCACCTGCATCTCCTCCATTTCCCACACTTCAGCCCTCACCTCATCCTCCCATCACCTCAACAGGGTCTGAGTTCCCCTTGTCCCCACCTACCACCCCACCAGCCTCCGGATCCAGCAAATTTTTCTTCCACTACTTCTGCCACCTTCCCCCACTAAGCACATCTTTCCCTCCCTACTTTCCACAGGGATTGTTCCTTCCGCGACTCCCTGGTCCACACGTCCCTCCCCATGGATCTCCCACCTGGCACTTATCCCTGCAAGTGTAAGTGCTACACCTGTCCCTACACCTCCTCTCTTACCACCATTCTGGGCCCCAAACAGTCCTTCCAGGTGAGGCAACACTTCACTTGTGAGTCTGTTGGGGGTCATCTATTGCATCCGGTGCTCCTGGTGCAGCCTCCTCTACATCGGCGAGACCCGATGCAGATTGGGGGACCGCTTCGTCGAGCACCTCCGCTCCGTCCGCCACAACAGACAGGATCTCCCGGTTGCCACTCACTTCAACTCTCCTTCACATTCCCATTCAGATATGTCCATACATGGCCTCCTCTACTGCCACGATGAGGCCAAACTCAGGTTGGAGGAGCAACACCTCATATACCGTCTGGGTAGTCTCCAGCCCCTTGACATGAAAATTAAATTCTCCAACTTCCAGTAATTTCCTCCCTCTCCCTTCCCCCATCTCAGTTTCACTCTGCCTCCTCCTCCAGCTGCCTATCACCTCTCTCATGATTCTGCCTTCTTCTACTACCCATAGTGCTTTCCCCTTACATTCCTTCTTCACTTTTCCTGCCTATCCATTCCCTGCTTCTCCTTCCCCACCCCTTGATCTTTCCTCTGATTGGTCTTTCAACTGGCACCTACCAGCCTTCTCCTTCCTACCCTCCCCCAACCTTCTTTATAGGGCCCCTGCCCCCTCTCTCTTCAGTCCTGACGAAGGGTCTCAGCCCGAAACATTGACTGCTCATTTCCACGGATACTGCTCGACCTGCTGAGTTCCTCCAGCGTGTTGTGCCTTACATGTATTTACTTCAGGAATTACCTAGAGTTACCTATAGCCCTCTATTTTTCTAAGCTCCATGTACTTATCCAGGAGTCCTTAAAAGACCCCATCGTATCTGCCTCCACCACCGTTGCCAGCAGCCCATTCCACACGCTCTCCACTCTCTGCATAAAAAACTTACCCCTAACATCTCCTCTGTGCCTACTTCCAAGCACCTTAAAACTGCGTCCTCTCGTATTAGCCATTTCAGCCCTTGGAAAAAGCCTCTGACTATCCACATGATCAATGCCCCTCATCATCTTATACACCTCTTTCAGGTCACCTCTCACCGTCGTTTGCTCCAAGGAGAAAGGCCAAGTTCACACAACCTGTTCTTGTAAGGCATGCTCCTCAATCCAGGCAACATCATTGTAAATCTCCTCTGCACCCTTTCTGTGGCTTCCACATCCTTCCTGTAGTGAGGTGACCAGAACTGAGCACAGTATTCCAAGTGGGGTCTGACCAGGGTCCTACATAGCTGCAACATTACCTCTCGGCTCCTAAATTCAATTCCAAAATCTTAATTATAATTAGGTAATCTTAGAATCATTTTTTAAAAGCACGATTTTTAGCTAATTTTCTTTAAAACACCTCAGAATAAGAGCTTCCTTTTGTTCCCTAAGCTACCAGAAAGTACATTTATAAGCATGCAGTCAGAATATTTACCAATAATTACCAAAACACACTTTATAATACATACCCAGTTTACTTAATTTGAAAAGTTAGACCAGAGTTAATTAACTCTGTTACTAACCCATCCCTCAACTTCCTCATCCAGGTCACTTATAAAACTCACCAAGAGAAGTGGTCCCAGAACAGATCCCTGAGGCACACCACTGGTCACCGACCTCCATGCAGAATATGACCCATCTACAACCACTCTTTGCCTTCTGTGGGCAAGCCAGTTCTGGATCCACAAAGCAAGGTCCCCTTGGATCCCATGCCTCCTCACTTTCTCAATAAGCCTTGCATGGGGTACCTTACCAAATGCCTTGCTGAAATCCATATACACTACATCTACTGTTCTTCCTTCATCAATGTGTTTAGTCACATCCTCAAAAAATTCAATCAGGCTCGTAAGGCACGACCTGCCCTTGACAAAGCCATGCTGACTATCCCTAATCACATTATACATCTCCAAATGTTCATAAATCCTGTCTCTCAGGATCTTCTCCATCAACTTACCAACCACTGAAGTTAAATCACATTTAACAAGAACCTGGATGCGCTCTTGAGATGATCATAAGGCTCTGATACCAAGAACCATTCAATGCTGGGTCACACGAAGAACGCCAATTGTTCCAATTCTGCTGCCACACTCAGTGGCCACTTTATTAGGCACACCTAAACATCTGCTCGTTAATTCAAATATCTAATCAGCCAATCATGTGACAGCAACTCAATGCATAAAAGCATGCAGACATGGTCGAGAGGTTCAGTTGTTGTTCAGACCAGACAACAGAATAGAGCAGAAATGTGATCTAAATCACTTTGACCATGGAATGATAGTTGGTGCCAGACGGGGTGGTTTGAGTGTCTCAGAAAATGCTGATCTCCTGGGATTTTCACGCACAACAGTCTCTAGAGTTTACAGAGAGTGGTGTGAAAAACAAAAACAAAAAAAATCCAGTGAGCTTTGTGGGTGAAAACACCTTGTTAATGAGAGAGATCAGAGGAGAATGGCCAGACTGGTTCAAGCGAACAGGAAGGTGACAGTAACTCAAATAACCACACGGTACAACAGTGGTGTGTAGAAGGGCATCTCTGAATGCACATGCTGAACCTTGACATGGATGGGCTACGCAGGAGACCATGAGACATACACTCAGTGGCCACTTTATTAAGTACTTCCTGTATCTAATAAAGGGGCCACTAAGTGTATGTCTCATGGTCTTATAATAGCAAGGTGCTGTGGGAGCAAGCTGGATGAAGAGATTTATCTTGCAGAGATTGTATGCCTTAGTGGAAGAACACAGAATGGCACAACAGAGGAACAGGCCCTTTGGCCCACAATGTTATGCTGAAATAATGAAATAATTAATTGTAAGTCTACTAAGTTATTCCCTTCTGCCTACACAAGTGCAAAGCCCTCCATTCTCTGCATATTCATGTGAATCAGATCTGGTTTATTATCATTGGCATACAGTACTTTGTGAAATCTGTTGCTTACGGCAACAATAAAGTGCTTGGGAAGACTGGATTGAGGAGGTGATCAAGCGCAAGGAGGCCAAATACCAGGAGCTGGTAGAGCAGTGCCAGAGACCGGGCTGGAGGGCATATTGTGAACCTATAGAGGTGAGGTGTAGAGGTTTTACTGGCTACTCATTCTGCAGGGCCTACTCCCTCCTTGAGGCTGCAAAGAAAAGGGCCATCAGGAATGTCACAAAGGCTGCTGAGTAATCTTAAGATGGCTGTGGAGCAAGAGGTGTGACCCATGGACCAATGTTGCTGGGACACAAGCCAAGGCCTGATCAATCCTGGCTGGGTCACCTGGGCAAGAGTGTCTGATGTTGAAAGACCCGAAGCACCCGATGAGCCCAAGAAGCATAAAAGCAGGAATTCTGAAGTGTCCATTCAGAAAACTGATGGCAGAGGGGAAGAAGTGGTTTCTAAAATGTTATGTGTGTCTTCAAGCCCCTGTACGTCCTCTCTGATAGTAGCATGAGGAGAGGGCATGTTCTGGATGATGGGGGTCCTTAATGATGGTTACTACCTTTTTGAGGCATCGCCTTTTGAAGCTTTTCTTGATGGAGGGGAGGTTTGTGCCTATGATGGAGCTGGCTGGGTTTATAAGCCTCTGCAGCATTTTCCAATCCTGTGCAGTGGCACCTCCATACCAGATGTGCTTATCTAAGAACTTCTTAAACACCCCTGTCATATTAGCCTCTCCTACCACCCATTGCAGCACATCCCAGGCATCCACCGTGTTAAAAAAAAGCTTGTCTCACACATCTCCTTTGAACTTGCCTCCTACCACCTTAAATGCACGCCCTCTAGAACTAGACATTTTGACCCTGGGACAAAGATTACTGGCTGCCTCCTCTACCTATACCTCTGGACAAACTTGGGTTGTTTTCTACGGAGCTGCAGAGGAGACTTGAAAGTTTATAAGATTCAACCTCTCCTCACAGCAAATGCTCTCTAATCCAGGTAGCATTCTGGGAAACCTCTTCTGCACCCTCTGCAAAGCCTCCAAATCCTTCATATATTGGGGAAAGCACTGATGATAACGCAGCTCTATCACTAAGGGTGTGTAAATGCAAAGCATTAACTACTGAGAACAAGAGAAAATCTGTAGATGCTGGAAATCCAAGCAACACACACACAATGCTGGAGGAATTCAGCAGGCCAGGCAGCATCTAGGAAAAGAGTACAGTTGACGTTTCAGGCTGAAACCCTTTGGCAGGACTCATTTTTCAGAGGTTAGTCAAACCTCATTGGCTGCCAAGGTTTGAGTAACCTCTGAAAAAAGTGAACACCTTCCCACATCTCAGAAGTCACTTCACATCAAAGGGAGACCTTGATGAAATTCAATTGGTTTTAATGCACCAGAACAGCTTCTGGTCAATTGAAGGAAAAGGTGCTTGAGGACTCCGCACAAAACTCATTGCTTAGTAGGCAGCACCCTGGCTGGACTCTGCCCTTTCATGAGCTGCAACTGGTATCTCAAGGCACTGGATATAAAACACCATCTCCACAAGGCTCCCCTCTATCTGTCTGATCTAAGCCAGACACGAGAGCATGAACACATCACAGCTTTAAAATTGGGATTCAATCCCCACCACTATCTGTAAGGAATTTGTACCTCCTCCCCAGGTGCTCTGCTTTCCTCCCACATCCCAAAGACACACAGGTTCAGGTTAGTGAGTTGAGGGTGTGCTATTCTAGTGTTGAAGCATGCCAACATTTGTAGGCTACCCCCAAAACATCCTCAACACAAATGGCACATTTCACTGTATGCTTCGATGTACACGTGACAAAGCTAATCTTTCTTAATCCTGTGCACCCAAGTCTCTTTCAAACTCCTTCCCTCCATAGATTCTGCCTAACCTGCTGAGTTCCTCCAGTATATTGTGTATGTGCACTATCCTTTTAAGTAGTTTTAAACAAGTTAGTCAACTGACGTACTCTGTGTCAGTTTAACTACTAGTTCACCACCCCATTGACATTTAGAAGCATGATTGTGCTTAAAATTAGAACAGCCAAATTGTATGCTGGATCTCAGTGGGATTAAACTCCTCTGTCAATTGCATGTGTAAAGGGGGTTTCTTCTTTTTCTTTGTTACTGCATATTTTAATCAAAAAGCTTCTTTGCTTTGTTAAAAGTAGGAATGCTTCTTTGTTACGAGAGAGTGCTGGAAGCTTGTTTGGGTTAAAATTTATTGATAACGAGAATTGTATTCCTTTGTAAACCAATTGGGATTAATGTTGTTCTTTCTTCTGAGTCTGTAAGCTATTGTTCGTGGGCTTTTGGGGAGATCGGCATGAGGGGGTGAGAAAGAGAGGACGCGATGCTGTAAGCTGGGCGAGGAACGGACCCCAAGCAGGGGTCCAAGGCCAGGAGGTACCCCAAGGAGAGGAGATAAAGATAGATGTGCTTGGTTGACCACTTCGGGTGGTCCTGAGCTGCGAGTCGAGGAGTTTGGAGGGGATCGAATGGTGGCCAGAAGACTTAGTTAATTCAGCTCCAACGGTTGTGCACGAAGTGATTTGGACTTTGATGAGTTTGGCGCCTTTACTTTCTTTTCCTTCATATATACTGTATTGTTATTAATCACTTAAAGTAATCTTTATAAATTGTAATCATTTAATCGCATATGGTGTCCTGTCTGTTTTTTGGCGAGGCGGGGACATCACACAGCATCCACACCAGCTGATTACCTAGTTTGGCAGGGCCGAAGGCTGCTCTCCCTAGACGAGAACGAGGCGACCCAGGGGGTTACACATGACTTGTATTCATTTCCAATGGGAATCTGGTGTTTCACAGCTGATAAAGAATAAATGGCCAGTTTACTGATGAAGGACAAGATAAGTACATTTGTGGCATGGTAGCAGGTAGCTATTACAGCACCAGTGACATGGGTTCAATCCTTGCTGCTGTCTGCAAGCAGCTTGTATGTTCTTCCTGTGACTTCTTATATTTCTAATGGGTGCTCTGGGTTCTTCCCACAGTCTAAAGATGTATGAATTACTAGGTTAATTGGTCACATATTAACCTGTTGAACATGAAGTAAATAATTTCACATTCAATATTATTTATAACAACACATATTCTCTATTTATGACTTGTTTATTGATTTTTTTGTATTCACAGTTTGTCTTCATTTGCACATTAGGTGCTTATCTGTGTGTAGTTTTTCCATTGATTCTATTTAAAACTTGTTCGACTGTGAATGCCTACAAGAAAATATATCTCAGGTGTTACACCTGCAGCCCCCTCCTTTTTGAGAATCGCAGGATCGCTATTGATTTAGGTCAGGAGACCCAGGAAATGAGCGTTTGGAATGTCTTGACCCCCCCCCCCCCCGGCGATATAAAGCTACGGGAAACGGCCATTGTCTCTTGGAGACGGGATTGTGTATTACAATACTGTGCTACATGGAAGCCCTTAGGCAAAGTGGGCTGGTTGAGGGAGGAATTGCATCATCCCAACCTGATTGACATCTGAGACCCTGTGAGTCAGGATAAAAGAGGGTCTGTGGGAACAGCCCCTCAGATGCACCAGAAGAAACGCTAGCGATCCCGTAATAGCAGAAGCCGGTGGGGGGGGGGGAGGCCACGTGCGTTCGGTTCCATTTGCCCCGGAACCGGTGTCCTTTACCGCGGAAGAACAGCTTTTAGCTAACAACGGGGAAACCAACTCCCAACGACTCTCGAAGGACTGACATCATAAAAGGACTGGGCAAGTTTTAACCCGTCTTTCTCTCAAACCAAAACGCTGCAGCTTGAACAAACTAACAGTGACTGTTATATTTCCATCGGACAATACATTATCACCTAGACAACGATAGAGCTATTTTTTATTGATTATTATTATACCCGCGCTTTTAGATTTAGTATTGACGACGTATATTATCTGTATGTTTGCATTGATATTCTTTTGTGTATTTTTATCAATAAATACTGTTAAAATAGTACCATCAGACTTCAACGGACCTCTCTATCTTTGCTGGTAAGTGACCCAGTTACGGGGTACGTAACAACCTGGGATTCTCGTCTCGGGATTTGATACCAAATTGGAGGGCCAGTGAATCGGGCTTGTAAGAAACCAGCAAAGATGGACGTGGGTGAATTTATAGAAAACCCGACTCTGGAGGCGCTAGAGGCGGCCACCAAATCAGACTTGATAAATTTGGCGAAGGGGTTAAACCTCGCAGAGGTGAGGTTTTCAATGAAAAAGCGGGAGGTGCGAAAGGCAATCACTCAGTATTATATTGGGAAGAATGTGTTTGCAGTTGAGGTATTGGAAAATATCCCTGAAAAGGTACTGGCTAGTGGGACGGCTCAGTTAGAGTTGGAGAAATTAAGGTTGGAACATACAATTAAGTTAAAGCAGCTGGAAGCAGCTGAGAAGGAGAAAGAAAGAGCCGAGAAAGAGAGAGAGAGAGCCGAGAGAGAGAGAAGGAGAAAGAAAGGGCCGAGAGAGAAAGGGAGCATGCGCTCCAGCTAAAGGAGTTAGAGGTGAAACAGGAGCTGGAAAGAGCTGAGAAACAAAGAGAGCATGAAATTCAGTTAAAACAGCTAGAAGCAGCTGAGAAAGAGAAAGAGAGAGCCGAGAAGGAGAGGGAGTATGGGGAGGCAGAGAAACAAAGGAAACATGACTTGGAGATGGAGAAGTTAAGGCAAGGGTGAAGAGATCAAGGGTCAGACCGAGAGGAGAGGTTTAATGTTAGTTGGGAGTTGAGGTTAGTACCTCCGTTCGAGGAGACAGATGTTGATAGTTATTTCTTGCTTTTTGAAAAGGTGGCAGTGAATCAGAAGTGGCCCAGAGATCAGTGGGTGGCATTGTTACAAAGTGTGTTAAAAGGGAAGGCACAGCGGGCATATATGGCGTTGTCCATGGAGGAGGAAGAGGAGAAGAGTTATGACAAAGTAAAGGTGGCCATTCTCCGGAGTTATGAGTTAGTACCTGAAGCGTATAGACAAAAGTTCAGAAATTTGAAGAAAGGGTGGAATCAGACGTATACCAAATTTGCCTATGAGAAGGGTGTGCTCTTGGATCGTTGGTGCACAGCAGAGATAGTGGCAGAGGATTATTGGCGTCTCAGGGAGTTAATTCTGATTGAGGAATTTAAAGGTTGTGTTTTGGAGGATATCCATATGTATTTGAATGAGAAGCCGAGTAAGTCCATCTCAGAACTTGCTAGGTTCGCAGATGAATATGGACTAACCCACAAATCAAAGTTTTCCTCGAATAAAAGTTCCCAGAGAGACCGTGGGAACGATAGAGAAAGCCCGCCGGCTGAGGCAGAGGTCCCGCCGGGAGCTAGTGGTAAGAGTGGGGAGGAGAGGCAAGACGGCCAGAGATTTCCGGGCTTGACCTGTTTTAATTGTGGAAAGGGGGGGGCATATTGCATCTAGGTGCTTTGCTCCGAGGAAAGAGACAGGAAAAGGGAAAGCAGCAGTCCCTATCGGATGTGCCGTGGTAATCAGTAAATCGACAAGAGAGCCCTGGGTAGACAGAGTACGAGAAGGGTCTGAGACTTGTATGTCAAAGGGAACCGTGTCTGTGAGGGAGGGAGACACACCAGTTCCAGTACGGATCCGGAGAGATACGGGGGCTGAGCTATCATTGATCAGTAGTAAGGTACTAGATTTTGGTCGCAAGAAGGGAATGGTAGCTGTGTAAGGAATAGGAAAAGGGACGGAAATGGTGCCCTTACATCGGATCATTATGGATTGTGAGCTGGTGTCTGGACCAGTTGAAATAGGGATGCGCTCAGAATTCCCAAGAACTGACGCGGACGTCCTTCTCGGTAACGATTTAGCAGGTGGTAAGGTTTGGGCAGCAATGACGCTGACAAGCCGGCCGGTGAGTGTTGCGGCCCCGCCCCTAGATTCCAAGATCTATCCCGTATGCGCGATCACTCGCAGCATGTCGAGAAAGGCAGCTAAGAAAGGGAGCAGTTTAAATCAGGCCAGTATCGATTTGGCCAAGACGTTTTTACCGACCCTGTACCATGAGGGTTTAGAGGGTGGTAAAACGAAGAGTAGTAAAGTGAAAGACAGTAAGGGAGAGGAGGCAGACTGGCCCTTAGCGAGGAGAAGAGCTCTAGAGGCCGAAAATAAAGATGAGGAGCAGATAGAGCTGTTAATAGGTCCAGAGTTGGACATGGATGATCTGTCTGGTTTGGCAGAACTGTTTGAAGAAGTTGAAAATTCTAAAGGTGTTCCCAATAATGAAATGAGGGCAGTCCTAGATGAAAAGGGTGCCCTCACCTTGAGGAAGTCTGCTGGGTTTGCAGATGAGGTTGTTTCAGCCCGCGGAGTTGAGTTTACTCCGGAAGGGAGTTGCCAAGAGAGTAGCTGGGAGAATCTGGGGAATTTAGACTTTGGACCAGGTACGGGTATCGAAAGCCTGAAAGAGGCCAATGGCCCGTTTGAGTGTGTCCAAGATGGGGATGCACGTGGTACTGAACCTAGTAATGGAGCTCAGAAGAAGTCTGAGGTATTTGATTCAGTTGAAAAGGGAGGCCGTCCTTGTGGGTCAGATAGACTTGGTTCAGTGAAGAAAGGGTTAACCTTGGTAATAGTGGGAAGTGAGAGTTCCCAGGTGTTTGTGCTCGATGGTGTGTTAAAAGTTAATGCAGAGATCAAAAGTGGGGAGATGACTATTATTAATGAAGGAAACGGGGAAATATGTGGTTCCCAAATCGAATGAAAAGAATTTAAAGCCTGCGGATCGCCTACAGATTGAGTTGGAAGATGATGTTGGGGCCCCCATGCTATTGTTATTCCAGAGTGTGGTGTGAAAAGGCAGAATTTGAAATGCTGCTTGAACAAAGAATTCGAACTGAAAACTAATAGCCTGAAGGGTCCTGAAGAGAAAGCTAGCAACCTGTGTAAAATTAAAGAATTGGGTGGAAAGTCAGAAGATGGTCTAAGTTTGGGACACGGCGTTGATAAAATAACTCCTATGGAAGAAGCAGGCGAAAGCCTATTTCGCCAGGGTACCCAAGCTCCCCATGTGGGAATTAACCGGAAAAGAGGCGAGGGTTAATGGGGACGCCATTTTTAAATAGCAAAAGCCGGTTTTACGGGATTTCGACAAAGCATGTGAATAATAAAGACAACCCCATGGAAGTCTGCCTGTTAACTTTGAAAGCAACAGAAAGATTAGTATTTGCATGAACTTTTGTAGTATACAAATAAGCTAAGATCACAACTCTTTAGCTTTTGTTTGCTGAAGGAAAGAAATAAGAATAGGTGGTTACTAAATTGAAGTCTGATGCTACAAGACTTTAGTAAGGTATAAGATGTTAAGATATTAAAGGAAGTGACACTGTAATCGTTAACTGTTTAGATGCTGAATTGAATGTATAACTGTATTACTCTGTAGTGAAAAGGAAAAGCTTTTGTATTGGGTTAGATTCTAAAATCCTGTAAGACTCTGTACTACTTCGTTTTCACCGCTGGTGAAAACGCTTTGAAGAAAGGGGGTGTTACGCCTCCTTTTTGAGAATCGCAGGATCGCTATTGATTTGGGTCAGGAGACCCAGGAAGTGAGACAGAGACGTTTGGAATGTCTTGTTCCCCCCCCCCACCCCCCGGCGATATAAAGCTACGGGAAACGGCCATTGTCTCTTGGAGACGGACTTCTGTATTACAATACTGTGCTTCGTGGAAGCCCTCAGGCAAAGTGGGCTGGTTGAGGGAGGGATTGCATCATCCCAACCTGATTGACATCTGAGACCCTGTGAGTCAGGATAAAAGAGGGTCTGTGGGATCAGCCCCTCAGGTGCACCAGAAGAAACGCTAGCGATCCCGTAAGAGCAGAAGCTGGTGGTGGGGAGGCCACGTGCATTCGGTTCCATTTGCCCCGGAACCGGTGTCCTTTACCGCGGAAGAACAGCTTTTAGCTAACAACGGGGAAACCAACTCCCAACGACTCTCGAAGGACTGACATCATAAAAGGACTGAGCAAGTTTTAACCCGTCTTTCTCTCAAACCAAAACGCTGCAGCTTGAACAAACTAACAGTGACTTTTATATTTCCATCGGACAATACATTATCACCTAGACAACGATAGAGCTATTTCTTATTGATTATTATTATACCCGCGCTTTTAGATTTAGTGTTGACGACGTATATTATCTGTATGTTTGCATTGATATTCTTTTGTGTATTTTTATCAATAAATACTGTTTAAATAGTACCATCAGACTTCAACGGACCTCTCTATCTTTGCTGGTAAGTGACCCAGTTACGGTGTACGTAACGCAGGGTAGTATATGGTGACATATACATACATATATAAAAAATTTACTTTGAACTTTAATTTCAGGTTCAGCAATAAACAAACTTGCACTGATGGGCAGTCCCCTTAAACCTGTTCTACAAATTCAGAAAGAGGAAGTGCAATCACAATGTTTCAGCCAGAATGCAGGTGATTGAGAAATACCTCTGCCAATCAAGCTTAAAACATAGAATTGGGTTCCCCCCCCCTCTCAAGATACCAGCACCAACAGTCCCTTGTGTCTCCAACAAACAATTTCCTGGAGGAATTCAGCAGATTGAGCAGCATCTGTGGGAGAAAGGAGATGTTGTTGTTTTAGGCCAAAAGCCTGCATCAACTTTGTACGAGTCCTGATGCAGGGATTCTGGAACATTACCAATTCCTTTCCTCCCAACAGACACTGCACGACCCATGGTTCTTCCCGAAGAATGTTTGTTGCTCCTCAATATCTTTGCCTTTCAGCAATCTGAGTAAAGTCAATGCAGATAATTTTTCAACAAAAACTCCCTAAACTACTCTTTCCTGCATTTACTGTTTTTGTCCATGGAGAAAGGCAAAAAGTTGGAACAAGGTGGGGGGTGGGTAAGGAGGGGAAGTTGCAGGTGATAGCTGAGACCAAGTGTGAAGGAAGGTGGGTGGATGGGTGGGAGAGGAATGAAGTGAGAAGCTGGGAGGGGATAGGTGGAGGAGATAAAGGGCTGAAGATGGAATCTGAGAGGAGAGGACAATGGACCATGGAAGAAGAAGGGAAAGGAGTGGAACCAGAGGGAGGTGATGAGCAGATGAGGAAAAGCAATGAAGAGGGAGAAATTACTGAAAGTTAAGAGATATCGATGTTCCATGTTATCAGATTGGAGGCAACCCAAACAGACTAACTTGGATAGGCATCTTGATATAAAAAAAAAGCTGTAGAAGTCTATGACTGCATCTCTGGTACTGCAAGCTCCCCTCTACAGGTCAACAGCATGTGAAATCTGCAAGTTTCTGGAGTGCACCTTAAACCAGAACCCTCTCATTATGGCTAAAGAGAGGGTTAAAATGGATCATATTGTGAAACAGGTGAATTGCTATTTCCAGCAGCAAGACAGTATGCCCTGTTCCTTGCTCCAAATCACAGTGCAAATTTACTGCATTTGGAGCAAACTGTTGTTTCAGCTGGAGAGAGCAAACAGGCAGCATGGTCCCTTTTAGACTAGAAAACAATATTTACATTTAGGGAGTGTTTTTTTCATTATTTGCTATTTTGACAGATGAATTTGGCAGGGAGAGATTACTTGAGGGCCAGGCTGTGTCCTGATGCATTTATCAACGTTAAAACCGCAGCAAACAAGTTCCTCAAAACACCAAGAAAGGATGTAGACAGGTTTTGTCTCTTTCATCCCATTGCCCGTCTCAAAAGGCAAGGTTCAGAGTTCCACATTTTCATAAACTTATTGAGCATAGGCACACAGAAATGAGATTCAGACACTCCAAACTTGAAGCTATCTCAACAACAGCTTGTGTTGACAAGGCTCCAAGAAGAAGTTCCAAGACACTTGACATGGGAGTAATCAGTAAAGCCCTACTCTGTCCCAAACTCTGCCAGCAGTGGAATCTTCACCTCCCTCAACTTACTCTCTCCTCGAAAAATTACACTCAGTGGCCACTTCATTAGGAACAGGAGTGGAATGTGGTGTGGTCTTCTGCTGCTGTACACATCCACTTCAAGGTTCAACGTGTTGTGCAATCAGGGATACCCTTCCTCACTCACTGTTGTAACGTGTGGTTATTTGAGTTACTGTCACCTTCCTGTCAGCTTGAACCAGTCTGGCCATTGTTTTCACCCACAGAACTGCTGCTCACTGGATGCTTTTTGTATTTCACACCATCCTCTGTAAACTCTAGAGACTGTTGTGTGTGAAAATCCCAGGAGATCAGCAGTTTCTGAGATACTCAAAACACCCTGTCTGGCACCAACAATTATTCCACTGTCAAACTCACCCAGATCACATTTCTTCTCCATTCTGATGTTCAGTCTGAACAAAAACTAAATCTCTTGACCATGTCTGTATGCTTTTATGCATTGAGCTGCTGATTAGATATTCGCACTAACATGTAGGTGTACATGTGAGCCTAAGAAAGTAGCCACTGAGTGCAGAATCTTGAACCCAAAGCTCCACATCATATAACTTTGCTTCTGTTTTGTTAAAAAGTAGTGAATAAAGTCTCACTGGACAGTAGTGGGATATTGGACAGGTAGCAGACTGCCAGACAAGCCTTCATAGCCATTGCACAATGGGGCGAACAAAATTTGGCCACTGGCCTCTACTCATTGTGTTCTACAATCAGTTCTTATCTGAAGCAAAATATTTTCAAGAGTCTGTACTTTGGACCTTGAGACAAAGAGAACAATGTTCACTTACTGTTTGTGCTTCAGTTTGCAAGGAGTGTTGGCGTGGTAACTTAATGGGGCCAAACATGCAAGGACCAGGTGTCTGAGGGCAGGGCAGGGGCTGGGTATCCTGTGGTGAGTGACTCACTACCCAACAGCCCAGTGCCTAGGACCAGAGGACACAGTCTCAGAATAGAAGAATGTCCTTTGAGAAAGAAATGAGGAATTACTTTAGCCAGAGGGTGGTGAATCTGTGGAATTCATTGCCACAGATGCTTGTGGAGGCCAAGTTATTAGGTATATTTAAAAAAGAGTTTGATAACTCTTGATTAGTAACGGCATCAAAGGTTATGGGGAGAAGGCAGGAAAATAGGGTTGGGAGGGAGAATAAATCAGCCAAAATGGAATGGTGGAGCAGACTTGATGGGCTGAATGGCCTAATTCTTCTCCTATGTCTTATGGTTTAAGTCAACTCACTTCACCTTCTAAAAGGGCAATTAGGAATAGGCAAGAAACATGGTCCTTGTCCAGATCCTGATAAATGAACAAAATCTCACAACCACACTCATCCCCAAACATTAAAGGACAAAGGGCACTATCATCATCAGAACTTCTTCAGCTCCCTTCTCATCACTAATCGCCAAGCCTGAAAGATTGTCCTGCAGTGTCCCATGGATTGTTTCTTCTCCAGAACAGTGAAGTAAGCAACTTTGGAGAAAAAAAATTATTGGGACATTGGAATAGTACTTACATTTTCTGTTTAATTTAATGGCTGTAATTTATTGGTGGTACAAGTGAAGGTGGAATATGTATACAGTGGCAGGCAAAAGTTTGGGCAGCCCTGGTCAAAATTTCTGTTACTGTGAAAAGTTAAGTAAAAGATGAGCTGATTGCCAAAAGGCATAAAGTTAAAGATGACACATTTTTAAAATATTTTTAAGCAAGATTACTTTTTTATTTCCATCTTTTACAGTTTCAAAATAACAAAAAAGGAAAAGGGCCCGAAGCAGAAGTTTGGGCACCCTGCATAGTCAATACTTAGTAACATCCTCTTTGGCAAGTATCACAGCTTGTAAACGCTTTCTGTAGCCAGCAAAGAGTCTTTCAATTCTTGTTTGGGGGATTTTCACCCATTCTTCCTTGCAAAAGGCTTCTAGTTCTGTGAGATTCTTGGGTTATCTTGCATGCACTGCTCCTTTGAGGTCTATCCACAGATTTTCGATGATGTTTAAGTTGGGGGACTGTCAGGGCCATGGCAAAACCTTCAGCTTGCACCTCTTGAGGTAGTCCATTGTGGATTTTGAGGTGTGTTTAGGATCATTATCCTGTTGTAGAAGCCATCCTCTTTTCATCTTCAGCTTTTTTTTAAATAATGGTGTGAATTTGCTGGTATTTAATTGAATTAATTCCTCCCTCTACCATTGAAATGTTCCCCTTGCCACTGGCTGCATCACAAGCCCAAAGCATGATCGATCCACCCCCGTGCTTGACAGTTGGAGAGGTGTTCTTTTCATGAAATTCTGTACCCTTTTTTCTCCAAACACACCTTTGCTTATTGCAGCCAAAAAGTTCTATTTTAACTTTGTCAGTCCACAGGACTTATTTCCAAAATGCATCAGGCTTGTTTAGATGTTCCTTTGCAAACTTCTGATGCTGAATTTTGTGGTGAGGACGCAGGAAAGGTTTCCTTCCGATGGCTCTTCCATGAAGGTCATATTTATACAGGTGTCGCTGCACAGTAGAACAGTGCATCATCACTTCAGAGTCTGCTAAATCTTCCTGAAGGTCTTTTGCAGTCAAATGGGGGTTTTGATTTGCCTTTCTAGCAATCCTGCGAGCAGTTCTCTCGGAAAGTTTTCTTGGTCTTCCAGACCTCAACTTGACCTCCACCATTCCAGTTAACTGCTGTCTCTTAATTAAATTACAAACAGAGGAAATGACTATCTGAAAATGCTTTGCTATCTTCTTATAGCCTTCTTCTGCTTTGTGGGCATTATTTATTTTAATTTTCAGAGTGCTAGGCAGCTGCTTAGAGGAGCCCATGGCTGCAGATTGTTGGGACAAGGTTTGAGGAGTCAGGGTATTTATAAAGGTTTGAAATTTGCATCACCTGGCCTTTCCTAACGATGACTGTGAACAAGCCATAGCCCTAACAAGCTATTTAAGGTCTGAGACCTTGGTAAACGTTATCTCTCAAATCTCTTGGGGTGCCCAATCTTTTGCATGGTGCTCCTTTCCTTATTTTCAATCTGAAATTGCACAAAACAAAAATAATACACTAACCTTGCTTAAAATGTTGTAAAGAACGTTTCAGCTTTAACTTTATGACTTTTGGAGATCAGTTCATCCTCTACTCACTTAACTATTCACAGTAACAGAAATTTTGATCAGGGGTGCCCAAGCTTTTGCATGCCACTGTATTTGATAGGCTGGATGAAGGATCTGCCCTGAAACAATGTTGGTGACACTCAACACAAGATTTGTAAATCTGTATCTTTCAAAAGACAGTCAAATCCCCATTTAAACATAAAACATACAACATAGGACAAAGGCTGTTGTAAATCTTGTCAAGAAGAAAAGAAGAGCTTGCAAAAGGTTTAAAAAACTAGAGATCTAGAAGATTATAAGGCTACTCAGAAGGAGCTTAAGAAGGAAATTAGGAGAGCCAGAAGGGGCCATGAGAAGGCCCTGGTGGACAGAATTAAGGAAAACCCCAAGGCATTCTACAAGTAGACCTTGTAGATTGAGTTTAAGAGCTGAGAGGTGATGTTGCAGCTCTTTTGGATACTGGCCAGACCCCACTTAGAGTACTGTGCTCAGTTCTGATTGCCTCACTACAGGAAGGATGTGGAAACTATAGAAAGGGTGCAGAGGAGATTTACAAAGAAGATGTCTGTATTGAGGAGCATGCCTTACGAGAATAGGGGTAAGTTTTTTTTTTATGCAGAGAGTGGTGAGTGCGTGGAATGGACTGCTGGCGGTAATGGTAGAAGTGGAAATGAGTGTCTTTTAAGAGACTCCTGGATGGGTACGTGGAGCTTAGAAAAATAGAGGGCCATGGGTAAGCCTGGGTAGTTCTAAGTTAAGGACATATTCGGCACAGTTTTGTGGGCTGAAGGGCCTGTATTGTGCTGTAGGTTTTCTATGTTTCTATGACAGGCAATTTGGCCCATGATGTTGTGCCAATTTTGAAGCCAGTTTATACTGAAAGTCCTCGTGTGTATCATCCATATCTCTCCATTCCCTTCAAATTCCTGTGTCTATATAAAAACTCAAACTCTATCAAACTGCCTGATACTACTCATATTCCTTCTAACCCATTCCAGGCACCTACCACTCTGTGTAAAAAATGTTTACTTCATGACATCTTCAAACACCACCATCACACCCCCCCCCCAACCCCGAAAAGCATGTCCTCCAGTGTTTGACATTTCTACCCTCATTATGCGCCTGCCGCTTGGCTTTCTTTCAAAGGGTGGGGGGAGGGGTAGGGATCTTTTTTCACGCTTTTGATTTTTATTTTTTTGCTTTTAGTCTATGGGCCGACTTTAAATTATTAATATTGTTGAGGTGTCATGTTCTCCGGTTGCTCCTGAATCAATTTTCCTTCTTCCTGAATTATGGGTTATGTGTCTTTTTAACCTTTTACGATATACACAACTAATATTGGCATGATGGATAAATCTATTAACTTTATCTCTTGGAATACTAATGGTTTAAATCATCCGATTAAATGTAAAAAAATATTTAAAGTATTCCATAGATTGAACGCTAATATTATTTTTGCACAGGAGACCCATATTAGGAGGGAGGATAATCAGCGTTTTTTTAGGTTCTGGAAGGGTCAACAATTTCACTCGAATTGTACCGCCAAAATTAGGGGTGTGTCTATTTTTATAGACCCCTTAATTTCGTTTACACATCATGAAATTATTTCTGATCCACAGGGCAGATTTTTGTTGATAACTGGTTCACTTTTTAGTCGAAAAGTGGTTCTAGTTAATATTTATGCTCCAAACTTTGACTGCCCTGAATTTTTTAAACATTTATTTACTTCCCTTCCTAATCTAAATGAATATATGTTGATAATAGGTGGAGATTTTAATTGTTGTTTGAATCCTTCGATGGATAGATCTAAACCTATCCGTATCCTTCCGAATAGAACAGCCTCACATTAATTCTTTTATGGTTGATTCGGGAATCACTGAAATATGGCGGTTTTTGAACCCTAAAGATAAAGAATTTTCATTTTTTTCACATGTATATCATAGCTATTCTAGAATTGACTATTTTCTTATTGATCATTGGTTATTAACGGATGTTATTGATTGTAAATATGACTCTATTACTATTTCGGATCATGCACCTTTGAAGTTATCTATTAAGATTTCGGACTTTTCCAATAATATTAGATCTTGGAGACTTAACGCTACTTTGCTTCAAGACCCAGAATTTATCACCTACATAAAACAGCAAATTGACTTGTTTTTCTCAACAAACTATACTGAAGAAATTGACAGAGGAATACTTTGGGATTCTTTTAAGGCTTTTATCCGTGGACAAATTATCTCATATTCCGTTGGTAAAAGAAAACAAAGATATTTAGATATTGCTTTATTAGTGGATAAAATTAAGGAAATTGATAAGATTTATTCCGTGACTCCTACCAAAGAACTTTATAAGAAGAGAGTTGAGCTTCAAATGGAACATAGTTTACTATTATCTTCTTCAATTGAAAATCAATTAATTAGGACCAGGGTTCAATTCTATATTCATAGTGATCGAACTGGTAAACTGTTAGCTAATCAATTAAAAGCTATTTCGACTAAGCGACAAATTATTAAAATTCGTAAACAAGACGGTAATTTAACTATTGATCATAAAGAAATCAATAACACTTTATTTTCATAAATCTTTATATCAATCAGAATTTGATGGTGATCTGTCCATGATGGATAATTTTTTTAACAATTTGAATATTCCCAAACTGACAGATGAAGATCGTAGCTTGTTAGATGCTCCTATCTCTATGGCCGAAATAGGAGAGGCTATCTCATCAATGAATTCAGGGAAAGCTCCTGGCCCTGATGGTTATATTGTAGAATTTTTTAAAACTTTTTCTTCTTTGCTTTCCCCTTGGTTATGTGAAATCTTTAATGATGCGTTTGCTAAGAAGAGATTACCTCAATCTTTTTATGAAGCTACTATCTCTCTAATTCTTAAAAAAGATAAAGATCCTACTTTATGTGCATCTTATCGCCCTATATCATTATTAAATGTAGATTCTAAGATTCTTACAAAAATTTTAGCCATTAGATTAGAAAAGGTACTATCACAGATTATTTCAGAAGATCAAACTGGTTTCATTAGGAATCGGTATTCCTTTTTTAATGTTAGAAAATTGATTAATATAATTTATACTTCATCACCCACAATCTCAGAATGTGTTATCTCATTAGATGCTGAAAAAGCTTTTGATAGAGTTGAATGGACATACTTATTTAATACATTGAGAAATTTTAATTTTAGTCCCAACTTCATATCATTGATTAAATTAATATATTATAATCCTGTTTCTTCTGTTCTTACAAATAATTATAGATCCTCTTTTTTTCAATTATCTCATGGTACGAGGCAAGGTTGTCCCTTAAGTCCTTTATTATTTAATATCGCATTAGAACCTTTAGCCATTGCTATTCGTGAATCTCCTAATATTTTTGGTATTACCCGTAATGAGAAGTTATACAAATTATCACTTTATGTTGATGACTTGCTGTTATATATTTCTGATCCTGACAGGTCTATTCCCGCTATTTTATCCTTGTTGGCTCAATTTGGTAGCTTTTCTGGTTATAAACTAAACTTGGATAAGAGTGAATTATTTCCCTTAAACGCACAAACTTTATTGAATGACAGGATACCATTTAAAGTTGTTACTGATAACTTTATCTATTTAGGTATAAAAATTACCAAGAAATATAAAGATTTATTTAGACTGAATTTTTTACCTATGCTTCATCAAATTCAACAACTTACTACAAGATGGTCTCCCTTATTCATATCATTAATTGGTCGGATTAATGCTATTAAAATGATGGTTTACCGAAATTTTTATACTTATTTCAAGCCTTACCAATTTTTATTCCTAAATCTTTTTTTGATAACATTGAGTCAAAAATTTCCTCATTTGTGTGGCAAAATAAAAACCCCAGGTTAAGTAAAAAGCAATTACAAAAATCTAAAAAAGATGGTGGTTTAGCTTTACCTAACTTTAGATTTTACTATTGGGCGAATAATATTCGTAACTTAATGTATTGGAAATTAGATTTGGATTCACCACTGTGCCCGCAGTGGGTAAATTTGGAATGTAACGAGGTAAAGGGATATTCTCTATTCTCTGTTCTTGGTTCTTTTCTTCCTGCTGATTTAGTTAAATTCAATAAACAGATATCTAATCCTGTTATCAAACATACATTACAAATTTGGTTTCAATTTCATAAGTTTTTTACTCTGAAAAACTTTGTTCTTGATAGCCCTATCTTACTTAATTTTTTTTTCAAACCTTCCTGGACAGATCAAGCTTTTAGCATATGGAAAAGGAAAGGTATAAAATGTTTTCGTGATCTTTTTTTTGAAGGTACTTTGATGTCCTTTGACCAACTTTCCAACAAATTTAAATTAACTAAATCTAATTTTTTCAGATATCTACAAATCAGAAATTTCTTACATAAAGTTCTACCATCTTTTCCCAATTCAACTTCAGTGGATTTCTCAGATTTGATTTTTACCTTAAACCCTTGTCAGAAGGGATTAGTAGCTTTTATTTATAATATGATTATGAAGATACAACCAGAAATATCAGATAGAATTAAACAAGAATGGGAAAAAGAACTTTGATATAATATTTCAACTGATAAATGGGAAAAAATTTTACAAATGGTTAATTCCTCTTCTATATGTGCTAAACATGCTTTAATACAATTTAAAATTGTACATAGAGCTTATATGTCTAAAGATAAGCTTGCTCGATTCTACTCTTATATTAACCCTCAATGTGACAGGTGTCATCTAGAAGTGGCTTCATTGACCCACATGTTTTGGTCATGTCCCACTTTACATTACTATTGGAAGGACATATTTACTACCATTTCTTCAATTTGGAATATCGATTTACAACCTCATTTTATTACTGCAATTTTTGGTATACCAAATGAAGATGGTAATCAGTTTTCCCCTTCAATCAGACGAATGATTGCTTTTGTAACATTAATGGCCAGAAGGTCCATATTACAAAACTGGAAAGAAGTAAATCCTCCTACCACGTCTCAGTGGCTTTCCCAAACTATTTCATATCTAAGTTTGGAAAAAACCAGAAGCACTATTTTTGACTCATCAGTCAAATTTGAAGAAACTTGGGGACCGTTTATTCGACATTTTCATATGAATTAATCTGACCTTTTCCAGACCTTCTTTCTGCTTATTCTTGTTCAGGTACGGAGTTCCGGAGTTTTTTTGACACTATCACATACTTATAAACTGTTATTATTGCCCATGTTAGCTTAGTTTAGTGTTTTTTTTCAATATACATTCTCTTTTACTTATTTTCAATTTTTTTTTCTTTTTTGATGATTATTTTTGTTTTTTTTCATATATAGCTATACAGACTTGGTTGATTAATGTACTTTTTTCTGTTGATGTTTAATAGGATATTATCTTATTACCAGTGTAATTTCAAGTCTATTGTATTCATAACCTATTCATTATTATGTTATGTTTTTCTTTATATATATATGAAACTCAATAAAAAGATTGAAAAAGAAAAGACATTTCTACCCTCAGAGAAAAGAGTCTAACTGTTTACTCTATCTCTGTCTCTCATCATTTGCAGGCACCCTAAGTTGGACTCATATTCATTGTGCAATGAACCAGAAATGATTAGAGACCCTAAGGTAAAGGAACCCTTCGGGGCAAGTGATCATAATATGATCAAATTCACCCTGAAATTTGAGAAGGAGAAGCTAAAGTCAGATGTATCAGTATTCCAGTGGAGTAAAGGGAATCACAGAGGCATGAGAGGGGAGTTAGCCAGAATTGATTGGAAGAGACTCCTGGATGGGTATATGGAGTTTAGAGAAATAGAGGGCTATGGGTAACCCTAGGTAATTCCTAAGGTAAGGACATGTTCGGCACAGCTTTGTGGGCCAAAGGGCCTGTATTGTGCTGTAGGTTTTCTGTGTTTCTAACACTGACTCATCCCTGGCACAGCAGCAATGGCTGGAATTTCTGGAAGCAATTTCAAAGGCACAGGATATATACATTCCAAAGAGGAAGAAGTGTTCTAAAGATGACATAACTGTGGCAAACAAAACCATAAGACATAGGAGCAGAATTAAGCCATTTGACCCATCTAGTCTGCTCTGCCATTCAATCATGGCTGATCCTCTTCCCCCTCCCCTCAGCCCCACTCTCCAATCTTCTCCTCGTAATGTTTGATGCCATGTCCAATCGAGAACCTATCAGGCTCTGCCTTAAATACACCCAGCAACACGGCCTCCACAGCTGCCTGTGGTAATAAATTCTACAAATTCATCGCCCTCTGGCTAAAGAAATTTCTCCACATCTCTGTTTTAAATGAACGCCCCTCAGTCCTGAGGCTGTGCTCTCTTGTCCTAGATTCCTTCACCATGGGAAGAATCCTTTCCACATCTACTCTGTCTGGGCCTAAGAAGAGTCAAAGTTGACATAAAAGCCAAAGAAAGAGCATATGATAGAGCAAAACATTAGTGGGGAGTTAGAGGATTGGGGAACTTTTAAAAATCAACAGAAGGCAACTAAAAAGTCATTAAGAAGGTAAAGATGGAACACAAAAGTAAACTAGCTAATAATACTAAAGAGGATACCAAAAGTTTCTTCAGATACATTAAGTGTAAACGAGAGGCAAGAGTGGACATCAGGCCACTGGAAAACAATGCTGGAGAGTTAGTAATGGGGGACAAGGAAATGGCAGATGAACTGATAAGTATTTTGCATCACTATGGAAAATACTTGCAATACAGTGAAAGTTCCAGGTGTCAGGAGTCATGAAGTGTGTGAAGTTACCATAACCTGAGTTTCTTGGGAAACTGAAAGGTCTGAAGGTAGTTAAGTCACCTGGACCAGATGGTGTACACCCCAGAGTGGCTGAAGAGATTGTGAAGGCATTAGTATTGAATTGAATTAAATTGAATTTACTTCTTGCATCCTTCACATACATGAGGAATAAAAATCTTAACGTTATGTCTCTGTCTAAATGTGCAATCACAGTAATTTATAATAAATAGAACAGTCAACCTAATATAGAGTACACTCAAATCAGAGTGAGTTAATCAATCTGATGGCCTGGTGGAAGAAGCTGTCCCGGAGCCTGTGGTCCTGGCTTTTATGCTGCGGTACCGTTTCCCGGATGGTAGCAGCTGGAATAGATTGTGGTTGGGGTGACTCAGGTCCCCAGTGATCCTTTGAGTCCTTTTTACACACCTGTTCTTGTAAATGTCCTGAACCATGGGAAGTTCACAACTACAGATGCGCTGGGCTGTCCACACCACTCTCTGCGGAGTCCTGAGATTAAGGGAGGTACAGTTCCCATACCAGGCAGAGATACAGCCAGTCAGGATGCTCTCAATTGTGCCCCTGTAGAAAGTACTTAGGATTTGGGGGCCCATACCAAATTTCCTTAACTGTCTGAGGTGAAAGAGGTGTTGTTGTGCCTTTTTCACCACATAGCTGGTGTGTACAGACCATCTGAGATCCTCAGTGATGTGTATGCCAAGGAACTTAAAGCTGTTTACCCTCTCAACCCCAGATCCATTGATGTCAATAGGGGCTAGCCCATCTCCATTCCTCCTTTAATCCACAACCAACTCTTGTTTTTGTGACATTGAGGGAGAAGTTGTTTTCTTGACACCACTGTGTCAGGGTGATGACTTCTTGCCTGTAGGCCACCTCATTATTGTTTGAGATTAAACCAGTGTAGTATTGTTCGTAAGGTTAGTTAGCAGATTGGAGCTGTGGGTGATGACACAGTCATGGGTATACAGGGAGTAAAGGAGGGGGCTTCGGACACAGCCGTGAGGGGCTTCTGTGTTGAGAGTCAGAGGGGTAGAGGTGAGGGAGCCCACTCTTACAACCTGCTGGTGATCTGACAGGAAGTCCAGGATCCAGCTGCATAAGGCAGGGTCAAGGCCGAGGTCTCTGAGCTTCTTGTCGAGCCTGGGGGGAACTATGGTGTTGAACGCTGAACTGTCGTCCAAGAACAGCATTCTCACATAAGCATCCTTCTCCAGATGTGTAAGAATAGTATGTGGAGCAGTAGCCATTGTGTCATCTGTCAATCGGTAGTGTCAGTAAATGAATTGCAGGGGGTCCAGTTTGGGTGTAGCATGCTGCAGTTGTAGTCCTTGACCAGCCTCTCAAAGTATTTGCTAAGGATTTGGTTACAATTTAGAAAGTTCTTTGGGTTATTTGGTTTTTCACTCTCTAGTCCCATTTTTTCTAATTATTTTTTTAAACCTTCTTTGACTGATGTAGTTTTTAAAGAGTGGAATAGACTAGGTATAAATGTTTTCAGGATCTGTTTGTTGGAGATAGTCTTTCTTCATTTGATCAACTATTAAACATAATCTTCGTAAAGCTCATGTTTTTAGATATTTACAAATTAAAGACTTCTTGCATTCTCAACTTCATACATTTCCTAAATGTCCAGATAAAAATCTAATTGTTACAATTTTTACTCGGAAACCTTTTCATAATGAGATCTATTTCTAACATCTATAGTATGTTGTTGGCAATGAGAAACATTCCGTTAGATAAAATTAAAAATCTCTGGGAACAAGACCTACAGATTTCAATTGATGAGGATACCATAGAACCATAGAACACTACAGCACAGTACAGGCCCTTCAGCCCTCCATGTTGTGCTGACCCATATAATCCTTAAAAAATGTACTATCCCACACTACCCCATAACCCTCCATTTTTCTTTCATCCATGTGCCTGTCCAAGAGGCTCTTAAATACCCCTAATGTTTTAGCCTCCACCACCATCTCTGGCAAGTCATTCCAGGCACTCACAACCTTGAAATGAAATTTTAAAATTTGTTCATACCTCTTCGTTATGTTCGCGTCATTCTCTTTTACAATTTAAAGTGGTACATAGAGCCTATATGACTAAAGATAAGCTCAGATTTTTCTCCATACCGTGACAGGTGTAATGTCGAAGAGACCTCTCTAATTCATATGTTTTGGTCCTGCTCGCGGCTTCATAAATTTTGGGAAGAAGTATTTCAAACTTTCTCAGAGCTTTTTGAAGTAAACTCTAAACCCAACCCTCTGACTGCCTTGTTTGGCATTGTTGGAGGAAATAATTTTACTCTTATTTTGGCTTTTATTTCTCTTTTAGCCAGAAGAATTTTGTTGCTTAAATGAAAAGATGCTGCTCTGCCTGCTCATGCCCATTGGTTGATTGATGTTATGTCATGTTTAAATCTAGAGAAGATTAGGTGTTCTATTTCTGTACCTAGAGAAGATTTTTCACATTATGGGGACCTTTTTAGAACTACCTTCACAATCTTTGACTTGTTCAGCAATGATGATGGCTATTGTATGTTTGGATTTACGATTATGTTCAGGATTTTTTTTCTTTTAACCAAACAGCTGTTTTTTTTTCTCTTTTTCTTTTTTTTGTTATGGGGTTTTGATTTTGTTTTAGATTAGAATAAAATATGCTTTTTCAATATCACATTTAATTTACCATATACAGGTATGGGGCATTTCAACTTTGTTTCTGTTTTCATAATATCATAATGTATTTGTATTCATCAATGCAAGTAATCAATAAAAATATTGAAAAGAAAAAAAAATTGCTTATTATTGAGGTGAGTGTGACAGGATGCCAGTCGTTCAGACATGTTACCTTGGTTTTTTCTGGTACAGGGACAAGGGTAGATAATTTGAAGCAGGAGAGCACTCCACACTGGAAGAGTGACAGATAATAGGTCACAGTCAGTATTGTTTCCTCAAGTGAAAATCTTATCTGACAAATCTGTTGGATTTATTTGAAGCAATAACAAGTAGGATAGATAAAGGACAGTCAGTGGATGTTGTTTACTTGGATTTTCAGAAGGCCTTTGGCAAGGTGCCACACATGAGGGTGCTTAACAAGCTATGAACCTATAGCATTACAGGAAAGATTCCAGCATGGATAAAGCAGTGGCTGATCAACAGGAGGCAAAGAGTGGGAATAAATGGAGCTTTTTCTTACTGTCTGTGACTAGTGGTGTTCCACAGGCGTCTGTGTTGGGACCAATTTTTTTTATGTTATATGTTAATGGTTTAGATGATGGAATTGATGGCTTTGTTGCAAATTTTGGAGATGATACTAAGCTAGGTGGAGGGAGAGTAGTTTTAAGTAAGTAGAGAGGCTAGAAAAGGACTTAGACAAGAGAATGGGCAAAGAAGTGGCAGATGGGATACAGTGTTGGGAAGTGCATGGTCATGTACTTTGATAGAAGGAATGAAAGGGTTGACTATTTTCTAAATGAAGAGAAAATACAAAAATCTGAGGTACAAAGGGGCTTGGATGCCCTTGTGCAGGATTCCCTAAAGGTTAATTTGCAGATTAAGTCTGTGGTGAGGAAGACAAATGCAATGTTATCATTCATTTTGAGAGGACTAGAATATAAAAGCAAGGATCTAATGTTGAGACTTTATAAAGCATTGGTGAGGCCTCAGTTGGAGTATTGTGAGCAGATTTGGGCTCCTTATCTTGGAAGGAATGTGCTGAAACTGGAGAGTGTTCAAGGAAGGTTCATGACAATGATTCCAGGATTGAATGGCTTATCATATGAAGAGCATTTGATGGACCTGGGCCTGTATTCACTGGAATTCAGAAGAACGAGGGGTGACCTCAATGAAACCTATCAAATGGTGAAAGGCCTCGATAGAGTGGATGTGGAGAGGATGTTTCCTATGGTGGGAGTGTCTAAGACCAGAGGACACCGCCTCAGAACAGAGGGGTGTCAATTCAGCACAGAGATGAGGAGGAATTTCTTTAGCCTGGGAGTGGTGAATCTGTGGAATTATTTGCCTCAGGCAGCTATGGAGATCAAGTCTGTATGTATATTCAAAGCAGGGGTTAATAGACTGATTGGTCAGGACATGAAGGGATACTGGGAGAAGGCAGGAAATTAGGGCTGAGAGGAAAATTAGATCAGCCACGATAAAATAGCAGAGCAGACTCGATGGGCCAAATGGCCTAATTCAACTTCTACATCTTATGGTCCTTGTGGTCTTATTCCTTCTGGGTAGCCTCCAACCTGACAACACGAATGTCAGTTTCTCCAACTTCTGGTAATTACTCCCCACCTGCCCATTGTGGTTCCCCTTTCACGCCTTCTCACCATCTACCATCTCTCTCTGGTTCCCCTCCTCCTTCCCTTTCTCCCATGGTCCACTCTCCTCTCCTATCAGATTCCTCATTCAGTCCTTTACCTCTTTCACCCATCTCCTCCCAGGTTCTCATTTCTTCACCCCTCTCCCACCACCTGGCCTCATCTATCACCTGCCTTGTACTCCTTCCCCTCACCCATTACTCCGGCTTCTTCCCTCTTCCTTTCCAGCCCTGATGAAAGGGGGGGAGGGGGGTGTGTCAGTGAGTGTGTGTGCATGTCTCTGTCTCAGTGTGTGTCTCTGTGTGTGTCTGCGTGTGTCCCTGTTTGTGTGAGAGTGAGTGTGTGTGTGTGTGTGTGTGTGTGTGTGTGTGTGTGTGTGTGTGTGTGTGTGTGTGTGTGTGTGTGTGTGTGTGTGTGTGTGTGTGTGTGTGTCCTCTGGCCTCTTACCTTCCCAAGTGGGTGTGGACCATCCACAGTCTTCCCATCGTCATCCGGACCCCAGCTGTAGGAGATAAGAAACAGGGAATGAGTAAACCACATGAGCACCATTGGTCAAGGTCAGGTCTAGCTGGCAAGTGCAAACTTCAGAACTCAACTTGAATGCCCCAAGTCTGGCCCTTAAAGAGCAAAGTTCCTTCAAGGAGCCCTTTTTAGATAGCATCAGGAAATTAATTTTTTTGAAATAGGGAATCCTGGAAACCAACACGAAAAAATAAAGAAAAAGGCATCAGGCAGAGCAAAGCAGCTGGAGAGAGAAAGGTGCCTAAAACACCTTTTCAATTTGTGCACAAGAGTTTAAAAGAGATAACATACAACATTTCATCACAGTACAGGCCTGTTGTATCCACTCTAAGAACAACCCAGCCTTTCTATCCTACATCGCCCTTCATTTTTCTATTATCTATATGCCTTTCTAAGAGTTTCCTAAATGCCCTTTATGTACTTGCTTCAACCCACTACCCCAGCAGGGTATTCCACACATTCATCACTCACACGTACATCGAAACATTGTGAAATGAATTACTTTATGTAAAACCTTACTAACCCTAAACCGTACGTGAATGTAGGAGGAGACTGGAGCATCAATAGGAAACCCACATGGTCACGGGGAGCCTCTACAGACAGTGTCGGGGATTGAACCCTGATTTTACAGTTGGTGCTGTGAAACGTTATGCTAACCACTTACATGACCATGCAATTTACTCATTACTCTCATCCAAAGGCGTATTTTTGCACACCTTAAGGTATGAAGTTTTTTTTAAATATACAAGGGCTCCTGATTGCTCTTTTCTTTCTACCAGATGGACAGTGAACAATATTATCCATTTTCACTGACTGAAGGCAATGAGTAAAGGATGCCTACCAGAGTGACCAGAATCCACTGATGTTGACCTGCAGCAAAACAGTGAGAGACTTTACTTTTTCCACTTTTATCCTGCATGGATTTTTGGTCAGAGGCCAAACAGGATTTAAGATTAAATACAGCCTGCTTTCAGACTGAATATGCACAGCAACAGAATTCAGTGAAATGCTTAAAGCAGAACACCCATGTAGTCAAAGCAAGGATGTCATAATCAGTTTAAAAATCTATTCTTTGCCCTGAGCTTTGAAGCAGAATTTCTGCAGTAATCCAGGAAACCTGAAAGTTAATTTGTGAAGAACAAGCTCCCCCCACTGGTAACACACACAAAATGCTGGTGGTACACAGCAGGCCAGGTAGCATCTGTAAGAAGAACATAATCGACGTTTCGGGCTGAGACCCTTCGTTCAGTCTTTCTAACTGAAAGAAAAGATAGTAAGAGATTTGAAAGTAGGAGGGGGAGAGGGAGATCCAAAGTGATAGGAGAAGACAGGACGGGGATGGGGTGAAGCTGAGAGCTGGAAAGGTGACTGGCAAAAGGGATACACAGCGGGAGAAGGGAAAGGATCATGGGACGGGAGGCCTAGGGAGAAAGAAATGGGGAGGGGAGCACCAGAGGGAGATGGAGAACAGGCAGAGAGTGATGGGCAGAGAGAGAGAGAGAAAAAAAAAGGGGGAAATAAATCAGGGACGGGGTAAGAAGGGGAAGAGGGGCATTAACGAAAGTTAGAGAAATCAATGTTCATGCCATCTGGTTGGAGGCTACCCAGACGGAATATAAGGTATTGATCTCCCAACACTCAGAGTGGTGGGTGCATAGAAATCCTGGCAGGGGTGGGGCACATTAGACACTGCTACATTTAGGGCACTTAAGACTTAGATGAGCACATCTAAGGAGGGAAGGGTCAGATTGATTTTACTGTGTGTCAAAATGCTGGCACAACATTGTGGGCTGAAGGGTCTGTACTGTGTTGCACTGTTCTGTGTTCTATGGTTTCAACAGCTGCCACAGAGCTGGAGGAGGAGCAAGTCATCCTTGACATGAGATGCTGGCCAAGAGAAATGAGGAAAGAACTGAGTCCCCTGGAGAACTCCATTGCTCTCAGCACATCCTTAGGTTGTGTTGGGTTTTAATACAAATAACACAAATGACACATGTTTTGATGTACATGTGATAAATAAATCAGAATCAGAATAAATGAAACTGAGAATCTCAGGTTGAAGATAAAACAATTAGACATGGACAAACCTAATAACCAGTCAAATTTGCTTTGACAGACTTCTTCATTAATTTACATTTCAAGATAATTTACGTTGAGTGACATCGGGTGAAGAAAAAAGCCCATAGAATTCCAGCTAACTTGAGAAAACAAAATTAGTATTCAGTTGTTATGGTGAGTTTGTGCTAAATATAGACCACTAGAAATCAAACACTGTACCTCTGCTTTGCACAATACTTTCTTCCCTTTTAGTGTTTCAGTGCAATAGGTTCACTTGAGGCCACATTTCCACTTGCTATAACTTAGCCATGGGTCTGTGAGCTCTTGCCAACTTAAGTACAGATAGTGAATCAAGATCATGTCAACTGGCACTTTCAGAATGCCTGCAGACAGGGAGACTGCAGATGCTGGAATTTGCTGACAAAGTGAGTGGTCTTTGCAAGGGACATTCCCAATCACTTCAAGGTACATCAACAAACTATGAAAATGCTAATTGCTTTTATATAGCACCATCCACATTCATTTCAGGATTACCTGAGGGCAATGAAACTCTATTAAATGTAAAGATTGAAGATTAGCTTTATTTGTCACACGTACATTGAAATATACAGTGAAATGCGTCATTTGCATCAACAATTACAGTCTGAACATGTGCTGGGGGCAGCCCGCAAATGGTGCCAACATCGTATGCCTACAACTTACTAAACCATACCCATACACCTGTGGACTGTGGGAGGAAACGGGAGCACCTGGAGGAAATCCACATGGTCACGGGGAGAATGTACAAACCCCTTACAGACAATTAAACTTGATTGTTGGTGCTGTAATAGCTTTAAATTAACCATGACACTACTGTTCTGCCATGCTTTAATCAGTACTCTCAGGCACTATAAACGGTCACACCACCTCACTGTTCCACCGTTGGCTCTATATGTTGGACACCTAGTCACTGTAATCAGACTAACATTCCAGAGACTGAAAGCCCCATCAGACCGATCATCTCCCAGATCAGCATGACCCAACCCCCTACCAATTACTGGACCCAAGATAGTTTATTTGGCTATGGAGTACAATAGGTTGAGGCAAATTCTGTGGGTATATCCAAAGAGGAAATTGATAAGATTCCTGATTGGTTAGGACATCAAGGGATATGGTGAGAGGACAGGTGTATGGTGTTGAGTGGGATCTGGGATCAGTCATGGTGGAATGGCAGAGCAGACTCAATGGGCTGAATGGCCTAATCCTGCTATATCTTGTGCACTCAACAATGATACACAGCACCCCCACTGACCCACCCCATTAGGAATACAAACCTGCAGCTATAAATGTCATTGATCTGAAAGTGCTTGTTGAAAGCCATTGCCTCAATGCTGTCGGTCAAGGGTCCATCCAGCACACGGATACCTGTAGGGGAAAGAGAGGAGATCCCATCAGCAGTGACAAACTGACATCAGGAAAACCTTTCTCTCTGCACTCATGACAATGTGGCTAGGCACAGCTCATTGCCATCTAGAAATCTGCTGCCAACACTACTGTTGCTAGTAGACACTGAGTAGACTTTCGCAAGGCCTTTGACAAGGTCCTGCATGAGAGATTGGTCAAGAAGACTCAGTCACTCAGCATTCAAGATGTGGTAGTAAACTGGATTAGACACTGGCTTTGTAGGAGAAGCCAGGCTAGAGTGGTAGTAATGGTTGTCTCTCTGACTGATCTGCATGATAATGTGATCAATAGGATTAGCAAATTTGTGGATGACACTAAGGCTACATCCACACTAGACCAGATAATTTTGAAAACACCGCTTTCACGTAAAAACGACAGGCGTCCACACCAAGCATTTTTGAAAATACCTCTGTCCACATTAAAGGGTATTTGGGCGAATCTCCTCCTACTGGACATGTGCAGGACACATCTACAGAAAACAAGCAACATGTTTGGTGTCGAATCTTGCAGTGAAAGTGTGCATTTGTGCAGTTACAGACTAGAAAAACTTAAAAGGAAATTGCCAAATAACGGACAGCTGTTGGCTGTCGCTCAGGAAGACTTAAAATTTAAAAAATAACAAATACTGGAGCGTATGGAGGCAACCGACAGGGAGTTCACGGACATTATGACCTGGCTGACGATGAACATTGAAAATCTGACCAACTCTGTTGCATTAATAAAGCACCTTGTTAAATGCATAAAACATGTCTGCATCAGTATTATCTTGTATTTCCATACAATGTTACATTAGGCTGTTACACATCTATTGTCAGAGAAGTACTTGCAAAAATAGGTAAACCACCTTCATACAAGCAAGGACAGAAAACAGGGCAAAGTGAGTATACTTATTTATTCAGTAAGTAATGGGTCAAAGTATTTGGTGAGTACATTTCTAACTCTTCCAGCTTCAGCCTCGTTGTCGCCAGTTCTGAAACTGTTAGGTTGCGTTCAAGAAAAAAATGAAATGCCGCATTGCCGCCATCGCCTGTTCTGGCACATCATGACAGTGTTTTTAAAACTCACTTGTTACCCCGTCCACACTACTCTGCACAATTGGCATTTTCAAATTTACACACTCTGGAGGGCATTTTAGAAAAGCTACGTTTTAGGGGGAGGAAAATGCCACTTCAATGTGGAGGGTCAAAACGAAGAGAAAAAGCTTTGGTTACAGATTTATTCGGTCTAGTGTGGTCGTAGACTGGGGGTGTTGTGGATAGTGAGGAAGACCATCAGAGCTTGCAGCAGGATCTCAACCAGCTGGAAAAACAGGCAGAAAATGGCAGATGGCATTTAATGCAGGTCTTGAGGGCCTGAATTATAGGGAGAAGTTGAATAGGTTTGGACTTCATGCCCTGGAGTGTAGAACGAGAGGAGATTTGATAGGGGCATACATAATTATGATGGGTATGGATAGGGTAAACACAGGCAGGCTTTTTCTATTTAGGTTGGGTGGGACTTGAATTGAAGGTCATAAGTTAAGTGTGAAAGGCAAAATATTTAAAGGGAATCTGAGGAGAAACATTTTTCACTCAGAGGGTGGTGTGAGTGTGGACAGTTAACTACCAGTGGAAGTGGTGGATGTGGGATCAATTGCAATATTTAAGAGAAGTTTGGATAAGTACACAGATGGGGAGGCTATGGAGGGCCATGTTTGGGTGTGGGTTGATGAGCCTTGGCAGAATAAAAGTTTGGCACAGACTAGATGGGACAAAGAGCCTATGTCTGTGCTGTAGTATTCTATGACAATAATAAACTAATCCCAATTCATCTTCTTGAGGGAAATAAACACTGGTAGCTACAATACAATCCTTTAAGTTTTTGGGAAAGGAAGATGAACGCAGATGGCTAATAAGCAAATCCACTGCATAAAAAGGACTGCACTGTTAAATGTTAAACTTCCACAGTCCATTGACCCTCATTACAAAGAGAAATTGTCACCAACGGAGGCGTCAAAGACAGTTTGCCAGTTGTCCGCAGATTCTGTAGTAAACAGCGCCATCTCCTGGTCTATCAAAAGGGTGCAGCACAGACAATACCAACATTCACACCGGCAAAAACGTGGCTATTGGCCGCTGCCTCGCTTCATATTCTGAACTACTTTTCTTTTAAGATAGGAACGAAAGGCAATAAAAGGAAGGCCAAAAAACTGGAGGGCGTAGATTTAAAATAAATGGCAGAAGAGAGATACAAGAATTATTTGGTCCACCAGCACACCCCCCCCCCCAAGGGGTTATGTAGACCTTGGAGTCTGTGGCCTTATGCTTGCTCATTCAGAGATCCACAAAGTAACAACCTCTTTCTCCCCAATCGTTCCCAAAGCTCTGAAGTCTCCAATGGCTTATTGAGAATTTAGCATTCTCCAGATTCATCATGGGCACAATCCTTTCTACGATGGAGGGCATCTTCACCCTCATCATCCAGGACACACTCTCAAGTACAGGAACATTAGGGAAGATGGTTAAGATTGCACTAAGCTGCATTCTTTGTTGAGGTCTTGCCTCAGACTTTGCTGTTTTAAAAAAAAATCACAGGGATAGTTTTGGGAACAGAGTGGAGTTAGGGGTCAGGTTAAGATTTAGGTACAGGGATGTGGAGAAGTTAGAGGTCAGACTAGAGACTGGGGTGGGGAGAGGTTACTTAAAGAGGAAGCAGGAACTTTTTACTCCCCTCATCCCAAGATTGAGGAATTGAAGGCAATGAGGAGCTGAGGGCTGGGGGAGATCAGATATGATTATATTGAAAGGCAGACAGTCTATTCCTTCTCCAGTTTTTAGGATATTTGGGATTATCAACATTTCCCTATGTAACCAGCAGGAAGTTCAAAACTCTGGCAGGTGAACAGAGAAATCACAGAACTTCCTGAGAGGTCCTCGCTCCAGATGATCCAGCTAAAGACAATAGACAATAGGTGCAGAAGTGGACCATTCAGCCCTTCAAGCCTGCGCCGCCATTCTGAGATCATAGCTGATCATCTACCATCAATACCCGGTTCCTGCCTTGTCCCCATATCCCTTGATTCCCCTATCCGTAAGATACCTATCTAGCTCCTTCTTGAAAGCATCCAGAGAATTGGCCTCCACTGCCTTCCGAGGCAGTGCATTCCAGACCCCCACAACTCACTGGGAGAAGAAGTTTTTCCTTAACTCTGTCCTAAATGACCTACCCCTTATTCTCAAACCATGCCCTCTGGTAGTGGACTCTCCCAGCATCTGGAACATATTTCCTGCCTCTATCTTGTCCAATCCCTTAATAATCTTATATGTTGCAATCAGATCCCCTCTCAATCTCCTTAATTCCAGCGTGTACAAGCCCAGTCTCTCTAACTTTTCTGTGTAAAACAGTCCGGACATCCCAGGAATTAAGCTCATGAATCTACGCTGCACTTCCTCTACAGCCAGGATGTCTTTCCTTAACCCTGGAGTCCAAAACTGTACACAATACTCCATGTATGGTCTCACCAGGGCCCTCTACAAATGCAAAAGGATTTCCTTGCTCTTGTACTCAATTCCCTTTGTAATAAAGACCAACATTCCATTAGCCTTCTTCACTGCCTGCTGCACTTGCTCATTCACCTTCAGTGACTGATGAACAAGGACTCCGAGATCTCTTTGTATTTCTCCCTTACCTAACTCTACACCGTTCAGATAATAATCTGCCTTCCTGTTCTTACTCCCAAAGTGGATAACCTCACACTTATTCACATTAAACGTCATCTGCCAAGTATCTGCCCACTCACCCAGCCTATCCAAGTCACCCTGAATTCTCCTAACATCCTCATCACATGTCACACTGCCACCCAGCTTAGTATCATCAGCAAACTTGATGTTATTCTCAATGCCTTCATTTAAATCGTTGACGTAAATCATAAACAGCTGTGGTCCCAATACCGAGCCCTGTGGCACCCCACTAGTCACCACCTGCCATTCCGAGAAACACCCATTCACCGTTACTCTTTGCTTTCTATCTGCCAACCAGTTTTCTATCCATGTCAATGCCTTCCCCCCAATGCCATGAGCTCTGATTTTACCCACCAATCTCCTATGTGGGACCTTATCAAGTGCCTTCTGAAAATCGAGGTACACTACATCCACTGGATCTCCCTTGTCTAACTTCCTGGTTACATCCTCGAAAAACTCCAACAGATTAGTCAAGCATGATTTGCCCTTGGTAAATCCATGCTGGCTCGGCTCCAACATCAGACCCCAAGGTCTGAAGCTCAATGTTCCACAATTGGCCAGTCCTGTGATAGTCAAAGACCCAATGTCTGAGAGTCTAGGCCAAGGACTGGACCCAGAGGCCCAGAATGGCCTGTCCTGGGGTTGGAGACCTGTATGAGTAGGTGGGAAAGGAGCTTGTTGTGCTGTTGTCTTTGTTTTCTGTTGCTGCTTGTGCTGTTCTGCTGCGCATTGCAGATATGCTATGTTGGAGCCAGAATGTGTGGTGACACTTGCGAGCTGCCCCCAGCACATCCTTAGGCGTGTTGGTTGTTACTGCAAGTGACCTATTTCACTGTGTATTTCCATGTACGCGTGATAAATAAATGAATCTGAATCACATGTACAGCAGTGTGGCCTCAAATTCCTGCAGTTTTCTGAGAACTGCACTGAGAAATCTCCTGAAACCACACCTCCAATATGGAGTAGAATGGCTGAGAGGGACAGAGGCAAGTTAGAGCCAGTATAAATCTTTCACCCACTAATAGAGCAATGCTGGAAGCAGGGACTGTCCTTGCTAAGATGGTAGGATACTGGCCCATGGTGTATATTCTATGGGCTGAAGGGCCTGTTTCCAGGTTGTCTAACTCTCTGAAAATACTCTGTGGAGCTCCCCAGGGTGCTCCAGTTTCCTCCCACATCACTGGCACTCAATGAATGATCTGTTGAGTGCCAGCTTCTTGAACAAAATTCACATCACATGCCGATGATTATAAACCTGATTCTAAACTGAGCGCACTTCATAAGTGCTGACCAAATGCAGATGGGAGCAACCATTTCACACTTCATTGTCCCAAGGAAAATCCAACCCATCACGCAATTCCAGTGCGGACGTCTGGTGGGTGGGGGGAGACAGAATGTGGAAGACTAGGGGCTTTAAGGTAACATTGTGTCTACTCAGTAAAAAGGTAGGGATTGCTGGATCTGAAATTTGTTGGATGTTCAAAGAGCACACAAGGTTGATGAGCTTAATAGAAAAAGGATGTTTGCTTTGGATACCCTGAGGTTAGTACTGCAGAAAGGCTTGCAAAATGCCAACTGAAAGAGAAAATAGAAAAGAAAACTTGAGTGAAGAGGGGCTTGGGTGGAATAAGTTAGAAATAATCAAAGAAAATAGGAAATTTTTCCAGTTTATAATCTGTGGAATTCGTTGCCACAGACGCTTGTGGAGGCAGTTATTAGATATACATAAAGCAGAGGTTAATAGGTTCTTGATTAGTCAGGGAGTCAAAGGTTATGGGGAAAAGGCAGGAGATTGGTGACAGGGATAATTAATCAGCCATGATAGAATGGCAGATCAGACTCAATGGGCTGAATGGCCTAATTTTACTTCTATGCCTTACGATATTAAATCTTTCTGCTAATTCAGCACCTGGGTCAGTAGAAGCATTCTTGTGCAGGTTCAGATCAGAGCTTGAAAAACACAGTCTCCATAAAAGAGGGGTACCATCTAGCGGAGCAGTCATCTGAGTGGTCTGTGTCAGAGTGGTAAGGCTTTGGCTCAGCAGGCTTCGGCGAGAACAGGTGGAGGCAAGTTAAGTAGGGTAAATTTATTTCTTATTTAACACTAGAAAGAATAAGGGGGTATGTTTGCAGAGCCAGTGTTCTGTTCTGGGTGTCAGATGTGGGATTTCCAAGAGACTACCAGCCTCCCCCGATGGCCACATCTGCACCAGGTGCATCGAGGTGCAGCTCCTTGGAGACTATGTTAAGGAAATAGTGCTGCAGCTCAATGACTTTTGAGTTGTTAGGGAAATTGAAGCAGTGATAAGACAGGAGCTATAGGGAGGTAGTCACCCCAAGGCTACAGGAGACAGATAAATGGGTGACTGTCAGGAGAGGGAAGGGAGAACATCAGATAGTGAAGAGTGCCCCTGAGGTCATCTACCTCAATATTAAGTATCCATTTTGAGTGCTGTTGGGGGGGGGGGGGTTACGTTTTACCTGGGGGAAGCAACAGTGGCCATGCCTCTGGCCATGTGTCTCAGAATGGTAGGGAACTGAAGAGGAAGGCACCAGTAATAGGGGACTCTATTATTAGGAGGATAGATAGGTGATTCTGGGGACTTGAAAAAGAAACACAGATGGTAGTTTGCCTCCCAGGTGCCAGGGTCCGCAAAGTTTCTGAATGTGTCCACAATATCCTGAGAAGGGAGGGTGAACAGCCAGAAGTTGTGGTACACATTGGTACCATCGATGCAGGTAGAAAAAGGGAGGAGGTCCTGAAAACAGAATACAGGGAGTTAGGAAGGAAGTTGAGAAGCAGGACCTCAAGGGTAGTAATCTCAGGATTACTGCCTGTGCCACGCAACAGTGAGGATAGGAATAGAGTGAGGCAGCAGATAAATGTGTGGCTGAAGAATTGGAGTAGGGGGCAGGGATTCAGATTTCTGGATCATTGGGACCTCTTCTGGGGCAGGTGTGACCTGTACAAATGGGACGGGTTACACTTGAATCCAAGGGGGACCAATATCATTGTGGGCAGGTTTGATTGAGCTATTGGGAGTAGTTTAAACTAATATGGCAGGGGGATGGGAGCCAGAATGATAGACCTGAGGATGAGCCAGTAGATGATGGGTGTAACAAGAATGTAAGGAAGGACAAGTCAATGACTGGGTCTATATAAATGCAGACAGAGCAAAGAGTTAAATTGTATCACAGAGGCAAAATTTGAAAGGGTGAAGAATGCAGGACTGAAGGTGCTGTATTTAAATATGTGTAGCATTCGGAATAATGTGACGAACTTGTGACACATTTAGAGATTGGTCAGTATGACGTTGTGGGCATCACTGAGACGTAGCTGAAAGAAGGTCATAGTTGGGAGTTTAACATCAAAAGATATACTTTGTAATGAAAGGACAGGCGGTGGTGTGGCCCTGTTGGTCAGAGATGGAAATACATCTTTAGAAAGAGTGGCATAGGGTCAGAGAATGTTGAATCTTTGTGGGTGGAGTTAAGAAACTGCAAGGGTAAAAAACCATTATGGGAATCATATATGGGCCTCTAAACAGCAGCCAAGATGTGGGGTTGAGATTGCAAAGGGAGCTGGAAAGAGCATGTAATAAGAGTAATGTCACAATTGTCATGGGGGACTTCAATATGAAAGAGGATTGGGAAAATCAGTTTGGTGTTGGATCATGAAAGAGAGATTTTGTTGAATGCCTACAAGAATGGGCAAAAAGTGGCAGATGGAATACAGTGTTAGGAAATGTATGATAATATATTTTGGTAAAAGGAACAATAGTGCAGATATTATCTAAATGGGGTGAAAATTCAAGCATCAGAAGTGCAGAGGGATTTAGGAGTCCTCGTGCAAGACTCCCAGAAGGTTAATTTACAGGTTGAGTCTGTGGTAAAGAAGGCAAATGCAATATTGACATTTATTTCAAGGGGAATAGAATATAAAAGCAAGGAGATAATGCTGAGCCTTTATAAGACACTAGACAGGCCGCACTTGGAGTATTGTCAACAGTTTTGGGTCCCATATCTCAGAAAGGATGTGTGGTCATTGTAGAGTCCAGAGGAGGTTTACGAGTACTATTCCGGGAATGAAGGCGTTAACATATGAGATGCATTTGGCAGCTTTGGGCCTGTGCTCAATGGAATGTAGAAGAATGCCGGGGGATCTCATTGAAACCTACTGAACATTGAAACAACTAGATAGATGGATGTGGAGAGGAGGTTTCCTCTTGTGGAGGTGTCCAGAACTAGAGGGCACAGCCTCAAATTTGAGGGGTGACCCTTTAGAACTGAGTTAAGAGGAATTTTTTTAATCCAGAGATTAGTGAATCTGTGGAATGCTCTGCCACAGCCTGTGGAGGAGGCCAAGTCCGGGGGTATACTTAAAGCGAAAATTGATAGTTTCCTGATTGGTCAGGACATCAAAGGTCATCACACACAGCACACAGACCAAAATATTATTCCATAAGTTAATAAAATATAATTCAAAATGCATGTAGTGCACAGCACAGGTAAACAGTAAACAGCTCATTGTCCCAGTGACGAGACCTCGGTGGTGGCAGGGTATTCATTAGTCTCACAGCCTGAGGGAAGAAGCTGTTACCCAGTCTGTCAGTCCTAGTCCTGATACTCCTGTAGCTCCTTCCTGACGGTAGTGGGTCAAAGAGATTGAGGGGTGGGTGGTAGGGATCCTCAACAACGTTTTAGATCCTTTATCTGCAATGCACCCGATAAATGTCACAAACAGTGGGGAGGAAGGCTTGATGGTTCTTACAGCAGTTTTTACTTTCCTCTGTCTTGCAGTCTGATGCCTTGTAGCTTTTGTACCACACAATGCAGCCAGACAGGACACTGTTGATGGTGCTCCTGTAGTGGGGGGGTGGGGGTGTTGACTCGCACACCTCAATCTCCTCAGAAAGTGTGGACGCTGCTGTGCTTTCTTGACAAATGAGGAGGTGTTGGTGGTCCAGGTTAGATTGTCTGATAGGTGCACACCAAGGAACTTCGTGCTCTTCCTCGGCAGAGTCATTGATGTGCAATGGAGAGTGGTGGACCTACGCCTTCCTTAAGTCCACAGTAATCTCTTTTGTCCTGTCAACGTTGAGACCCAAGTTGTTGTTTTTGCACCATTTCACAAGCCTCTCCACCTCCTTTCTGTATGCTATTCATCATTGTAGCTGATGAGGCCACCCAGTGGAGTATCATCAGCGAACCTGATGTGTTTCAAGCTGAATCTGGCAGTGCAGTTGTGGGTCAGCAGCAGACTGAACACACAGTCCTGGAGGGTGGGAGGGTACCAGCGCTCAGCGTGATGAATCTGGAGATGTTGCTGCCAACTCTGACTGACTGGGACTTCCCATCAAGAAGTCCCAAGGTCCGGTTAAGCAGAGGGCTGCTGAGTCCCAATGAGGACTTCTGAGGGATGATCATGTTAAATGCCAAGCTGACGGTGATGAACAGCACCCTGGTGTATGAGGCATAGTTTTCTAGGTGGGACAGGATGGAGTAGATGGCTGAGGCTATGGCATCACGAATGGACCGGTTTGAGCGGTAGGTGAACTGGAAAGTGTCCAATGTGGCTGGAAGGTGGGATTTTATATGATCCAGAACCTAACATGCCCAAAGCACTTCATGATTGTTGAAGTCCGTGCCACTGGGCGATAATCATTTCGACCAGTTACTGGTGTTCTCTTGGGCACGGGAATGATGGGGCTGCCTGGAAGCCTGCAGGGACAGTGGACTGTTTTGGAGAGATACTGATCCAGCACCTGACTAGGCAAGTTTTCCACCTCTGCAGCTTTGTGTGAGTTTACCCTGGCTAGGGTCCTCCACACCTCAGGGAAGAGGGGGCTTTCCTCGATGACATTGTGTATAGAAATCATTCAGCTTATCAGGATGGGAGTCGTCACTGTTGTTGACGTACAGGGTGGACTGGAAACCGGTTATGGTTTGTATACCTTGCCAGATGTGCTGTGTGTCCCTGCTGCCTGTGGGTTTTCTGTGCACTTCCTGAAGGCACTGGTGAGCGCGGCTCTCGTCCTGTTCCCTGATCTGAAGGCAATGCCCTGATTCCTAAGCAGTGCACGGAGCTCTGCAGTCAGCCATGGTTTCTGGTTTGTCCTGCCAGTGTAGTGTTTAATCATGGTAACATCCTCAAGTGCTCTTTCCAGTGTAACCAGTCACCAATCCTACATATACATCAATGCTCACACGAAGATCGGAGGTAGCCGCCTGCCTGAATACACTCCAGTCTGTGCTTTCAAAGTAGTCCTGAAGTGCTGAGGTGCAGGTTCTGATCTCCCCGATTTGATGAGTTTAACCAGTGGTCTGTATGCAGGGATTAGCAAAATGGATCTGCGTATTCAAGAAGAGGGCAAGGGACAACTTTGTAGGCTCTACAAATGTTGGCATAAACCAGGTCTAATATATTCTCTCCTCTGATTTGGAAACAAACTTGCTGGTAGAACTTTGACAGAACAGTTTTGAATTTTTTTTTGGATTATTGTGCTCTCTTCCAGGGAAGATGGGACCAGTACAGAGGAGGGGCTGAACTGAAGGAGTACTATTATCCAAGAGGGAAGGTTGTTAATGTTGTATGGTGGGGTTTAAACTAGAGTTGCAGGGGGATGGTAACCATAGTGCCAGACAGTTAGCAGAGAGGTTGTGGAGGCAGATGTTGCGAAGACCTCAAAGTCGGGAATCAAAAGGTTGAGCATGGTGTGACTAGTGTCCTGAGGGGTGTATATTTTAATGCAAGGAGTACTGTTGGAAAGGTGGATGAACTCAGGGCATGGATCAACACCTGGAATTATGACTTTGTAGCCGTTGGTGAGACTTGGTTTCAGGAGGGACAGGACAGGCAGCTCAATATTCCGGGGTTCCATTGTTTTAGAGCAGGAGGGATTAGAGGAGGAGAGGTGGCGTTACTAGTCAGGGAAAATGTCATGGCAATGCTCAGTCAGGACAGATGAGAACTCGTCTAGTGAGGTGTTATGGGTGGAATTGAAAAATAAGAAAAGGTATGACCACATTAATGGGGCTATATTATAGACCACCCAACAGTCCAAGGGATTTAGAGGAAAAAAAATTGTAAAGAAATAGCAGATTATTGCAAGAAACAAAGTTGTTTTAGTAGGTGATTTTAACTTCCCATATTGACTGGGACTCCCATACTGTAAAAGGACTAGATGGGATAGAGTTTGTCAAATGTTTTCAGAAAAGTTTCCTTCATCAGTACATGGAAGTCCCAATGAGAGAGCATTCGATACTAGATCTGCTGTTAGGGAACAAGACAGGGCAGGTGATGTGTAAGGGAACACTTTGCATCCAGTGACCACAGTGCCATTGGTTTCAAAGTCAATATGAAAAAAAGATAGGTCTGGTCTGCAGGTTGAGATTCTAAATGGGAGAAAGGCCACTTTTGATGGGATAAGAAATGACCTGGCAGGTGTGGATTGGGAAAGGCTGTGTTATGGCAAGGGTGTACTTGAAAAGTGGGAGGCCTTCAAAAGTACAATTTTGATAGTACAAACCTTCTGTGTCTATCAGAATAAAAGGTAAAGATAACAAGTGTAGGGGACCTTGGTTTTCAAGAGATAGTGAGGCACTGGTTAAGAGAGAAAAGAAAGGAGGTACATGGCAGATATAGGGAAGTAGGAACAAATGGGGTGCTTATTGAGTATAAGAAATGCAAGAGAATATTTAAGAAAGAAAGCAGGAGGGCTAAAAGGCATGAAGTTGCCTTAACAAACAAGATGAAGGAGAATCCCAATGGATACTACATATATCAAAGGACAAAATTGGTCCTCTGGAAGATCAGAATGGTAATCCATGCATGGAGCCAAAAGAGATGGGGAAGATCTTAAATGGATGTTTTGCATCTGTATTTACTCGGGAGACGTACAGAGTCTACAGAAGTGAGGCAAAGCGGCATCAACTTCATGGACCCTGTACAGATTACAGAAGAATTGAGGTAAATTAGGGCAAATAAATCCCTAAGGCCTGACAAGGTTTTCCCTCGGACCTTGTGGTAGGCAAGTGCAGAAATTGCCGGGGCCCGAGCAGAGATGCTTAAATCGCCCTAGGGACAGGTGAGGTACCAGAGAATTGGAAGATGGCCAATGTTGTTCTGCTGTTCAAGAAAATCTCTGAAAATAAACCCGGAAATTATAGGCCAGTGAGCATGACATCAGTAGTGGGAAAGTTACTGGAAGGTGTTCTGAGGGACCAGATGTATGAGTATTTGGATAAACATGGATTGATGAGGGATAGTCAGCATGGCTTTGTGCGTGGTAGGTCACATCTAACCAACAGAGTTTTTTGAGGAGGTTACCATGAAAGTGGATGAAAGCAAGGCAGTAGATGTTGTCTACATGGTCTTTAGTAAGGCATTTGACAAGGTCCAGCATGGGAGGCTGGTCAAGGAGGTTCAGTCACTCAGCATTCAGGATGAGGTAGTAAATTGGATTAGACACTGGCTTTGTGGGAGAAGCCAGAGAGTGTTAGTAGATGGTTGCCTCTCTGACTGGAGGCCTGTGACTAGTGGAGTGCTGCAGGGATCGGTGCTGGGTCCTTTGTTGTTTATCATCTGTATCGATGATCTTGATGATAATGTGGTAAACTGTATCAGCGTGGCTTTGTGGGATCTGCATCAGCTGGAAGAATGGGCTGTAAAATAGCATATAACCATATAACAATTTCAGCATGGAAACAGGCCATCTCAGCCCTTCTAGTACGTGCCAAACGCTTACTCTCACCTAGTCCCACCGACCTGCACTCAGCCCATAACCCTCCATTTCTTTCCTGTCCATATACCTATCCAATTTTATTTTAAATGACAATACTGAACCTGCCTCTACCGCTTCTACTGGAAACTTATTCCACACAGCTACCACTCTCTGAGTAAAGAAATTCCCCCTCATTTTACCTTTAAACTTTTGCCCCTAACTCTCAACTCGTCCTCTTGTTTGAATCTCCCCTACTCTCAATGGAAAAAGCCTATCCACGTCAACTCTATCTTTCCCCCTCATAATGTTAAATACCTCGATCAAGTCCCCCCTCAACCTTCTACGCTCCAATGAATAGAGACCTAACTTGTTCAACCTTTCTCTGTAACTTAGGTGCTGAAACCCAGGTAACATTCTAGTAAATATTCTCTGTACTCTCTCTATTTTGTTGACATCTATCCTATAATTCGGTGACCAGAACTGTACACAATACTCCAAATTCAGCCTTACCAATGCCTTGTACAATTTTAACATTACATCCCAACTCCTATACTCAATGCTCTGATTTATAAAGGCCAGCATACCAAAAGTTTTCTTCACCACCCTATCCACATGAGATTTTACCTTCAGGGAACTATGCACCATTATTTCTAGATCACACTGTCCTACTGTATTCTTCAATGCCCTACCATTTACCATGTATGTCCTATTTGGATTATTCCTACCAAAATGTAGCACCTCACACTTATCAGCATTAAACTCCATCTGCCATCATACAACCCACTCTTCTAACTGGCCTAAATCTCTCTGCAAACTTTGAAAACCTACTTCATTATCCACAATGCCACCTACCTTAGTGTCATCTGCATACGTACTAATCCAATTTACCACCCCATCATCCAGATCATTAACGTATATGACAAACAACTTTGGACCCAGTACAGATCCCTGAGGCACACCACTAGTCACCGGCCTCCAACCTGACAAACAGCTATCCACCACTACTCTCTGGCATCTCCCATCCAGCCACTGTTGAATCCATTTTACTACTTCAATATTAATACCCAACGATTGAACCTTCCTAACTAACCTTCCGTGCGGAATCTTGTCAAAGACCTTACTGAAGTCCATATACACATCCACTGCTTTACCCTCATCAACTTTCCTAGTAACCTCTTCAAAAAATTCAATAAGATTTGTCAAACATGACCTTCCACGCAGCAATCCACGTTGACTGTTCCTAATCAGATCCTGTCTATCCAGATAATTATATATACCATCTCTAAGAATACTTTCCATTAATTTACCCACCACTGACGTCAAACTGACAGGCCTATAATTGCTAGGTTTACTCTTAGAACCCTTTTTAAACAATGGAACAGCATGAGCAATACGCCAATCCTCTGGCACCATCCCCGTTTCTAATGACATTTGAAATATTTCTGTCAGAGCCCCTGTTATTTCTACACTAACCTCCCTCAAGGTCCTAGGGAATATCCTGTCAGAACCCGGAGATTTATCCGCTTTTATATTCCTTAAACGCACCAGTACTTCCTCCTCTTTAACTGTCATAGTTTCTATAACTTCCCTACTTGTGTCCCTTACCTTACACAACTCAATATCCTTCTCCTTAGTGAATACCGAAGAAAAGAAATTGTTCAAAATCTCCCCCCTCTCTTTCGGCTCCACACATAGCTGTCCACTCTGATTCTCTAAGGGACCAATTTTATCCCTCACTGTCCATTTGCTATTAATATAACTATAGAAACCCTTTGGATTTATTTTCACCTTACTTGCCAAAGCAACCTCGTATCTTCTTTTAGCTTTTCTAATTTCTTTCTTAAGATTCTTCTTACATTCTTTATATTCCTCGAGCACCTCATTTACTCCATGCTGCCTATATTTATTGTAGATATCTCTCTTTTTCCAAACCAGGTTTCCAATATCCCTTGAAAACCATGGCTCTCTCAAACTTTTAACCTTTCCTTTCAACCTAACAGGAACATAAAAATTCTGTAACCTCAAAATTTAATGACTGCCATTTCTCTATTACATCCTTCCCATAAAACAAATTGTCCCAATCCACTCCTTCTAAATCCTTTCACATCTCCTAGTGGAATAGCAGGTGGAATTTGATGCAGACAAGTGTAAGGTTTTGTACTTTGGTGGGACCAACCAGGGTAGGTCTTGCACAGTGAACGGTAGGACACTGAGGATTGTGGTAGAACAAAGGGATCTGAGAATACAGGTACATAATTCATTGAAAGTGGCACCACAGGTAGATAGGGTTGTAAAGAAGGCTTTGGGCATGTTGGCCTTCATAAATCAAAGTACTGAGTACAGGAAATGGGATGTTATGTTGAAGTTGTACAAGACATTGGTGAGGCCTAATTTGCAGTACTGTGTGCAGTTTTAGTCACCTACCTTCAGGAAAGATGTAAATAAGGTTGAAAGAGTACAGAGAAAATTTACAAGGATGTTGCTGGGTCTGGAGGACCTGAGTTATAAGGAAAGATTGAATAGATTAGGACTTTATTCCCTAGAATGTAGGAGATTGAGAAGAGATTATAACGGGTATAGACAAGGTAACTGCAAGCAGGCTTTTTCCTCTGAGATTGGGTGGGACTACAACCAAAGACCATGAGTTAAGGGTGAAAGGTGAGAAGTTTAAGGGTAACATGAGGGGAAACTTTTTCACTCAGAGGGTTGTGAGAATGTAGAACGAGCTGCCAGCACAAGCGGTGCTTGTGAGCTCGATTTCAACGTTTAAGAAAAGCTTGGATAAGTACATAGTGGGATATGGAGGGCTATGGTCCTGGTGCAGGTCAATGGGAGTAGGTAGCTTAAATGGTTTGGCATGGACTAGATGGGCCAAAGGGTCTGTTTCTGTGCTGTACTTTGCTATGACTGAGATGTCATGATTGAGGTCACCAACAGTGAAGACACCATTGAGGTGAGTAGCTTTGAGGTCGTAGATGTGCTGCAGAACTCCTGCAGCATTTACCCAGCACTCACATGGGGTGGGGGAGGGGGCTGTAAACAGCAATAATCACATTGGTAGTGAACTCCCTGGGCGAATAGCAGGGCCTGCACTTCACCATTAAAAACCCTTATTTGTGGTGAGTAGTGGGCCGTTACTACCGAGGTGTTCACGCACCAGTTCTTATCAATGTAGACACGCAGACCTCCTCCATGGATCTTGCCGCAGGACACAGCATTTCTGCCCGCTGTATGGAGAATTAGGCAGAATCTGGAATGGTGTCTTGAAGCCATGCTTCTGTCACGACAAGCGTGCACAGACTCTCATCTCCTGCAGCTACAGATACAGATAATCCAATTTATTTTCCAATGATCAGATGTTAGGGAGCAGAATTCACTTTAAGTCTTGCTTTAATAACAGCGCGCTTACCGTGGTTCTACATTCGGGTGCACTGTTTCCCTGAGTAGCTGTTGTAGATCGCGGTGCAGAGCGAGACTCCACTCCCCGCATTCGTCTGTAACTGCACTGCACCTTTGTTATTCAGATTTTAGAGTTCCTAATGTTCAGCAACATTCTTTGGTCAAAGAAAAGATGACCAGTACAAGAAATTTCACCATTGACTGGTGCTAGAGTGGCTGCTGCACCCATGCGCTTGCCACCTTGTGGACTTGAACTTGAAGGTGTGAAGGAAGGGGGAGATGAAGAAGAAAGGGGGGAGTGCAAAGGAAGGGAGAGATGAAGAGGAAAGTGGGGATTGCGGAAGAAGGGAAGTTCCAATCAAGCCTAGGCAAGATTACCTGCAATACGGCTTCCAAAAGCCACACCAACTGCACAGAAGTTGTTTGGGGCAGCAGCAATCTCACCGGCGCATCGAGTACCGTGGTGATTATCACCATGTTCATCAGGGTGAGGCATGGGATCCTCATCGTTCGAATTCAGGTCATAGCTTCCTTCAGGAGACTAGCAACAGGTTGTTTAAACACAAAACATCCAAATTAATTATTTCATTTAGAACTTCCCATATAAAGCATCAGTGGATCAAGAGACATTGTAGGAGCCGTGCATCTGTTCTCTATCTGCATTGCGATCTGTGCTGCGCATTTATTGTGGCAACTAGTTACTTGGTTGGGGGCGTGGTAAAAGCAAACAGAATAAACTACATATCCTTGCTTTGTTTGGGGCAGTTTGGAGCTGGGGGGCCAGCGGATGTCAAGATGACTGCTCAATAACGCTTATTTACCATAAGACCATAAGATATAGGAGCAAAAGTAGGTCATTCGGCCCACTGAGTCTGCTCCACCATTCAATCATGGGCTGATCCAATTCTTCCTGTCATTCCCACTCCCCTGCCTTCTCCCCATACCCTTTGATGCCTTGGCTAATCTCTGCCTTAAATACACCTAATGACTTGGCCTCCACAGCCGCTTGTGGCAACAAATTCCACAGATTTACTACCCTCTGACTAAAGTAATTTCTCCGCATCTCTGTTCTGAATGGACGTCCTTCAATCCTGAAGTCATGCCCTCTTGTCCTGGACTCCCCTACCTTGGGAAATAACCATGGTAACCATGGTTACCAGACATTCCTCATACAGTAACCCTTTCATGCCTGGAATCATTCTCGTAAATCTTCTCTGAACCCTCTCCAATGTCAGTATATCCTTTCTAAAATGAGCAGCCAAAACTGCTCACAATACTCCAAGTGTGGTCTCACGAGTGCCTTATTGAGCCTCAACGTCACATCCCTGCTCTTATATTCTATACCCCTAGAAATGAATGTCAACATTGCATTTGCCTTCTTCACCACTGACTCAACCTGGAGGTTAACCTTTGGGGTATCTTGCACAAGGACTCCCAAGTCCCTTTGCACCTCTCCATTTTGAATTCTCTCCCCATCTAAATAATAGTCTGCCCATTTATTTCTTCCACCAAAGTGCATGACCATACACTTTCCACCATTGTATTTCATTTGCCAATTCTTTCCCCATTCCCCTAAACTATCTAAGTCTCTGTTTCCTCAACACTACCCGCTCCTCTACCTATCTTTGTATCGTCGGCAAATTTAACCACAAAACCATTAATCTCATAATTCAAATCATTGACATACATCATAAAAAGCAGTGGTCCCAACACCGACCCCTGTGGAACTCCACTGGTAACCGGCAGCCAGCCAGAATAGGATCCCTTTATTCCCACTCTCTGTTTTCTGCCGATCAGCCAATGCTCCACCCATGCTAGTAACTCCATGGGATCTTATCTTGCTAAGCAGCCTCATGTGCGGCAACTTGTCAAAGGCCTTCTGAAAATCCAAGTACACCACATCCACTGTATCTCCTTTGTCTACCCTGCTTGTAATTTCCTCAAAGATTTGCAGTAGGTTTCCTTTCAGGAAACCATGCTGGCTTTGGCCTATCTTGTCATGTGCCTCCAGGTACTCCGTAATCTTATCCCTAACAATCGATTCCAACAACTTCCAACCACTGATGTCAGGCTAACAGGTCTATAGTTTCCTTTCTGCTGCCTCCCACCCTTCTTAAGCAGCGGAATAACATTTGCAATTTTCCAGTCATCCGGTACAATGCCAGAATCTATTCAGTCTTGAAAGATCATCATTAATGCCTCCGCAATCTCTCCAGCTGTTTCCTTCAGAACCCAAAGGTGCATTCCATCAGGTCCAGGAGATTTATCCACCCTCAGACCATTAAGCTTCCTGAACACCTTCTCAGTCGTAATTTTCACTGCACATACTTCACTTCCTTGACTCCCTTGAATGTCTGGTATACTGCAGATGTCTTCCACTGTGAAGACTGATGCAAAATATGCATTTAGCTCCTCTGCCATCTCCAGCATCATTTTCTATTGGTCCTATATCTACCCTCAACTCTCTTTTACCATTTATACACTTAAAAAAGGTTTTAGTATCTTCTTTGATATTAATCGCCAGCTTCCTTTCATAATTCAACTTTTCCTTCCTAATGACCTTCTTAGTTTCCTTCTGCATATTTTTAAAAGCTTCTCAATTCTCTATCTTCCCACTATCTTTGGCTTCCTTGTATGCCCTCTCTTTTGTAATCACAATTCTATCTCCTTTACCACAGGAACAGACAAGTTAGGAAAACGTTTAACTGGAGTAAAGGGAAATATGAAGCTATCAGGCAGGAACTTGGAAGCATAAATTGGGAGCAGCTATTGTCAGGGAAATGTACGGAAGAAATGTGGCAGATGCTCAGGGGATATTTGAGTGGCATTCTGCATAGGTACATTTCAATGAGACGGAAAGGATGGTAGGGTACAGGAACCATGGTATAGAAAAACTGTTGAAAATCTAGTCAAGGAAAGCTTACGAAAGGTTCAAAAAACTAGGTAATGATAGAGATCTAGAAAATTATAAGGCTAGCAGGAAGGAGTTTAACAATGAAATTAGGAGAGCCAAAAGGGGCCATGAGAAGGCCTAGGCGAGCAGGATTAAAGATAACACCATGGCATTCTACAAGTATGTGAAGAACAAGAGGATAAGACGTGAGAGAATAGGACCAATCAAATGTGTCAGTGGAAAAGTGTGTATGGAGCCGGAGGAGGTACTGGGGGTACGTAATGAATACTTTGCTTCGGTATTCACTACAGAAAATGACCTTGGTGATTGTAGGGATGACTGACAGCGGACTGAAAAGCTTGAGCATATAGACATTAAGAAAGGTGATGTGCTGAAGCTTTTAAAAAGCATCAAATTGGGTAAGTCACTGGGAGCGGACAAGATACACCCAAGGCTACTGTGGGAAGCAAGGGAAAAGATTGCTGAGCCTCTGGCGATGATCTTTGCATCATCAATGGGGACGGGAGAGGTTCCGGAGGTTTGGAGGGTTGGGAATGTTGTTCCATTATTCAAGAAAGGGAGTAGAGATAGCCCAGGAAATTATAGACCAGTGAGTCTTTCTTCAGTGGTGGGCAAGCTGATGGAGAAGATCCTGAGAGGCAGGATTTATGAACATTTGGAGAGACATAATATGATTAGGAATAATCAGCATGGCTTTGTCAAAGGCACGTCATGCCTTATGAGCCTGACTGAATTTTTTCTTGAGGAGTTGACTGAATACATTGATGAAGGTAGAGCAATAGATGTAGTGTATATGGATTTCAGCATGGTACCCCATGCAAGGCTCATTGAGAAAGCAAGGAGGAATGGGATCCAAGGGGAAATTGCTTTGTGGATCCAGAACTAACTTGCCCACAGAAGGCAAAGAGTGGTTGTAGACGGGTCATATTCTGTATGGAGGTCGGTGACCAGTGGTGTGCCTCAGGGATCTGCTCTGGGACCCCTGCTCTTTGTAATTTTTATAAACGACCTGGATGAGGAAGTGGAGGGATGAGTTAGTAAGTTTGCTGATGACACAAAGGTTGGGGGTGTTGTGGATAGTGTGGAGGGCAGTCAGAGGTTACAGCGGGACATTGATAGGATGCAAAACTGGGCTGAGAAGTGGCAGATGGAGTTCAGCCCAGTTAAGTGTGAGGTGGTTCATTTTGGCAGGTCAAATATGATGGCATATTATAGCAACTGTAGGCCAGTTAGCTTAACATCTGTAGTTGGGAAAATGCTTGAAGAAATAGCGAAACAGTCAGAAAGGAGTGATTCCATTAGACCGACACAGCATGGATTCAGAAAAGGCAGGTCCTGTTTGACAAACTTACTGGAAGTTCTTTGAGGACATAATGAGTGCAGTGGATAGAGGGAGACAGGTGGATGTCGTATACTTGGATTTCCAGAAGGCTTTCGATAAGGTGCCACACAAGAGACTTATAAATAAGATACGGATGCATAGAGTCGGAGGAAGTGTATTGGCATGGATAGTGGATTGGTTAACCAATAGAAGGCAGACATCTGGTATAAATGGGTGTGTCTCCGGTTGGCAGTCTGTGGTGAGTGGGGTGCCGCAGCTGTTTACCATTTACATTGATAATTTAGAAGAGGGGACTGAGTGTAGCGTAGTAAAATTTGCTGATGACACTGAACTGAGTGGAAAAGCAAATTGTACAGAGGATGTGGAGAGTCTGCAGAGGGATATAGATTGGTTAAGTGAGTGGGCCAAGGTCTGGCAGATGGAATAGAATATTGGTAAATGTGAGAGCATCCACTTTTGAAGGAATAATAGAAGAGCAGATTATTATTTAAATGGTGAAAGAGGGACTTGTGCAGAGGGACTTGGAAGTGCTCGTTCATGAATTGCAAAAAGTTGACTTGTAGGTGCAACAGCTTATTAAGAAGGCAAGGGAAATGTTGGCCTTCATTGCTAGAGGGATTGAATTCAAGAGCAGGGAGGTCATGCTGCAACTATACAAGGTACTGGTGAGGTGCGTGCAGTTCTGGTCTCCATACTTGAGGAAGGATATACTGGCTTTGGGGGCAGTGCAGAGGAGGTTCACCAGGTTGATTCCAGGGATGAAGGGGTTGACCTATGAGGAGAGTTTATACTCTCTGGAGTTCAGAAGAATGAGAGGGGATCTTATAGAAACATACAAAATTTTGAAAGGGATAGATAAGATAGGAGGAGGAAAGTTGCTGCCATTGGTAGGTAAGACTAGAACTAGGGGACATTGCCTCAAGATTCAAGGGAGAAGATTTAGTACGGAGACGAGGAGAAACTGTCTTTCCCAGAGAGTGGTGAATCTGTGGAATTCTCTGCCCAGGGAAGCAGTTGAGGCTTCTTCACTAAATATATTTAAGATATAGTTAGATAGATTTTTACATTGTAAGGGAATTAAGGGTTATGGAGAAAAGGCAGGTAGATGGAGCTGAATTTACGGACAGATCAGCAATGATCTTATTGAATGGCGGAGCAAGCTCGATGGGCCGGATGGCCTACTCCTGCTCCTATTTCTTATGTCCTTATTAATGGTAAGACTCTTGATAGTGTGGAGGATCAGAAGGATCTTGGGGTCCGAGTCCATAGGACACTCAAAGCTGCTACACAGGTTGACTCTGTGGTTAAGAAGGCATACGGTGTATTGGCCTTCATCAACCGTGGGATTGAGTTCAAGAATCAAGAGGTAATGTTGCAGCTATTGAGGACCCTGGTCAGACCCCACTTGGAGTACTGTGCTCAGTTCTGGTTGCCTCACTACAGGATGTGGAAACCAAAGAAGGGGTGCAGAGATTTAAAAGGATGTTGCCTGGATTGGGGAGCATGCCTCATGAGAACAGGTCGAGTGAACTCAGCCTTTTCTCCTTGAAGCGACGGAGGATGAGAGGTGACCTGACAGAGGTGTATATGATGAGAGGCACTGATCGTATGGATAGTCAGAGGCTTTTTCCCAGGGCTGAAATGGCTAGCACAAGAGGACACAGTTTTACGGTGTTTGGAAGTAGGTACAGAGGGGAAATCAGGGGTAAGTTGTTGTTGTTTTTTTTTACGCATGCAGAGTGGTGCATGCGTGGAATGGGCTGCCAACGACGGTGGTGGAGGTGGATACAATAAGGTCTTTTAAGAGACTCTTGATAAGGTACATGAGGCTTAGGAAAATAGAGGGTTATGGGTAACCCTAGGCAATTTCTAAATTAAGTACATGTTCAGCACAGCACAGTGGGCCGAAGGGCCTGTATCGTGCTGTAGGTTTTCCATGTTTCGCTTTTACTTTGGCTCTGACTTTACTTGTCAGCCACAGTAGTGTCCTCCTCCTATTCGAAAATTTCTTATTTGGAATGTATCTGTCTTGCACTTCCCTCATTTTTCACAGAAACTCCAGTCATTGCTGCTCTGCTGTCCTTCCTGAAAATGTCCCTTTCCAGTCAACTTCGGCCAGTTCCCCTCTCATGCCATTGGAATTTCCTTTATTCCACTGAAATACCGACACATTGTAATTTAGTTTCTCCTTCTCAAATTTCAAAGTGAACTTGATCATATTGTGATCACTGTTCCCTAAGGGTTCCTTAACCTTAAGCTCTCTTATCACCTCCGGATCATTGCACAACATCTAATCCAGCACAACAACAAGCTATTCTAAAAGGCCATCCCTTAGACATTCTACAAATTCTTTCCTGAGGTCCAGTACTGGCCTTGTTCTCCCAATCCACATTCATGTTAAAATCCCCAACAATTATCATGACATTGCTCTTTTGACACGCCTTTGCTATCTCCTGCTGTAATTTGTAATCCACATCTCGGCTGCTGTTTGGAGGCCTGTATACAACTGCCATTAGGGTCCTTTTGCCCTTGCCATTTCTTAATTCAACCCATAGAGACTCTCCACGTTCCGATCCTAAATCATCCCTTTCTAATGATTTAATATTTTTTTCTTATACAGAGCAACACCACCCCCTCTGCCTACTAACCCATCTTTTTGATACACTGTATATCCTTGGATGTTCAGCTCCCAATGGCAGCCATCCTTTAGCCAAGTTTCAGAGATGGCCACAATGTCATATTTGCCAATCTGTAGCTGAATTTCAAGATCGTCCATTTCATTTCTTATGCTGCCTAAGCTTCATTGTTTCAAGATTTGCTAATTGCGAATAAAGGATTGAATACATACACTCAACTTCTGGAACAATCATTATTGGAGCACATGAGTCTAATAAAACTGTGGGGGGGGGGTGGGGGGTGGTCAGCAGCAGCAGCAATTGGTTTGTTAGAATTGGCCAGTACATTCTGCCAATAAAAGATTTCAACAGTTATCCCAAACAAACATCAGCATTCGGACATATCTGCGAGACTAAAAACACTGCAGCTTGGAGGAGCTTGTGGCAAGTAACAACCTGTTGTTGATTCATGCTGTGTGTTTGGGGTTAGAACATAGTTTGGAATGGTTATCACTGACTGTAAGCTCTATAGTGTGGTGCTTGCCTGTGAGTTCTGCACTTTGTTCTATCGATTGTTGACATCTGAATTGAATGCCATTATTTTGTCTGATTTCTGCACTTGGAAAACAACATGAGTCAAGATGGAAACAGTGACCTTGAAGTCAGCACTAAAAGAGATATTAAACTTATTGGGAAAGCTTTGATGACTAGAATTGACAACTTACAAAATTGTTAAAAAGATTAATGGTTTAACATTATTAATTAGCAGCCTTTTACAAGAGCAAGATGTCTCGCAAGTGCTGTCTCATTTGGATGATTTAAAAAATCTTTGTGAAACTGTTGCTAAGCAACATAACATGTTGTTGACTTGAATGTCTATCTCAGAGCAAGATTTATAAAAACAATAGCTTTTTGAATATTCAGATGCTTTTTATAATACAGTCACGTCAGTGGTCAAACAAACATTGGCTGAAACAAACATGCGATGTTGAAGGTCAAGTTGCTGGAGTAAATGAAAATAATTATAAAGCCACAGGGCATGGTTTGACCATGTATAAAGCTGATGATTTTCAGGATGACATAATCCTGAAGACAGTGCATCTAACGGGCAGGCAACAGGTTCTATTGTTAGCAGAGAGTCCCGTGCGTCTGATACCTCCTTGGGACACATTAAAACGGAGGCTGACTTAGTTAAGTTATGCGCAAGACAACAAATACTGATGGATAAACATGTATAGGAAGAACAGGTGGAACAGATTCAGAGAAACCAGGACCAGATGGAAGAACAGTTTCTGAGAACGATAGAGCAGCTTAAGTTGCAGGAAGAAACTGCAGCCAAGATGACCAGAGTTAAAGTGGTAAAGACTTCAACTGCTGTGAGTACTAAACATGCTCCAGCAGGACAGTTCTGTGGTCAGAGTTCCTACATTGACTTAGAACAGAGAAAATTCAGCATACTCGATCCCAATGTGGACACGTTTCTCAAGTGTCTATGAGTCATGAGTTTGGATTCCAAGGGGTAGATCAGGGTGCACACCCTTACTGAGAAGGCACTTTGAACCTGTGCCGTATCCAAAAGCACACTGAATTCTTATCCTGAGGACAGTGATTTACAGTACGATACTCGTGTTTCAGATGATAAAGGTGTAAATGCTGTGCTGGAGGCCACAAGGACCCGAAAGGAAATGACAAGCATAGTGATGCAACAACATGTTGGATCTCTACCTAGAAGAGAGACTTAAATCTTTGAGAGCGATCCATTGCAGTATCACTCATTTATGAGGGCTTTCAAGAATAACATTAAAGGCATGACTGATGTTTCTGGTGAGCGTGGCCATTTTCCCAAACAGCTCACTGGAGGTCACCCTAGAGAGCGTGTCAAAAATTGCCAAGGAGCTGGCCCGGAGCAAGAATAACTGAAGGCTCAAGCTTTACTACAGGAACATTTTAGAGATGAGCACAAAATTGCTGCGGCCTACATGAGAAAGGCTCTTTCTCAATCACATATCAAATCAGAAGATGTGAAAGCTCTTCAAGATTACAGTCTATCTTAGAGGTTGCTGCAATGCCATGGAAGACCTACAGGGCATGCCTGGTAATAAGAGGATTGTTATAGATAAATTGCCTGATAAACTTTGGGAAAAATGGAAATCGGTGGTCTACAAACTGCAAGAAAGGCACACCCACAACATTATTTTCACTGACATTGTTGATTTTATTGAAAGGCGAGTAAAGATTGCTATACACCCAGTGTTTTGGAAAAAAATACAATGCTACATCGCCGGCAATAAGCAAAGGTACGTATGCTTTCCTAGATCAAGGAGGTACAGCAGTGTTCTGCACAGAGAGCCTCATAAACAAGCTCAACCTGACAGCAAAAGGAATTACACATTCTCTTACGCATTGAGGGGTCATGAGAATGCTGTGAGTAGCTACGTCGTTTCAGGACTGGAAGTGGCTGGCTTAGATGGTGAAAACTTATTGTGAACTGCCTAATATCTATACACAGGAACGTATGCCCGTCTACAAAGGAAACATTCCTCGTCAGAGATTGTCAGGAATAGTCTCACCTGAAGCATACTGCCAGAAACTGAGCTGCTGATAGGGACGGATGTGCCGAAAGCATTGGAGCCACTGCAAGTGATTTGCAGTGTTGGTGATAGACCTTAATGCAACCAGAACAATGCTGGGTTGGACTGTTAATGACCACCAAAAAAACATACCCTGGTGGTAGAAGAGACTACACTCGGCCAGCGCTGACAATTAATGGGATTTCTGTTTTGCGTTTCGATGAACTTTTGCAGCAGTGATTCAAGACAGATTTTCCTGAATGCAGTCAAGAGGAACAATCTGCTTGGGCAGAAAAGAGCACCATCCAAGATAGGCTGTTTACCAAAAGAGCCTGTGTTTTGATAGCATGTAGATGTAATTATTCTAGTATAATAATTAGGGGTCTGGAATGTAACAGCCACGCATGTGTTCTGTATCTTCATTCAATTCCGTGCTGGCCATTTATTATGGTAACTAGTTACACAAGTGGGGGCATGGTAAAAGTGAAAGGAATAAGTTATACCTTCATGCTTTGTTTGAGGCAGTTTGGAGCGGGGGCTGATGGATGTCATATCGTTTGTTGACCACTCAATAACATTTATTTATGCTTAATTATGCTTAAGTTTCATTGTTTCAAAATTGTATACTTGCTAATTGCTAATAAAGGATCGAATACATATTCTCGAATTTTGGAACAATCATTACTGGAGCTGAGGGCTCAACATACTGTCTAACAAATCCATGGGGGCCGATGGCAGCAGCAATTGGCTTGATAGAACTGGCCACTACTGACGGTTTAGGCAGCTGTGAAGCAATGGACAAAGCCATTTCCTGTGACTAGTTACCATAATAAATGCCCAGCACAGAATACAATTCAAATACAGAACAGATACATGGTACAGAACATTTCCAAACCTAGGGAGGAAGGAAATCTGAGTTCATTCACTCTATCCAAACCTCTCATGATTTGAAGAACCCTCATAGCCATGCACACCCAAACACACACTCATGCGTGGGCACATACCTACATATACTTACACACACACACGTACATATATATATATATATATATATATATACACACATGTATACGCACACAAATAGACACACGTACAGACCCACACCCGCACTTGAACACATACCCACACACATATACATACTCACAAGCCCACTCACACACCCACTCATATACATATATACACACATATACATATTTATATATTACACAAACACACACACAGTTGCCTATAAAAAGTATTCACCACACTTAGAAGTTTTTGTTTTTGCTGTTTTACAACAATGAATCATAGTGGATTTAAATTTGGCATTTTTTGACACTGATCAACAGAAAAAGACTCCTTCATGCAGAGATCTGTTTTCACTTTGACAAAGTGATCTAAATTTATTACAAATATAAAACACGAAATAATTGATTGCATAAGTATTCTCCACGTTCAAGTCAATATGTAGTAGATGCACCTTTGGCAGCAATTACAGCCTTGAGTCTGTGTGGATAGGTCTCCATCAGCTTTGCACATCTGGACACTGCAATTTTCCTCCATTCTTCTTTACAAAACTGCTCAAGCTCTGTCAGATTGCATGGGGATTGTGGGTGAACAGCCCTTTTCAAGTCCAGCCACAAATTCTTAATTGGATTGAGGTCTGAACTCTGACTGTGCTACTCCAAAACATTAACTTTGTTGTTTTTAAGCTATTCCTGTGTAGCTTTGGCTTTATGCTTGGGGCCATTGTCTTGATGGAAAACAAATCTTTTCCCAGGTCACAGTTCTCTTGCAGACTGCATCAGGCTTTCCTCCAGGATTTCCCTGTATTTTTGCTGCATTCATTTTACCCTCTACCTTCACAAGCCTTCCAGGGCCTGCTGCAGTGAAGCATCTCACAGCGTGATGCAGCCACCGCCACGCTTCACGGTAGGGATGGTGTGTTTTTGATGATGTGCAGTGTCTGGCTTACGCCAAACATAGTGTTTAGTCTGATGGCCAAAAAGCCCAATTTTGGTTTCTTCAGACTGTAAAACCTTCTTCCAGCTGACTTCAGAGTCTCTCACATGCCTTCTAGCAAACTCTAGCTAAGATTTCATGGGAGTTTCCCCCCCCCCCCCCCCCCACCAACAGTGGCTTTCTCCTTGCCACACTCTCATAAAGCTGTGACTAGTGAAGCACCCGGACAACAGTTGCTATCTGTGCAGTCTCTCCCATCTCAGTCACTGAAGCTTGTAACCCCTCCAGAGTTGTCACAGGTCTCATGGTGGCCTCCCTCACTAGTCCCCTTCTTGCACGGTCACTCAGTTTTTGAGGACGGCCTGCTCTTGGCAGATTTACAGCTGTGCCATAATCTTTCCATTTCTTGACTGTACTCCAAGGGATATTCAGTGACTTGGAAATTTTCTTGTATCCATCTCCTAACTTGTGCTTTTCAATAACCTTTTCACAGAGTTGCTTCAAGTGTTCTTTTGTTTTCATGGTGAAGTTTTTGCCAGGATACTGACTCACCAGCAGTTGGACCGTCTAGATACAAGTGTATTTTTACTACAATCAATTAAAACACCTTGACTGCACATAGGTAATCTCTATTTAACTAATTACTGTATGTCACTTCCGAAACCAATTGGCTGCACCAGTGATGATTTGGTGTGTCATATTAAAGGGGGTGAATACTTATGCAATCAATTATTTTCTACTTTATATCTGTAATTACTTTAGATCACTTTGTAGACACTTGTTTTCACCTTGACACAAAAGAGACTTTTTCTATTGATTAGTGTCAAAAAAAAGCCAAATTAGATCCATTGTGATTCAATGTTATAAAACAATAGAACATGAAAACTTCGGGGGGGGGGGGGATGAAAGTACTTTTTAAATAGGCACTATAGGTTCAGCAGTGTCTGCACATAAGGTGACTGACAGGAAATGATAAAATGGTGGTGGTTGGGGGTGTGGAGGGTGGGTTAGTGGGTGGGGGTGTTGATTAGCCTGATGGCTTGGGGAAAATCACTGTCTTGAGTCTAGTGATCCTGGTGTGGATGCTACATAGCCTCCTCCCTGATGGGAGTGGAACAAACAGTCCGTAGGCAGAGTGGGTGGCATCCTTCATGATGTAAAGGCTAACAGCAAGTTAGCCTGTCCAAACTCTCCTGCTGATCTTTGACTGAAACTGAGTGCAGTTTACATTTTCCCCACGAGCATAGGAGTCTATTCTGGGTGCAACGGGTTCCTCCCACATCCCAAGGACTTGAGGGTTGCTAGACTTATTCAGCCCTGTAACTGGTCTCCAGTGTGCAGGTGAGTGGAAGAATCTGGTGGTGGGGCAAAGGAAGAGTTCATGGGAAAATGGGAAGAATAAATTGGACAAGGATAGGTATAGGTGCATGTCCATAGGTCCCTCAAAGCTGCTACACAAGTTGATAGGTGGTTTATAAGGCGTATGGTGTGTTGGCCTTCAGTAGTCGAGGAATTGAGTTCAACAGCCGTGAGGTAATGCTCTATAAAGCTTGGAATATTGTGTTCCTTTCTGGTCACCTCATTATAGAAGGACGTGGAAGCTTTTGAGAGGGTGCAGAGGAGATTCACCAGGATGCTGTCTGGATTAGAGAGCATGTCTTATGAGGATAGGTTGAGTGAGCTAAAGCTTTTCTCTTTGGAGCGAAGGAGGATGAGAGATGACTTGATAGAGATGTACAAGATGATAAGAGACATAGATCGAGTGGACAGCCAGAGGCACTCTCTCAGGGTGGAAATGGTTAATATGAGAAGGCACTATTTTAAAGTGACTGGAAGAAAGGGATATTGGAACATCCTGCCAGGGGTGGTGGTGGTAGAGGCAGACACATAAGTGACATTTAAGAGACTCTTAGATAGGCACATGGATTATAGAAAGATGGAGAGCTGTGTAGGAGGGAAGGGTTAGATTGATCTTATAATAGGTTAAAAGGTCAGCATAACATAGTGGGCTGAAGGGCCTGTAGTGTGCTGTAATGTTCTATATGATCTACAAGCAACTATCCATCATTCACTGTAATTTTATGGAGAAATTCCCTACCTTTATTGAGAGGTTGCTGCAGTATTTCTTGTGCCCTCCTCTATCCTTTGGCCGTAAAATAGACTATTTGCTGTAAGATTTGCATCCTGCTCCCTTCAGCTCTTTAGCTGCCGGCAATGTCAAAATTTGCACAACATAATACCCTTCTCTCCCTCTCATACTTCTCCAGCCTTCCCTTAAACCCAGCCATACCACAACACTTACATAATTGGCCTGTATGTCCTCTATGGTGTATTCAACACCATCATCGACCACCACCACTGTCACACCTTCACCAGTGACATTGCGCTCCCACACCCCAGTGACGTTGATGTCCATCCCACGCTTTCTCCGATTGTGCTGTGAGAGAAAGAGGGTTTGGTGAGTATAGGAAATTTTGATAGTACATTGATAGATAAGCAGATGAGCTGTTCTCATTTACAAGGGGAGAAAGTAACAAGGAGCTAGAGGTGTCCAGAAACTGTGGATATCAAAATTGGTGGAAGGATAAAAACAGAGATGAGGGATGTTTTATTTGATTTAAATCATTAGTGATCGATCACCTGGTTTCTTACTAGGTCCTGTGACCCTTCCCAGTTGGCCTTAGATCACCCTTTTGCCAAAGAATCTGACTTGGAGGATGACTACAAACAGGGAAGAGGACCTTCACCATCCAGAACAAGCTCCCTTCTCATTACTATTATCAGGGAGGTGGTACAGGAGCCTGAAGACCCAAACTCAACAGCCTGGAAACACCTCCTCCGCCACAGTTTCAGAACAGCTTCTTCCTCTCTGCCATTAGATTTCTGAATGGTCCATGAACACAACCTCACTATTCCTCTTTTGCACATTTATCTTTTATAGTAACTTGTAGTAATTTTTTTTTTACATCTTACACTGTACTGCTGCCACAAACCAACAAATTTCAGGACACATGTTAGTGATGATAAACTTGATTCCGATTCTGCTTGTGGGGAGAACATGAACCAACAGCAAACTCAGCACCGGTTATCTGCAACAGGATCTGGCATCACCCACAAGGCCAGTATCTACTGACCATTCATGACCAGTTCAATGAAAGGAAAAATATTTGAAATGATTGTGGGCCTTCAGATTTTTTCTGGTCTGAGAACAATAGGACCTTCATTCCACTGGAGATTTATTGAGGCTTGTTCCAGAGGGTTGGAAGCCAACAAAAAAGGAAGGCATATTAAAGTAACACTTCACAGCACCAGTGACTTGGATACAATTCCCATTGCTGTCTGTAAGGAGTTTGTACATTCTCCTTGTGAACGTGTGGGTTTTCTCTCACTTTCCAAAGATGCATGGGCTGTGTGGGTTTGTTGGGCCGGAAGGGCCTGTTACTGTGTTGTATCTATAAAGAAAATAATGAAAAATAAAAGAAAGAATTGCATTTCTATAGCATCTGTGCCCCTCTCTGAAAATGTCTGAAATGCAGCCATAGGAAATGTGGTATCTAATTGGTGCACAACAGTTTCCTATAACTAGTAAAGAAATGATGAGCTGTAGTGGGTGATTAATAGTGTCTGTGGATCACAGAGCTGATGAAAATAAAACAGATTAAATTGGTAGCATACTGCCAAGGTTTGACACATCCATTGTAAATCCACTATGAACATAATCAGGAAGAGGAGGAGGAGGCGGCTATTCTGTCTCATTACACTTAATTGGCCATTCAGTAAAATCATGGACAATTGACTGTAATCTCAAATCTCCCATCCCTACCTCTTCCTGTAACCTTTTACCCTGTTCATCTGTACACAAAAGCATTAAATATTAGCTTTATTAATCTCAATACAGTACTGTGCAAAAGCCTTAGACACATAAACATAACTAGGATGCCCAAGACTTTAGCACAGTACTGTATTTGTCAACGTGGAGCGGAGAGAGTTTGTAAATCTGGTGGGAACAAAGCACATTGGGAATGGTGAGGGTGGAGCACTGCGGGAGGGGTGTGGAACAGGTGGGAGAGGAGGAGTTCCAGGGGCCGGAGGGTGGTGGTGCAAGTGCAGACACACTCAGCCCTGAGACACCAGGCAAGGCCATTTGATCCAAACAATTGGTTTTATTGATCATTACAGAATGTCTCTCTGGTGCTTCCTGCACCCTCCCCTCTTTCCTGTTCCCCAACCATGATTCTCATCTCCCTGCCCTCTTCACACTATCAGTCCACAACAGAGACCCATATCAGAATCAGGTTTATCATCACTTAAGTCACGAAATTCGGTTTTGTTACCTTTGCACAGTACTGTACATTGAAAAATACAGTCAAGTATGTCATTTATATCAATGACAACAGAGTCGCCATGCTTCCTGCACTAACGTAGCATGCCCATAACTTACTAACCCTAACCCACGGATCTTTGAAATGTGGGAGGAAACTGGAGCACACGGAGGAGACCCACGCTTTCATGGGCCGAACATACAAACTCCTTACAGACAGCTGCAGGAATTGAACCCTGATCAATGATCACTGGCACTGTAAGTCATTGCACTAACTGCTGAACTACTGTGCCACCCTGTTACTGCACCAACATCCTGAAACATCTACCTGGCCAGGATAACGGGAGGACCTGCTGCTACTACAACATTTGAAGGTGCTGAACAGGTCCTATAAATGGTGGCATTATTAGCATATCCCAACAATTAGCATTTTTACAGTAATCTACTGAAGGAGTTTTTGGTCTGCATTGAAGTGGGATGAAACATTTCCTGTGTTTGCCACATGGTGTCAGCATTGAGCTGTTCAGAGTAGGATACTGGGTTTTTGCATCTCTTCAACACACCATCATCCCATCCCATCCTCTCACTCCAGTTCTGCAGAACTTCAGGAAAGATTGGCAAATAGGTTTTAGGGGTGCCACAGTAGTGTAGCAGTTAACACAATGCTATTACAGCTCAAAGTTCAGAATTCCGATGCCATCTGTAAGGAGTTTGTACATTCTCCCTGTGGCCACATGGGCTTCCTCCAGGTGCTCCAGCTTCCTCCCACAGTCCAAAGACGTACTGGTTAGTAGATTAATTGGCCATTGTAAATTGTCCCATTATTGGACTAGGGTTAAATAGGGGGGTTGCTGGGCAGCACGGTTCATTGGGTTAAAAGGTTCTATTTACCGTTCCGTGCTGTATCTTGAAATAAATAAATAATATTTCTTCTGCGGTTTGACCGGGTCACGACTACACAAGCGCGTGGATGTCAACCAGTGAGAACAGTGAGAAAAGTTTAAAAGGAGACAACCTTATAGAACGGGTGACAGAGTAGGAAGTGCTTTGGCTCAACGGGGCCTCGGTGTCAACAGGTCGAGGCGAGGTAGGCTGGCTGAGTAGAATACAGACAGGAAGTATGTGTGTGAGGCCGGTGTTCTGTGCTCAGTGTCAGATGTGGGAGGTCCTGGAGTCTCCCAGCCTCCTAGACAGCCATACCTGCGCCAGGTGCATCGAGCTGCAGCTCCTGAGGGACTGTGTTAGGGAACTGGAGATGCAGCTCGATGACCTTCATCTGGTCAGGGAGAGTGAGGAGGTAATAGAGAGGAGTTACAGGCAGGTGGTCACACCGGGCCCACGGGAGACAGACAAATGGGTCACAGTCAGGAGGGGGGAAGAGGAAGAGTCAGGTACTAGAGAGTACCCCTGTGGCTGTACCCCTTGACAATAACTACTCCTGTTTGAGTACTGTTGGGGGGGACGGCCTATCCGGGGGAAGCAACAGTGGCCGTGCCTCTGGCACAGAGTCTGGCCCTGTGGCTCAGAAGGGTAGGGAAAGGAAGAGGAAGGCAGTAGTGATAGGGGACTCTATAGTCAGGGGGTCAGACAGGCGATTCTATGGATGCAGGAAAGAAACATGGATGGCAGTTTGCCTCCCAGATGCCAGGGTCCGGGATGTTTCTGATCGCGTCCATGATATCCTGAAGAGGGAAGGAGAGCAGCCAGAGGTCGTGGTACAGATTGGTACCAACGACATAGGTAGGAAAAGGAAGGAGGTCCAGAAAACAAACTACAGGGAGTTAAGAAGGAAGTTGAGAAGCAGGATCACAAAGGTAGTAATCTCGGGATTACTGCCTGTGCCACGCGACAGTGAATATAGGAATAGAGTGAAATGGAGGATAAATGCGTGGCTGAGAGATTGGAGCAGGGGGCAGGGATTCAGATTTCTAGATCACTGGGACCTCTTTTGGGGCAGGAGTAACCAGTACAAAAAGGACAGGTTGCATTTGAATCCCGGGGGACCAATATCCTGGTGGGGAGGTTTGCTAAGGCTGCTGGGGAGAGTTTAAACTAGAATTGGTGGGGGGTGGGAACCAAACTAAAGAGACGGAGGAAGAGGTGGTTGGCTCAAAAATAGAGAAAGCTTGGAGACAGTGCAAAAGGGAGGATAGGCAGGTGACAGAGAAGGGACGCACTCAGACCGATGGTTTGAGATGTGTCTATTTTAATGCAAGGAGTGTTGTGAACAAAGTGATGAGCTTAGAGTGTGGATCAGTACTTGGAGTATGATGTTGTGGCCATTAGAGACTTGGATGGCTCAGGGACAGGAATGGTTACTTCGACTGCCAGGCTTTAGATGTTTCAGAAAGGACAGGGAGGGAGGCAAAAGAGGTGGGGGCGTGGTACTGTTGATCAGAGATAGTGTCACTGCTGCAGAAAAGGAGGAAGACATAGAGGGATTGTCTACGGAGTCTCTGTGGGTGGAAGTTAGAAACAGGAAGGGGTCAATAACTCGACTGGGTGTTTTTTTTAATAGACCACCCAATAGTAACAGGAACATCGAGGAGCAGATAGGGAGACAGATTCTGGAAAGGTGTAATAATAACAGGGTTGTAGTGGTGGGAGATTTTAATTTCTCAAATATCGATTGACATGTCCCTAGTGTGAGGGGTTTAGATGGGGTGGAGTTTGTTAGGTGTGTTCAGGAAGGTTTCTTGACACAATATGCAGATAAGCCTACAAGAGGAGAGGCTGTACTTGATCTGTTATTGGGAAATGAACCTGGTCAGGTGTCTGATCTCTCAGTGTGAGAGCATTTTGGAGATAGTGATCACAATTCTATCTCCTTTACCATAGCATCGGAGAGGGGTAGGAACAGACAAGTTAGGAAAGCGGTTAATTGGAGTAAGGGGAAATATGAAGCTATCAGGCAGGAACTTGGAAGCATACATTGGAAACAGATGTTCTCAGGGAAACATACAGAAGAAATGTGGCAAATGTTCAGGGGATATTTGCATGGAATTCTGCATAGGTACGTTCCATTGAGACAGGGAAAGGATGGTAGGGTACAGGAACTGTGGTGTACAAAGGCTGTAATAAATCTAGTCAAGAAGAAAAGAGCTTACGAAGGGTTCAAAAAACTAGGTAAAGAGAGAGATCTAAAAGATTATAAGGCCAGCAGGAAGGAGCTTAAAAATGGAATTAGGAGAGCCAGAAGGGGCCATGAGAAGGCCTTGGCAGATAGGATTAAGGAAAATCCCAAGGCATTCTACAAGTATGCAAAGAGCAAGAGGATAAGATGTAAGAGAATAGGACCAATCAAGTGTGACAGTGGAAAAGTGTATGGAACCGGAGGAGATAGCAGAGATACTTAATGAATACTTTGCTTCAGTATCCACTACAGAAAAGGATCTTGGCAATTGTAGTGATGACTTGCAGCAGACTGAAAAGCTTGAGCATGTAGATATTAAGAAAGTGGAGGTGCTGGAGCTTTTGGAAAGCATCAGGTTGGATAAGTCACCAGGACTGGATGAGATGTACCCCAGGCTACTGAGGGAGGCGAGGGAGGAGATTGCTGAGCCTCTGGTGATGATCTTTGCATCATCACTGGGGATGGGAAAAGATCCAGAGGATTGGAGGGTTGCAGATTTTGTTCCATTATTCAAGAAAGGGAGTAGAGTTAGCCCAGGAAATTATAGACCACTGAAACTTACTTCAGTGGTTGCTAAGTTGATGGGGAAGATCCTGAGAGGCAGGATTTATGAACATAGGACACTCTAGGCTGCTGTGCAGGTTGACTCTGTGGTTAAGAAAGCATACGGTGCATTGGCCTTCATCAATTGTGGGACTGAGTTTAGGAGCAGAGAGATAATGTTGCAGCTATATAGGACCCTAGTCAGACCCCACTTGGAGTACTGTGCTCAGTTCTGGTTGCCTCACTACAGAAGGATGTGGAAACCATAGAAAGGGTGCATAGGAGATTTACAAGGATGTTGCCTGGAATGGGGAGCATGTCTTATGAGAACAGGTTGAGTGAACTTGGCCTTTTCTCCTTGGAGCGACGGAGGATGTGAGATGACCTGATAGAGGTGTATGAGATGATGAGAGGCATTGATTGTGTGGATAGTCAGAGGCTTTTTCCCAGGGCTGAAATGGCTAGCACGAGTGGGCACAGTTTTAAGGTGCTTGGGAGTAGGTACAGAGGAGATATCAGGAGTAAGTTTGCAGCAGTAAATTGCAGATTGGTGATTGCGTGGAATGGAATGGTGGTGGAGTCGGATACGAAAGGGTCTTTTAAGAGACTCCTGGACAGGTATATGGAGCTCAGAAAAATAGAGGGCTATGGGTAACCCTAGGTAATTTCTCTGGTAAGGACATGTTCGGCACAGCTTTGTGGGCCGAAGGGCCTGTAGTGTGCTGTGGGTTTTCTATGTTCTGTGTTTCTATAACTAAAAGATGACATTATCACACCACACCATCTGGAAATCTGCTTGCAGCATATTTTGACCTTTGTTTTGAGAAGTTCAGAAGTGAGATTGTACAGTTCAGTATACCACAAGGAGCAGATTTAGGCCATTCAGCCCATTGTGTCAATTGCACCATACGATTGATTTTCCTTTTCAACTCCATTCTCCTGCTTTTTCCCCCATAACTTTTGACACCCTGACTTTTACAGGGATGTTTGCAAGGTTTTGACAAAGTATCAAACAAAATGTGTTTCAACTTCTAGGTTTATGAGAATGATTCTAGGAATGAAAGGGTTAATGCAAGAGCAGTGTTTCAGTCTCTGGGTTTGTAGTTTAGAAGAATGAGGAGGGATCTCATGGAAACCTGGCGAATATTGAATGGCTCAGATAGAGTAGATGTGAAGATGATGTTTTCAATAGTGGAAGAGTCTTGGACCAGTGGGCAAAGCCTCAGAATAGAAGAATGTCCATTTAAAACAGAGATGAGGAGGATTTCTTTAGCCAGAGGGTAGTGAATCTGTAGAATTCATGGTCACAGACAGATTTGGAGGCCAAGTCATTGATGTATTTTAAGCACTTTTGGCCCTGGCACACTTTGGGATGTTCTGAAAGGTGCTCTAGTTTTTCCTTTAATTCTTCAAGTGTTTGTCCAAAGAGGCTGCACTTTAATTTGAAAAGTGATGGATCCTCCCTGCAAAAGGAACACTTTTTGCCACAGGAATGTTAGGAAGCACAGAACTGATCAGGAATGGGAAACCATGGGTGCTTCATATTGGGTGAGCAGATGAGGTTTATTTACTCACTAATGGAGGGAGCAAGATGGATATTGTGTAGGCAGAAGGGATTAGCTAGGTGTTTCATTAATTCTGCACAACTTTGCGGAATGAAAAGGTCCATAAGACCACAGTACCTTCTCCCCATTTAAATAATAGTCTGCACTATTGTTCCTTTTACCAAAATGCATCATCATACATTTCCCAACACTGTATTCCATCTACCACCTTTTTTTTTGCCCATTCTTCAATCTGTCTAAGTCCTGCTGCAATCGCATTGTTTCCTCAGCACTACCTACCCCTCCACCTATCTTTGTATCACTCGCAAACTTTGCAACAAAGCCATCAATTCCATTATCTAAATAACTAACAAACAATGTGAAAAGTAGTGGTCCCAATATTGACCCCTGAAGAACACCACTAGTCATGGGCAACCAGTACAGGCCCCTTTTCGTCCCACTCGCTGCCTCTTGCCTGTCGGCCAGTCCTCTATCCATGGCAGTGTGGCGACCACTTCCTAGCACTCTCGAACCGGCTCACAATTAGCCAGCGTGCAGGCACAAAGGCCAGGTCCGCAACAAAGGGAGAAAAGCCTGCGGGGGTTTGTGAGTACGTGTCTCTTGGAGCATCCGTGCCCGGGGAGGGTGGGATGAGGGAGGCTTTAAAGCAAGGCTATGAAGTTCAAATAAAATTATCTTTGACTGCAGTTTACCGACTCCGTGTCGTTATTTTAGCGCTGCGTGTAGCACACCGCTACAGCAGTACATTTCCTGTAACACCATCAGGTTTTATCTTGTTAAGCAGCCTCGTGTGTGGCACCTTATCAAAAGCCTTTTGAAAATCCAAGTAAATGACATCCACTGCCTCTCCTTTTTACAGGTCTGTTCCTGTGTTGGGAAATGTATGATAATACATTTTGGTAAAAGAAACAATAGTGCAGACTATGATCTAAACGGGGAGAAAATTCTAACATCAGAGGTACAGAGGGATTTAGGAAAAAGGCTCCCAGAAGGTTAATTTACAGGTTGAGTCTGTGTTACTGGCAGCAAATGCAATGTTGCCATTTATTTCAGGGGAATAGAATATAAAAGCAAGGAGATAACGCTGAGGCTTTATAAGACACTAGTCAGGCCATACTTGGGAGTACTGTCAACAGTTCTGCGCCACAATCTCAGAAAGGATGTGTTATCACTGAAGACAGTCCAGAGGAGATTCATGAGGATGATTCCAGGAATGAAGGGGTTAACACGAGAAGCGTCTGGCAGCTTTGGGCCTGTACTCACTGGAATTTAGAATAATGCGGGGGGTGGGGGGGGGATCTCATTGAAACATACCGAATGCTGAAAGGACTAGATAGGGTGGATATGGAGAAGATGATTCCTATGGTGGGGGTATCCAGAACGAGAGGGCACAGCCTCAAAATTGAGGGGTGACCCTTTAGAACTGAGTTAAGGAGGAATTATGTTAGTCAGAGAGTAGTGAATCTGTGGAATGCTCTGTCACAGACTGCAGTGGAGGCCAAGTCCGTGGGTATACTTAAATTGCAAGTTGATGGGTCAGGGCATCAATCGAAAGAAAGCAGGTGTATGGGGTTGAGCGGGATCTGGGATCAGCCATGATGGAATGGCAGAGCACTCAATGGGCTGAATGGCCTAATTCTGCTCCTAGTCTTAAGGTCTTATGTGTGTACTGCTCTATGACCCATAACCGAGAGCACAAAAAGATAATTTAAAAAGTAAAATATAAAAGCAGTATAGTGTTCAGATCAGGTTGCTGCATAATGGGAAAGATGTAGGAGTTTTTTTTTATTAGTTTTTCAAAACATTTTACAAATTAAAAACCCCAAATCCCAACGAGGAACATTAAAACAGTGCAAAATTGAGCATACAATAACAATATACTACAAAGGAAGAAAATTTAGCAAAAAAAAATCACCTAAATTAAAGACAAGTAAGCTTAGTGTCCTCCCCAAGCCCCACAACACTGATGTAGGAGTTTTAAAGAGGGTGCAGAGGAGATTTACCAGAATGCTGCCTGGATTAGAGAGCATGTCTTATAACCCTTGTCCTTTCCGTCCAGGTTGTCAGCTGGAAGGTCAATTGGAGAGGATAGGTTGAGCGAGTGAGGGCTTTTCACATTGGAGTGAAGAAGGATGTGAGGTGACTTGACAGAAGTGTAGAAGTTGTTTAGAGGCATAGATCAAATGGGTAGCCAGAGACTTTTCCCCAGGGCAGACATGGCTAATAAGAGAGGGCATAATTTTAAGATGATTGGAGGAAAGAGAGAACATCACAGGTAGGTTTTCTTTTAATTACACAGAGTGTTGGGTGTGTAGAATGCTCTGCCAGAGGTGCTGGTAGAGGCAAATACATTAGGATACATTTAAGAGACTCTTAAGTAAGCACATGAATGAAAGAAAAATTGAGAGCTATACAGGAGGGAAGAGTTAGATTGATCTTAGAGTAGGTTAAAATATCGGTACAACATCAGGGGCCAAAAGGCCTGTATCATAATGTTTTATGTCCTAAAATGCTGTGAATCCCAAACATCTGAAATAGAAGAAAAGAATGTGATAGAAAAGCCAAGGCAAAGCAGCTGAGAGTGCCCCACTTCCTTTGCAGCGAGTCTCCCAGAATTGTCATGAACCAACAGCAGGAGAATTACGTACCAAGTGCCACTGGAATGGGTACTTTGGGTCACTGAAGTGCAGGCTCCGCTTGGAACGTTTCAGCAGCTTTTGCTCAGAATGCCACCTCACACTGTCATGTTGGGCAAGCAAGGCATCAATGGATTTCCTGATCCTCTCAGTCTCCTCCTCCAGGTCACCATGGTTACGTTGATGTGATGGGAGAGCAAAAAGGTAGTGGCCAGCCAGTTCCCCAATCTGCCCCCTGTTCTCAAGGCCCATAAACTCTGCAAGCTCGTCTGCAAGCTGATCGAGTGACAGCGCTTCACTTCTACCAGAATCATTTCCAAGTGTTAAGTGCACCGCCCAGGTCAAAGTTCCCCGCTCTGTGTCTAATCTCATATTTCCTTCCTTGTCCGTTCCATCCAGGTTGTCAGCTGGAGGCTCAAATGCAGAAGTCCCGATGTTCAGAGCACTGGTGAGTCCATTCTGTGCAACCACTGGCAACCAGATGGTGACAAGTGAAAAGCTCAAGAAGGTTGGCAACAGGATCTCCATCATGACTCTCCATGATGAGACCTTCCACATCAGATGCTGCATCAGATCTGGTCACTGCAAGGAAGAGCAAATAAAACAAAGACCTCATACAAGACCATTACTTTCCACAAACAGTACACAGCATATTGGTACTGGAATAATAAGGAACCAGCACATCTTAACGTGCGACAAGGATGCATCACAACTTGGTACAGCAATTGCTCTGCCCAAGACCGCAAGAAACTACAGTGTGTTGTGAGCGCAGCCCAGTCCATCACTCAAACCAGCCTCTCCTCCACCAACTATGTCTACACCTCAGAAAGCATCCAAGATAATCAAAGGTCGTTCCCACCCTGGTTATTCTCTGTACAGCAGGTGTTTTTTTTTAAAATGCCACAGACCCATACCATTAAGCAATGGATCTGTAGACCCCAGGTTGGGATCCCCTGGTCTAGAGTGCTTGAATGGACAGTGAAAATAGTCAACTTGGATTTTAGAGATGGACGGTGGTCAATTAGTTTTATTTGGCATCATGTTTGGCACAGACGTCATGAGTCAAAGGTATTGGTTTGTACTCTACTGTGCTAGAACATGAAACAGTACAGGCCCTTCAGCACACTATGTTGTGCTGACCTTTTAATCTACTCCAAGCTCAATCTAACCCTTCCCACCTGCTCAACCCTCCAATGTTCTATCATCCATGTGCTTATTTTAAATGGTCTCTTAGATGTCCCTATTGTATCTACCTCTATCACTACTCCTGACAGAACATTCCAGACACTTGCAAAAAAAAAAACTACCTCTGGCATCCCCCTTCAATCACCTCATATTAGCCACTTCCACCTAGGAAAAAGACTCTGGCTTTGCCCCTTAACATCTTGTACACCTCTATCAAGTCACCTCTTATCCTCCTTTGCTCCAAAGAGAAAAGCCCTAGCTCACTCAACTTTTCATGTTCTCTGTTCTAAAATCATTAAGCTCATTGTCTAGAGTTGGGTGGATCAATTTGTTTACTTTGACACAATGTTCAGTAGAGACATACCATTTTTAATGGAACATTCAAAAGAGTGTGCCATACCAAGACCTTAGACTCAGTCTCCCTCACACCCCATTTGTTGAATGTGAGTAAACAAAGCAAGGTCAAAGGAATCAAAACCTCACCAGCTGAAAAAAGAAGGGCAAGTGAGGGAGCAGCTGATGGAGGAAGCATGAATTACAAACTTTCAAAGTTCTAAGCTCAAAGTAAATTATCAGGGTACATACATGTCACCACATACAACCCTGAGATTCTTTTCTCCTGTGGGCATATCAGCAAATCTCTAGAAAAATAACTGTAAACAGGATCAATGAACAACAAAATGTGCAAATGCAAATATACATCTATAGTAATTTCTGGATTGCTGCCTGTGCCACCTGCCAGTGAGGGTAGAAACAGGATGATTTTGCAGATAAATGTGTGGCTGAAAAGCTGGTGCAGGGGACAGGGCTTCAGATTCTTGTATCATTGTGATCTCGTCTGGGGGAGGCATGACCTGTACAAAAGGGACTGGTTGCACCTGAACCCAAGGGGAACCAATATTGTTGCGGGCAGGTTTGTTAGAGCTGTTGAGGAGAGCTTAACTGGAGTGATGGGACACAATAGGATGGATGGTAAAAAAGCAAAGATAATGTGCAGTCAGATTGTCAGGAAGGGCAGGCAGGTGATAGGTCAAAATTGCAGCCAGCAGGGTGAGTATCAGTGCATTAGGGGTGCAGTATCAAAAAGGATAGCAAATATGGTACTCAAAGTGTTACATCCCAATGCACGGAGTATAAGAAATAAGGTGGATGATACAATTGCACTTCTACAGATTGTTGGGTATGATGTTGTGGCCATCATTGAATCATAGCTGAAGGATGGTCGTAGTTGGGAGCTGAATGTCCAAGGTTGTGTTGGAGGGATGGGAAGGTAGGCAGAGGAGATAGTATGGGTCTACTGATAAAGAATGGCATCAAATAAGTGGAAAGATGTGACATAGGATCAGAAGATGTTGAATCCTTGTGGGTTGAGTTAAGAAACTGCAAGGGTAAAAGGACCCTGATTGCAGTTATATACAGGCCTCCCAACAGTGGCTGGGAGGTGGATCACAGGTTACAGCAGGAAATAGAAAGGGCGAGTTAAAAGGGCAATGTTATGGTAGTCATGGGAGATTTTAACATGCAGGACAATTGGGAAAATCAGGTTGGTAATGGATCTCAAGAGTGAATTTGTTGAATGCCTATGAGATGGCTTTTTAGATCACCTTGTTGTTGAGCCTACTCGGAGATCAGCTGTACTGGATTGGGTGTTACGTATTGAACCGGAGGTAATTAGGGAGCTTAAGGTAAAAGAACCCTTAGGAACTAGTGATCACAATATGATTGAGTTCAACTTGAAATTTGATAGGAAGAAAGTAAAGTCTGATGTAGCAGTATTTCAGTGGAGTACGAAAGAGGATTTGGCCAAAGTAAATTGGAAGGAGATGCTGGCAGGGATGACAGCAGACCTACAATGGTGTGAGTTTCTGGGAAAATGAGGAAGGTGCAGGATAGATGTGTTCCAAAAAACAAAGAAACATTGAAATGGCAAAATAGTACAACTGTGGCTGACAACGGAATTCATAGCTAATGTAAAAGCAAAGAGAGGGCATACAAAACAAAAATTAGTGGGAAGATAGAGGATTGGGAAGGTTTTAAAGACCTACAGAGAGCAACGAAAAGAATCATTATGAGGGAAAAGATGAAATATGAAAGCAAGCTAGCAAATAATATCAAAGTGGATAGTAAAAGCTTTTTCAAGTATGTAAAAAAAAGATGAGAGTGGATATAGGATCATTAGAAAATGAGGTTGGAGAAATAATAACAGGGGACAAGGAGATGGCAGATGAACTAAATGAGTATTTTACATCAGCCTTCACTGTGGAAGATACCAGAAGTGTGCCAGGTATTGAAGGGTGTGAGGGTAGAGAAGTGAGTGCAGTTACTGTTACAAGGGAGAAGGTGCTCAAAAAACTGAAAGACTTAAAGGTACATCAGTCACCCAGACCAGATGAACTGCAGCCTAGGATTCTGAAAGAGGCAGCATTAGAGATTATGAAGGCATTAGAAATGATCTTTCAAAAATCATTGGACTCTGCCATGGTGCCAGAGGATCCGAAAATTGCACATGTCACTCCACTTCTTAAGAAAGGAGGACGGCAGCAGAAAGGAAATTATAGACCAGTTAGCCTGACCTCAGTAGTTGGGAAGATGTTCGAGTCAATTGTCAAGGATGAGGTTATGAAGTACTTGGTGACACAGGACAAGATAGTACAAAGTCAGCATGGTTTCCTTCAGGGAAAATCTTGCCTGACAAACCTGTTGGAATTCTTTGAGGAGATTACACGTAGGATAGATAAAGGGGATGTAGTGGATGTTGTATATTTGGACTTTCAGAAGGTCTTTGACAAGGTGCCACACATGAGGCTGCTTACCAAGTCAAGTGCAAATGGCATTACAGGAAAGTTACTGGCACAGTTAGAGTATTGACTGATTGGTAGGAGGCAGCAAGTGGGAAAACATAGAAAACCTACAGCACAGTACAGGCCCTTCGGCCCACAGTTGTGCCAAACATGTCCCTACCTTAGAAATTACTAGGCTTACTAGCCCTCTATTTTTCTAAGTTCCGTGTACCTATCCAAAAGTCTCTTAAAAAACCCTATTGTATCTGCAAATAAAAGGATCCTTTTCTGGGTGGCTACCAGTGACCAGTGGTGTTTCGCAGGGGTCGGTGTTGGGACCATTTCCTTTTATGCTGTATATAAATTATTTAGATGATGGAATAGATGGATTTCTGGCCAGGTTTGCAGATGAAACTAAGATTGGTGGAGGGGCAGATAGTGCTGAGGAAACAGGAAGGATGCAGAAGGACTTAGACAGATTAGGAGAATGGGCAAGGAAGTGGCAAATGAAATACAATGTTGAAAAATTCATGGTCATGCACATTGGTAGCAGAAATAAATGTGCGGACTATCTTCTAAACGGGGAGAAAATTCAAAAATCTGAGATGCAAAGGGACTTGGGAGTCCTTGTGCAGAACACCCTAGAGGTTAACTCACAAGTAGAGTCAGTGGTGAGGAAGGCAAATGCAATGTTAGCATTCTTTTCAAGAGGCCTAGAATACAAGAGCAGGGATGTGATGCTGAGGCTTTATAAGCCACTGGTGAGGCCTCACCTTGAGTATTGTGAACAGTTTTGGTCTCCTCATTTAAGAAAAGATGTGCTGGCATTGGAGAGGGTTCAGAGGAGGTTCACAAGGATGATTTCAGGAATGAAAAGGTTATCAAAAGAGGGACATTTGATGGCTCTAGGCCTGTACTCGCTGGAATTTAGAAGGAACAGGGGTGATATCACTGAAACTGTTTGAATGTTGAAAGGCATAGACAGAGTAAATGTGGAAAGGATGTTTCCCATGGTGGGAGAGTCTAGGACAAGAAGGCACAGCCTCAGGATTGAGGGGTATCCATTTAAGGCAGAGATGCAGAGAAATTTCTTTAGCCAGAGGGTGTTGAATTTGTGGAATTTATTACCACAGACAGCTGTGGAGGTCAGGTCGTTGGGTGTATTTAAGGCAGAGATTTATAGGTTCTTGATTGGCCACAGCATTAAAGGTTATGGGGAGAAGACCGGGGAGTGGGGAAAAAGGATCAGCCATGATTGAATGGTGGAGCAGACTTGATGGACCAAACGGCCTAAGTCTGCTCCTACGTATTATGGTCTTTTAAATAAACAGGAATAACTAACAATAGCAAGAAATAACAGGATAAACACTCTTTAAAGTGAGACCATCGGTTGTGGGAACACCAGAAAAAAAGTGAGTGTAGTTATACACACAAAATGCTGGAGGAACTCAGCAGGCCAGGCAGCATTTATGGAAAAGAGTACAGTCAACATTTCAGGCCGAGACCCTTCAGCAGGACTGCAGAATAAAAGCTGAGGAATCAGAGTTAGAAGGGAGGGGAGGAAGAAACGGAAGGTGATAGGTGAAACTAGGAGGGGTGGAGGGAGGAAGTAAAGAGCTGATAAGTTGATTGGTGAAAGAGATACAGGGTCGGAGAAGGGGAAGTCTGATAGAAGAGGACAGAAGGCCATGGTAGAAAGAAAAAGGGGGGGGGGGAGAGCACCAGAGGGAGGCAATGGGCAGGCAAGGAGATAAGGTGAGAGAGGAAAAAGGGAAAGGGGAGTACAGAAGTGGGGGGGGAGGTTGGTGGCATTACTGGAAGTTCGAGAAATCAATGTTCATACCATCCGGTTGGAGGCTACCCATACGGAATACAAGGTGTTGCTCCTTCAACCCAAGTGTGACAGGAACAACACCTTATATTCTGGTCTGGGTAGTCCCCAATCGGATGGCATGAACATCGTTTTCTTGAATTTCCAGTAACGTACCCCTTCACCATTCTCCATCAGCTTTTTTCCATAGATGCTGCCTGGCCTGCTGAGTTCCTCCAGCATCTTGTGTGTGTTGATTGAATTTCCATCATCTGCAGATTTTATCTTGTTTATGAGTGTAGTTATCCCCTTTTATTCAAGAGCCAATGGTTGAGAGCAGCAACTGTTCTTAAACCTGGTGGTGCAAGTCATAAGGCACCTATACCTTCTACCTGATGGCAGCAGAGAAAAAAAGAGCATGGCCTGGGGGCATTTCATGTAGATGTGCTCAATGGTTGGGAGTGTTTTACCCATGATGTGCTGGGTTGAATCCACTACCTTTCGTAGTATTTTCCACTCAAAGGCATTGGTGTTTCCATACCAGGCCGTAATGCAGCCAGTCAGCACACTCTCCACCTCACATCTATAGAGGTTTGCCAAAGTTTCGATGACATGCCAAATCTCTGCAGACTCCTGAGAAAGTAGAGGTGCTGCTGTGCTTTCTTCACAATAATATTTATATGATGGGTCCAGGACAGGTCCCCTGAGATAGTGACACCCAGGAATTTAAAGTTACTGACCCTCCACCTCTGATCCTCTGATTATTGGCTCATGGACCCCTGGTTTCCCTCTCCTGAAGTCTACAATCCGTTCCTTGGTCTTGTTGACATTGAGTGAGAGGTTGTTGTTACACCACCCATTTCAGTCTCCCTCATTTACGTTGATTCATCCCATTTTGGATACAACCCACAACAGTGGTGTGTGTTGTCAGCAAACTTGTATATGGTGTTGGAGTTGTACTTAGCCACACAGTCCTAGGTGTAAAGCGAGTGGAGCAAGGCGGCTAAGTACAGATCCCTGTGGCGCTCCTGTGTTGATGGAGGTTGTGGAGGAGATGCTTTTGCCAATCTGAATTGATTGGGGTCTACAAGTGAGGAAATCCAGGATCCAATTGCACAAAGGGGCATTGAGGCCCAGGTCTTGGAGTTTACTGATTAGCTTTGAGGGGACGATGGTGTTAAGCGCTGCACTGTAATTGACAAAGAGCATCCTGATGTATGCATCTTTGCTGTCCAGATGTTCCAAGGTTGTATGAAGAGCCTACGAGATAGCATCTGTTGTAGACCTGTTGCTTTGGTAGGTGAATTGGAGTGGATCCAAATCACCAGTCAGACAGGAGCTGATGCGCTTCAACACCAGCCTCTCAAAACAGTTCATCATTGTGGATGTAAGTGCCACTGGGCAATAGTCATTTAGATAGGTTACCACGCTCTTCTTGGGCACCATAGAACATTACAGCACAGAAACAGGCCTTTTACCCCTTCTTGGCTGTGCTGAACCATTTTTCTGCCTAGTCCCAGTGACCTGCACCTGGCCCATATCCCTCCATACACCTCTCATCCACGTACCTGTCCAGGTTTTCCTTAAATGTTAAAAGTGAGCCCGCATTTACCACTTCATCTGACAACTCATTCCACACTCCCACCACTCTCTGTGTGAAGAAGCCCTCCCTAATATTCCCTTTAAACTTTCCCCCTTCACCCTTAACCCATGTCCTCTGGTTTTTTTCTCCCCTAGCCTCAGTGGAAAAAGCCTGCTTTTCTATCTATACACATCATAATTTTATATACCTCTATCAAATCTCCCCTCATTCTCCTACACTCCAGGGAATAAAGTCCAAACCTATTCAACCTTCCTCTGTAACTCAGTTTCTCAAGTTTCAGCAACATCCTTGTAAACCTTCTCTGCATTCATTCAACCTTATTAATATCCTTCCTGTAATTCGGAGACCAAAACTGCACACAGTACTCCAAATTCAGCCTCACCAATGCCTTATACAACCTCACCATAACATTCCAACTCTTATACTTTGATTTATAAAGGCCAATGTACCAAAAGCTCTCCTTACGACCCTATCTACCTGTGATGCTACTTTTATCGAATTTTGTATCTGTATTCCCAGATCCCTCTGTTCTACTGCACTCCTCAGTGTCCTACCATTTACCTTGTATGTTCTACCTTGGTTTTTCCTTCCAAAGTGTAATACCTCACATTTGTCTGTATTAAACTCCATCTGCCATTTTTCAGCTCATTTTTCAAGCTGGTCCAGATCCCTCTGCAAGCTTTGAAAACCTTCCTCACTGTCCACTACACCTCCAATCTTTGTATCATCAGCAAATTTACCACATTATCATCCATATCATTGATATAGATGACAAATGACAATGGACCCAGCACTGATCCCTGTGGCACACCACTAGTCACAGTCCTTCACTCAGAGAAGCAATCCTCCACTACCACTCTCTGGCATCTCCCACTGAAGCAATGTCTAATCCAATTTACTACCTCACCATGTATACTTAATGACTGAATCTTCCTAACTAACCTCCCATGCAGGACCTTGTCAAAGGTCTTACTGAAGTCCATGTAGACAACATCCACTGCCTTCCCTTCATCCACTTTCCTGGTAACCTCCTCGAAAAACTAATAGATTGGTTAAACATGACCGACCACGCACAAAGCCGTGTTGACTCTCCCTAATAAGTCCCTGTCTATCTAAATACTTGCAGATCCTATCTCCAAGTAATTTTTCAAATAATTTACCTACTATCGACGTCAAACTTACTGGCCTATAATTTCCCAGATTATTGTTAGAGCCTTTTTTAAACAACGGAATAACATGAGCTATCCTCCAATCCTCCGGCACCTCACCCATAGATACCAGTATGATTGAAGCCTGCTTGAAGGAGGTGGTTGTCACATCTGCCAGAGTGAGAGGATGAAGATATCCATGAACACATCAGTCAGTTGAAAACAACAGTATCAGACAAAAGTTAAATATTGCTGCATTAATAAAAATACTCAATTGAGCAGCATTTGTGCAAAGAGATAGAGTTAAAGAAGAAAGAGGGGAGATCTCATTGAAACCTATCGAATATTGAAAGGCCTAGATAGAGTGGCTATGGAGAGGATGTTTCCTATAGTGGGGTAGTAGAGGGACGTCCATTTAGAATGGAGATGAGGAGGAATTTCTTCAGCCAGAGGGTGAAGAATTCATTGTCACAGGTGGCTATGGAAGCCAAGTCTTTGGGTGTATTTATAGCAGAGGTTGATAGATTCTGGACAAGTCATTGCATGAAAGGTTATGGGAAGGTGGCAGAGATTTGGGTTGAGGGGGAAATGGATCAGCCATGATCAAATGGTGGAGCAGACTCATGGGAAAAATGGCCTGGTTCTGTTCCAATGTTATGGTTTAAAACAAGAGATTCTGCAGGTGCTGGAAATCCAGAACAGCACACACACACAAATTTCTGGAGGAACTCTGCAGATCAGGCAGCATCTATGGAGAAGGGTAAACAGTCAACATTGCCAGCCAAGACCCTTCATCAGGACTCAGGTTAAGGAGTCCTATTGAAGGATTGTGGGCCAAAATTTCAACTATTTATTCCCCTCCATAGGTACTGCCTGACCTGATGATTTCCTCCAGCATTTTGTATGTTAACTTAATCCAAGTAGAGTTTTTGAACTGTTCAGTAAAACCATTTCCACGTGATAAATCGGTTGGGTGCAGAGCACCTCCTGCTAAATTGGTTGTGAGGAACACTTAAAATATTCATAGAATCCGAAAACTCACAATTCATGTGAAACACCCGACGTGACAATCTCAATGTCCACCTCCAACTACTCCTGACCTTGCCAATACCCATCAAAATAAACCATATAATCTGTATCCAGGCCAGTCGTATTACAGGTGGCAAACATCCTGTCTGAAAAATACTGGTGAACCAGATGGGATTTTAATGACAATCCAGTAAAATTCTTAATCACCATTTGCAATGCAGATTATCTTTCCAGATTTGTGGGGGTTGGGGGGTACGGTCATGTAGTGGTTAGCACAACACTTTTCAGTACAGACGACCACAGTCTGGAAATGTACCAGTATTAGGTGAATTGGTCATTATAAAATGTCCTGTGATTAGGCTCGGGTCAAAACAGAGGGTTGATGATCGGTATGGCTTGAAGGGCCTGTTGTACGCTGTATGTCAATAAACTAAATTTTAAAAAAGTAATTAGTAATTAGTTTCCCAGCTGAGGACAGCTACTTTCCAACAATCACATTCTTGAACCGACCTGCAGAACTGTAACCCTACCTGTGTAGCAGAATACGACAGACCACTTCTTGTACTACCATGGACTTGTCTCAGACTGCGAACTTGTTTGCACTGTCATCACTTATTTATATTCTGTGTGTTTCTGAACATAGTCTGTGATGCTGCAAGTTTTTCCACTGTACCTGCACACAAAACAAACAACTCTACTCAGGTTCAAGAAACTCAAAAGTATGCAATGCAAAGTTTATATTTAAAGTTAACCAGTAACAGAGGGAGAACCTTCATTACAGAAGTCAATGATGGAACACAGATTGCAAAAGTCTGCAAAAACACTTCTTTTTTGAACTCTTCTCCCTGACCTGTGTGAAGTTCTTTTGTTTTTTCTCCCCCTCTCTCTCCCTCTTCCCCCCCCCCCAACAAAGATTGGGAGACCACTTCACCGAGCATCTATGCTCCATCTGCCAGAACAAGTGGGATCTTCCAATAGCCACCCATTTAAAAAACAAAGAGAGATATAGATATAGATAGGTTAAGTGAGTGGGCAAGGGTCTGGCAGATGGAGTACAATGTTGGTAAATGCAAGGTCATCCACTTTGGAAGGATAAATGGAAGAGCAAATTATTAATTAAAAGGTAAAAAATTTGCATCATGCTGCTATCTAAAAGGGACTTGGGAGTGCATGAATCACAAATGGTTGGCTTGTAGGTGCAGTAGGCTATCAACAAGGCAAATGGAACATTGGTCTTCATTGCTAGAGGGATTGAATTTAAGAGCAGTGAGGTTATGCTGCTACTGTACAGGGTACTGGTGAGGCCACACCTGCATGCAGTTCTGGTCTCCTTACTTGAGGAAGGATATACTGGCTTTGGAGGTGGTGCAGAGGAGGTTCACCAGGTTAATTCCAGAGATGAGTGGGTTAGACTAAGAGGAGAGGTTGAGTCTCCTGGGACTGTACTCGACGGAATTCAGAAGAATGAGAGGTGATCTCATAGAAACATAAAATCATGAAAGGGACAGATACAATAGAGGCAGTAAAGTTGTTTCCAACGGTAGGAGAGTCTAGAACTAAGGGACATAGCCTCAGGACTTGGGGGAGTAGATTTAGGATGGAGATGAGGAGGAACTGCTTTTCCCAGAGAGTGGTGAATCTGTGGAATTCTCTGCCCAATGAAGCAGTAGAGGCTACCTCAGTAAATATATTTAAGACAAGGTTGGATAGGTTTTTGCATAGTTGGGGAATTAAGGGATATGGAAAAAAGGCAGGTAGGTGGAGATGAGTCCATGGCCAAATCAGTCTTGACCTTATTGAATTGTGGAGCAGGCATGATAAGCCAGATGGCCTACTCCTGCTCCTATTTCCTTTGTTCTAAGTGTCACCTCACCTGGAAGGACTGTTTAGTGTCCTGAATGGTAGTGAGTGAGGACATGTATGGGCATATTTAACATTTGTTCTGCTTATAAGGATAAGTGCCAGAAGGGAGATCACTGGGGAAGAACTAATGGACAAGGGAGTCGTGTAGGGAGTGATCCCTATGGAAAGAAGAAAGTAGGGGGAGGTGGGGGGGGGGGGGAGGGAAAGATGAGCTTGGTGGCGGGATCCCATTAGGGGTGAGTGAAGGAGTTGTGAATGCAACTTTGATACCCAGCTCCCTTTAGATAATAATCTAAAGATTATTATTAAAATCAGAGACAACCAACAAGGGGCTAATTTGTTGATATAATATTCCTATCTCTAGAGCTGTATCACCAATGGACAAATTAACCTCAAAGGCTACGTGTACAACAACTCATCTTACAATGGTTAAACAAACCTTGAACTAACATTAACACGTCATGTGTTACCCACAAAACAAATTCAGATAGGTATTTCTGCCAGCTCACACAAAATGCTGAAGGAACTCAACAGGTCAGGCAGCATAAATGGAGATAAATAAAGAGTGAATGTTTCAGGCTGAGACTCTTCATCAGAACTGGAAAGAAAGGGGACAGAAACCAGAATAAGGTGGGGGGGGGGGGGGGCGGAGTACATGCTGGTAGGTGATAGGTGAAACCAGGTGAGGGCAAAGGTGGATGGGTGGGCTGAGGTGAGAAGCTGGGAGGTGAAAGATAGAAGAGGTAAAGGGCTGAAGAAGGAATCTGATGGGACAGATGAATGGATGATGGGAGAAAGGGAAGGAGAAAGAGGGAGGTGATGGGCAGATGAGAAGAGAAGGGGTAAGAGGGAAGCCAGAATAGAGATGGGAAAACAAGAGAACAGGGAGGGATGAGAAGTTAGAGCAATTGATGTTCATACCAGATTAAGTTCTTAAAAAGTTATTTCCATATTTTAGAGAGACATACACTTATATTGTATCTTTCACAATCATAAAAATAGCAATTTTGAAAATATGGTGAAATTCTCATAGCAAACACTCACAGCTACATTGTCCAGATTTCTTTAAAAGCAAATATTGAAGGATAAATATTGGGCAAGACCAGGAAGAACTCACTTTTCCTTCTTCAAATGGGATTTTACACAGCCAAAACTTAGAGAGGCACCAGTTTAATATACAGTTCCATAAAATGATTATTAATATGGTCAGCACTCTTTTCAACAAACTTCTTGTTCTGTTTACTCTCAATATCCATTCTCCTACTCAAGAAACTTTGTCCATGACCTCATTTCAATCCAGCTTTTCTTCCAGCCCATGTGTTTCAAATCTTTAAACCAAATCACATCCTGTCTAGCTCTATGCCAATCAGTCTGCCGTATCCATTTACATCTATTGAAAACCTGGTTTGTGTTGTCATATAGCTGACAAGGGAAGTCAAAGATAACAAAATCAAAAGAGAGAGAGCACGTAGTATTACAAAAATTAGTGGGAAGTTACAGGATTGGGAAGCTTTTAAAAACCAACAGAAGGCAACTAAAAAAGTGATAAGGAGGGAAAAGATGATATATGAATGTAAGCTAGCCAATAATATCAGAGGATACCAAAAGATTTTTCAGATAGATAAAGTATAAAAGAGAAGTGAGAGTAGATCTCGGACCCTGGAAAATGATGTTAGGGAGGTAGTATTGGGGGACAAAGAAATGGCACCCGAACTGAATAAGTAACACACACAAAATGCTGGAGGAACATGCAAAATGCCGGCCAGTAGAATCTATGGAAAAGAGTAAACAGACGACGTTTCTGGCTATGATCCTTCATCTGTGGAACAAACTAGCAATATGCCAGACGGCCAAAGAGTATCAGGGGGCAGGAGTGAGTGTAATTGCTATTACAGTTGGCCCTCCTTATCCGCGAGTTCCGCATGCGCGAATTCAACCAACCGCGAATCCAAAAAAACCCAGAAGTACTCTTCCAGCACTTGTTTGAGCATGTACAGACTTTTTTCCTTGTCATTATTCCCTAAACAATGCAGTATAACATAGCATTTACATAGTATTAGGTATTATAAGTAATCTAGAGATGATTTAAAGTATACGGGAGGACGTGTGGGGGTTATTGTGGATCGGGATTGAAAAAAAATCCCTAACCCTAAGTTCTCTTACTAAGTAAGTCAGAACAAGTACATCCGGTATTATTTAGTGTCAGTCAAACGTTTGTCTCAGTATATAGGATATATTTTACCTTTCTATGCATATAAAACACTTAAGAACGTATGTTTCAGCGCCGGGCTCGGGAACCGTTCCCAAGTGCGAGCCAGTGACAGACCACTTTCGAGTGCGCTCGCCACCGTGCCAGGTTGATGTGGAGGATCAAAACCCCAAAACCCAATAATTAAACCACTGCATTGCTTAGTAAAAATTGGAGCTTTCATCGGGGCAGGGCCTTTCTCACTTTATCCTTTGAAATTGTTCCGATCGTTGACCGACTGTAGCCTAACGCTTTTCCAATGACCGTTGGTGTTTCACCTCTTTCTGATTACTTTATTATTTCCACTTTATTTTCAATCATGATCGTGATTATTTTCGTGAACAGAAACTCTGCAGATTCAGATCTCTACCGCCCAGTCCTAATGTCCACCGCACTGAGACAGGTTAAATAAGGTCTGGAGTTCCGCTGGGTCCTAATGTCCACCGCATTGAGACAGGTTAAATAAGGTCTGGAGTTCCGCTGGGTCCGAAGGTCCACCACATTGAGACAGGTTGAATAAGGGACTTGAGCATCCGCATTTTTTGGTATCCACGAGGGGTCCCGGAACCAATCCCTCGCAGATAAGGAGGGCCGACTGTATGAGAAAGAAGGTGCTTGGGAAGCTGAAAGGTCTGAAGGTAGATAAGTCACCTGGACCAAATGGACTGAACTCCAGAGTTCTGAAAGGGTGGCTGAAGAGATTGTGGCGGCATAAGTAATGATCTTTCAAGAATCACAAGATTAGAGCATGATTCCAGAGGACTGAAAAATTGCAAATGTCACTCCACTCTTCAAGAAGGGAGAGAGGCAGAAGAAAGGAAACTATAGGCCAGTTAGTCTGACCTCAGTGGCTGGGAAGATGTTGAAGTTGATTGTTAAGGATGTGGTTTCAGGGCACTTGAAATGGTTTTCATTTGAGGGTTATCATATCATAGTGGGGAAGTCCAGGACCAAAGGACACAGCCTCAGAATAACCTAAGCCAAAGTCAGCATGGTTTTCTTGGGGGAAAATCTTACCTGACAAATCTATTGGAATTCCTTGAGGAAATAACAAGCAGGATAGACAAAGGAGAATTGGTTGATGTATATTTGGATTTTAAGAAGGCCTTTGACAAGGTGCCGCACATGAGGCTGCTTAACAAAAAAACATTGGCTGTCGGGGGCTAGTGGTTTTCTGCAGGGGTTGGCTTTGGGACCACGTTATACATCAGTGATTCGGAAGACGGAACTGATAGCATTTGTGGATGATATGAAGATTGGTGGAGGGGTAGGTATAAAAGTGTAGACGATTTTCTCAACAGACAGAAAATTCAAAAATCCAAGGTGCAAAGGTACTTGGGAGTCCTCGTGCACAATTCCCTGAGGGTTAAAGTGCATTTTGTCAGTAGTGAGGAAGGCAAATGCAACATTAACATTAATTTCAAGAGGACTAAGTTATAAAAGGATGTAATGCTGACACTTTATAATGCACTGGTAAGCCCTCACCTGGAGTATTGTAAGCAATTATGGGCCCCTCATTCCCGAAAAGATGTGCTGACATTAGAGAGCGGTCAGCGGTGGTTCACAAGAATATTTCCCAGAATGAAACTGTTTTCATAAGGGTTATCTTATCATAGTGGGGGAGTCTAGGACCAAAGGACAGTGCAACAGAATAGAGGGACTTCTGTTTAGAATAGAGATAAGGTGGAATTTCTTTCACCAGAGAATCATGAACCTATGGAATTCATTGTCACAGGCAGCTGTAAAGGCCAGGTCATTGGGTGTATTTAAGGCGAGGGTTGATAGGTTCTTGATTAGTCAAGATGAGAAAGGTTACAGAAGGCAGGAGATTGGGGTTGAGAGGGAAAATGGATTAGCCATGATGAAATGACAGAGCAGACTCAATGGGCCGAATGGCCTAATCCCTCCCTTGTCTTATGGCTGGACACAAGACCATAAGAGATGTGAACAGATTTAGGCCACTCGGCCCAAAGAGTCTGCTCTGCCATTTCATCATGGCTGATCCATTTTCCCTCTCAACCAATTATCCTCTCAGCCCCAGTCTCCTGCCTTCTCCTCATATTCCTTCATGCCTCAATCAATCTAGAATCTATCAACCTCTGCCTTAAATATACACAATGACTTGGCCTCCATAGCTGGCTGTGGCAACAAATTCCACGGAATCACCACCCTGTCTAAAGAAATTCCTCCTTATCTCCATTTTAAATGGACTCCTATCTATTCTGAGGCCATGCCTTTTGGTCTTACACTTTCCCACCAAAAGAAACATCCTCTCCACATACACTGTCAAACCTTTCACCATTCAATAGGCCATTCCTCATTCTTCTGAATTCCAGTGAATAAAGGCCCAGAGCCAACAAACGCTCTTCACATGACAAGCCATTCAATCCTGGAATCATTTTTGTAAACCTCCCTTGAACCCTCCTCCAATTTCAGCAGATCCTTTCTAAAATAAGGGCCCAAAACTACTCACAATACTCCAACTGAGGCCTCACCAGTGCTTTATAAAGTCTCAACATTACATCCTTGCTTTTATTTTCTAGTCCTCTTGAAATGAATGTAAAGGGGGTTTCTTCTTTTTCTTTGTTACTGTGTATGTTAATCAAAATGGCTTCTTTGTTTTGTTAAAAGTAGGAATGCTTCTTTGTTATGAGAGAGTGCTGGAAACTTGTCTGGGTTAAAATTTACCGATAATGAGAGTTGTATTCCTTTGTAAACCAATTGGGATTAATGTTGTTCTTTCTTCTGAGTCTGTAAGCTATTGTTCGTGGGCTTTTGGGGAGATCAGCGTGAGGGGGTGAGAGAGAGAGGACGCGATGCTGTAAACTGGGCGAGGAATGGACCCCAAGCGGGGGTCCGAGGCCAGGAGGTACCCCGAGGAGAGGAGACGAAGATAGATGTGCTTGGTTGACCATTTCGGGTGGTCCTGAGCTGTGAGTCGAGGAGTTCGGAGGGGATCGAATGGTGGCCAGAAGATTTCAGTAATTGAGCTCCAAGGATTGTGCACGAAGTGGTTTGGACTTTGACAAGTTTGGCGCCTTTTCTTTATTTTCTTTTCCTTCATATATACTGTATCATTATTAATCACTTAGTTAAAGTAATCTTTATAAATTGTAATCATTTAATCGCATATGGTGTCCTGTCTGTTTTTTTGGCGAGACGGGGACATCACACAGCATCCACACCAGCTGATTACCCAGTTTGGCGGGGCCGAAGGCTGCTCCCCCTAGATGATAACGAGCTGAGTGAGCCTGAGGCGACACAGTGGGGTGCATTGTGAGGTGCTCGTCCGGATTGCTTTCTGTGGAAGCTGTGTGATCGCCCTCTTTAAATTATGTCTGTGGCGGAGAGCTGGTGTGCCTTTGCGGATGTGCGATTGCTGGTTATCTCAGCATGTGTGTTGGGTGGGATGGCTGTTGTTGGTAGCCCGGAGGTCATTGTTCGAGTTCAGACTAGTGCTGACGAAATGGTGGTGGGACCATGGGTTGTCCATACTGTTGGGAGAGTGAGGAATGACAGGTTGGGATGTTTCAGCTGTGGTAGGCTCCACCCAGTTGTGGGAATAATGTCCAGCCATAAAGGGGGAGGCATGGGCGGAGCGGACCTCTCAGTTGTTGGGTGAGTGGCAGTGCTTGGCTGAGGGAAAACGATAGGGATTGGTTGAAAGTTTGAGTAGGCGTTGTTACAACTGTCCGGTACAATTACCTTGGAGTGACAGCTGCCAGTGATGTGAAAGTGTGGGAAAATGCGTTTGGTTTGACTGGAGGTCAAATGCCGCAGCTGGGGGGCTTACCATATCTGTGGCAGGAGGTTGGTGGAAAGTTTTTAGGGTATCTTTTTTGGCTAGGGGGCCAGATAAATTGCTTGCGGTGCCAGGGGGATCTGTTAAGGGGATCAGCTCCTCCCTCAGTAGTTCAGTTGATTCGAGAGGTGTCAGGAAACTTAGAAGAGGCCCAGTGGGGGAACGGCTTGGGGTCTCTGGGGGAGCACATTCCCAGCAATGTACCAAGGAACTCCTGAAAGGAGCAGACCCTATTCCTGAAGGCTTAGAGGGACCACGTACTCGGGTGTCGTTACGGATGGTTGGAAGCCATGATAAAGCCATCCTCGACACCGGGGCGCAGGTCAAGTTGCTGTACAGTTTGTTTTACAACCGTTATTGGAAGCATTTACCCTTGACGACATTGAGGGTATTGGAGATTTGGGGTACCAGTGCCGGTGGTTATTCAGACGATGGTTATTGGTCAGTGAAAATGGAGTTCTCAGAGACCAATGTGGGGGTGCCTGATGTTCGTGAATCATTAATGCTGATGTGTCCGGACATTGTTGAGATGGGAAGCATTTCAGTTCTGGAGAGGACCAACACCCTGCTGGTGCACTTGGGGGCCTGCCCGGAGGAGGTGGGTGAGCGCTGTTTGGAGGCATCGTCGATGCACCCAGAGTTTCGAGCTGCTTGTGTGGACATGTGTAGCAGCATTGGGCCGGTACCGAATTTAACCGAGAGCCGGTGGTGGTACGGCCTGGGGGAAGTATCTGAGGGTGAGACCCTCTTAGTGGATGCTGCGAAATACCACGAGGGAGGGGAGTTGACCGCTGAAGACACCTCGGTGAGAGAGAGGTTGCGGCGACTGGCCCCTACAGCCGTGGGAGACATAAGCAGCATGTGTGTGGATTATATTGTGCTGAAGTGGTGCACTGTCAGTGACCAGAATATAGCCCTGAGGGCCAAAGAGACGATGGCCTGTCTGAGTGGTGCGAAGTGGTTTAAGGTACTGGATCTGAGGAGTGGATGTTGCCAGATCCCGATGAGTGGGGCCAACAAGGAGAAGACGGCCGTTATAAGTTCCCTAGGATTCTTCCGGTCCGAAAAGATGCCACAGGGCATATCTGGAGCCCTTGCAACCTTCCCGCGGGGCATATGGAAGACCACGGGGGATGTGGAGGTGTTTGGAGTTTTGGCGTATGTGGATGATCTCCTGGTATTTGGATTTGCCTCAGGAGAATATGAAGTGAGGTCGTTGCAGGAGCGGCTGAGAACTACAGAGTTAAAGTGTTTTCTAGACACGTGCCAGGGCTGGCGAAGGTTGCAGCTCGTGAGTGACTGTCTCTACGGAATCAAGTTTGAAATGAAGACGGAGAGACTGGAGAGAGTGATCTGGAACCAGTGGGAAGACTTACAAGTTGGAGAAAACAAAGAAAGTTGTCTGACTGAGGGCAACAGCAAACTGAGACCCTGGAGAGGGGAGTTTGCGGAGGTGAAGAAATTACGGACAAATCTCGGAAGAGGGAAGCAGAAGCTTGAAGGGAACCTGAAGATGACCATTGACAGTTCAAAATGAAGTGCAAAGCCTGAAAGTTGATCTGGAAGAAGTCATGAGGAAGAAGAAGCTGGAGATAAGTGCAGTGAATACTGAACTGGAGGCTGACCAATCTTTAACTGCTGCTTTTCAGGTCAGGGTGGAAGAAGCTGTTGGAGTAACTGCGTCCCAGATTGAGATGGTCAGGACGCTTGAGTCAGAACTGCTGAGCCTGTGGCGAGAGGTGGAGGGGCCAGAGAAGAATCTGATCTTTCGATTGCAGGAGGCTGAAGAGACTGCAGGAGCAGTGCAGGCCACGTGTTTCCGTTTGGAGAAGATCAAACAGCAGCTACCGATCACAGGAATGAGGAAGAATACAGATTCGATGGATGATGTGCTGGATGTGTGGTACATGCCACCTTTGGCTCTTCTCCCACTGAGTCAAGTGTACTGGGGAGGGTTAACTGTGTGCAGTGGGGGGCATGAGTGAGAGGTTGAGAGAGGAGTTGATAGCGGGCCCAAGGTATCCCCAGTTGTGTCCGAGCCTGAAGGGTTTAGGTGAGGGGGTACAGAGGTCTCAGAGGGTTAGGGAACTCCCAGATAAGTTGGCCTATGTAGCGCCTGAGGAACAGGGCGTGAGGTTTACTGTGTGGGGAGGAGAGGTCACTGTTTGTGTTTGGGTTAGGGTGCGTTGGCAGGAAGGGTGGCGAGTTATTTAATAGTCATGAGGACATGACTTTTATTTGGTGGGGGGGAGAGTGTAAAGGGGGTTTCTTCTTTTTTCTTTGTTACTGTGTATGTTAATCAAAATGGCTTCTTTGTTTTGTTAAAAGTAGGAATGCTTCTTTGTTGCGAGAGAGTGCTGGAAGCTTGTTTGGGTTAAAATTTACTGATAACGAGAATTGTATTCCTTTGTAAACCAATTGGGATTAATGTTGTTCTTTCTTCTGAGTCTGTAAGCTATTGTTCATGGGCTTTTGGGGAGATCAGCGTGAGGGGGTGAGAGAGAGAGGACGCGATGTTGTAAACTGGGTGAGGAATGGACCCCAAGCGGGGGTCTGAGGCCAGGAGGTACCCCGAGGAGAGGAGACAAAGATAGATGTGCTTGGTTGACCATTTCTGGTGGTCCTGAGCTGTGAGTCGAGGAGTTCGGAGAGGATTGAATGGTGGCCAGAAGATTTCAGTAATTGAGCTCCAACGATTGTGCACGAAGTGGTTTGGACTTTGATAAGTTTGGCGCCTTTTCTTTATTTTCTTTTCCTTCATATATACTGTATCGTTATTAATCACTTAGTTAAAGTAATCTTTATAAATTGTAATCATTTAATCACATATGGTGTCCTGTCTGTTTTTTGGCGAGGCAGGGACATCACACAGCATCCACACCAGCTGATTACCCAGTTTGGCGGGGCCGAAGGCTGCTCCCCCTAGACGAGAACGAGCTGAGCGAGCCTGAGGCGACCCGGGGGGTGCATACAAATTAACTTTTAGGGAATCCTACACGAAGACTCTCAAGTCCCTCTGCACCTTTGATTTTTGAATTTTCTCTCTGTTTAGAAAATAGTCTCCTCCTTTATTCCTTCTACCAAAGTGCATGACCATACACTTCCCAACACTGTATTCCATCTGCCATTTCTTTGCCCATTCTTCTAAGCTGTTTTAGTCCTTCTGTAGCCTCTCTACCTCCTGAAAACTACCTGTCCACCCACCTATAATGCAACAATAAACTTTGAACAATTATAAAGGATAAATTATAAATATTTTAATTATTTTTTATATTTTATTTAGAGATAGAGCGCAAAATTAGCCTCTCCAGCCCTTTGAGCCATGCCGCTAAGCAACTTTACTGTAAAAGGTTAAAGTACAGATATGAAACATGCACAAATACCAGCATGTATCTGCAATGTAAACAGTGGCTTAATGTGTTCACAGTGTTGTGCAGTGATGGTGGGGGGGGGAGAGGGGAGGAGGAGGAAAAACTAGAATGATTGATTAGATTATCAGATTAACTGCCTGGAGAAAGAAACTTTTAAGATAGCATAAAGGGTTTGTTTTAATGGCTCTACAGACCTTTCCACAAGGGAGCTTTTGGAAAATGCAATTTGTAGGGCAGGTAGTGTCCGTAATGATTTTTCTTACCCACTTCTTTGTCCTGGACACAGGCAAGTCCTGCAGTAATGGTAGATTGCAGCCAATGACCTTTTCTGGCGACCTGACAGCTCTTGATGCAAAAGGAAAGAAAATACAAATACCTAAATCGCTGCCATACAGAAGGCAATGAACCAAATACAGAACAACAAAATTGGCAAAGGTTGATGGTATGACTGGTGAGCTGAAGGGCCTGTTTCTATGCTTTATGACTATGATACTTGCCCTAAACAGCAAGACTGATCAATGTCTCCACCAAATAACTCAACCCCCATCACTACATTATTATTTCCTGTCAGTCACCTTATGTACAGTCACACCCGTGTCTTGCGTCACTTTATGGATATATAATCTATGTATATATGCTATCTTATACATCTATTGTGTTTTTTTTATTATTGTGTTCTTTATCACATCCGGAGTAACAATTACTTGGTTCTCCTTTACACTTAGGAATGGAAATGGCATTAAACAATCTTGAATCTTTTGAATTAATACCCTAGTTATTTTCAAATTGCTTTGGAAGTGGGTTAGAAGACTTGCTCTCTCAAAAGATTAATTTAAAATTAAACAAAATGCTGCAAATGCATCAAGCAAGAGAAAAACACTTTCCATATAACCATATAACAATCACAGCACGGAAACAGGCCATCTCGGCCCTCCTAGTCCGTGCCGAACCCTTAATCTCACCTAGTCCCACCTACCTGCACTCAGCCCATAACCCTCCACTCCTTTCCTGTCCATATACCTATCCAATTTTACCTTAAATGACACAACTGAACTGGCCTCTACTGCTTCTACAGGAAGCTCATTCCACACAGCTATCACTCTTAAAGAAATACCCCCTCATGTTTCCCTTAAACTTTTGCCCCCTAACTCTCAAATCATGTCCTCTCATTTGAATCTCCCCTACTCTCAATGGAAACAGCCTATTCACGTCAACTTTATCTATCCCTCTCAAAATTTTAAATACCTCGATCAAATCCCCCCTCAACCTTCTACGCTCCAATGAATAGAGACCTAACTTGTTCAACCTTTCTCTGTAACTTAAGTGCTGAAACCCAGGTAACATCCTAGTAAATCGTCTCTGCACTCTTTCTAATTTATTGATATCTTTCCTATAATTTGGTGACCAGAACTGTACACAATATTCTAAATTTGGCCTTACCAATGCCTTGTACAATTTCAACATTACATCCCAACTTCTGTACTCAATGCTCTGATTTATAAAGGCCAGCGTTCCAAAAGCCTTCTTCACCACCCTATCTACATGAGACTCCACCTTCAGGGAACTATGCACTGTTATTCCTAGATCTTTCTGTTCCATTGCATTCCTCAATGCCCTACCATTTACCCTGTATGTTCTATTTGGATTATTCCTGCCAAAATGTAGAACCTCACACTTCTCAGCATTAAACTCCATCCGCCAACGTTCAGCCCATTCTTCTAACCGGCATAAATCTCCCTGCAAGCTTTGAAAACCCACCTCATTATCCACAACACCTCCTACCTTAGTATCATCGGCATACTTACTAATCCAATTTACCACCCCATCATCCAGATCATTTATGCATATTACTAACAACACTGGGCCCAAAACAGATCCCTGAGGCACCCCGCTAGTCACCAGCCTCCATCCCGATAAACAATTATCCACCACTACTCTCTGGCATCTCCCATCTAGCCACTGTTGAATCCATTTTATTACTCCAGCATTAATACCTAACGACTGAACCTTCTTAACTAACCTTCCATGTGGAACTTTGTCAAAGGCCTTGCTGAAGTCCATATAGACTACACCCACTGCGTTACCCTCGTCAACATTCCTTGTAACTTCTTCAAAAAATTCAATAAGGTTTGTCAAACATGACCTTCCACGCACAAATCCATGCTGGCTACTCCTAATCAGATCCTGTCTATCCAGATAATTATAAATACTATCTCTAAGAATACCTTCCATTAATTTACCCACCACTGATGTCAAACTGACAGGTCTATAATTGCTAGGCTTACTTCTAGATTCCTTTTTAAACAATGGAACCACATGAGCAATATGCCAATCCTCCGGCACAATCCCCATTTCTAATGACATCTGAAAGATCTCCGTCAGAGCTCCTGCTATCTCTACACAAACTTCCCTCAAGGTCCTGGGGAATATCCTGTCAGGACCTGGAGATTTATCCACTTTTAAATTTCTTAAAAGCGCCAGTACCTCCACCTCTTTAATTGTCATAGGTTCCATAACTTCCTTACTTGTTTCCCACACCTTACACAATTCAATATTCTTTTCCTTAGTGAATACCGAAGAGAAGAAATCGTTCAAAATCTCTCCCATCTCCCTCGGCTCCACACATAGCTGACCACCCTGATTCTCTAAGGGACCAATTTTATCCCTCACTATCCTCTTGCTTTTAATATAACTGCAGAAACCTTTCTGATTTACTTTCACCTTATTTGCCAAACCAACCTCGTATCTTCTTTTAGCTTTTCTAATCTCTTTCTAAAGTTTCCTTTTACATTCTTTATACTCCTCGAGCAATTCCTTTACTCCATGCTGCCTATATCTATTGTAGACATCCCTCTTTTTCCGAACCAAGTTTCTAATATCCCTTGAAAACCATGGTGCTTTCAAACCTTTAACCTTTCCTTTCAACCTAACAGGAACATAAAGATTGTGTACCCTCATAATTTCACCCTTAAATGACCTCCATTTCTCTATTATATCCTTCCCATAAAACAACTTGACCCAATCCACTCTCTCTAAATCCCTTCGCATCTCCTCAAAGTTAGCCTTTCTCCAATCAAAAATCTCAACGCTAGGTCCAGTCCTGTCCTTCTCCATAATTATATTGAAGCTAATGCTACTGTGATCACTGGACCCGAAATGCTCCCCAACACATACATCTGTCAGCTGACCTATCGCATTCCCTAACAGGAGATCCAACACTGCCCCACCTCGAACTTTCAAGTTCGATGTTTAAATGTTACCCCTACGTGCTTCTCTCATAGGGCCAGGCAGTTCTGATAAAGATAGTGAGATCCATGCACTGATGCTGTGAGCTGTGTCTCTGCTGACTGCTACAGTAGTGGTCCAACCAGTGCAGGAGTACTAATTGAGAGATAGGCTGAAACTTAGTGTACCTATTGCAAAGACTTTGCAGGGAAGGCCCATAATTGAGAATCCTGTTGCCACTGGACAGAGAATGGCTAGATCCTGTGTAATAGCCTCTCATCTTTCATTGGGTCCAAAGTTTAAAATCAAACTGCTTGTCAAAGTATGTGTATGTCACCATTCATTTTCTTGCAGGCATTCCCAGTAGAACAAAGAATTACAATAGAATCATTGAAGAACTACAAAGACTGACAAACAACTATTGTGCAAAAGACAAACTGCAAATACAAAAATAAAACTACTACTCATAATAAATATTGGGAACGTGAGTTGCCGAGTCCTTGAAAGTGAGTCCGTCGGTTGTGGAATCAGTTCAGTGTTCAAGTGTGTGAAGTTAACCATCAGGGACTTCAACCAGCATTGTTGTAGGGTAATGCCAACTAGTGTAGTGATGCCATAGCAACAACATGGCACTCAACATCAGTAAGACAAAAGAGCTGATTGTGGACTTCAGGAAGGGTAAGACGAAGGAACACATACCAATCCTCATAGAGGGATCAGAAGTGGAGAGAGTGAGCAGCTTCAAGTTCCTGGATGTCAAGATCTCTGAGGATCTAACCTGGTTTCAACATATCGATGTAGTCATAAAGGGGGCAAGACAACGGCTATACTTTACTAGGAGTTTGAAGAGATTTGGCTTGTCAACAAATACACTCAGAAACTTCTATATAGTTGTACCGTGGAGAGCATTCTGACAGGCTGCATCACTGTCTGGTATGGAGGGGCTACTGCACAGGACCGAAAGAAGCTGCAGAGGGTTGTAAATCTAGTCAGCTCCATCTTGGGTACCAGCCTACAAAGTACCCAGGTCATCTTTAGGAAGCGGTGTCTCAGAAAGGCAGCGTCCATTATTAAGGACCTCCAGCACCCAGGGCATGCCCTTTTCTCATTGTTAACATCAGGTAAGAGATACAGAAGCCTGAAGGCACACACTCAGAGATTCAAGAACAGCTTCTTCCCCTCTGCCATCCGATTCCTAAATGGACATTAAAGCTTTGGACACTATTTAACTTTTTTTTAATATACAGTATTTTTGCACATATTTTAATTCAATATACATAATTGATTTACTTGTTTATGCATTATGTTTTATATTATTATTATTATTATTTTTTCTCTCTCTGCTATATTATGTATTGCATTGAACTGCTGCTGCTAAGTTAATAAATTTCATGTCACATGCCGGTGATAATAAACCTGATTCTGATAACTGTTCCTAAACCTGGTGGTATTGGACTTAAGGCTCCTGTACCTCCTTCCCGATAGCAGTGGTGAGAAGAGAGCATGGCCTGGGTGGTTGGGGTCCTCAAAGACAGATGCTGCTTTTTTGTGGCAGTGCTGCTTGTAGATGTGCTCAATGGTGGGGAGGGCTTTGCCCGTGATGGACTGGGCTGTATCCACCACTTTCTGTACGCAAGTGCACTGCTTATGGAAGAAACCAGAGTTGTGCCAACATATTTCACAGATTAATTTTAAATTAAACAAAATGCTATAAAGACATTAAGCAAAGGAAAAAATAGCCCCTTAAAGCTCAATGTTCACATGTTACTCTTTTCTGGCCTAACACAGCATCAACTAAAAGTTATATTAGACAAGTATTTTCACCTGAACAAGACCACTCTCTCTAGCCAGGACAAGAATCAGATTTATTATCACTGATGTAGATCATGAAATTTGTTGTCCTGTGACAGCAGTACAGTGCAAAGACATAAAAATAACTAATTTACAAATAAACAAATATAGCATGAAAGAGGAATAGTGAAGTAGTGTTCTTGGACCTTTCAGAAATCTTTCTCCTTTCAGGAGGAAAAAGTTGTTCCTAACACATTGAGTGTGTGTCTTCAGGCTCCTATGCCACCTCCCTGATGGCAGTAATAAGAAGAGGGCATGTCTCAGATATAAGGATCCTTACTAATGGATGCTACCTTCTTGACACACCACCATTTGAAGATGTCCTCAATGGTGGGGAGAACTGTGCCTGTGATGAAACTGGCAGAGTCTACACCCCTCTGTAGCCTCTTTTGTTCCTGCACATTGGAAGCTACATACCAGGTGGGGATGCAACCAGTCAGAATTCTCTCTATGGTACATCTGTGGAAATTTGCTAGATTCTTTGGTGGTATACTAAATTTCCTCAAACTGCTAAGTATAGCCTCTGGCGTGCCTTCTTCATGATTGTATCAATGTGTTGGGCTCAAGATAGATCTCTGGGATGTTGATGCCCAGGAACCTGAAGATGCTCACCCTTTCAACTATTGGCCCCTCAGTGGGGACTGGTGTGTTCTCTCAACTTCCTCTTCCTGAGGTACACAGTCAATACCCTGGTCTTGCTGACAAGGTCATTGTTGAGACAGCACTCAACTAGTTGATGTATCTCACTCCTGTACGCTCCCTCATCACCATCTGAGATTCTACCAACAACAGTGCTGTCATCAGTCAATTTAGTTGACATTTGGGCTGTGCCTAGCTACACTGTCTTGAATGACCTAAGCACACATCCCTGAGGTGCGCAAGTGTCGGTTATCAGCAAGGAAGAGATGTTATTACTGATCTGTACTGACTATAATCTCCCAATGAGGAAGTCAAGGACACAGTTGCAGTCCCACATTAATCAACCAGATATCTTCATCTATAGCTTATCAGCAATAACCCTGACCACACCTAATCAAAAATCTCTCTCTGCCCATCACTCTGTCTGTTCTCCACCTCCCTCTGGTGCTCCCCCCCTCCCCCTTTCTTTCTCCGGAGGCCTCCCATCCCATGATCCTTTCCCTTCTCCAGCTCTGTATCACTTTTGCCAATAACCTTTCCAGCTCTTAGCTTCATCCCACCCCCTCCGGTCTTCTCCTGTCATTTCGCATTTCGCCCTCCCCCCAACATTTTCAAATCTCTTACTATCTTTCCTGTCAGTTAGTCCTGACGAAAAGTCTTGGCCTGAAACGTCAACAGTGCTTCTCCTTATAGATGCTGCCTGGCCTGCTGTGTTCCACCAGCATTTTGTGTGTGTTGTTTGAATTTCCAGCATCTGCAGATTTCCTCGTTTTTTTCCCTGGAAATGGGGGTGTGTGTGTGTGTGTGTGTGTGTGTGTGTGTGTTATATATGAAGTACATAGATGGGTAGATATAGATAGACTTGACCTCCAAAGCTGCCTGTGGCAACGAATTCCACTGATTCACAGCTTGCTGGCTAAAGAAATTCCTCCTCATCTGTTCTAAAAGGGCACCCCTCTATTGTGAGGCTGTGTCCTCCAGTCTTAGACTCTCCCAGCATAGGAAACTTTCTCTCCACACTATCAAGGCCTTTCACCATTCGATGGCTTTCAATGAGGTCACCCCTCATTCTTCTGAATTCCAGTGAATACAGGACCAGAGCCAAAGGGTCTTTATATGACAAAAACCATTCAATCTTGGAATAATTTTTGTGAACCTGCTTTGAACCCTCTCCAGTTTCAGCACATCCTTTTTAAGATAAGGGGCCCAAAACTGCTCAGGATACTCTAAGTGAGGCCTCACCAGTGTTTTATAATGTTACAACATTACACCTTTCTTTTATATTCCAGTCCTCTTGAAATGAATGCTAACCTCACCACAGACTCAACCTGCAAGCTAACATTTAGGGAATCCTGCACAAGGACTCTCAAGTCACTTTGCGCCTCGGATTTTTGTATTTTCTCTCCATTTTTTCTACCAAAGTGCATGACCATACACTTCCAGTCACTGTGTTCCATCTGCCATATTTTTTGCCCATTTCCTAATCTAAGTCCTTCTGTAGCCTCTCTACTTCCTCAAAACTACCTGCCCCTCCACCTGTCTTCATATCACCTGCAATCTTTGCAACAAAGCCATTAATTTCATCATCCAAATCATTGACATATAATGTAAAAAGAATCAGTCCCAATTCATATCTGTGGAACACCACTAGTCACAAGCAGCCAGTCAGAAAAGGCTCCCTTTATTCCCACCCTTTGCATCCTGCCAATCAGCCACTGCTCTATCCATGCTAGAATCTTTCCTGTAATACCATGGGCTCGTAGCTTGTTAAGCATCCTCTTGTGTGGCACCTTGTCAAAGGCCTTCTGAAAATCCAAATATACAACATCAAGTGATTCTCCTTTGTGTATCCTGTTTATTTTTTCAAAGAATTCCAACAGATTTGTCAGGCAAGATTCTCCTTTGAGGAAACCATGCTGACTACGACCTATTTTATCATGTGCCTTCAATTACCCTGCAACCTCATCCTTAATAATGGACTCCAACATCTTCCCAACCATGGAGGTCAGACTAACTGGCCTATAATTTCCTTTCATCTGCCTCTCTCCCTTCTTGAAGAGTGGAGTGACATTTGCAATTTTCCAGTCTTCCAGAACAATTCTTGAATCTAGTGAATCTTGAAAGATCATTACTAATGCCTCCACAATCACTTCAGCCACCCTTTCAGAGCTCTGGGGTGTACACCATCTGGTCCAGGTGACTTATCTTCCTTCAGACCTTTCAGTTTCCCAAGAACCTTCTCTCTAGTTATGGCAACTTCACACATTTCATGACCCCTGACACCTGGAACTTCCACCAAATTGCTAGAGTCTTCCACAGTGAAGGCTGATGCAAAGTAACTAAAATTACTTTTTAGTTGCCTTCTGTTGGTTCTTAAAAGCTTTCCAATAACTTCCCACTAACTTTGCTCTATTGTATGCCTTCATTTTGGCTTTTATGTTGGCTTTGACTTTTGTTACCCAACGTTGTGTCATCTTTCTTTTAAAATGCTTCTTCCTCTTTGGGATGTATCTACTCTTCACCTTCTGAATTGCTTCCAGAAATTCCAGCCATTGCTGCTCTGCTGTCATCCCTGCCAGTGTTCTTTTCCAATCAACTCTGGCCAACTCCCCTCTCATGCCTCTGTGATTCCCTTTTCTCTACTGTAGTACTGATACATCTGACTTTAGCTTCTCCTTCTCAAGTTTCAGGGTGAATTAAATCATATTATGATCACTTACCCTAATGATAGTTCTTTTACCTTAAGCTCTCTAATCAATTCTGGTTCATTATACAACACCCAACCCAGAATAGCTGATCCCCTAGTGGGCTCAACCAAGAGCTGCACGAAAAAGTCATCCAATAGGCATTCTAGAAATTTCCCCTCCTGTAATCCGGCAACAACCTGATTTTCCCAATCTACTTTCATATTGACATTCCCCGTGACTATTGTAACATTGCCCTTTTGGCATGCATTTTCTATCTCCCATTGTAATTTGTAGACTACATCTTTATTGCTGTTTGGAGGTCTGTGTACAACTCCAATTAGGGTCTTTTCACCCTTGCAGTTCCTTAGCCCTATCCACAATGATTCAAAACCTTCTGACCCTATGTCACCTCTTTCTAATGATTTGATTTCAATTTTTACCAACAGAGCAATGCCTTCCTGCCTGTCCTTTCAATACAATGTATATCCTTGGACATCAGCTCCCATCTATAATCTTTCAGCCATGACTCAGTGAATGCCTACAACATTATACCTGCCAACCTGCAACTGTGCTGCAAGTTCATTTACCTCATTCTGTATACTGCGCGCATTCAGATACACCTTCAGTCTTGTATTCACCTTTTACTTTGCAACTCATCCCGTTGACTACAATTTTGCCTTATTAACAGTCTCTCTTCACTACACATTGTCTCTGTTTGAAAACCAGCTACCTTATCTTCAGCACTATTGTTACGTACACCGTAACTGGGTGTCTTACCAGCAAAGATAGAAGTGTCCGTTGGAGTCTGGTGATGCTATTTTCAACAGTATTTATTTGTAAAAATATACAAAACAATATCAATGCAAATATACAGATAATATACATTAGCAATACTAAACCTAAAAGTGCGGGTATAATAAAAATCAATAATAAAACAAGCTCTATTGTTGTCTAGGGGATAATGAATTGTCAGATGGAAATATAAAGTTCAGTTCAGTTCATGCAGGCTGCAGTAGTTGACGGTCGATGTGTTGCAATTATTGGAGAGAGAGAGAGACAAGAGAAAGTGAGCACGCAAACAGTAACAGCTATGGTCTTTGCCAACCTTCCTTTACGATTTCGATCCGTCGATGTGTCGTTGTTGTGGCCATTCAAGTATGACCCGTCCGTCCTTTAGCTAGAACGTTCTTCCGTGGTGGACTCGTCACCCAGGCAAGGGTGGACACACACACAAGCCCCCACTGGTCTCGCTATAAACACTGAGTGTTAAAATTTACCGACCCTTCGTTCGGTCTCTGATGTCCCACCCTGTCTCGTGGGGGTTCTAATGCTCACTAGCATTTCTCCTGGTGCGTCTGGGGGGTGTTACCCCAGACCTCACTTTTATCCCCACTCACGGGGTCTCAGGTGTCAATCAGGTTGGGATGATGTAACCCATCAAATCAGCCCACTCTGGTTGCCCCCGAGAGGTTTCAGTGAATAGAACAGTACCAAGTAAACAATCCTTCTCTAAAAGACAACAGCAGTAATCAATGGTTCTGCTCCTTTTTAGTTAGTAAGAGCCGTTCCACCATGGGGTACCTCTTAGCTGTCTCTCTCTCATTAACTTTCATGAGCTGTTATCAATAACAGCTGCCCTGGCAGCTTTCCTTTGTCTCTCTTACTTCCTTAGTAGCAGCATCGAAATAGTAGCGATTTGCGATTCTCCAAAAGGTGGGGGGGGGGGGGGGGGGGCGGCGGCATGGGCGACTCTGCACCCTTCTGCCCATCAGAGTTGTTCATCCTTCGTAACACTATCATCTGCTTTTCCTACGATCTTCTTGCATTGAAATATACACAGCTCAAGACCCCAGTCGCACCATGCTCAACCTTTTGATTCCTGACTCTGTCTGAGGTCTTACCGACATCTGTCTCCACAACCTCTCCACTAACTGTTCTGGCACTTTGGTTCCCATTCCCCTGCAACTCTAGTTTAAACCACACCATGCAGCATTAACAAATCTTCCTGCTATGATGTTAGTCTCCCTCTAGTCAAATGCAAACTGTTCCATCTGTACAGGTCCTACCTTCCCCAGAAGAGAGCCCAATGATCCAAATACCTAATGTCCTCCCTCCTACACAAACTCATTAGCCACGTATTAAACTGTATAATCTTCCCAGTTATGGCCTCACTAGCACATGGCACAGGCAGCAATCCTGAGATCATAACCCTGGAGGTCCTGCCCATGAACTCACTTTACAGAACCTCGTCACTCATCCTACAACGTCATTGGTACTTATATGGAACACAACTTCTGGCTGTTCACCCTTCCTGTGTCCTGCACTTTGTGTGCAACTACCTCTATATGTCCAGTCTGTCACCCCTTCAGCCTCCCGAATAATCCGGAGTTCATCCAGTCCCAGCTCCGACTCCTTAACGTGGCTTGTTAGAAGCTGTAGCTGGATGCACTTCTCGCAGTTGTAGTGGTCAGGGATAGTGGAGGTCTCCCTGCCTTCCCACATCCCCGTAAAAGGAGCATTTCACTTTCCTACTTGGAATCTTTACTGTCCTAGCTGAGGAGATGTAGAAGAGAGGGAAAAAAACTTGAGCTTTTTTTCCCTTTGTCTTCTCTGACTGAAGCCTCAGAGCTAAAGCTTCAAGGTCACTGCTTTATGTACATTCAGGTGACAGACATTGGCTCCTGTGCTTGCCCCTGCCTTCCTTTAATTTGCCCTTACTAATCAATCCCAAATGCCGATTGGTAATACCACAATCCTTGGGCAGTGGACCTCAATTTAAATGAGGTGATTGCCTGGTGAAGAAATGGAGGTTCCCTCTGCAAGGACTGTGTGCATTGGGTGAAATAGTTTGAATGGCGAGTTCTTTATAGTGCTCTGCTTTTTAAGAGAACAGCGTGTTTTGGAAGGAAGGTGAGTCATTGTCCTTGGAGATTGTGCTCTTAGTTGCCTCCTGCAGCAATGTTCATAAATGAATTGTCTTGTTCTGAGACAAGGTCCCCTCATCAGTCATTCCTGTGCCACATTCTGCTTCATTTCATTCATTTTGAACTGAGCAAGTGATTATAGAAGCCTTCTGTTTCCCATGATTTCTCTCTCTGCTCTTTCCTAATCCAAATTATTTTTGTTTCGAACGCTAATGACTTAATTTTAGTTTGAGAACACAGGCCCTCCAGCCCATGATGTTATGCTGACACTTTTAACGTACTCAAAGATCACTCAAACCCTTCCCTCCTACATAATCCACCATTTTTCAATTGTTAATGTGATGATTTAAAAATCTCTTAAATGTCCCTAATGTATTTTATTTCTTCTGCTACCTCTGGTAGGGTTTTCCACACATCCACCACTCTGTGTAATTAAAAAAATACTTGCCTCTGACATCTTCCCTGTACTTTCCTCCACTCTCCTTAAAATTATGCCCTTTCATATTAGTTACAGTCTTAAAACAGAAGTGTCGATACTGTCCCAGATTCTTGAAGTTGCTTCAAGTCCTTGAGTCAATTTTGTTTTTGAGTGATGACGTCAGTATGCCATAGTGTCCAAGCAATGTGAGTGTACACTGTTATGTGACATCTTCTCAAATAATGACTCACATGAGTTGGTGCACAAATCCAGGCTGGTTGCCCAGTGCAATATTGAAGGAGTGTTGCATTGCCTACTCTTGCAAGCAGATGTCAATGTTCCTGCAACATTTAACTGGAAGGGAGTTAGTGAGTTATACATTCCGCCCTCCTTATCCGCGTGTTCTGCATGCGTGGATTCAACGAACTGCGGATCAGGAAAACCCGGAAGTTCTCTCTCCAGAACTCGTTGTTTGAGCATATAGAGACTATTTTTTTCTTGCCATTATTCCCTAAACAATATAGTATAACAACTATTTACATAGTATTTACATTGTATTATTATAAGTAATCTAGAGGTGATTTAAAAGCACAGGCAGTCCCCGGGTTATGAACGAGTTCAGTTCTTGAGTCCGTCTTTAAGTTGGATTTGAAATCAGAACAGGTACATCTGGTATTATTTAGCGTCAGTTAATCAAACATTTGTCTTAGTATATGGTATATGTTTTACCTTTCTATGCATATAAAACACTTAAGAAATGTATGTATTTCAATAATTAAACCACTGCATTGCTTAGTAATAATTGTAGCTTTCATCGGGGCAGGGCCTTTCACATGCTCCATTATAATTGTTCCGATCATTAACCGACTGTAGCCCAACACTCTTCCAATGACTGATGGCATTTCACCTCTTTCCGATCGCTTTATTACTTCCACTTTATTTTCAATCATGATTATTTTTATGAACAGAAACACTGTGGATTCAGAGCTGGGCCAGGTCCTAAAGTCCACCGCACTGAGACAGGTTAAATAAGGTCCGGGGTTCTGTTGGGTCCTAAAGGCCACCACACAGACAGGTTAAATAAGGTCCGGGGTTCTGTTGGGTCCTAAAGGCCACCACACAGACAGGTTAAATAAGGGACTTGAGCATCTGTGTTTTTTGGTAACCGCGGTGGCGGGGGGTCCCAGAACCAATCCCTGCCGACTGTGTGCACAAAATGTTGGATGAACTCAGCAAGATCTATAGAGGGCAGTGTTGCTCAAGGTTTTCAGCATCTGCAGAATCTTGCTTCTTGAGTTAGGCAGTTATTCCCAGTTACTTTGTCAATTCACCCCTCCCCCCACCAACTCAACATCACAATAGATGTTGACAATTTTGACAATTTTTCATTTAGTAGGATGTTACTGTGCACAACTTGGCTGCAATATTACATAATTTCAATAAGGATCACACTTCTAAAGTACTTTGCTAGCTATCTTCATACAAAAACACAAGAGAGTCTGCAGATGCTGGAAATCCAGAGCAGCACACATAAAACGCTGGAGGAACTCAGTAGGTCAGGCAGTATCTATGGAAATGAATAAACAGTTGATGTTTTGGATTTGATAAAAGGGTTTTCGCCTGAAATGTCCACTATTACCCCCCCCTGCCTTAAATGCTGCTGAGTTCCTCCAGCATTATGTCTGTATAGCTATCTTAATGTTTGCCTCCCCCAAAAGGAAAATGAAGGGTGCTATAGAGTGGCAAAGAAAGATCTTCCATTCCTATATGCTGGAGAGGTGTGACACAGGGAGATGGAGCAAGGAGAGTTGAAACTCTTTTTTAATGGACTGCTATGGAGGTCAAGTAGTTGGATATATTGAAAGTGGAAAGTTGATAGGTTCTTGATTAGTAAGGGTATCAAAGGTTATGGGGAGAAAGCAGAGGAATGAGGTTGAGAGGGAAAAAAATCAACCATGATGAATGGTGGAGCAGACTCAATGGGCTGAGTGACATAATTCTTCTCCTATGTCTAATGGTTTTGTGGTATTTTGGTAATTTCAATTTCATTTATTGTCTTATGTATATTTTCTCAAGTTTCCAAAATGGACCTGTTGGAGGGTGCGATACATGTTAAACCAATTGCCAATCTACTGTACCAAGTGGACCCCAAAGACCCTGTGGTGTTCTTTCACAGGAGAAGAGAAGCTTTTTTCTCAGCATCCAGGCCAATATCTGTCCCATGCTCAGGATTAATAGAAACACTCAACAGGTCAGGTAGCATCTGTGAAGAAAGTTTCAGGTCTATAACTTTTCATTAAAACTGAGAGAAGATATTCATTAGACTTTCCTGTCCCTTCACAGTTGGCATTACCTTGTGTTTTTCAGTCCGCACCCTATCAGACTTTCCTTTTATTTCTTTTTCCTACCCATCACCTCCCTCTGGTTCCCCTTCTTCTTCCTTCCTTCAAAGGCCTGCTGTCCTCTCCTATTAGATTCCTTCTTCATCTATCACCTCCCAGTTTCTTACTATTGCTCTTTCCCCCTCTGCTGTCCTTTCCTTGTAACTAACAACTTTTATCTCAAGCATTTCTCAGTTGAGGTTTAAAAGCTGTTCACTGTAATGGGTGGTTCATTTCTGTAAATGACCTATTTGTTCTTTTACTCTATGTTCTGATTGACCAGTTATTAATTGATGCTTGTACATTACCACCCCACCTCCTATTTTCATGTTCTAATTTTTATTTGATTAACTGTGTATGTGGCAAAAGTCTTCTGAATGTCTATATTACATCAACTGGTTCCGATTCATCTATTCTGCTGGTTTCTCTGTCACAGATCCAACAGATTTGTCAAAAGTAACACACACAATGATGGAGGAACTTGGGTCAGGGAACATTTGACAAGGTTCCACATGGTAGGCTTATTCAGAAAGTCAGAAGGCATGGGATCCAGGGAAGTTTGTCCAGGTGGGTTCAGAATTGGCTTGCCTGCAGAAGGCAGAGGGTTGTGGTGGAGGGAGTACATTCAGACTGGAGGGTTGTGACTAGTGGTGTCCCACAAGGATCTGTTCTGGGACCTCTACTTTTCGTGATTTTTATTAATGACCTGGATGTGGGGGTAGAAGGGTGGGTTGGCAAGTTTTCAGATGACACAAAGGTTGGTGGTGTTGTAGATAGCGTAGAGGATTGTCGAAGATTGCAGAGAGACATTGATAGGATGCAGAAGTGGGCTGAGAAGTGGCAGATGGAGTTCAACCCAGAGAAGTGTGAGGTGGTACACTTTGGAAGGACAAACTCCAAGGCAGAGTACAAAGTAAATGGCAGGATACTTGGTAGTATGGAGGAGCAGAGGGATCTGGGGGTACATGTCCACACATCCCTGAAAGTTGCCTCACAGGTAGATAGGGTAGTTAAGAAAGCTTATGGGGTGTTAACTTTCATTTGTCGAGGGATAGAGTTTAAGAGACATGATGTAATGATGCAGCTCTAGAAAACTCTGGTTAGGCCACACTTGTACTGTGTCCAGCTCTGGTCACCTCAGTATAGGAAGGATGTGGAAGCATTGGAAGGGGTACAGAGGAGATTTATTAGGATGCTGCCTGGTTTAGAGAGTATGGATTATGATCAGAGATTAAGGGAGCTAGGGCTTTACTGTTTGGAGAGGAGGAGGATGAGAGGAGACATGATAGAGGTGTACAAGAATTAAGAGGAATAGATAGAATGGATAGCCAGCGCCTCTTCCCCAGGGCACCACTGCTCAATACAAGAGGACATGGCTTTAAGGTAAGGGGAGGGAAGTTCAAGAGGGATATTAGAGAAAGGTTTTTCACTCAGAGAGTGGCTGGTGCGTGGAATGCACTGCCTGAGTCAGTGGAGACAGATACACTAGTGAAATTTAAGAGACTACTAAACAGGTACATGGAGGAATTTAAGGGAGGCAAGGTTTAAGAGTCAGCACAACACTGTGGGCCAAAGGGCCTGTACTGTACTGTACTGCTCTATGTTTAACATTTGTAGATAGGGGACGAAGAGTTGATGTTTTGGGCAATCAGCGATGTTTTGAGATGATTTTGTCTCATCCGTCCACAGAACATTGTCCCAGAAGTATAGTCTCAAGTGATCTTTTGCAAACTTGAGACGTGCAGCAATGGTTTTTTTTTTAAAGAGAGCAGTGGTTTTCTCCGTGTTGTCCTTCTATGAACACCATTCTTGTTCAGTGTTTTTCTTACAATGGACACATGAACAGAGACTTTAGCAAGTTCTAGAGATTTCTACAGATCTTTTGCTGTTACTCCTGGGTTCTTTTTCACCTCCTTCAGCAATGCATGTTGTACTCAAGAGTAGCAATGGTACTGAATTTTCTCCATTTGTAGACAATTTCTCTTACTGTGGATTGATAAACACTCAGGTCTTTAGAAATTCTTTTGTAGCCTTTTCCAACTTCACGCATTTCTACAGTTCTTCTTCTAAGGTCCTCTGAAAGTTATTTTGATCGAGTCTTGATGCACATAAACATCTTTCCTGAGAAGAGCAGGCTCTATCAGTAGCCTGTCTTTTTGTGTCTTTTTTTATAGGGCAGGACACCTCTGCAGCCCACACCTCCAATCTCATCTCATTGATTGGAACACCTGACTCCAAATAGCATTTGAACTTAAGACTATGATCGTTTAAATGGTGTATCAAGTATAGATGAGAAGAAGTGCAATTTTTTGTGTGTTACTAGTTCAAGCAGTGACTTAGATGAAGATCAGACCACATTTTAAGGGTAATTAATGCAGGAAACCAGGTAACTGCAAAGGGTTCACAAACTTTTTCTTGCAACTGTGCATCAATGACCTGGTAAGAAACTGCAAAATGTGTAAAGTTTTCTGTAGTTTTGTTTGCAATAAAAAGTCTGGCAAAAGAAAATGGTTTTTTTCCAGATAGAGGTGAGAGAATTTATAATAAGGAGAAAAGAAATAGCAGAGGAATTAAAGAAATTAATTTGTGACTGCCTTAAAGGAGAAAGTAAATAGCCAGGAATACCAGAAAACCAGATGTGGCCCGGTGACTTCATTAACTTTGCCTCCAACTTTCACCCTGCCTTCAAATTTACCTGGTCCATTTCTGACACCTCCCTCCCCTTTCTTGATTTTTCTGTCTCCATCTCTGGAGAAGGCTTATCTACTGATATCTACTATAAGCCTACAGACTCTCACAGCTACCTGGACTATTCCTCTTCCCATCCTGTCTCTTGCAAAAATGCTATCCCCTTCTCACAATTCCTCTGTCTCTGCCGCATCTGTTCTCACGATGAGGCTTTTCATTCCAGGACGAAGGAGATGTCTTCCTTTTTTAAACAAAGGGGCTTCCCTTCTTCCACCATCAACTCTGCTCTCAAACGCATCTCTCCCATTTCCCGCACACCTGCCCTCACCCCATCCGTCTGCCACCCCACTCGGGATAGGGTTCTTCTTTTCCTTACCTACCACCCCACCAGCCTCCAGGTCCAACGTATAATTCTCTGTAACTTCTGCCACCTCCAACGGGATCCCACTACCAAGCACATCTTCCCCCCCCCCCCTTTTCTGCTTTCCACAGGGATCGCTCCCTACATGACTCCCTTGTCCACTCGTCCCCCCCTCATCCCTTCCCACCGATCTCCCTCCTGGCACTTATCCTTGTAAGCAGAACAAGTGCTACAGCTGCCCTTACACTTCCTCCCTCACCACCATTCAGGGCCCCAGACAGTCCTTCCAGGTGAGGCGACACTTCACCTGTGAGTCGGCTGGTGTGGTATACTGCATCCTGTGCTCCCTGTGTGGCCTTTTATATATTGGTGAGACCCGATGCAGACTGGGAGACCGTTTTGCTGAACACCTACGCTCGGTCCGCCAGAGATAGCAGGATCTCCCAGTGGCCACACATTTTAATTCCACGTCCCATTCCCATTCTGATATGTCTATCCATGGCCTCCTCTACTGTCAAAATGAATCCAAACTCAGGTTGGAGGAATGACACCTTATATACCGGCTGGGTAGCCTCCAACTTGATGGCATGAACATTGACTTCTCTAATTTCCGTTAATGGCCCTCCTCCCCTTCTTACCCCATCCCTGACGTACTTAGTTGTTTTTTTCTCTCTCTCTGCCCACCACTCTGCCTGTTCTCCATCTCCCTCTGGTACTCCCCCCCTCCCCCTTTCTTTCTCCCAAGGCCTCCTTTCCCTTCTCCAGCTCTGTATCACTTTCGCCAATAACCTTTCCAGCTCTTAGCTTCATCCCACCCCCTCCAGTCTTCTCCTATCATTTCACATTTCCCCCTCCCCCAACTACTTTCAAATCTCTTACTATCTTTCCATTCGGTTAGTCCAGACGAAGGGTCTCGGCCCGAAACGTCGACAGTGCTTCTCCTTATAGATGCTGCCTGGCCTGCTGTGTTCCACCAGCATTGTGTGTGTGCCATTTCCAGAAAAGTTGGGATATTTTCCAAAATGCAATAAAAACAAAAATCTGTGATATGTTAATTCACGTTAACCTTTATTTAACTGACAAAAGTACAAAGAAAAGATTTTCAATAGTTTTACTGACCAACTTAATTGTATTTTGTAAATATACACAAATTTAGAATTTGATGGCTGCAACACACTCAACAAAAGTTGAAACAGAATTAAAATAAGATTGAAAAGTGCACAGAATATTCAAGTAACACTGGTTTGGAAGACTCCACATTAAGCAGGCTAATTGGTAGCAGGTGAGGTATCATGACTGGGTATAAGAGTAGCGTCCATCAAAGGCTCCATCTTTGCAAGCAAGGATGGGTTGTGGCTCACCCCTTTGTGCCAAAATTTGTGAGAGAATTGTTAGTCAGTTCAAAAGGAACATTTCCCAATGCAAGGTTGCAGAGAATTTAGGTCTTTCAACATCTACAGTACATAATTTTGTGAAAAGATTCAGAGAATTCAAAGACATCTCAGTGCGTAAAGGGCAAGGTTGGAAACCACTGTTGAATGCGCGTGATCTTCGAGCCCTCAGGCGGCACTGCCTAAGAAACTGCCATGCTACTGTGACAATTATAGCCACCTGGGCTCGGGAGTACTTCAGAAAACCATTGTCACTTCACACAGTCCGTCGCTGCATCCAGAAATTCATCTTGAAACTGTATTATGCAAGGAGGAAGCCATACATCAACTCTATGCAGAAACCCCAGCGAGTTCTGTGGGCCCGAGCTCATCTCAGATGGACCGAAAGACTGTGGAACCGTGTGCTGTGGTCAGATGAGTCCATATTTCAGCAAGTTTTCGGAAAAAATGGGGGTCGAGTTCTCCGTGCCAAAGATGAAAACAACCATCCTGATTGTTATCAGCGAAAGGTGCAAAAGCCAGCATCTGTGATGGTATGGGGGTGCATCAGTGCCCACGGCTTGGGTGAGTTGCATGTATGTGAAGGTACCATTGACTCTGAAGCGTATATTAGGATTTCAGAGAGACATATGTTGCCATCAAGGCGACGTCTCTTCCTGGGACGTCCATGCTTATTTCAGCAGGACAATGCCAGGCCACATTCTGCACGGGTTACAACAGCGTGGCTTTGTAGACACAGAGTGCGTGTGCTTGACTGGCCTGCTGCCAGTCCAGATCTATCTCCTATTGAAAATGAAGACGCACCATGAAGAGGAAAATCGGACAACGGAGACCACGGACTGCTGAGCAGCTGAAGTCTTATATCAAGCAAGAATGGACAAAATTTCCAATTGCAAATCTACTACAATTAGTATCCTCAGTTCCAAAATGATTAAAAAGTGTTATTAAAAGGAAAGGTGATGTAACACAATGGTAAACATGCCTCTGTCCCAACTTTTGTTGTGTGCGTTGCAGCCATCAAATTCTAAATTTGTGTATATTTACAAAATACAATTAAGTTGGTCCATAAAACTATTGAAAATCTTTTCTTTGTACTTTTGTCAGTTAAATAAAGGTTCATGTGAATTAACGTATCACAGATTTTTGTTTTTATTGCATTTTTGAAAATATCCCAACTTTTCTGGAAATGGGGTTTATATATATATACACATACATACATACACACGCACATATATACATATTTAAGGCAGAGGTTGATAGATTCTTGATTGATCAGGGCATGAAGGAATATGGGGAGAAGGCAAGAGACTGGGGCTGAGAGGAAAAAGTGCATCAGCCATGATGAAATGGCAGAGCAGACTTGATGGGCCAAATGACCGAACTCAGCTCCTGCAGCTTTTGGTCTTGTGTCCAAACCAATACCACTCCCCTTCCATCTTCCCCACTGTGAATTAACTCCCACCTTTTGAGTACATTTAGAAGGAGTGCTGCCACAATAAAGTAGTGTCGATCATCAAGGGCCCCCCATCATCTAGGTCACAGTCTCTTTTTGCTACTGCCATCAGGCACGGGGTACAGGAGCCCCAGGTCACACAGTACCAGATTCAGGAACAGTTATTATCCTTCAACAATCAGGCTCCTGAACCAGCGTGGATAACTTCACGAACTTCAACACTGAACTGATTCCACAACCTACAGACTCACTTTCAATAATCATATAACTCATGTTCTCAGTATTGTATTTTATTATTATTTTTGAAATTACAGCTTATCTGCTTTTGCACATTGATTGTCTGGCAGTTTGTGCAGTTTTTCTTTGATTCTATTGTATTTCATTGTGAATGCCTGTAAGAAAATGCATCGAAAGGCATAAAAGTAAAAGGAATCTAAAGATATATGGCGACATATATGTACTTCACTGATAAATTTACTTTGAAATATGTGGAAACCAAAAGCTTTCTCGTGAACAATTGCAACTACAAGAATTGCAATGTGTGCCAGTCATTGGACTTCTTTGGCATTAAGGCAGGTGAGTAGGACAATAGTGCAAATAGATGCCTTTCGGTGGAAGGAACCTGAAGCCATGGCTGAGCTTACAGGACAAGTTTTCGTACAATCCAGACCTATATCCAAGCAATAAACATGGGCTGGTCTACAAATATAAATAAAAAAAAGTTTGTGAATGTCAGAGGTGAAACACACCTTGTTTTTTTTTCCAAAAAAAATCCAAAATAATTAAATACACTTAAATGAATTTAAAGTTGTACAAGTTACCTGCAAATCACCCGAAGAAAGCTCCCCAGCACCTCTACTTTGTCAGGAAGCTGAAGAAAATAGGCATGTCCCCATCAACTCTTCCCAATTTTTAATCAGTGCATCATAGAAAGCAGTCTGTCTGGATGCATCACAGCTCAGTAGGGCAACTGCTCTGCCCGTGACCACAAGGAACTGCAGAGTTGCGGACCCAGCTCAGCACATCACAGGAACTAGCTCTCCTCTGTGGACTCTGTCTACACTTCTCACTGCCTCAGGAATGCAGCCAGCATAATGAACAAGCCCACCCACCCTGGACATTCTCTCCTCCCTACTCTCCCATCAGGTCGGAGATACAAAAACCTGAAAGCACACACCTCCAGGCTCAAGGACAGCTTCTATCCCACTGTTATCAGACCTTGAACAGACCTCATGTATGCCAAGATGGATTCAGCCTCAATCTGTCTTGTTATGACTTTACATTTTGCAATTTATCTGCACTACACTCTTGCACTGTTATTGCTTTACCTTATTCTACCTCAGGGGTGTCAAACTCATTTTAGGTCACGGGTCAGATTGGGCAAAATGCAACTTAATGCAGGCCGGATCTGTTGTGCATGCGCGAGTGCTCCCACAGCTTTCATTGCCTTTGTTTTTTCAACCTGCTCTCATGCATCTCAGTCTCTGCTATAACTACAAAGTGTTTCACTTTACGAATTTTGTTTCTAAAGAAGAAGATTGCCTAGCAAGCATTATTTTTATGTTTGGTATTAACTTACAATCGTAGGCTACAAGAAAGTTGTGATGAGAGAGAGAAAAAACGATGCTATTTTGGCTAAGATTGTTTTGGGAGCCACACCCTGTCCATTAATAAAACATTTGAAATTGAACATTAGCAGACACAAATATAGACCTAATGAAACAAATTGTAAATGTAGGCTGCACAACTGCACCTAATTTTTATTAGCCTGCTTCCAGCAATCAAACTCAATGAACCCAGTTAGCCTCTAATTCTTATTGAAGTGATCACATTTACAATAATAGAAGTCAGAAAATGAATGAATCACAATATTATGACACTCAATATTTCATAGTGCATTTTGCTTACATGTTGCAATGCATCGAACAGTGTCACTCATTTTTCACTTGCTGCTTCCAGACACCTGACATCTCTTGGCTTTAACCAGCCTGTCAACATCAGGGACCAGTCTCTGGGCAGTTGTGATTTTCATAATGTCATTTAGATGTCTGTGTGTCAGCTGCGAGCGCAGTTTGGATTTGTTAAAGTTCATTATGGAGAACGCCTGCTTACAGAGATATGTTGTCCCGAACATGCAAAAGGTCTTTGAGGCAGTATGCAAGACAAGCTTTACAGTGTACCTTGGTCCATGTGACAATAATAAACCAATCCCAATGATTTTTCATGTCACAATTCTTTTGCTTTTAAACTATGTGCCCTGGACTAAATTCACTGAAGTTTCCAAACAGTATACACTTACGGTACAATGCAACTCCAGAGACAACTTGTTTTTGTCTTTCTTGCCTTTCAGCTCTAGGATGTCTCTGTAGCCAATGAAGGTAATGGGCCAGGACATGGTAATGACTAAATCTGTTTCTTCGGCAATTTTACCGAGCGATGAATATCGGCAGCACCAAGACTCCTCCTCAAACAAACCAAACAAGTTCATCAGGATGTTTGATGCTGATTTACATTTCTGCAGAGATAGAGCCAAACCTGTTCCTCTTTGAACAGCATTTTGCAGAATTCATGAAGAACACTACACTGAACCATTCTTCACAGAAGTCAGTTCCTCAGCAGTTTATACATTACTCCTTCTGCATCTCAAATATCTATCAAATTCCGATTCCAAGGTGGCGGTGCGACGCAGCTTGCAGCAGCCACTCTGGAGCTGATTATCTGTTATTTGTGAAGTGGGGTGCCGTGCGCAATCATAATTGATTGAAAACGGACGTGGGAGCACAGAGGAACATCAGGAAATCTCCAGGAAGACCTTCTTCATCGCTGCTGCTGCTGCTGTGAGATCTGGGACTCTGCTGGGAAGAACAGGTCCCCAGTCCCCGGGGTTGTGTTGCTGATGGCCGTCTTAATACGCTCGGCAGAGGATGGTGCTCAGAGAAACTGTGCCGGAGGGGATGGTCATCGGCTCGGAGGTTCGACGGACTCGGAGTCCACTGCGGTCAGGTTGCTTTCGGTGTGTGCTGCGTCTGCAAGGCTGGTTTCAACAGAGCTTTCACTGTGTGCTGCATCTGCGAGGCTGAGTTGGGTGGCGCTGTGGAAGTCCATAGCAGGGGTATTCCCTTCTGCCGCCGGCGTGGGATGGTGAGTCTATCGGGACCCTGGGGACTTGTGGAAACTGTGTGGTGATTTCTTTTGAACTTATAGTCTTTTAACGTCTTTGGACTATTTTTACTGTGCCCATAGTCTGTTTTTTATTAATTGTTCGCACTGTTGTAACTATGTGGTTTTGTGCAGGTCTTGTAGCTTTAGTTTTTGGTCTTGTTTGTCTGGTGGATTTGGAGCTCCTTTCCGGGGAATGCGCCAAGACGGTAGTGCAATATTAATATGCAGCCGCCTCTCCGGACTCTGGATTGGGGATTGCCAAACGTTATGTGGATTTTCTGGTGTAGTCTGTTTTGTCTTATGCTTTTGTGATATCTGGAGGAACGCTGCCTCATTTTTTAACTGCACTGCACTTGTGGTTTCTAAATGACAAAAAACTGAATCTGAATCTGAAATAACCAGAAACATTTCTCAAATCACCTGTGATTGTTGCTCGCCTTGAATTCATTATCATTGCAAATTATAACCAAGAATTATCAACCCAAATCAACTACCTCAGTATATTGCAGCCCAACAGCAAGATAACTAGCACGTATACAGGTATGTGGACTCCAAAAATCTCCCTCCTCACAGCGGTTAGCACAATCACTTTACAGTGCCAGCGATCACCAATTGGGGTTTGATACCCTCCACTTTGTACATTCTCCCCATGACCTTTCCTCTGGATGCTCCAATTTCCTCCCACATTCCAAAGACGTACAGGTTAGGGTTAGTAAGTTGTGGGCATGCTATATTGGCACCAGAAGCCTGGCAACATTCACGGGCTGTCCCCAGCACATCCTCAGACTGTGCTGGTCATGAACACAACAACATATTTCACTGTATGTTTCAATGTTACAATGCACATCACAAATAAAGCTAATCTCTCAAATTAACACGAGGATTATTTTACAATTCTCAGCTGTGACCAGCAGAAATTGATTTACGACCCCATTCTGGAAAGGTGCACACCCAAAAACCACCACAAAAGTCAATTGCCAAAATAGATAAACTCTTACTGAGCTTTACAAAACATTGGAGTTAAATCATAGAATCATGAAACATGGAAAAAGGTCCTTCAGCTCAATTCATCCATGCTAACTAGTCCGATAGTCCCCTACTCCAATGCACATACTTATTTAGTTTGCTTTTAAATGCTACTGATGCTCCTGCCTCAACTACTATTTCTGTCAGCACGTTCCAAATATGTACCACCCTTTGTGTGAAGAAACAGCCCCTAATGTTCCTTTTAAGCCTTCCCTCTGTTCTTAACCTCCAATGGTACATTTGAGTATTTGGAATTCCTCAGAGGGGTCAGCAGTGAGCAGCCTCAACTCAGCATCTCAGAGGATTTATCCAGGGCCTAACCTGTTTTTGCAATCACTGAGGCGGCCCACCAGTAGCTATACTTAATTTGGAGTTTGAGGAGATTTGAAATGTCACCAAAGACACTCACACAAATCTCTACAGATGTACTGTGGAGAGCATTCTAACTGGTTGCATCACCATCTGGCATGAAGGCTCCAATGCACTGAATTGCAAGAGGCTGCAGAGGGTTGTAGACTGAAGCCAGCTGCATCATGGGCACTTGCCTCCCCGCATCGAGGACACCCTCAAAAGGTGATGCCTCAAGAAAGTGGCATCTATCATTAAAGAACGCCACCACCCAAGACATACCCCCTTCTCATTACTACCATCAGAGAGCAAGTTTTATGCCTTCGCACTGTATAGCTGCCACAAAACAACAAATTTCATGATACATGTCAGTGATAATAAACTTGATTTCTGATCCATTTTTGTTTTCAATTTATTACAACTGCATTTTATAATGTCTGCAACTTCATACACTGGAGAATAAGGCAGTGCTACAATCTTCAAGTTCCCGTTATGTCACACTGCCCTACCTCACATGCTGGAACCCATTTCCCAGAAGTACAGCAGAACATTCAAAATGGTGACTCACCACCATTTTCTTGAGGGCAAATGGGGATGACAATACTGCCAACCTTCCCAGAAATGCCCATTTCTCATGAATAAATTAAACATTAGTTTTTTTTAAAAACAAGAAATGCTGGAGGAGCTTAGAAGGTCAGACAGCATAATTGAAGAGGAATAAACAGTCAATATTTTGCACCCAGATCCTCCATCAGGATATAAACTGAATGAGGGAAAAGCATCAACTGTTGTGCTATGCATTCATATACTGGCAAGAACTTGTACAAGTATAATGAAGTCTAGAACAACTCTGAGCAATACAATGACTTGGGTAACTATCACATAAGAGACCACAATACCATAAGGTATAGGAGCAAAATTAGGCCACTTGGTCCATCGAGTCTACTCTGCTATTCGAGCATGGCTGATTTATTTTCCCTCTCAACCCCATTCTCCTGCCTTCTCCCTGTAACCTTTGATGTCCTGACTAATCATGAACCTATCAACCTCCACTTTTAAGTATACTCAATGACTTGGCCACCACAACCATCTGTGGCAATGAATGCCACAGATTCACCACCCTCTGGCTAAATAAATTCCACTTTATCTCTGACGTCCCACTATTCTGAGGTTGAATGAAAGCAATAGTGGGACATTGCCAGTACAGAGAAACTGATAATCCAGCATCTGATTCTTCAGAAATCCTGATAGACCAGCATCAGAAGACAGGAATGCAAGCTGGAGATAAAGACTATATGTCAGGTATGCTTGAACCAGAGCCAGTGTTCCAGAGCATAGACAGGTCAGGGACCAGACATTAGGGTGGATGTGGATACGCAATCACAGTCAAGTTGGTGACAGAATAAACCTGCATCTCAAATCCCTTCTCAGACCAACTTCCTCAGCTTCAAGGCTTGATCATACTCCAGCTCCAATGGGTGGTTACATCAGCAGTTGTCTAACATCACAGCCCTGAAGCAAAAACACCAAGTTCAGTCCTGGCAAGAGACTTTAACAAAAAACATTTCAAGGATGTTTCAAGGTCTCCCTTTAACAAAAGGTAAAGTGACAAACTCATCAACCAATGGGAACAACACACAAAGGATCTAGAGGAGCTCAGCAGGTCAGGCAGCATCTATAGATAGAAATGACTTCTTGTTGGTCACTGATGGAGTAGCAGCTTTCTGAAGTTGCTCCTATTTTATTTACTTTCCTGTTTCCAACCCATTTTGAAACCTTATTCTTGAACTTGATATTGCTTCACTATAACTGAAGGAGTGCCAAAGTACGAGAAAAGAAGAGGATCCTCCTGCATCTTTGGATTATGGATTTGCTTCGAAGACATAGAAAAGAATCTGCTGAGGAGTTCCAGCAACAACTTCAGCAGCTCAGATCTGAAATTAAACAGGTGGATGCAAAATTGGATTCTCTGCAAATAACCTTAGTTGAACATGATAAACGAATTGAAGATAATGAAGCAGTTTTGACGATTTTGGAAGTGAAAATTGATGACTTGCAAAAGCTTTGTAAAAAGCAATCAAAGTCCAATGAAAAATTAATGAAAAAGATTATCAACCTAGAAAATAGAAGCAGAAGAAATAACCTACGAATTCTGGGCTTGAAGGGTTAGCTAAAGGTGATCAACCTACGAAATTCTTTGCAAGCTTTTTGGCACAATTATTTCCTGACATTTTGTCGTTTTTGCCTATGGTTGATCGAGCGCACAGATCATTGGCTCCTAAACCAGCTCCAGGGGAAAGACCCAGATCAGTCTTAGTGTGTTTACATGAATTTCAAACTAAGAAGCTTTTAATTTGTGAATCCTGCTGAAGAGGAATGATTAATTATCTATGGAGAGAAATGGACAGTCAATGTTTCATCAGGACTAGCAACTGCAGACCCATGACAGCTAAAAATAGACACAATATTTGGGAACACACTGAGAGTGAGGTCAAACTCAAATTATAGAATGAATACTATGTATTCAATTCTAATGACATGCAGACTGGGGCTAGTAAACTGTGAGCATGCTATATTGGCCCTAGAAGCATGGCGACACTTGCGGGCTGCCCGATACATATTCGAACTATATTGGCCACTGCTGCAAAAAGATGCATTGCACATCCACACTCAGTGGCCACTTTATTAGGTACACCCGTACACCAAAGCAAGTATCTAATCAGCCAATCATGTAGCAGCAACTCAAACCATAAAAGCATGCAGACATGGTCAAGAGGTTCAGTTGTTCTTCAGACCAAACATCAGAATGGGGAAGAAATGTGATCCAAGTGACTTTGACTGTGGAATGACAATTGGTGCCAGACAGGGTGGTTTGAGTATCTCAGAAACTGTGAGCCCCTGGGACTTTCACACCAACAATCTCTAGAGTTTACAGAAAATGGTGTAAAATACAAAGAAACATCCAGTGAGCGGCAGTTCTGTAGGCAAAAACACATTACAACAGTGGTGTGTAAAAGGGCATCTCTGAATGCTCAGCACGTTGAACCTTGAAGTGGATGGGCTACAACAGAAGGAGACCACACCAGATTCCACTGTTGTACCTAATAAAGTGGCCACTGAATGTATTTTCAATGTACCTGTGACAAATTGCTGATCCTTAGCTATAAATCAATCCACACACACACTCAGGCATCACAAACACATCCCATTTTTACCTCATTGGTCATGTCAGTGCCCAAGGAACTGGTGTCGAAGTAATCTGCCTTCAATTTTAAAGGACTGTCCCAGAATTTTGATTCTATACTCTGTACAGGTCACAGTAATAAACCAAGTATCAAAGGACATCCATATCTATTTGACTAATCAATGAATAAATAGCTTCAAAGAGAAAATGAAAGAAAGCTAGCAAGGTTTCAATAAAAGAACAGAAAGGAAAAGTACAAGTAGAAATGAAGTTACATTATACAATGTCGGAATTACTGCATCCTATTAAGTATTTAAAATATAATCACTTTTCATTACCACAGACTGCTGTGAAGGCCAAATCATTAGGTATATTTAAAGCAGAGGTTGATAGGTTCTTGATTAATCAGGGCGTCAAAGAATACAGGGAGAAGACAGAAGAGGGATTGAGAGGGATAATTCAGCCATGATGGAATGGTAGAGAGGATTGGCCTCACATCAGAGACCTTATTTCAAATACTATGGGCATTCAGATAAAATGCCCTTACATTCATTCTGCTTTTAGAATCTTGTAATATTTTACTCTTTTGCATTTGCCTTTTCTACACTCCACCCTTACTTTTCCCTTTTTTATCTTTTGCTTTTTCTTTATCTAGTTTTCTTTTTTACTTTATCCATACTTCTCAAATCTGTTGAACGCACACCCTTACTATTTAGTTTAAAGCCCTACCCATAGCCTCAGTTATGCAATTTACCGGGCAGGATCCGGGTCCTATCACAGCTCAGGTAGAGCCAGTCCCATCGGTACAGCTCCCTCCTTCCCCAATACTGAATACTGGTACCAATTTCCCATGAATTCACACCCACTTCTCCCACACTAATCCTTGAGCCACACATTTAACTCTCTAATCTTCTTGACCCTACGCCAATTTGCATGTGGCTCAGTTAGTAATCTAGAGTGCAGCATTCATTGCAGTTTTATGAAGAGTATATGGATATTTGTTTGAGTTTCTCTTTATCTTCCTATTTATTTACTAGTTTAAGGTGAGAGGGGAAAGTTTTTAAAAAGGGGATCTTAGGGGGAAGTCTTTCACATGGATGAAATGAGCTACCACAGGAAATGGAAAAAGCAGATACAATTACAATGTTTAAAAATCATTCAGAGAGGTACGTGGTAGGAAAGGTTTAGAGGGATAATGGCCAAATGAAGGGAAATGGGACTAGCTTCGATCTTGGTTAACATATGCCAACCTGTTCCAATACTTTTTGCCTATTTGCTTGTTGCAAAATTTTTTTTGTGTAATTCAGTTTCCTCCCAGTGTCACCTCTTATTGCATTGTACTCTTCCTTTCTGACTTGCAAACAATGTTTTTTTTTTGTCTCTCTGCCATGCTGACTTTCTGTATGAATTTTAAGCCATCTCAATGAAGCACTTTCTAGTGAAAATAAGCAGTGGATCTAAGTAACATCAGAATTTCATGTTCTGGGCTTCTTACTCCTTTTGGACTCATTGGGTTCAATGCACAACCCAAGCAGGCATTCCTGTGAGCTCAGGGAATTCAACATTGTCGTGGTCCTGCTTTGGCCCTTTAGATGTAGCAGGCCTATTTCAAAACCAGATGAATTATCCTTGGTATGTACTTTAATACTTGCCCAAGATCATTGAAACTGGTTATCTGGTTATTTATTTAATTGTTGATTGTGGGACATTTCTGTTTGTAATTTGGCTTCTACATATGTCTTGCATTATAAGACATAGGAGCAGAATTAAGCCATTCAGCCCATCAAATCCTCTCTACCATTCCATCATGGATAGTAAAAGTTTTTATAATTATATAAAGTGAAAAGGATGGCTAAAGTGAATGTAGGTCCCTTGGAGGATGAGAAAGGGGAAGAATACTTGAGGAAGGATATACTGGCTTTGGAGGCAGTGCAGAGAAGGTTCACCAGGTTGATTCCAGAGATGAGGAGATAAGAGGAGAGACTGAGTTACCTGGGACTATACTCACTGGAATTCACAAGAATGAGAGGAGATCATGTAGAAACATATACAATTATGAAAGCGATAAGATAGAGGCAGGAAAGTTGTTTTCACTGGTAGATGAGACTAGAACTAGGGGACATAGCCTCAGGATTCGGGGAGTAGATTTAGGATGGAGATGAGGAGGAACTGCTTTTCCCAGAGAGTGGTGAATCTGTGGAATTCTCTGCCCAATGAAGCAATGGAGGCCACCTCAGTAAATATATTTAAGACAAGGTTGGATAGATCTTTGCATAGTTGGGGAGTTAAAGGTTATGGGTAAATGTATTTAAGACAAGGTTGGATAGATTTTTGCATAGTAGGGGAGTTAAAGGTTATGGGAGAAAGGCAGGTAAGTGGAGATGAGTCCATGGCCAGATCAGCCATAATCTTATTGAATAGCAGAGATGGGCCAGATGGCCAGCTCCTGCTCCTATTTCTTATGTTATTATGCTGGAAATCCAAGCAGCACACACAAAATGCTAGAAGAGGGCTCCCCACCTTTTAACCCCACCCTCATCTTTTTTTTCTCCAGTCCTGCTAAACGGTCTCAGCCTGAAACATCAACTATTTAATCTTTTCCATAAATGCTGCCTGGCCTGCTGAGTTCTTCCAGCACTTATGCTACCAAGAGACAGGAGGATAATTTCCCAAGAAACGGAGCACTGTATCCTGCCCATTTAACTAAATCTCTTCTCATTTGGGGTGAAATATACTGTGGCAGCTGAGTGAGGAAGGGAATGATAACTCAAGGGATAAAAAGAAAGAATTCAAAATATATTTAGTGCATAAAACAATAATTTGTGCTTTTATTAAAAGATGTTTAGTAGAATAAGGGCTCAATTTGATCTTTTTATTATTTTAATCATAATTTACTATAGTAAACATCAAAGAGAAACCCAAGATGATTTAAAATCAGATTTATTATCACCAGCATGTGACATGAAAGTTGTTAACTTAGCAGTTCAATGCAATACATAATATAGAAGATAAAAAATAACAATTAATAAATAAGTAAATCATTTACAGCATGTGTATATTGAATAGATTAAAAATCCAGCAAAAATAGAAATACTATATATTTTAAAAAGTGAGGTATTTACATCGAATGGGTTCAAATTAAACCAGCTTCACTGAATTCTAACAAAGTAGTCTCGGTTTATAACTAAATTAACAACCGGTACTCTTAAAACTAAGAAACTGCCTGATAGAACCACAGAGAAAATTTATAGCAGACCTGAGTTACATTTTAAAGCAACCACGTTTGGAACCAGTTAGAACAGTCACAATATAACAATAACCTATATTCAGTGATCTGTAAGTCTGGTGCAAGGACAATCTGATTTTTTTTTCCGTATTTGAATGGGCTGGGAAGAATAAAAACATAAGAACTGCTACAATTATTTCGGCCCGAAACGTTGACTGTACTCTTTTCCTAGATGCTGCCTGGCCTGCTGAGTTCCTCCAGCATTTTCTGTATGTTACAATTATAAAACTTCAATCTTAGTTCTGATAAACTATTGCACTAAACCAAACATGCCGGCGGGAGCAGTAAACGTCGCAGGACCCAACAATTACAATTTTATTCACAACAATGAACCCTAATGGACTTGAAACCGATCTGCTCCAACTTACTACCCAATTGTAGATCGGAAACTTTGCAGCGATACACGAGAAATGAAACTTACTTGAAATTACAGCCTGGATGGGGGCCCATTAACTACAGAGATGGGGAGAAGTACTCACCTACCGGTTCGGTTGTTGCATCAGGATTGACAGATAAAGGAAGGAACCGTCGTGCTGGGACCAGCCCGCATGTGAGACAGGCGGTTGGTCAGAGCCACTGGCGCTGGCTGGCTCCCCTGTGTTCCCGGCACCTGTCACACTCGCTTAGCTGGCCGCGACTGCCATCCTCTCCATTGTATTCGGACACAACAGCCACAAACTCTTGCCTGCCCCCTTTGCCCCAACCCCCCACCCACCCCGCACAGACAGCAACGTCAGTTCCGATCCAGGTTAACAATTGGGAGGGACAACCATTGGTCAAATGATCACTTCCGCCAGCAAAAAAGATGGCAGAGAGCATATACTGTTGTCAATAGTTAAAAGTTTTGCCTTTGCTTTTAATTCGATAAGGTTATTATTTAACTGCAATCCAGTAAATAGTAATGATCAATAGAAGTTTGTGATAAACTCAAGGACTTTATGACTCCTGTTATGATTGACATCCTTATTATCCAATCAAATGTAAATTGCCGCGTTGGCTTGAAAGCAAAAGGCGGCTATGACCTCCCAGCTATGTACCTGCCTTTGCAGGGTGATTGATATCAGACTATCCAATCAGGCAGTTAAGTTTGGAGCAGCTAAGGGACGAACGAACGAACGAACGAACAGACAGACAGACAGACGAGCGAGCGAGCGAGTGAGTGAGTTGGTGCTGCCGCTGTCTGCGAGACCTGGAGATGCTGGTGTGAGTGTTGGTACGGATCGTTGTCGGGAGCTGAGGCTGCACGTTCACTCAGGTAGGAACGGGCGTGGGAGCATTGCAAGGTTCACGAAACGAGTTGCAACTAACTCAGCTGCAACGAAAACAGCGGAAGAATCACTTCTGTGTTCTCAATCATTTAACCAGATTATCTAATTATAAACAAGCTTACTTTGCACAAATTATCTACCACATATAACGGTGACCCTGCATTGTCTAAATGGAATAGATTTATCTCTTTCTTTGTAAATTAGTGTTTATTTCCCTCCATAGATGTTGCCTGACTTGCTGAGTTCCTCCAGCATTTTGTGTATGTAACTTGGTTCTACTGCAGGGGTTTCTATAATGCAGTGCCAGATCTAATCAAATTATTCTTCTAGTTTAGAAACTTTTATTTGTGATCAGTCTCTTGTGGCTAAGATGTAGTACAATCACGTTTACAACACAAAAGATAAACTCTTGACTGCTGTGTTTGGAACTTGTTTCTGCAGATTGATTGACTCTTCAAAGTTTGTGAAAATCGTAACAAATTTGTGAAATCAAAAGAAAGCATGCAATATACGTCACTGCCATTTTCCCTCACTAATTTCCACCTGTGTTTCATACTTCAATTTTCCCATGTGGATGAGTCCAGTTTGGTTCTTGCTTGAGACCTTGGTATCTAAGATAATTAGTTTCCCTGCTGTTGTTCTCTTTATTCCACCCCAAGGTTTGCACTTCCCAAGATTAGTTCATTGGTGCTGTGGTAGTTGACTAATGCTTTGAAAAGAGTGACATAATGGCTTCTGCCCTCTTTTCCAATTCTGTTGAAGACTCTCAGCCCAAAACATCATCTGGTTATTACACTCCATAGAAGCTACCTGTCTTGCTGAGTTCCTCCTGTAATCCTTCTAAAGCTTTTAAAAATTGTGATAACAGTTATATGAAGTGTTCTTTTTAGGCCATAAGGTATAGGAGCAGAAGTAGGCCATTTGGCCAATTGAGTCTGCTCCACCATTCAATCCTGGGCTGATCCAATTCTTCCAGTCATCCCCAATCCCCTGCCTTCTCCCCATACCCTTTGATGCCCTGGCTAACCAAGAACCTATTTATCTCTGCCTTAAATGCACCCAATGACTTGGCCTCCACAGCTGCTCCTGGCAACAAATTCCACAGATTTACCACCCTCTGACTAAAGTAATTTCTCCATATCTCTGTTCTAAATAGACATCCTTTAATCCTGAAGTCATGCGCTCTTGTCCTAGACTCCCCTACCATGGGAAATAACTTTGCCATATCTAATCTGTTCAGGCCTTTTAACATTTGGAATGTTTATATGAGATGCTCCCTCATTCTCCTGAACTCCAGGGAATACAGCCAAGATCTGCCGACATTCCTCATATGGTAACCCTTTCATTCCTTTTATAACCTTAATAACTGTAGTACAAGGTATTACCATGAATTATAAATATGACCAGTATAAGAATCTCAAATAAATGTAACAGGGAATTTTAGAGAAACCCTTTTGCCTGGGAAGTTTGAATGTGGATCTCCCTCCTAAGAGTCAGACACAAATTCTGTTTGAAGTTGGGGCTGGGGAAAATAAATCTGTGAAGAAGAAAATAAAAGGAGGAAACCTACTTTCCCAACAACGTGCAAGTGAAATAATGAAAATATTTTATAGTAGGATATACAAAACAAAATGGAAACAGGCCTTTTTGCCCAATTTGTCCAGACTGACAAAAGTGCCTTCCTGAACTAGTTCATTCGCCCGTGTATGACCCATTTCTCTCAACTGTTTCTATCCATGTGTATTTCTAAATATTGTATTTGGACCACTTTCTTTAGCAGCTCGTTCCATATACCTATAAACCTCCACAGGAAAAATGTTGCCCCTCAAATCTCTTTAAGTGTTTTTTCTCTCACCTAACCTGGGAAAAGATTCAGACTCATTTATTTAACACATATACGTCAAGACATACAGTGAAATCTATCATTTGCGTTAACAATTGACACAATCTAAGGATGCGCTGGGGGAAGCCCAGAGCTGTCACCACACATTCCGGTGTCAACATAGCATGTCCTCAATGTGCAGCAGAACACAACGGAACAACATAACAAGCAACATACAACAACAGCTCCCTCCCACCAATACACGGTCCTTCAACACCTGGAGAGGCTGTCTTTGGCTTCCAGTGGATTCGCAGACACTGGACCTTTGACTTCGCCAGTGGACTTGCAGAGATCTGCACACTTGGGGCCCATGCATCTAATCTACAGTATGCCCTTCGTAGTTCTATGAACCTCTATAATTTTGCTTCTCAGTGTCCTTCACTCCAGGGAAAACAATCCCAGCCTATGCAGTCTTTCCTTATAACTCAAGCCCTCCAGTCCTGGCAACATCTCTGTGAACCTTCTCTATCATAATCACATCTTTTCTCCTAGATTGACAACCAGAACTGCACACAATACTCCAGGTGCGGTCTTACCAACATCTGGTACAACTGGCAAATGATGTCCCAACTCACTGCCCTGTCCAAGGAAGGTAAACATGCCATACACAGAGTTTGTCTGTGCCATCACTTACTTTTACTCCTCAGTCCCTCTGTTCTACAACACTCTCCGAGACACCATCATTCACTGCTGCAGTTTAACATTCCACAGGACATGTTTGCACTTTTCTGAGTTAAATTCCATCACTTTGCCCCTTCTAGACCCTGTTCCAACCCGAAAGCCATCCACAACACTACCAATTGTGGTGTCATCCACAAATTACTAATCATGCAAATTAGATTCTCATCCATATCCTTGGTATAAATGACAAGTAACAGGAAACTCAGTAATGATGCCTGTGGCACATCACTGGTCACCTCTCTAGCACTACTTTCTGTGTCCATCCAGCAAGCCAGGTTCACACCCATAGGGCAATATAAATCTTTCAGCTTAACAAGTCCCTTCCATGCATGTTGCCCACCCAGCTGATCCCAATTTCCTGCTTTTGAACAAAATCTATTGAAGCCCTGCCCGTCTATGTACTTGTCCAAGTGCTTCTTAAATAATACTATTCTTGTTCCATATATTTACCATTTTCTCTCTTTTAAATCCTCATTGACCTTAAGCCTATAGCCCTTAGTTCTGGACTCCCCTACCCTGAAGAAAAGAGTATTACTATCTATCCCTCTCAATTCAATGGCATCTCTATTACTTCTACTCTTGTTATAAAATTTATAGTTTTGATGTACCATGTATGAGAACAGGGTCGGTTTGAATTTGATTCAATTACCAGCACCGTGTTCGCATTTCTCTCTGAGATATCCTGTATTACATACCTCTTGTACAGTCGACACACACAAAATGCTGGATGAACTCAGCAGGCCAGGCAGCATCTATGGAAAAATGGACAGTCAACATTCAAATTATGAGGGGGATAGATAGAGTTGACGTGGATAGGCTTTTTCCATTGAGAGTAGGGGAGATTCAAACGAGGACATGAGTTGAGAGTTACAGGGCAAAAGTTTAAGGGTAACACAAGGGGGAATTTCTTTACTCAGAGAGTGGTAGCTGTGTGGAATGAGCTTCCAGTAGAAGTGGTAGAGGCAGGTTCGGTATTGTCATTTAAAGTAAAATTGGATAGGTATATGGACAGGAAAGGAATGGAGGGTTATGGGCTGAGTGCAGGTCAATGGGACTAGGTGAGAGTAAGCGTTCGGCACGGACTAGAAGGGCCAAGATGGCCTGTTTCCATGCTGTAATTGTTCTATGGTTATATAGAGTATTGAACTGTATTGTAATATGAACAACGTGGATAAGGAAAAGAAAGTCTCCACACTTCTTAGCTTAATGGGTGCTAAAATGTACAGAGTATTACGCAACCTTGTAATTCCTGAAAAGCCAGCAAGCAAGACGTTTGACAAAATTATTACAATTTTACAAAATCACTTCAGCCATTAACTACCGGTAATAGCTGAGAGATTTAGATTTCACAAAAGGAACCAGTCAAAGGATGAAAGCATTTGTGAATACATTGCTGAAATGCGCAAACTTTCCCAATACTGCGACTTTGGAGATGGACTTTCTGATGCATTAGCTAACAGGCTTGTATGTGGCATGCCCTCACATGAGTCAAAGTACTCAAAAGAGGCGATTGTCAGAAAGAGACCTAACCATAGAACAGGCATTGACCATTGTAATTGTTATATGGTTTTAACATTTCAGGCTGAGACCTTTCATCAAGACTGACAAAAAGTGTCAGCCCAAAACATTGACTGTTTACTTGTTTTGGACCCAGTGATAATGCCAACTTTGAAAGTAAGTGTGACTGTGTAAAAAAGGCTTGCCTTCATACAGGGACTTGCATCCTGCAAAGTACCTTTGAAGTATAATCACTGTTGTCAGGTGTGATTTTGAATTCTCATATAGAACAGTACAGGTACAGGCTGTCTATCCTATGAAGAATATAGTGAGCATGCTGGCAAATTAAGCTGAATCTCAAACACAAGAGATTCTGCAGATGCTGGAAATCTTGAACACACACATGAAACGCTGAAGTAACTCAGTAAGTCAGGCAGCGTCTATGGAGGAGAGTAAACAGTTAACATTTTGGGCTGAGACCCTTCATAGGGGCTTGCCAGCCAATTACCTCCATGCGACTAATTAATGAACTGATCTGTATATTTATAGAATTTGGGTGGAAGCCAGAGCACCTGGAGGAAACCCACATCGTCATGGGGAGAACATACAAACTCATACATACTCCTTACAGACAGTGGTGGAATTGAACTCGGGTTACGGGCACCGTAATTACGTTATGCTAACTGCTCCATTACAGTGTCACTCTGGGACAAAGAATTTGACGGTCTACCTTACCTTTTATTTTATAACATGGAATATCTCTTTCAATGTTTATCTGGAAAGTTAAACTGACACTAGAATACCTATGAAAATCCAAAAAAAAAATCTGCAGATACTAGAGATCAGAAAGTAAAACAAAAACTGCTGCAAACACATCAGATCAAGCAGCATCTGTGGAAAAGAGAATTCAAACACTTCCTCTGAACGGGAGAGAAATAAGGTTCAGGGCTGGGTGATTTGGCCCCTCAAACCTGCTCTACCACCTTAATCAAGATCATTGCTGATGTCCAGATTCCTGAATGCCTTGGGTAACATTTAAGTTAATTGCTATCAAGAATCTATTGACCTTTGTCTAAAAATTAATTTGGAGAGCTTTAATATGATTAGGAATAGTCAGCAGGCTTTGTCGAGGGCAGGTCGTGCCTAACGAGCCTGATTGAATTTTTTTGAGGATGTGACTAAACACATTGATGAAGGTAGAGCAGAAGATGTAGTGTATATGGATTTCAGCAAGGCATTTGATAAGGTACCCCATGCAAGGCTAATTGAGAAAGTGAGGAGGCTTGGGATCCAAGGGGACCTTGCTTTGTGGATCCAGGACTGGCTTGCCCACAGAAGGCAAAGAGTGCAGTGTGAAAAGTCCACAGTGACCAGTGGTGTGCCTCAGGGATCTGTTCTGGGACACTTACTCTTTGTGATTTTTATAAATGACCTGGATGAGGAAGTGGAGGGATGGGTTAGTAAGTTCATTGATGACACAAAGGTTGGAGGTGTTGTGGATAGTGTGGAGGGCTGTCAGAGATTAAAGCAGGACATTGATAGGATGCAAAACTGGGCTAAGAAGTAGCAGATGGAGTTCAACCTAGATAAGTGTGAAGTGGTTCATTTTGGTGGGTCAAGTATGATGGCAGAATATTGTATTAATGGTAAGACTCTTGGCAGTGTAGAGGATCAGAGGGACCTTGGGGTCTGAGTCCATAGGACGCTCAAAGCAGCTGTGCAGGTTGACTCTGTGGTTAAGAAGGCGTATGGTGTATTGGCCTTTGTCAATTATGGAATTGAATTTAGGAGCCGAGAGGTAATGTTACAGCTGTATAGGACCCTGGTCAGACCCCACTTGGAGTTCTGTGCTCAGTTCTGTTCACTTCACTATAGGAAGGGTGTGGAAACTATAAAAAGGGTTCAGAGGAGAGTTACAAGGATGTTGCTTGGATTGGGGAGCATGTCTTATGAGAATAGGTTGAGTGAACTTGGCCTTTTTTCCTTGGAGCGACAGAGGATGAGAGGTGACCTGATAGAGGTGTATAAGATGATGAGAGGCTTTGATCATGTGGATAGTCAGAGGCTTTTCCCCAGGGCTGAAATGGCTGCCACAAGAGAACATAGGTTTAAGGTGCTTGGGAGAATGTACAGAGGAGATGTCAGAGGTAAGTTTTTTACTCAGAGTGATGAGTGCGTGTTTAAGAGATTTTTGAATAGGTACATGGAGCTTTGAAAAACAGAGGGCTATGGGTAAGCCTAGTAATTTCTAAGGTAGGGACATGTATGGCACAACTTTGTGGGCTGAAGGGCCTGTATTGTGCTGTAGATTTTCTATGTTTCCATTGCCAAAAATTAAGCCACTGGAAGAACTCAAGGGGTTTAGCAGCATCAGGGTCTTGACCTGAATCATTGATGTCCTTTTGTCTTCAGATTGCAGCATCTGCAGTCACCTGTATCTCCTCAATGCTTCCAGAGCCCCTTGAGGAAGAGAGTTCCAAAGAATCTTGTATGATTCACTCAAGGTTCTTTTGCTCTTCTAAATTCCCATAGATACAGTATACAGTTTAACCACACTGACATGTCTGTCCTTGGTCTTCCTCATTGAGGGGAAGTACAGATTACAGGAACAATACCTCGTATTCCATCTTGATGATCTCCAACCTAACAGCATTAATATTAATTTATGTAATTTCTGGCAGCATCTCTTCTTGGGTTCTCCCCCTTCCCCCCCCCCCCCACCTTCCTTTCCCTTATTCCTCCGGCACCTTTGCCCACCCTTATGACCCGTTGTTCACCCACACATTCCTCTCACTAGTTTCCCACCTCTTTCCCTTAGTTCCATGGTCTCCTGTCCTCTCCTATCAGATTCCATTCTTGTCCCTTGCACTTATTGTCTCCCAGCTTCTCCCATCATTCCAACTGCTCACTACTCCCCCTCCCCACCTTCCTACCTCGATCCACCTGTCACCTGGCACCTCATGCTCAGCCCAAAATATTGACTGTTCATTTCCCCTCCCTGGATGCTGCCTGACCTGCTGAGTTCCTCCAACATTTTGTGTTTGTGTTTTTACAGATATAAGCCAAGTCTGTCCAGCCTTTCCTCGGTAAACAACTACAGTATCTCATTCCAGGTATTAGCCCAGTAAACTTCCTCCAGTAAACTGCTTTCTACATATTTTCATATGCTTCCTTTTTTATTGATTATTTTATGCATTTCTGCAATTACTGCAGCAAAAACCCAACAGCAAAATGAAGATTAATATGGTGCAAAATAAACGTAACAATTATATAGTTTAAAACCGTGATGAAACAGCACCCAAAATAAAATCATATAAAGTTTGTATCCTTCCACCCCACAGAAAAAAAAACTCCAGGCCAACCATTACAGGATGTAAAATAAATTAATAAATCGGAGCCGTCAAACCCCCAAAACTGTAAATGAAAATAAAAACAATAGTAAAGCCTACTACCAAAGAAAGAAAAAAAAAGCTGAAAGTAAGGGATTTAAAAAAAAAAATAGACTTGATCTAAAGAGGAGTTATGAAAATATTCAAGAAAAGGTCCCCACACCTTGTAAAACTTTATGTTCGAGTTGAGAAATGAGTAGTGAATTTTTTTCCAGGTCTAAACAGGACATAATATCATTAAGCCATTGAGCGTGGGTGGGTGGGGCAACATCTCTCCACCTAAGAAGAATTAAGCGTCTAGCCAAAAGAGAGGCAAAAGATAATGTTCGATGTTTAGTTGGACTCAAGTGTATATCTGCCTCACCCAAGGTATCAAAAAGAGCAATCAGAGGATTAGGTTCTAAGAATATGGGATAAGGTTAAGAAAACTTCTCTCCAAAATTTCTCTAGACTAGGACAGGCCCAGTACATATGGATAAGAGAAGCCTCAACAGCTTTACACTTGTCACAAACAGGACCAATGTCAGGGTAAAATCAGGTCAATTTAGATTTGGACATGTGAGCCCTATGTACAACCTTGAACTGTAAAAGACAGTGGTGATATGCTTCCTTAACTAAGAGACCAGTAATGCATTCAGGCCTCCAGATGTGGTCTGGTCAGTAAAGATAACCAGCCCTCTCAATGATCACAATCTTCTCTTAGCTTTTCCAATGACATGCTTTACCTGCATATGTACATTTTGCAAACTGTATGCCCATCCCTCTACATCTCAGAGCTCGGCAGTCTGTTGCTGTTTAGATCATTTTCCCCCCTGCCAAAATGGCTGGTCTCTGCTGCAGCACAGCAGTTGGCATGGCATGTTTACAGCTTGAGGCGTTGGGGTTTGGAGTTCATTTCTGACACCATCTGTAAAGAGTTTGTATGTTCTTACTGTGAGTATGTGGGTTTCCTCCTGGCACTGCAGTTTTCTCCCACAGTCCAAAGACTTACTGGTTAATAATTTAATTGGTCATTTAATTGTCCTGTGATTAGGCTAGGGTTAAATATGTGGGTTGCTGGGCAAAGTGACTTGGTGACCAGGAAGGGCCTATTTATTTGAGGTTCAAAACTATCTGACATATTTGCATTTCATGCTTCACCCTGTGCTCACAAACATAAAATGGCAATTGATAAAGTTCTTGCCCCGTTTTCCGATTCTTCCACAGCTCAGCCCTTTCCCAGCTCCTTGGCTTTCATTTCTTCAGTTTCTGAGTCCATAAATGTCTCAATGACATGCTGAGGGAATCTATGGAAAGGGCCATTAAAACAAAACATCATGCTATTTTTAATAATTTCTTCAGGCGGTTAATCTAATCAACCATTCTAGTTAGCCCCACCCCCACCCTCTATCTGTTTTTTTAATATCTATTTGGGATATGTAGTGTAGAAGAGCCCCATCTGACCCACAAGCTGCACTGCCCAGCAACCCATCTTAGTATAATCACAGGACAATTTATAATGACCAAATAACCTACTAACTGGTATGTCTTTGGAATGTGGGGCAAGTCCAGAGCACCCAGAGAAAACCCATGCAGTCACAGAGAGGACATACAAACTCTTACAGATGGCACCAGAATTGAACTCCAAGCTTCAATACCCTGAGCTGTAATAGTGTCATGCTAACCACTACATCTTGGTGCCCCAGATGGGACAATAGTTAGAAAGAAGATTTTTTAATAGCCCTGTAGTGGTTTCTAGAAGGGAACCTTCAGATAAGACTATTTGCAGGAAATCTATTGTAGCTGTCTCACTGTAACTATTCAAGATCTCTTAAGTAAATTAACCTGAATTGCTTAGTGAAGTTCATCAATATTCTCTGTAAGTGGCTTTTTTTCTGCCCTGATCAGGTTTAATATCACTGGCATATGCGGGGGGGGGGGGGGGGGGGGGGGGGGAGGGAGTGTGTCTTTGTCTATGTCTGGGTCTGTTCATGTTCCTGTACCTCCTTCCTGACGGTAGCGATGTGATGTAATTTCTAGTGCTGTGCGTTGTGTTGCTGTTTCTCTGTAAGGTTGTTACACTGATATAGCGGATAAGGACAGATTGTGTGAAGTTAAATACTACAAGTTAAAGTGTTGCCATTGAGCTGGACTTCCGGTCTCTGTGCCTCTGTACTTTCGAACCATCCACATCAACTCTATTGACCTTGTGTAATCATTAATCAATTCTTATTTTTCACCACCTCTTAATGCTTTTAACTGAAGTTATTTTGTTCTTTTTTCAGAGTAAGAATTCCGTCACTCCCTTGGACCCTTGCTGTTAATGTTTTGCCAGGACAGCAAACAACCGCTTGTTACAAAATCCAACAACAAAGCAAAATAAAGGAAAATTATTGAGAGGAATAGGATAGTGGAATTTGCTTTTGATTTTTTTTCTGTTTCATCTCAATTGTCCCATCTTCTCTTAATCTAAATGTATTTTACTTAGAATAATCAAACATCAAGTCAGCAGTTTTGATCTAATTATTCAGACAGAAACTGGTTTGTTGGATAAATATCCTCACCTCTATTTGGGACACTTCGGAGTTTCCATTTCTAGCTTTCAAAGTCTGGGCAGGATGGCTGGTTACAGCTACTATAGAATAACCATCTTCACAGCCATGTTTGTGGGCTACACCCTGTATTACTTCAACAGAAAAACCTTCTCCTTTGTGATGCCCTCCATCATGGAGGAGGTGACCTTGGAAAAAGACGATTTAGGTAAGTGTACAACTCTCAGGCTGTGAAACAGCAGGGGAATGGAGGATGGGTGAGTCCAGTATGAGATCATTGGAACATGGAGACTCCAATGTGAAGAGCCAAGCTGGTAGAGGAGTGGAAGGACTCAGGAGAAAGGGTGGAGGGGCTGAGCCTCTGGGGAGGAGGTGATGAGCCATACTTGAGAGGAGATGGGGGGGGGGGGGGGGGGGACTCGGGAGACCATGTCCATAGATTCCTGAATGTAACAGAACTATTACATTGGTGGATAACTGTTTGTCAGGTTGGAGGCCGGTGTCTAGTGGTGTGCCTCAGGGATCTGTACTGGGTCCAATGTTGTTTGTCATATACATTAATGATCTGGATGATGGGGTGGTAAATTGGATTAGTAAGTATGCAGATGATACTAAGATAGGTGGCGTTGTGGATAATGAAGCAGGTTTTCAAAACTTGCAGAAAGATTTAGGCCAGTGGGCTGAAAGATGGCAGATGCTGCTAAGTGTGAGGTGCTACATTTTGATAGGACCAATCAAAATAGGACATACATAGTAAATGGTAGGGCATTCAGGAATGCAGCAGAACAGAGTGATCTAGGAATAATGGTGCATAGTTCCCTGAAGGTGGAACCTCATGTGGATAGGGTAGTGAAGAAAGCTTTTGGTATGCTGACCTTTACAAATCAGAGCATTGAGTATAGGAGTTGGGATGTAATGTTAGAATTGTACAAGGCATTGGTGAGGGCAAATTTGGAGTATTGTGTACAGTTCTGGTCACCGAATTGTAGGAAAGATGTCAACAAAATAGAGAGAGTACAGAGAAGATTTACTAGAATGTTACCTGGGTTTCAGCACCTAAGTTGCAGGGAAAGGCTAAACAAGTTAGGTCTTTATTCTTTGGAGCGTAGAAGGTTGATGGGGGACTTGATAGAGGTATTTAAAATTATGAGGGGGATAGATAGAGTTGATGTGGATAGGCTTTTTCCATTGAGAGTAGGGGAGATACAAACAAGAGGACATGAGTTGAGAGTTGGGGGACAAAAGTTTAAGGGTAACATGAGGGGGAATTTCTTTACTCAGAGAGTGGTAGCTGTGTGGAATGAGCTTCCAGTAGAAGTGGTAGAGGCAGGTTTGGTATTGTCATTTAAAGTTGGATAGGTATATGGACAGGAAAGGAATGGAGGGTTATGGGCTGCATTAGTGATAATTTTTCAAAACTCTTTAGATTCTGGATTAGTTCCTGAGGATTGGATGGTGGTTAATGTAACCCCACTTTTTAAAAAAGGAAGGAGAGAGAAACCGGGGAATTATAGACCAGTGAGTCTGACATCAGTGGTGGGGAAAATGCTAGAGTCGGTTATCAAAGATGTGATAACAGCACATTTGGAAAGAGATTAAATCATCGGACAAAGTCAGCATGGATTTGTAAAAGGAAAATCATGTCTGATGAATCTTTTAGAATTTTTTAAAGATGTAACTAGTAGAGTGGATAGGGGAGAGCCAGTGGATGTGGTATATTTAGATTTTCAAAAGGCTTTTGACAAGGTCCCACAGGAGATTAGTGTGCAAACTTAAAGCACACGGTATTGGGGGTATGGTATTGATGTGGATAGAGAATTGGTTGGCAGACAGGAAGCAAAGAGTGGGAGTAAACGGGACCTTTTCAGAATGGCAGGCAGTGACTAGTGGAGTACTGCAAGGCTCAGTGCTGGGACCCCAGTTGTTCACAATATATATTAATGATTTAGACGAGGGAATTAAATGCAGCATCTCCAAGTTTGCAGATGACACGGAGCTGGATGGCGGTGTTAGTTGTGAGGAGGATGCTAAGAGGATGCAGGGTGACTTGGGTAGGTTATGTGAGTGGGCAAATTCATGGCAGATGCAATTTAATGTGAATAAATGTGAGGTTATCCACTTTGATGGCAAGAACAGGAAAAACAGATTATTATCTGAATGGTGGCCGATTAGGAAAAGGGGAGGTGCAACGAGACCTGGGTGTCATTGTACACCAGTCATTGAAGGTGGGCATGCAGGTATAGCAGGCGGTGAAAAAGGCAAATGGTATGTTGGCATTCATAGCAAAAGGATTTGAGTACAGGAGCAGGGAGGTTCTACTGCAGTTGTACAAGGCTTTGGTGAGACCACACCTAGAATATTGTGTGCAGTTTTGGTCCCCTAATCTGAGGAAAGACATTCTTGCCATAGAGGGAGTACAAAGAAGGTTCACCAGATTGATTCCTGGGATGGCAGGACTTTCATATGAAGAAAGGCGGGATCAACTGGGCTTATACTCACAGGAATTTAGAAGATTGAGGGGGGTTCTTATTGAAACGTATAAAATTCTAAAGGGATTGGACAGGCTAGATGCAGGAAGATTGTTCCCGATATTGGGGAAGTCCAGAATGAGGGGTCACAGTTTAAGGATAAAGGGGAAGCCTTTTAGGACTGAGATGAGGAAAAACTTCTTCACACAGGGAGTGGTGAATCTGTGGAATTCTCTGCCACAGGAAACAGTTGAGGCTGGTTCATTAGCTATATTTAAGAGGAAGTTAGATATGGTCCTTGTGGCTAAAGGGATCGGGGGTATGGAGAGAAAGCAGGTACAGGGTTCTGAGTTGGATAATCAGCCATGATCATACTGAATGGCGGTGCATGCTCGAAAGGCCGAATGGCCTACTCCTGCACCTGTTTTCTATGTTTCTATGAGTGCGGGTCAGTGGGACTAGGAGAGGGTAAGCATTCGGCATGGACTAGAAGGGCCGAGATGGCCTGTTTCCATGCTGTAATTGTTATATGGTTTATATTAGTGTAGTAGTTTAGAGTGGACTTCCCTACATTGGATGAGGCACAGAATATGAGAGACATTCTCCTATGCTCTAGAGAATAAAGTCCTAACCTACTTAACCTATCTATACCCCTCATAATTTTGTACACCTCCATCAAATCTCCTCTTGGTCTTCTGTGCTCCAAGGAATAAAGTCCTAACTTATTCAACCTTTCCATATAACTCAGCACCTCAAGTCCTGACAACATCCTTGTAAACTTTCTCTGTACTCTTTCAATCTTATTGACATCTTTCCTGTAGGTCAGAATACCTGCACAGTACTCCAAATTTGAGATTTGGTAATTCGAATCTGTCCTCTGTGAAGGGCAATTCTGGCTTCCTTTCCTTGTGAGGATGAGAAGTGACTTAATAGAGGCGTACAAGGTGAGAAGAGGCACAGATCAAGTGGGCAGCCAGGGACTTTTCCCCAGGGCAGAAATAACTAATACAAGTGGGCATAATGTAAAGGTGATTAGAAGATAGTGCAGGGGAGATATCAGAGGTAAGTCCTTCATACAGGTGGGTTTCTGGAATGCACTGCCAGGGGTGGTGGGAGAGGCAAGTACAACAGGGCATTTAAGAAATTCTTTAATAGGCACATGGATGATAGAAAATCATAGGGCCATGTGGAAGGGAAGGGTTAGATTGATCTTTGAGTAGGTTAAAAGGTCAGTGTAATATCCTAGGCTGAAGGGACTGTACTATCCTGTAATGGTCTATGTTAGTCATTCCAATTACACTAATTGCTTCCATCTACACAGCTACAGTGTCTATCCATCTTTGTGTCGTCGTCAAATCTGTGCTCTGTCTCACACACACACACACACACACACACACACCTCCCCCCCCCCCGAGATTTTCACTCTCACTTCATCTCACACTGCCTCTGCACTTCAACCTCTTATTTTAACACTTTTTCCCCCAATGTGCCTGCCTCCTTATTTTCTCTTGTTTCCCATACCTGGGTAGGTGATAGATTGATTTTAAAATTCTCAAGCTCGTGATAAAAAAACTCACGTTCTCAGGATTATGTTTTTACTTGCACAGTTTGTCTTTTGCACGTTGGTTGTTTGTCAGCCTTTGTTTATGTGTAGTTTTTTCGTAGAGTTCTGTTGCATTTCTTTTTTTATCCTGGGAATGCCTGCAAGAAAATGAATCTCAAGTTAACACGTACAGTACATACTTTGATAATAAATTTACTTTGAAGTTGGAACCTCCATGGTCTCGCTTCTTCCTCTTTCCATAATTCTCCCCAGTGCCCCAACCCAAGATCAACACCCTCCTCTCACTCTGGGCTCTTGTTCTTCCTGAATTTTAATCCACCTACGTTCGTCACCAGCTTGCACCTGTCAAGACATAAAGATTTGGAATTTCCTCTATCTACCACCCTCTTTCCTCTATTTCTTTGTCCCACCCAAATAGTCCCTGCTTTCAGCCCATATCCCTCTAAGTTCCACTCCAGTGCTACTTGAAAGACACTATTGTACTGCCTCAACCACTTCCTCATTCCATCTATTCACTCCTGTCTCTGGTGTGGGGACGTGAAAAGGAAACCTGGATGGTAGTTTATCTTCCGGATACCTGGGTCCATGATGTTTCTGGACACATCCACAATATCCTGAGAAGGGAGGGTGAGCAGCCAGAAGTTGTGGTACATATTGGTACCAACGACGCAGGTAGAAAAAGGGAGGAGGTCCTGAAAACAGACTACAGGGAGTTAGGAAGGAAGTTGAGAAGCAGGACCTCAAGGGTAGTAATCTCAGGATTACTGCCTGTGCCACGCAACAATGAGGATAGGAATAGAGTGAGGCGGCAGATAAATGTGTGGCTGAAGAATTGGAGTAGGGGGCAGGGATTCAGATTTCTGGATCGTTGGGACCTCTTCTGGGGCAGGTGTGATCTGTACAAATTGAACGGGTTACACTTGAATCCAAGGGGGACCAATATCATTGTGGGCAGGTTTGATTGAGCTATTGAGAGTAGTTTAAACTAATATGGCAGGGGGATGGGAGCCAGAATGATAGACCTGAGGATGAGCCAGTAGATGATGGGTGTAACATGGATGTAAGGAAGGACAAGTCAATGACTGGGTATATATAAATGCAGGCAGAGCAAAGAGTTAAATTGTATCAGAGAGGCAAAATTCAAAAGGGCGAAGAATGCAGGACTGAAGGTGCTGTGAATAGCATTTGGAATAAGGTGGATGAACTCGTGACACAGTTAGGGATTGGTCGGAATGACATTGTGGGCATCACTGAGACATGGCTGAAAGAAGGCCTTGGTTGGGAGTTTAACATCAAAGGATATACTTTATAATGAAAGGACAGGCAGGAAGGTGGTGGTGTGGCTCTGTTGGTAAGAGATGCAATTACATCTTTAGAAAGAGGTGGCATAGGGTCAGAGAATGTTGAATCTTTGTGAGTGGAGTTAAGAAACTGCAAGGGTAAAAAAACCATTATGGGAATCATATATGGGCCTCTAAACAGCAGCCAAGATGTGGGGCTGAGACTGCAAAGGGAGCTGGAAAGAGCATGTAATAAGGGTAATGTCACAATTGTAATGGGGGACTTCAATATGCAAGGGAATTGGGAAAATCAGGTTGGTGTTGAATTGCAGGAGAGAGAATTTGTTGAATGCCTATGGGATGGCTTTTTAGAGCAGTTTGTGCTTCAGTCTACTTGGGGAAAGGTTATCTTAGATTGAGTGTTGTGTAATAACCCAGACCTTATTCGTCAGCTTTACATAAAGGAACCCCTAGGAGGCAGTGATCATAATATGATTCCATTTATACTGCAATTTGAGAGGGAGAAGCATAAACTACATGTATCAGTATTGCAATGGAATAAAGGGAATTACAGTGGCATGAGAGAGGAGCTTGCCCAGGGGATGACGGCAGATCAGAGGTGGCTGAAGTTTCTGGGATTAGTTCACAAAGTGCAGGATAGGTATATTCCGCAGAAGAAGTTGTTTGCAAATGGCAGGGGTAAGCAACTGTGGCTGACAAGGAAAGTTTAGGACTGCATAAAAGCCAAGAAAAGGGCATATAATGTACCAAAAGTGATTGGAAAGTTTTTAAAATCCAACAAAAAGCAACTAAAGAAGCTATAAGAGAAGAGATGAAAAGTAAGGGCAAAGTAGCCTATAATATAGAGCAGGATACCAAAAGTTTTTCAGTTATATAAAGAGTAAAAGGAAGGTGAGAGTTGATATTGGACCACTGGAAAATGATGCTGGTGAGGTTGTAATGGGGGACAAAGAAATGGCAGATGGACGTAATGAGTACTTGGCATCAGTCTTCACTGTGGAAGACACTACCTGTGTGCCAGAGGTCTGTGAGTGTCAGGGAGCAGGAGTGACTGCCATTGCTATTACAAAGGGAAAAGTGCAAGGCAAACTGAGAGGTCTTTAGGTGATTAAGTCACCTGGACCAGATGGACTACATCCCAGAGTCCTGAGAGAGGTTGCTGGAGAGATAACGGATGCATTGGTCATGATCTTTTAAGACTCACTTGATTCTGACATGCTCCTGGAGGACTGGAAAATTGGAAATGTCACTCCACCCTTTAAGAAGGGAGGAAGGCAAAAGAATAGAAATTATAGGCCAGTCAGCCTGACCTCAGTGGTTGGGAAGGTGTTGGACCCTATTGATAAATCAAAGTTAGTATGGTTTCTGTAAAGGGAAATCTTGCCTGACAAATCTGTTGGAGTTCTTCAAGGCAGTAAGAAGCAGGATGACAAAGGAGAGGGAGTGGATGCCATTTACTTGGATTTTCAGAAGGCATTTGATAAGGTGCCACACGTGACGCTGTTTAACAAGATTAAAATCCTATGGTATTGAAGAAAAGATACTGGCATGGATAAAAGAATGGCTGATAGGCAGAAGGCAGTGAGTGGGAATGAAGGGGGCCTTTTCTGATTGGCTGCCAGTGTCTAGTGGTGTTCTTTGGGCATCAGTATTGTTTGTCAATGATTTTAATAATGGAATTGATGGCTTTGTGGCAAAGTTTGCGGATGATATGAAGATAGGTGGAGGGGTTGGTAGTGCTGAGGAAGCAATGCAATTGCAGCAGGACTTAGACAAATTGGAAGAATGGGCAAAAAAGTGGCAGATGGAATGTTGGGAAATGTATGAAAACGCATTTTGGTAAATGGAACAGTAGTGTGGACTATTATCTAAATGGGGAGAAAATTAAAACATTAGAGGTGTAGAGGGACTTGGGAGTCCTCATGCAAGACTCCAAGAAGATTAAATCACAAGTTGAGTCTGTGATTTTAAAAAAGGCAAATGCAATGTGGCATTTATTTCAAAGGGAATAGAATATAAAAACAAGGAGATAATGCTGAGGCTTTATAAGACACCAGTCAGGCTGCACTTGGAGTATTGTCAACAGTTTTGGGCCCCTTATCTCAGAAAGGATGTGTTGTCATTGGAGAGAGTCCAGAGGAAGTTCACTAGGATGATTCCAGGAATGAAGGAGTTAACATATGAGGAGTATTTGGCAGCTTTTGGTCTGTACTCACTGGAATTTAGAAGAATGTGTAGGGATCAAATTGAACTAGAGGGCACCTTTTAGAACAGAAGTAAGGAGGATTTTTTTTTTGCCAAAGAATGTTGACAAGTTAACAAATCTCACGACACATGCCGGTGATAATAAACCAGATTTTGATTCTGTTTCTGTGAATCTGGAATGCTCTGCCACAGACTGCAGTGGAGGCCAATTCCATGTGTATATTTAAAACAGAAGTTGATGGATTCCTGATTGGTTGGGACATCAAGGGATATGGTGAGAGGGCAGGTGTATAGGGGTGAATGGGATCTGGGATCACCCATGATGAAATGGCAGAATGGACTCGATGGGCTGAATGGCCTCACTCTGCTCCTATGTCTTATGGTCTTATCTCTATGAAAATGTTGTCCCTTGGGTCCCATTTAAGACTTTCCCTCTCACCCTGAACCTTTGCTCCCTAGTTGCAGACTCCCCTACACTGGGGCATCCACCTTATGTTATAATTTTTGAGCACTTTTATTAGGCTGCCCCTCATTCTCCTGCATTCTAGTGAATAAAAGCATAGCCTGGCAAACCTCTCTTGTAGGTCCTCTAGTCCCGGCAACATCCTCAAATCTTTCCTGTACTATTTCTGGTTTAATCTCGTCTTTACTATAACAGGGTGACCAAAACTGTACCAAGTACTCCAAATGCAGCCTCACTTCATAGAACTGACGCATAATCTTCCAGCTCCTATACTCAATACCCTGATTGATGAAGGCCAGTGTGCTAAATATCTTTTTCACCACCTTGTCCACCTATGATGCCACTTTCAGCAAATTATGCACTTGTACTCCTGGGGTCCCTGTACCATTACACTTCCTGGTGCTCTACCATTCATAGAGTACAAAACAGTTCAGGTCCTTCAGCCCACAATGTTAGGTTGACCTTTTAACTTACTCCAAGATCAATCTAATCCTTCCCTCCCACATAACCCTTCATTTTTCTGTCATCTATGTCTTTTAAATACCCCTAATGTATCTGCTTCTACCACCTCCATTGGCAGGGCATTCTACTCACACAACACTTTGTGAACACAACAGACCTTTGACTTCTACCTTCCCTTTCCTCCCATCACCCCAGAGTTATTTCCCCCTTGTTTTAGCCAGTTCTACTCTGGGACAAGTCTCTGGCTGTCCACTCTTGTCTATGCCTCTTATTATCTTGTAACCTATCATAAGCTGTAAGCTGGTTTGACTTTCCAAATGTTCCAAAAGATTTTGAGAGGTTACAGAGGAGATTTACCAGGATGCTGCCTGGATTAGAGAGCATGTCTTATGAGGACAGGTTGAGTGAGATGATAAGAGGCATAGATCAAGAGGATAGGCCAGGATGGAAATGGGTAATATGAGGAGGCATACTTTCAAGGATATTGGAGAAAAGTATAGAGTGGAGGTCAAAGGTCTTTTTTTACACAAAGAGTGGTAGGTATGTGGAACACGTTGCACAAGGTAGTGGTAGATTTAAGAAACATTTAAGAAACTCCTAGATAGGTACATGGATGAAAGAAAAATGGAGGGCTGTGTGGGAGGGAAGGGTTAGATTGATCTTAGAGAAGGTTATAAGGTCAGGCACAACATCGCAGGCTGAAGGGCCTGTACTGTGTTGTAGCTTTCTATGTTCCAAAGAACACTTGCTGAAATCATCTTTTCCTGCATCAATGCTGAATCATTGGTTATGGGCGCAGCAAAGGGGTGCTAGCTCAGTAGTTTCAAAACAAGTCTGTTGCCAACAGATGCAGCAATATCAAGAATCCCATGTGGGGAGGAGGGAGAAATGTGACACCCAAGGTCGACCTCTTGGTCATTGCTTGGGACTATCATAAACTCAAAAGATAAATGGAGCAGAAAAAAGGAATTAGTGGATTAAGCTTGTAAATCTGGACAGTGTTTAAAATAAACATGAGATTCTGCAAATGCTGGAAAACTTGAGCAACACACACAGTTCCTGGAGGAACTCAGTGGATCAGGCAGCATCAATGGAGAGAAATAAACAGTCAACATTTCAGGACAAGACCTTCATCTGGACTGGAAAAGATGGGGCAGAAGCCAGAACACAAAGGTAGAGGGAGTACAGTCTGGCAGGTGATAGGTGAAATGGAAGGTGGGTTAGTTGGGGGGAACGATGTGAGAAGCTGAGAGGTGATGGGTGGAAGAGATAAAGGGCAGGAGAAAAAGAAATCTGACTTAACTGGACCTTCCTTTCTTACGTGCTGCCTGACCTGAGTTCCTGTAGCACTCGGTGTGTTGCTCAGAGTTAACATGGTACGGGTGTAGTGGGTGTCCAGGGAGGGGTAGCACCTCTGGTGAAGGGGCTTGTCATGTCCATTCTGGGGCAGCTCACTCACCTTTGGATCCCACCGGATACTCAGCTCTCACCTGTAGCTCCGAGTAGCTGTTTGCATGTGACAGCAGCCATACCCCAGTACACTGCTTCAACAGGCGGGCTAAAGCAGGTGAGAGTGTCCAGCAAGCCTCATAGCCCTAGTGAGCCCCTGTTCTAGCAGATGAGATCAACAGTGAGATCCAGAAAGGCAATTCTGGAGAAGCATTGAAGTAGTCATGGTCATCCACTGCAACTAAGGAAGAGCCCAGTCCGTGACAACTACTCGTACCACTGGACCCGAAGTTCCAAGGACAAGAGAGTGGAACTGCCCCAATGCAACCAACGGCTTTTCCACTTTAAAAACTCTCCCACACAGGTTGGATACGATAGGCAACCAAGGATATTTATGAGGTTTTGGAAGTAGCTGCTTATTATAGCCCTGGACAATGTTCTTGACCTAGAACTTGGGGACAGTTTTAGATGATAGGAACTGGGCCTTGCAATTAGGGAATTGAATATTAACAGCTGCCTGACCTGCTGAGTTTCTCCAGCATTTTGTGTGTGTTACTTTGGATTTCTCGTATCTGCAGAAGCTCTTGTGTTTGTGAACTCTGCAAATTAATCTTGCTTTTTATGTTATTCCTTCAGGTCTGATAACCAGCAGCCAATCGCTGGCTTATGCTATCAGCAAGTTTATCAGCGGAGTCCTCTCCGATCAGATCAGTGCCCGTCTGCTCTTCTGTTCTGGGTTATTCCTAGTGGGAGTGATAAATGTCGTCTTCTCCTGGAGTTCCACCATCACTGCCTTTACTGTGCTCTGGTTCTTTAACGGATTGGCACAAGGCTTTGGGTGGCCACCCTGTGGAAAAATACTGCGCAAGGTACCTCAATGCCATTATTATACCACAGCTTGCTCCTTACTGGGATCTTTCTTTACCATGCAGTTATAAGACCATAAAACGTACAGTAGAAGCAGAACTAGATCATTCGGCCCATCAAGTATGCTGCACCATTCGATTATGCCTAATTTATTTTCCCTCTTAACCCCATTCTCCAACGTTCTTCCTGTAACCTTTGACACCCTGACTAATCAACAACCTATTAACTTCTGCTTTAAATATACTCAACGACTTGGCCTCTACAGCTGTCTGTGGCAATGAATTTCACAGATTCTTCAGCCTCTGGCTAAAGAAATTCCTCCTCATCTCTGTTCTAAAGGGACGTCCCTCTATTCTGAAGTTGTGTCCTAAACTCTCCCATCATAGGAAATATCCCGTCCATATCCACTCTGTCTAGACCTTTCAATATTCAATAGGTTTCAATGAGATTTCCCTCATTCTTCTAAACTCCAGTGATAACAGGCCCAGAGACATCAAAAGTGCCTCATATGTTAACCTTTTTATTTTTGAGATGATTCTTATAAAACTCCTTTGGATCTTCCCCAATGCCAGCATATCTATTCTCTGATATGCGGCTCAAAATTGCTCCCAATATTCCAAATGTGGTCTGACCAGTGCTTTATAAAGCCTCAACATTGCATTTTTGCTGTTATGTTTCGGTCCACTTGAAATGAACGCTAACATTGGATTTGCCTTGCTTACCAACTAATCAACCTGCAAGTTAACCTTTAGGGAATCCTGCACAAGGACTCCCAAGTCCCTTTGCTTCTCAGATTTTTTAATTTTCTCCCCATTCAGAAATTAGTCTATGCTTTTACTTCTACCAAAGTGCATGACCATACACTTCCTGACACTATATTCCATCTGCCACTTTCTCCATTCTCATGTTCTGTCGAAGCCTCTCTGCTTCCTCAAAACAACCTGCCCCTCCAGCTATCTTCCACAGACTTGGCCACAAAGTCATCCATTCCATCACCAGATCGTTAACATAACATGAAAAGTAATGGATCTAATACCAACCCCCTGAGGAACACCACTAGTTATGTTTGCTTATCTAAGGTCACAAACTATTACTGGGATGTATGGGCCTCTTTCATGCAATATCTTCCACCTCAACAGTGATCTCCATTTGTACAGCGCCTTTAACATGCCCCAAAAAAATCAAATTGCTTCACTGAAGCATTAGCAACCAAATTTTATCCCAAGTCACAAATGTGATGTTTGGGCAGATGTCCAAAAATCTTGGACAATAAGCTGGATTTTTAGGAGTGTGTCAAAGGAGAAAAAAAATGGATAGGCGGGGTGGGGGTGGGTGGGTGCAGGATGAAATTTCTGATCTTGGGAGATGATGGCTATACACAAGTGTTAAAGCAGCAGTACCAATATTGCCAAAGCTTGCAAGGTCAGAGGAGGGGTTAAGACCCTTCAAGGGGTTCCTTAAAGAAATCCTAACAACTTTTCAAAGTCTTTTCTAGTTTTCATCCCAGGCTGCATCATTGTCTGGTATGGGGGTGGGGTGGAGGGGCTACTGCACAGGACCGAAAGAAGTTGCAGAGGGTTTAAATTTAGTCAGCTCTAAACTACCTAGGATGTCTTCAGGGAGCGGAGTCTCAGAAAAGCAGCATCCATTATTAAGGACCTCCCCTGTTACCATCAGGTAGAAGGCACACACTCAGCGATTCAGGAACAGCTTCTTCCCCTCTGCCATCTGATTCCTAAATGGACATTGAATCCTTGAACACTACCTCACTTTTTTTAATATACAGTATTTCTGTTTTTTGCACTTTTTTAAAATCTATTCAATATACGTATACTATAATTGATTTACTTATTTTTTTTTACTTTATTTTTTCTGTCTGCTAAATTATGTATTGCATTGAACTGCTGCTGATAAGTTAACAAATTTCACATCACATGCCAGTGATAATAAATCTGATTCTGATTTTGAAGCTCCATGGTTTGGTGGTTCCAGTCAGGTTAACAAAGAATCCAGCCCAAAGTTTTCAGTTCTCTATCAATAAGCATGCACTGGCTTGATTATTGAAATATGTTCAAAAGGCATTGCATGGGGAAATCCTTCTTTCTCTTCTCCCACAGAAGGCAGCACAGTAGCAAAATCGCTTTACAAGCCCAGCGATCACCGATTGTAGTTTGATTCACACTACTATTTGTAAGGGGTTTGTGTATTCTCCCCGTGACCACGTGGGTTCCCTCCGGGTGCTCCAGTTTCCTCCCACATTCCCAAGACCAACCGATTAGAGATAGCGAGTTCTGGGCATGCTATGTTGGCACTGGACATGTGGCAACATTTGCAGGCTGCCCCCACAATCCTCGTTGATATAATTTAATGCAAACAGTGCGTTTCACTGTTTGTTTCGAGGTACGTGTGACAAATAAAACTAATCTCTAATCCCTCATCTCATACTTTGTATTGGATTATTGTTGTTTTAAGTATTGAGGTCCAGTGAAAAGCTTTAATTCTGCATAGCATTCAGACAAAATGCACTGCTGCAGTTACGGAGAAAGTAGACAAATCAGGTGCAAGGGTCACAGCAGGATAGATTTTGGGAGATCATGTGTTCATCTTTTAGCATATGAGAGGTCCATTGAAGATTCTGATGGTAGTGGGATATTTCTACTGTCTATCCTCCCTCTATCCTTCTGGTCGCCTCACCATAGGAAGGATGTGGAAATCATAGAAAGGGTGCAGATGAGATTTACAAGGATGTTGCCTGGATTGGGGAGCATGTCTTATGAGAATAGGTTGAGTGAACTCAGCCTTTTCTCCTTGAGTGAAGGAGGATGAGAGGTGACCTGATAGAGGTGTACAAGATGATGAGAGGCTTTGATCATGTGGATAGTCAGAGGCTTTTCCCCAGGGCTGAAATGGCTAGCACGAACTGATAGGTCAATCTTCTTCCCTCCACAGACACTGAGTTCTTCCAGCAGTTTAGGTGTTGCTCCATATTTCACAACTTCCCAATTCTGAAAGTTCTTCATGTTGAAATGTTAACTGTTTCTTTTCCACCTGATAACAAACACGAGAAATTCTGCAGATTCTGGAAATCCAGAGCAACACACACAAAATGCTGGAGGAACTCAGCAGGTCAGGCAGCATTTATGGAAAGTAATAAACAGTTGACATTTCGGGCCAAGACCTTTCATCAATGCTAACTGTTTATTCCTCTCCATAGATGCTGCCTGAGCTGCTGAGTTCCTCCAGCATTTTGTGTGTGTTGCTCTCTTCTACAGAAGCTGCCTTAACTGCTGACTGTTTCCAATAAATTATGTTTATACTTTTATTCTATTCTATCACAAGCCAGGGATGATTATTTTATAAAACAAAATTGATTGAATTATTCTTAACATGCAAATCTGATGGAGTAGTAATGGATTGACCATGAATATTAAATATAACCCAAGCCAATTATCTTAATTTAATTTTAGCACCATTGCTACATTCTATGGGTAGCCTTCACAGTTCAGGGTAAGAGTTCAGAATGTGACATTTGATGCAGTAGTATTTTTAGAGGGACTGTGAGTTGCACATTCTGTGGCCTTGAAGAGATATTATCTACGCAATATACAGAGCTGAATGGTGCTGATTCCTAACTTGCTTACAGATTGATGTCACAGAGTCATAGAGCATAGAAACAGGCCCTTTGGCCCATCAAGTTTGTACTAAGGTATCTGGTACCAGTTCTAATCATCCCAGTAACATGGGTCTGCATCCCAAAGTCTAGTTTGAAGATTAAAGATTAGCTTTAGTTGTCATATGTATACTGAAACATTCAGTGAAATACACCATTTGCGTCAATGAATAACACGGTCCGAGGCTGTGCTGGGGGCAGCCCACAAGTGCTGCTGTGCTTTTGACACCAACATTGCATGTCCACAGCTTTCTAACCTGTATGCTTTTGGAATGTGGGGGGAAACTGGAGCACTCAAATGCAATCCACACAGTCAAAGTGAGAACATACAAACTCTTTACAGACTGTGGCAGGAATTGAACTGCCATCAATGATCACTGGTACTGTAAAGTGTTGCGCTAACTGTGCTGCCCTTTGACTATGTATTGTGTGCAGTAGAATTGTGGCTTTGATTTATGGACCTGGCTCTCCTGTATGCATTGCTAATGTTGTACAAAAAGTCTTGGTTTAATGTCATTTTCAGTTTTATCTTGTGTTTTAGGAAAAAATATTTCATCAATATAAAACATTTTATTTTAAAACATTTTTGAACAGAGCCTGACTGTTGATGAGTGTTTCTGCAATGGACTCCCTGCTTGATGCATCCATTGGGCCATCTAAGCCATTGAGCGATTTCCCAATGACAGGGCAGAGAAGCCTCAGTGCTAAATGAAATGTTCTCTAATTTATTCAGTGGGTGACTATATCAATTGGAACCACATGAAAGCAGAAAGCTGTGGATTTGGTCTCTGTAGATGTTTGGAACTGTTGCATACTTCAAAAGCTCCCCTAAGAATGCAGAGCCAGATAAATAAGGGTAAACTAGTGAATAAAGATAACCTTAATCTAAAATACCTTAAATCTTACTATGGCACTTAACCCTTCAATAGCTGAACAAATGCGATCCATAAATAGCCCATTAAAACAAAATTTATTCTTTGATTGCAAGCCCAGATCTGTGGATATTGTGAGCATCTATGAAGGGGAATAAATAGTCAACTTATCAGCTGAAGCCCATCATCAGGAATGGAAAGGAGGGTGGAAGATGCCAGAATAGTAAAGTGGGGGGGGGGAGGGGAAGCAGGTCAAGCTGGTAATAGGTGAAACCACGCGAGGGGGAAGGTAGGTGGGTGGGGTGGGGAGGATGGGGTGAAATGAGAAGCTGGTAAGTGATAGGTGAGGAGATAAAGGGGTGAAAAAGAAGGAATCTGATAGGAGAAGAGAAGGATGGGGAATGGAAAAAATTGGCACTCAGATGAGAAATAGTTAATATTGTTTATAATGCAAATTTTATTTAAGATCAAACTTTTAAATATTTAAGGGCAGCATGATAGTGCAGCGGTTAGCGTAGCTCTTTACAGAGCTGGCGATTGAAGTTCGATACCCGCTGCTGTCTATAAGGAGTTTGTACACTCTCTCCGTGACCACATAGGTTTCCTCCCACAATCCAAAGACATTTTGGTTAGGGTTAGTGAGTTGTGGACATGTTGCTTTGGTGTTGGAAGCATGGTGACACTCGTGGGCTGCCTCCTGGCACACCCACAGACTGTTTCACATCTATTTCACTGTTTTGATGTACATGTGACAAATAAAGATAATCTTTAAGTTACCTGTATACTCAATTTTAGAACTATAATGCTATTAAATTGCATTTTTAACTTATTAATTTGATTCACTGATACTCAGAAATGTTTCTTGAGTCAGTTTCTCCATGAAGCTTAGACTTTAAACAGGAGGTTTTCTGTGTTTTGTCCAAGTTGATCAATCAGAAGTTTTGGAAAGGGAAAAATGGAAACCAGCTGAAACCCCAGTCAGACCAAACTGAGGAAAACAAAATACTTGTGTTTACTGTAAAAGCTGCTGTATAATGTGTACATTCTTTTCCCTTCAGTGGTATGAACCAGCACAGTTTGGAACATGGTGGGCTGTTCTGTCGACCAGTATGAACTTGGCAGGCAGCCTTGGCCCACTCATCGCCACAACAATGGCCCTGAGCTACAGCTGGAGGGTCACCCTCACACTTTCTGGTTCCATCTCCATTGGGATTGCATTCCTGTGTTTGTTCTTTATAATTAATGAGCCTATGGATGTAGGACTACCCAACATTGAACCAGGCCTGAAGAAAGGCGGCAAGAAAGGTACTGTACTAAGACAACCTGGTAATTATCAGATTGGACTTGGTTTATGATTGTCACACGTACTGAGATTCAGTGAAAAACTTGTCTTACATACTGATCAGATCATTACACAGTGCACTGAGGTATAACAAGATAAAGCAATAACAATGCAGAATGAAGTATAAAAGCTACCAACAAAGTGCAGTGTAGATAAATGATGAGGTGCAAGATCATAACAAGGTACCTATAGATAGTGAAGTCCAGAGTCCCACTTATCATACAAGAGATCCGTTCAAGAGTCTGATAACAGAAGCGTCCTCGAGCATGATTGTGTGGCTAGATGTCCTCACATTTTGATACTCATATCTTGTGTGTGTGATGTGAACCCAGCCAGATCAGAAGAGCACAACTTGGCATTTTTTTTTATATAGTTTATTATACTTTAATACAAGGTAAAAAGTCAAAACAATATAAACAGTTATTTTATGGAAGATTTCAAAACACAAAGTAAGAGCTACAATTGTAGTTCCAGTTAATTAATTATTACCTTTTAACCTTAAATATATTTGCATATAATTCTGTTACCTTTAGCTAATTCCAAGCACAACCCCCTCCATCGATGAGACCATAAGACATGAGACAGGAAGTGGCCATTTGACCCATTAAGTCTGCTCTACCATTCCGTCATCACACGCAAAATGCTGGAGGAACTCAGCAGGCCAGGCAGCATCGATGGAAAAGAGTACAGTTGACATTTCGGGCTGAAAACAGGTTTCGTTACAGCTGCACCAACCAAGAATAGTGTAGAAATATAGCTATATAAAACCATAAATAATTAAATAATAAGTTAATCATGCCAAGTGGAAATAAGTCCAGGATCAGCCTATTGACTCAGGGTGTCTGACACTCCAAGGGAGGAGTTGTAAAGTTTGATGGCCACAGGCAGGAGTGACTTCCTATGATGCTCAGTGTTACATAATCGGTGGAATGAGTCTCTGGCTGAATGTACTCCTGTGCCTAACCAGTACATTATGGAGTGGATGGGAGTCATTGTCCAAGATGGCATGCAACTTGGACAGCATCCTCTTTTCAGACACCACCGTCAGAGAGTCCAGTTCCACCCCCACAACATCACTGGCCTTACGAATGAGTTTGTTGATTCTGTTGGTGTCTGCTGCCCTCAGCCTGCTGCCCCAGCACACAACAGCAAACATGATAGCACTGGCCACCACAGTCTCGTAGAACATCCTCAGCATCGTCCGGTAGATGTTAAAGGACCTCAGGAAATAGAGATGGCTCTGACCCTTCTTGTAGACAGCCTCAGTGTTCTTTGACCAGTCCAGTTTATTGTCCATTCGTATCCCCAGGTATTTGTAATCCTCCACCATGTCCACACTGACCCCCTTGGATGGAAACAGGAGTGATCGATGCCTTAGCCCTCCACATTGTGCAGATATTGTGGACAATAGTGCATTCAAAGCATAACCAAGCTTGCATTGCTCAGTGCCATGGTATCTAATTAACTTTCCTTCTTCAATAATCATTATCTGTACACAGGATCCACTGGTGATGAGAGCACTTTGAAAGAACTGTTGTTGACCCCGTATCTGTGGGTCCTGAATATTGGGTACTTGGTGGTGTTTGGAGTGAAGACCTGTTGCACTGACTGGGGGCAGCTGTTCCTCATTCAAGAGAAGGGACAAACTGCACTGATGGGTAAGCAGGCATTATGTAAAATGTAAATTCTGGGAAAATAATTTTTCTTTCCTGTGCTAACATTAGCATCATGTGCACATAATTTAACATGGGCACATCCCTCCCCACCATTGGTAGTATCTACAGAAGACACTGCCTAAAGAAGGCAACATCTGTTATCAAAGATCCACACTATCCAGGCCATGCCATCTTTTCACAGCTACCATTGGTCAGGAGGTATGGAAGCCTGAAGTCCCACACCACCAGTTTCAATAACAGCTGCTTCCCTTCAACCATTCAGTTCTTGAATCAATCGCCAAAACCCTAATTACTACAGTCTAGCAACACTGTGACCACTTTGATCACTTTGCACTAAAATGGTCTGTTATTTTTGTCTTAATTGTGTTCTTTCCTATAAAATTTGCATACAATTTGTTCAATTGATGTTTTTCGTGAATGTTGTGAATCTGATGCTGCTGCAAGTCGATTTCACTGCACCTGTGCACACATGTAGATGTACAGATGACAATAAAGTGGATCTTTCACATCCATTGTAGAGTGTCTCGGATTAGGGAATTGCTCTGGAACTGTACTTTTACCACTGAGGTTGTGTGAGACTAGACTGAAAGTTCATAGGTTAAGGGTGAAAGGTAAATATTTAAGGGGAAACTGAGGGGGATCATCTTCACTCAGAAGGTGGTGAGAGTGTGGAATGGGCTGCCAGTGCAAGTGGAGGAAGGGATTAGTCTTCAGAATCAGGTTTAGAATCACTGGCATGTGACGTGAAATTTGTTAACTTAGCAGCAGTTCAAAGCAATACATAATATAGAAGAAGAAAAAAAGTAAAAACAAATACATAAGTAAATCAATTACAGTATATGTATGTTGAATAGATTAAAAGGTCGTGCAAAAACAGAAATATATATTTTTTTTAAAGTGAGGTAGTGTTCATGGGTTCAATGTCGATTTAGGAATCAGATGGCAGAGGGGAAGAAGCTGTTCCTGAATCGCTGAGTGTGTGTCTTCAGACTCCTGTACCTCCTACAGAAAAGGGCAGGCCCTGGGTGCTGGGGGTCCTTAATAATGGACACTATCTTTCTGAGACACTGCTCCCTAAAGATGTCCTGGGTACTTTGTAGGCTGGTACCCAGGATGGAGCTGACTTGATTTACAACCCTCTGCAGCTTCTTTCGGTCCTGTGCAGTAGCCCCTCCATACCAGACAGTGATGCAGCCTGTCAGAATGCTCTCCATTGTACAACTATAGAAGTTTTTGAGTGTATTTGTTGACATGCCAAATCTCTTCAAACTCCTAATGAAGTATAGCCTCTGTCTTGCCTTCTTTATAACTACATCGATATGTTGGGACCAGGTTAGGTCCTCTGAGGATTAGTACATATTCCTTCAACTTGCCCTTCTTGAAGTCCACAGTCAGCTCTTACGTCTTAGTACCAGGTTGTTGCTGTGACACCACTCCACTAGTTGGCATATCTCACTCCTGTACGTCCTCTTGTCACCACCTGAGATTCTACCAACAATGGTTGTATCGTCAGCAGATTTATAAATGGTATTTGAGCTATGTCTAACCACACGATCATGTGTGTTTGGAGAGTAGAGCAGTGGGCTAAGTACACACCCCTGAGGTGCACCAGTGTTGATAATCAACAAGGAAGTTATCACCAATCCGCACAGATTGTGGTTTTCCGGTTAGGAAGTCAAGGATCCAATTGCAGAGAGGTACAGAGGCCCAGGTTCTGCAACTTCTCTATCAGGATTGTGGGAATGATGCTATTAAATGCTCAGGAGGCTAGTGCCCATGATAGAGCTGACTGAGTTCACAACTTTCTGCAGCTTATTTCAATCCTCCCAAACCAGACAGTGATTCAGTTAATGGTGGAGATACCACTCACCACTGTATATCTGTAGAAATTTGTGAGTGTCTTTGGTGACACACCAAATCTCCTCAAACTCCTAATGAAATTTAGCCACTGTCATGCCTTATTTGTTTGCATCAATATGCAGGGCCCAGGATAGATCCTCAGAGATATTGACAGCCAAGTACTTGAAATCGCTCACCCTTTCCATTTCTGATCCCTCTGAGTACTGGCGTGTGTTCCCTCATCTTACCCTTCCTGAAGTCCACAGTCAATTCTTTGATCTTACTGACACTGAGTGTAAAGTTGTTGCTGCGACAGCACTCAACTAGCTGATATATCTCGCTCATGTACACCCTTTTGTCACCATCTGAAATTCTGCCAACAATAGTTGTGTTGTCAGAAAATTTATAGATGGCATTTGAGCTGTGCTTCACCACACAGTCTGGGTGTAGAGAGCGTAGAGCAGTGGGCTAAGCACACACCCCTGAGGTGTACCAGTGTTGATCATCAGTGAAGTGGAGATGTTATTTCTGATGCGCACGAACTGTGGTCTTCTGATTAGGAAGTCGAGGGTTCTGTTGCAGAGGGAGTTACAGAGGCCCAGGTTCTGGAGCTTTCAATCAGAACTGTAGGAATGATTATGTTAAACTCAGAGCTGTAGTCAATAAACAGCATCCTGACATGGGTGTCCTGCTGATCTGAGGCTGTGCAGGGAGCCATTGAGATTGTGTCTGCTGTGGACCTATTGTGACAATAGGCAAATTGCAGTGGGTCCAGGTTCTTGCTGAGGCAGGAGTTCATTCTAGTCGTGACCAATCTCTCAAAGCATTTCATCACTGTACATGTGAATGCTGCTGGATTATAGTCATTAAGGCAGCCTGACATCAACATCGACCTCCGAGACAGAGATCACAGGGTAACTGGATGCTGCAGGGATTCTCATAGCTGTAGTTATATTCTCCCTTTCAAAGTGTCGTAAAAGTTGTTGAGCTCATCTGGGAGAACCATTCATAACATTCATTTCGCATTTCCCCCTCCCCCCACTACTTTCAAATCTCTTACTATCTTTCCTTTAGGTTAGTCCTGACAAAGGGTCTCGGCCCGAAACGTCGACAGTGCTTCTCCCTATAGATGCCACCTGGCCTGCTGTGTTCTACCAGCATTTTGTGTGTGTTGTTGTTACCATTCATACTATTTGGTTTCACTTTGTAGGAAGAAATGCCTTGCAAACCATGCCAGAGTTGCCGTGCATCTGATGTCACCTCCAACCTCATTCAAAATTGTCTCTTGAAATAGCCCTCCACAAGTCATACCTGTTTTTCTTGTACAGACCTGGATTACCAGACTAAAATGCCACAGATCTAGCCCTCAGCAGACGACGAACCTCCTGATTCATCCATGGCTTTTGGTTTGGGAATGTACAGCAAGTTTTCATAGGCACACACTCATCCACACAGGCTTTAATGAAGTTGGTGACAACTGTGGCATACTCATCCAGACTCGAAGATGACTCCATGAATACAGTCCAGTCCACTGATTCAAAGTAGTCCTGTCAGTGCTCCTGTGCTTTCCCTGTCCATACTTTCTTGAACTTCACTACTGGTGCTGCAGTCTTCAGTCTCTGCCTATACTCAGGGAGTAGAAGTACAGCCAGGTGATCAGACTTCCCCAAGTGAGGGTGTGGAATAGCATGGCAGGCATTCTTGATCTTGATCACTCTTGACCATTGTTGGCAGAATTTCAGATGGTGATGGAATGGTGTACAGGAGTGAGATATACCAACTAGTGGAATGGTGCCGCAGCAACAATCTGGCACTCAGTGTCAGTAAGACGAAAGAGCTGATTATGAACTTCAGGAAGGGTAAGTCGAGGGAACAGAAACCAATCCTCATAGAGGGTTCAGAAGTGGAGAGAGTGAGCATTTTCATGGTCCTGGGTGCCAAGATATCTGAGGACCTAACATGGTCCTAACATATTGATGCAGCTATAAAGAAGGCAAGACTGGCTATATTTCATTATGAGTTTGAGGAGATTTGGTTTGTCACCAAAAACACTCAAAAGCTTCTACGAATGTACCATGGAAGCATTCTGACTGGTTGCATCACTGGGGGGGGGGGGGGGGGGGGCTACTGCACAAGATCAAAACAAGTTGCAGAAAGCTGTAAAATTAGCTCCATCATGGGTACCAGCCTTTGTAGTATCCAAGACATCTTTGAACAAGAAGGATTCGGAACAAGAAGGCAGCGGGAGAGCACCTAAAGATTTCCAGCGGGAAGACATTTTGAGTTCTCGGGGGAAGAGAGAGGCCAGACTGCGCAGGTCAGGTACAGTATCACGGCGACAGAAAGGGAGGACGCTGCAGAGGGAGTGTCCATGGAGTCAGTCTGGGTGGAAGTCAGAAATAGGAAGGGATCAATCACTGTGCTGGGAGTAGTTTATAGGCCCCCAAATAGCCCTCGGGACACCGAGGAGCAGATAAGCAGGCAGATTTTAGAATGGTGCAGGAAATATAGGGTTGTAGTTATGGGTGATTTCAACTTCCCCCATATTGACTGGCACCTCCTGAGTGCAAGGGGGATAGATGGGGCTGAATTTGTCAGGTGTGTTCAAGAAGGATTCCTGACACAGTATGTGGACCAGCTGATGAGAGGAGAGGCCATACTGGATCTAGTTCTGGGTAATGAACCTGGTCGGGTGACAGACCTCTTGGTGGGGGAGCATTTTAGTGAGAGTGACCATAACTCCCTTAGCTTCAGCATAGCTATGGAAAGGGATAAAATCAGACGAAATGGTAAAGTGCTTAACTGGGGAAGGGCTAACTTTGAAGGGATGAGGAAGGAACTAGCGAGAGTAAATTTGAAACAGATGTTCAAAGGGGAAAGCACAGCAGTAATGTGGGAGAAGTTTAGGGACCACTTGAGCTGGGTTCAGGATAGGTTTGTCCCACTGAGGCAAGGAAAAAATGGTAGGAAAAGGGAACCGTGGCTGACGAAATGTGAGGCAACTCATCAAGAGGGAAAAGGAAGCATATGCTAGATATAAGAAGCAGAAAGTAGGAGGGGCTTATGAGAAATACAGGATAGCCAGGAAGGAGATAAAGAAAGGACTTAGGAGAGCTCGAAGGGGGCATGAGAAGGCCTTGGCATGTAGGATTAAGGAGAACCCCAAGGTGTTCTATGCGTATGTGAAGAATAGGAGGATGATGAGAACGAAGGTGGGACCGCTAAAGGATAAAGAGGGCAACATATGCCTGGAAGCGGAGGAGGTTGGGGAGGTCACAAGTGAAAAGGATCTTGATTAGGATGAGGTTGAAGTAGAGTGGCCCTGTGTGCTGGACAATGTGGAGATTAGGGAAGAAGAAGTGCTGGATCTTCTTAAAAACATTAAGATTGATAAATCCCCAGGGCCGGATATGATACACCCCAGGTTGTTGTGGGAATTGAGAGAAGAGATCACAGGAGCATTAGCTATGATCTTTGAATCCTCTTTGGCTCGGGAAGTTCCGGAGGACTGGAGAATGGCAAATGTAGTTCCCTTGTTTAAAAAAAGTAACAGGGAGAAACTTGGGAACTATAGACTGGTGAGTCTTGCATGTGTGGTATGCAAACTACGGGAAAGGATTCTTAAGGATAGGATCTACGAACATTTGGAGAAATACAGTCTACTCATGGATAGTCAACATGGCTTTGTGAAGGGAAGATCATGCCTCATGAGCCTGATTGAGTTTTTTGAAGAGGTAACAAAAGAAATTGATGAGGGTAGGGCAGTGGATGTGGTCTACACGGAATTTAGCAAAGCATTTGACAAGGTCCCTCATGAGAGACTCATCCAGAAAGTCATGAGGCATGGGATAAGTGGAACTTTGGCTGTTTGGATAAAAAATTGGCTTAAAGGAAAAAAGCAGAGGGTAGTTGTGGAAGGAAAGTATTCTGCCTGGAGGTCGGTGACTAGTGGAGTGCCGCAGGGATCTGTCCTGGGACCCCTGCTATTTGTGATTTTTATAAATGACCTGGATGTAGAGGATGTAGAGGTGGAAGGATGGGTTAGTAAGTTTGCGGATGACACGAAGATTGGAGGAGTCGTGGATGGAGCTGTAGGTTGTCAAAGGTTACAAGAGGATATAGACAGGCTGCAGAGTTGGGCAGAAAAATGGCAGATGGAGTTCAATCCGGACAAGTGTGAGGTGATGTATTTTGGAAGGACAAACCAGAAGACCGAGTACAGGATTAATGGTCAGTTACTTAAGAGTGTGGATGAACAAAGGGACCTTGGGGTTCAAATCCATACATCCCTCAAGGTCGCTGCACAGGTTGATAGGGTAGTTAAGAAGGCCTGTGGGTTGCTAGGCTTCATTAACGGGGGATTGAGTTCAAGAGTAGAGAGGGCATGTTGCAACTCTACAAATCTCTGGTGAGACCTCACTTAGAGTATTGTGTTCAATTCTGGTCACCTCATTATAGGAAGGATGCAGAAGCTATGGAGAGGGTGCAGAGGAGATTTTGCCTGGATTGGAAAACAAGTCTTATGAGGCAAGGTTAGCAGAGCTGGGACTTTTCTCTTTGGAGCGTAGAAGAATGAGAGGGGACTTGATAGAGGTCTACAAGATTATGAGAGGCATAGATAATGTGGATAGTCAGTACCTGTTTCCCAAGGCACCTATAGCAAACACCAGAGGGCATATGTACAAAATTAAGGGAGGGAAGTTTAGGGGAGACATCAGGGGTAAGTTTTTTACACAGAGGGTTGAGAGTGCCTGGAATGACTTGCCAGGGATGGTGGTGGAGGCTAAAACATTAGGGGTATTTAAGCCTCTTGGACAGGCACATGGATGAAAGAAAAATGGAGGGTTATGGGGTAGTGTGTGTTCAGTACAATTTTTCTAAGGATTATATGGGTTGGCACAACATGGAGGGCTGAAGGGCCTGTACTGTGCTGTAGTGTTCTATGGTTCTATCTTCAAGGAGCAGTGCCTTAGGAAGGCAGCGTCCATTGTTAAGGATCCCCACCACGCAGGACATGCCTCTTCACACTGTTACCGTCAGGAAGGAGGTACAGAAGCTTGAGGGCACACACTCAGCGATTCAGAAACAGCTTCTTCCCCTCTACTATCCAATTCCTAAATGGACATTGAACCCATGTACACTACCTCACTACTTTTTTATTTCAGTTATTTTAGACAATAAGACATAGGAGCAGAATTTGGCCAATTGAGTCTCTCTGCCATTCAGTCATGGCTGATCCATTTTTCTCCCCCTCCTCAGACCCATTTCCTGGTTCTTCTACCCGTAACTTTTGATGCCATATCCAATCAAGAACCTATCCAGCTCTGACCTAAATACATCCAATGACCTGACCTCCACAGTTGCACGTGGCAACAAATTCCACAAATTCACCACCCTCTGGCTAAAGAAATTTCTCCGCATCTGTTTTAAATGGATGCCCCGAAATCCTGAGGCTATGCCCTCTTGTCCTAGACTCTCCCACCATGGGAAACATCCTTTCCGCATCTACTCTGTCTAGGCCTTTCAACGTTCGAAAGGTTTCAATGAGATCCTTCTAAATTCCCGCAAGTACAGACCTAGAGCCATCAAACGTTCCTCGTATGATAACCCTTTCATTCCAGGAATCATCCTTGTGAACCTCCTCTGGACCCTCTCCAATGCCAGCATATCTCTTTGATGAGGAGACCAAAACTGTTCACAATACTCAAGGTGAGGCCTCACCAGTGCCTTATAAAACCTCAGCATCACATCCCTGCTCTTGTATTCCAGACCTCTTGAAATGAATGCTAATATTGCATTTGCCTTTCTCACCACTGACTCAACCTGCAATCTGCACAAGGACTCCTATGTCCCTTTGCATCTCAGATTTTTGAATTTCCTCCCCATTTAGAAAATTGTTTTCACATTTATTTCTACTACCAAAGTACATGACCATGCATTTTTCAACATTGTATTTAATTTGCCACTTTCTTGCCCATTCTCCTAATATTTGTTATCCTACCTGTTTCCTCAACACTACCTGCCCCTCTACCAATCTTCATATCATCTGCAAACTTGACAACAAAGGCATCTTTTCTATCTAAATCATTTATATACAGCATAATAAGAAGTGGTTCCAACACCAACCACTACGGAACACCACTAGTCAACAAGGATCCTTTTATTCCCACTCATTGCCTCCAACCTAACAGCCAATAATCTAACCTTGTTAGTAACTTTCCTGTAATACCATGGGCTTCTAACTTGGTAACCAGCCTCATGTGTGGCACCTTGTCAAAGGCCTTCTGAAAGTCCAAATATACAACATCCACTACACCCCTTTAATCTATCCTACTTGTAATCGCCTCAAAAAATTCTGGCAGGTTCGTCAGGCAAGATTTTTCCTTAAGTAAACAATGCTGACTTCATCCTATCTTGTTCTATATCACCAGGTACTCCAATCACCTCATCATTAACAATTGACTTCATTTTCCCAACCACTGAGGTCAGGCTCACTGGTCTATAATTTCCTTTCTTCTGCCTCTCTCCCTTCTTGAAGAGTGAAGTGACATTTGCAATTTTCCAGTCCTCTGGCACCATGCCAGAGTCCAATGATTTTTGAAAGATCATTTCTAATGCCTTCATAATCTCTAACGCTGCCTCTTTCAGAACCCTAGGGTGCAGTTCATCTGGTTTGAGTGACTTATGTACCTTTAGGTCTTTCAGCTTTTTGAGCACCTTCTCCCTTGGAATAGTAACTGCACTCACTTCTCTTCCTTCACACACTATAACATCAGGCACACTGCTAGTGTCTTCCACAGTGAAGACTGATGCAAAATACTAATTTTCTTCATCTGCCATCTCCTTGTCCCCGTTATTATTTCTCCTGCTTCATTTTCTACAGTCCTATATCCACTCTCATCTCTTTTTACTATATTTAACATATTTGAAAAAGCTTTTACCATCCACTTTTGATATTATAGAACATAGAACAGTACAGCACATTACAGGCCCTTCTGCCCACAATGTTGTGCCAACCCTCAAACCCTGCCTCACATATAACCCCCCGCCTTAAATTCCTCCATTTTCCTGTCTAGTAGTCTCTTAAACTTCACTAGTGTAACTGACTCCGCCAGTGCATTCCACACACCAACCACTCTCTTCCTCTTTTATCCCCCTTGAACTTCCCTCCCCTTGCCTTAAAGTCATGTCCTCTTGTACTGAGCAGTGGTGCCCTGGGGAAGAGACGCTGGCTATCCACTCTGTCTATTCCTCTTGATATCTTGTACACCTCTATCATGTCTCCTCTCATCCTCCTCCTCTCCAAACAGTAAAGCCCTAGCTCCCTTAATCTCTGATCATAATCCATACTCTCTAAACCAGGCAGCATCCTAGTAAATCTTCTCTGTACCCCTTCCAATGCTTCCACATCCTTCCTATACTGAGATGACCAGAGCTGGACACAGTACAAGTGTGGCCTAACCAGAGTTTTCTAGAGCTGCATCATTACATCATGTCTCTTAAACTCTATCCCTCGACAAATGAAAGTTAACACCCCATAAGCTTTCTTAACTACCCTATCTACCTGTGAGGCAACTTTCAAGGATGTGTGGACATGTACCCCCAGATCCCTCTGCTCCTCCATACTACCAAGTATCCTGCCATTTACTTTGTACTCTGCCTTGGAGTTTGTCCTTCCAAAGTGTACCACCTCACACTTCTCCGGGTTGAACTCCATCTGCCACTTCTCAGCCCACTTCTGCATCCTGTCAATGTCTCTCTGCAATCTTCGACAATCCTCTACGCTATCTACAACACCTTTGTGTCATCTGAAAACTTGCCAACCCACCCTTCTACCCCCACATCCAGGTCATTAATAAAAATCACGAAAAGTAGAGGTCCTAGAACAGATCCTTGTGGGACACCACAAGTCACAACCCTCCAATCTGAATGTCCTCCCTCCACCATGACCCTCTGCCTTCTGAATCCACCTGGCCAAACTTCCCTGGATCCCATGCCTTCTTTCTTTTTCTTTTCTTTTCTTTTTCAATCTTTTTATTGAATTTCATATATAAAAGAAACATAATATAATAATAAATAGGTTATAAATACATAAGACTTGAATTGAATTAGTAGTAGGATAACAATATCCCATTAAAATATCAACATAGAAACATAGTGCATTATCAATCAAGTTTATAATAATTATATGAAAAAAATAAAAACAATCATCAAAAGAAAAAGAAAAAATTAAAAAATACAGGCAAAAATATAAAAAAAATACTAAACTAAACTAACATGGGCAATAATAACAGTTTATTTGTATATGATAGTGCCAAAAACTCCGGAACTCCATACCTGAACAAGGATAAGTAAAGAGAAGGTCTGGAAGAGGCCAAATTAATTCATATGAAAATGTCGAATGAACGGTCCCCAAGTTTCTTCAAATTTAATTGATGAGTCAAAAATAGTGCTTCTAATTTTTTCCAAGCTCAGAAGAGAAATAGTTTGAGAGAACCACTGAAACGTGGTAGAAGGATTTACTACTTTCCAATTTTGTAATATAGACCTTCTGGCCATTAATGTTACAAAAGCAATCATTCGTCTAATTGAAGGGGAAAACTGATTATCATCCTCATTTGGTATACCAAAAATTGCAGTAATAAAATGAGGTTGTAAATCGATATTCCAAATTGAGGAAATGGTAGCAAATATGTCCTTCCAATAGTTATGTAAAGTGGGACATGACCAAAACATGTGGGTCAATGAAGCCACATCTGAATGACATCTGTCACATTGAGGGTTAATATGAGAATAGAATCGAGCAAGTTTATCTTTAGACATATGAGCTCTATGTACAATTTTAAATTGTATTAAAGCATGTTTAGCACATATAGAAGAAGAATTAACCATTTGTAAAAATTTTTTCCCATTTTTCTATTGATATATTATATTGAAGTTCTTTTTCCCATTCTTGTTTAATTCTACCTGATATTTCTGGTTGTATCTTCATAATCATATTATAAATAAAAGCCACTAATCCCTTCTGATAGGGATTTAAGGTAAAAATCATACCTAAAAAGTCCATTGAAGTTGAATTGGGGAAGGATGGTAGAATTTTATGTAAAAAAATTTCTAATTTGTAGATATCTAAAAAAGTTAGATTTAGGTAACTCAAATTTGTTGGAAAGTTGGTCGAAAGACATCAAACTACCTTCAAAGAAAAGATCACGAAAACATTTTATACCTTTCCTTTTCCATATGCTAAAGGCTTGATCTGTCAAAGAAGGTTTGAAAAAAAAATTAAGTAAAATAGGGCTATCAAGAACAAAGTTTTTCAGAGTAAAAAATTTACGAAATTGAAACCAAATTCGTAAGCCTTCTAACTTTCTGAATAAGCATACCACGTGGAACCTTGTCAAATGCCTTACTAAAATCCATATAGATCATATCCACTGCACTACCCTCATCTATATGCCTGGTCACCTCCTCAAAGAACTCTATCAGGCTTGTTAGGCACAATCTTCCCTTCACAAAGCCATGCTGACTGTCCCTGATCAGACCATGATTCTCTAAATGCCCATAGATCCTATCTCTAAGAATGTATTCCAACAGCTTTCCCACCACAGACTTAATGCTCACTGGTCTATAATTACCCGGACTATCCCTACTACCTTTTTTAAACAAGGGGACAACATTCGCCTCCCTCCAATCCTCCGGTACCATTCCTGTGGACAACGAGGACATAAAGATCCTAACCAGAGGCTCAGCAATCTCTTCCCTCGCCTCATGGAGCAGCCTGGGGAATATTCCATTAGGCCCCGGGGACTTACCTGTCCTAAGTTATTTTAATAACTCCAACACCTCCTCTCCCTTAATTACAACATGCTGCAGAACATCAACCTCACTCATATTGTCCTCATCATCATCAAGTTCCCTCTCATTGGTGAATACCGAAGAGAAGTATTCATTGAGGACCTCACTCACTTCCACAGCCTCCAGGCACATCTTCACACCTTTATCTCTAATCGGTCCTACCTTCTCTCCTGTCATCCTTTTGTTCTTCACATAATTGAAGAATGCCTTGGGGATTTCCTTTACCCTACTTGCCAAGGCCTTCTCATACCCCCTTCTTGCTCTCCTCAGCCCCTTCTTAAGCTGCTTTCTTGCTACCCTATATTCCTCAATAGACTCATTTGATCCTTGCTTCCTAAACCTCAGGTATGCTGCCTTCTTCCACCTGACTAGACTAGCTCTCTCTAAGATTTTGAAAGCTTCCCAATCCTCTGTCTTCCCACTAATTTTTACTTTGTTGTATGCTCTTTGCTTTTACATTAGCTTTGACTTCAATTTTGCACTATTTTAACTTAACTACTTAATAGACATGTATATACTTAATGTAACTTAGTTTTTTTCTTTACATTTACTGATACTGCTTCCCTGAAGTTAACAAATTTCACAATATACGCCAGTGATATTAAACCTGATTCTGATTTTGTTTTGAGTCTATGATCTGAGTTCTAGACCCTATCCAGTGGAAACATTATCCCTGCATTCACCCTATCAAATCCTGTAAGGATTTACTGCTTTAACGAGATCATCTCTTTCTTTCAAATTCTAGAGAGTATAGGCCAAACATGATTAATTTCTTCTCGTGTTACAAACCTGACATGCCAGGAAACAATCTGGTGCTGGGATCTCTCTCATTACAAATTCCTTAGCTAGGTCAGATTAATTTGCAGTTCTAAATATGACTTCACCGTGGACTTTAGTAATTAGAGCAGTGTTTTTACTCATCTATTCAATCCTCATGTAAACCAACATACCATCTGTCTTCCTAATTCCTTGCTCAACTTCCAAATTAATTTCCAGATAGTCTTGTAGAAGAACTCCAAGATCCCTGTAAGCACCAGACCAGTACTTGATCATCTCTCATCATTTAAAATAGATTCATTTGCCTATCACCTGCCAGTTCTTGCAACAGCCCTTCCCCCTACCTCCTTATACTGACTATTTCCCCTCTTTCTTTCCAGTCCAGATGCAGTATCTCAACCTGGAACAACACACACAAAATGCTGGTGGAACACAGCAGGACAGGTAGCATCTTGTGTGTGTTGTTTGAATTTCCAGCATCTGCAGATTTCCTCGTGTTATCTCAACCTGAAATGTCAACTGTCTAATGCTGCCTGTCATAGACGCTGCCTTTCCCGTTGAGCTCCTCCAGCTGTTTATTTGTTGCTCCATATTTCAGCATTTGCACTCTCTTGTGTCTCCATATTCCACATTTTTCTTTTTTTTTCAAAATTATTTCTCATTTTTGGTATTCTTTGTCCTTAGCCAAACTGCTTGTATCCCTTTGCCACCTCCTCACAGCCCACAATACCATCCGTGATTGTATCACAGCAGACCTAGGTATATTATACTTGATTTCATTCGTCAAATCATCAGCATAGATTGCAAGCAATTGGAGGCACCAGCATTTCTCCCTGTTCAAAATTGAAAAAGAACCTTTTATTAGTGTTTTTAACCCCTAACTAATCCTTAAACCATTTCAATGCATTGTCTACAAAGCCATGTACTCTAATTTTATTGTGAAACGCCTTATCAGAAGCATTCTGGAAGTCCAAATATACCACATCAATTACTTTGACCTTATTCACCCAGCTAGTTAGAACTGCAAACTATACGAACATCCACATTTGTCAAACAGAATTTTCCTCTCATTAATTCTATTGAATCTGCTTATCCTAAATTTATTTCCCTAAGTGTCATGTTCCTTAATGATGTTCTAATATGTTTCCTACTATTGATAGAGTCATAGAGCACTACAGCACAAAAACAAGCCTTTCAGCCCATCTAGTCCATGCCAGCCTGGTTTTCTGCCTAGTCTCATCTGCCTACACCCGTATCATAGTCCTCTGTACTTCTCTTATTTGTCATCCATGTACCTAGCCAAAGTTCTCTCAAATTTTATAATTGAACCCATACCTTCCAGATCTGCTGGCAGCTCCTTCCACACTTGCACCGCCCTCTGAATGAAAAAGTTCTTCAGATTCCCCTTAAATATTTCACCTTTCACCCTAAATCTCTGACCTCTAGTTCTCATCTCACCCAACCTGAGGTTAAAAAGTCCACCCTTTCTATACCCCTCATCATTTTGTATATCTTCCTTTTGTATACATCATTTTGTATATTCTCCTGTGCTCCAGGGGATAAAGTCCCAATATTGCTAATTATTTCTACAATTTGTTTTCTCTCGTGAGGCAACTGTAAGGGCACTTCCTAACCCTGTGAACTCATTCAACAAGAGCAGCAATTACATGGGATCATCATCTGTAGCTTCCCCTCAAAGCCACCACCACCCTGACTTGGAAATGTATACTTGTTTCTTCACTATTTCTGGTCTGAAATCCTGGATCACCCAAAAACATTGTAGGAGTGTCTTCACCCAGAAGGAATCCCAACAGTCCTAGAAGGTAACTCACTCTTCCCTATAACGAATTCATCTTGAGCTAGAATCGAAAAAGGCTACAGAGGGTTTTAAGTTCAGCCCACTCCATCATTAGACATTAGCCTACCCAGCATCTAGGAAGTCTTCAAAAGACATTGCCTTAAGAAGCTGGCATCCATCGTGAATGACCCCCATCACCCAGAACAAGGCCTCTTCTCATTACTACCGTCAAGGAAGAGGTACACACTCAATGATTCAGGAACAGCTTCTTCCCCCTGCCAGGTTTCTGAATGGACAATTAGCCCATGAACACTCCCTTACTGTTATGGTCTCTTTTATACATTGATTTTTTTTATTTTTCTTACTGTAATCTGTACTTTTTTATGTATTGCATTGTGCTGCTGTTGCAAAATAACAATTTCACAACATGTCACCGATTTTTATAAAAAAATAAAAAAAAACATGATTCTGATTCTAAACCTTTCCCAAGGACTATAAAGGATAGGCAATAAATATTGGACTTGCACACATTTGTAAAATAAATAGGTAGACCTAGAGATGAGAACAAAGAGCCAGGGAAGTCGACAGCTAGAACTGGAGAATTTCACCCTCTTTACAAGTCTTGTGCCATTTGTAGTTCTCTTCTCCCTTCAGGTTCAGTCAGTTTATTCTGACTAAACTGAGGATTAAAGATGAAGGTTTATAAAGATTAGCTTTATTTGTCACATGTACATTGAAACATCCAGTGAAATGTGTTGCTTGTGTCAGTGAACAACACAGTCCGAGGAAGTGCTGGGGACAGTCCGCTAGTGTCACCATGCTTCTGGCACCAACATAGCAGGCCCACACCTCACCAGCCCTAACTTATACTTTACATCTTTCTAAACCCACATGGCCATTACCAGAATGTACAAACTCCTTACAGACAGTGAGGAGTTCAACCCCATTTGCTGATCGCTGGCACTGTAATGTATAACACTAACCACTATGCTACCATGCTGTCCCTTAAACACTGACATTCATGATGTTTAGGCAACCCACTGCCATTCTTTTATTTTTGCTTTGATCTTGCAGGGAGCTCGTTCATGAGTGCACTGGAGGTCGGTGGGCTGCTTGGGAGCATTGCTGCTGGATACCTGTCTGACAGGGCAGTTGCTCGGGTATGTATTGATGGAGTATGAACCAATGTAATGTGGCTTTACACTGGGGAGGGGTAATTCTGCTCTTGCACCATCAAAAAGTGTAAGAGCAGAATTAGGCCATTCAACCCGTCAAGTCTGCTCAGCCATTTCATCAAAGCTGATTCATTATCCCTCTCAACCCCATTCTCCTGCCTTCTCCCTGTAACCTTTGATGCCCTGACTAATCAAGAACCTATCAACCTCAACTTTAAATATATCCAATGACTCAGCCTCCACATCTATCTGTGGCAATGAATTCCATAGATTCATCACCTTCTAGCTAAAGAAATTCCTCCTCATCTCTGTTTTAAATGAACATCCTATTCTGGGGCTGTGCCCTCTGGTTCTAGACTCACCTACTATAGGAAACATTCACTCCATGTCCACTCAGTCTAGACCTTTCAATGTTTGATAGGTTTCATTGAGATTCTCCCCCCCCCCAGGAAACATCCTCTCCATGTCCACTCAGTCTAGACCTTTCAATGTTTGATAGGTTTCAATGAGATTCTTCCCCCCCCCCCCCCCCATTCTTCTAAACTCCATCAAGTACAGGCCTGAAGCCATCAGACGTACCTCATTAATTAATTAATTTGATCTGTATGAGTACCATTGCTTCCTTGGATGGTGCTGGATGTTGGAGACATATCCCAGTAATTTCTCTGCAATTCTTTCAATCTCACCCACACACAACTTGAGTCTATTCAAAGTCAAAGTAAATTTATTTTTAAAGTACATATATGTCACCATAAACTACCTTGAGTGTTATTTTCTTGCAGACATTTACAGGGAAATAAAGAAATAGTTATATTTAAGAAAAATTTATAAATAAAGACTAACAATTATGTGCAAACAAAGACATATTGTGCTAATAAAAAACAATAAATAATACTGAGAACATAAGTTGTAGAATGCATCTGTAAGTTGTGGAATCAGTTCAGAGTTGAGGTGAATGAAGTTATCAACACTTGTTTCAGGAGCTTGATGGTTGAGGGGTAATAACTGTTCCTAAACATGGTGGTGTGGGAATTAGGCTCTTGTAACTCTTGCCCGATGGTAGCAGCGAGAAGAGAATATGGCCTGGATGGTGGGGACATGGCCTAGATAGTGAAGGTACAGGATAATTTAACACAGATCCCTGGAGGGTGTGATAGAGAATGTATACTCTGTGGCATGGAATAATTGCCTTGGGGAGCAGCAAATTGGAAATGTAGGTAGCACAGAACATTGACAATGAGTAGGTACAAGAAGACACCAATTTATCACAAATTCCATAAGATGTGGGAGCAGAATTGGGCCATTTGGCCATTTTTTCTGCTCCACTATTCTGTCATGGCTGATCCATTTCCCTCTCAACCGCAATCTCCTGCCTTCTCCCCATAGCCCTTCACGCCCTGACTAGTTAAGGTTCATAGAAACTATACAGTAGAAGAGACTAAGTCAGCCGGTCGTGTTTGTGCCAGTTGAAAAGGAGTTCTTCAACCAAATCCTATCTTCCAAAATTTGATCCGTTGCTGAGGAGGAACATGATGGGCTTAGCACAGAGAAACTGAAACTGTGTAACAGCCCGGTAGTGTTCACCTGTCTTGTATGAAATTCTGCAATTCTTTATTGCAGTTTCTATCATGAAATTTTACTTTGTATTCTATTCTTGGATTATTTTTATTCTTGGCTTGACATGTAAAACTTTGACAAACTTCTATAGATGTGTGTTGGAGAGTATATTGACTGGCTGTGTCATGGCCTGGTAGACACAGACTTGCAGTACCCCAAAGGACTACTCGTCCACCTGGTAATTTCATATACCACAGGCTCTCTCTCTCCCTAATAAGGGAAAAAGAGGTGTCCCCGTTTCACAGTGAGAAGGAAGACATAACAAGCAACTCGCTGATTTATGATATGAAAAGTCTGTTGCGTCACTTTTTCTGAGCTCTGCGCTCAGTCGGCACTGCAAAGGTGCAGCTCTCTGGGCACACAGCCCATGGCAGCTACTCTGCTGCTCCCAATGTTTCATGTTCTCCTGCAACGCCTCAGTCAGGGGCACTGGCCAAGAATTAGCCTGTCTCCAGTGTCACGAAAATCCAGCACCCTAAAGGCGTCCTAGTCTTCCAGGCTGCATCCTTGGGATATCAAAAAGCAACTGGTTACGAGGCCCTGAGAGTGGGTCCCATTCCAAAAAACAAAAGTGTAACTCCAGGTCAGGGTCTTCAAAAGCGCCTCGAAAAGGGAAAAAAAGAGATATTAGAGATAGAAATAGAGCTGTTTCCAAAGATATCTGAACTCAACCCAACACTGAACTGTTGCCATAACCTATGGACTGACTTTCTAGGATTCTTCATCTCATGTTCTCAATATTTATTGCTTATTTATTTATTATTATTTTGTTTATTTTTTTTCTTTTAGTTTTTGCAGTTTGTTGTCTTTTGAACATTGGTTTTGAACATTTGTATTTACTGTGAATGCCCACAAAAAATGAATCTCAGGATGTTATCTGGTGACATACAGTACTATGCAAAAGTCTTGGGTGTATACTGTATATATAGCTAGGGTGCCTAAGAATTTTGCACAGTACTGTATATTGGTTAAAACAGGAAGGTAATTGGGAAACAGAAATAAGAGTGCTTAGCTTTGTATTAACACTGTGCTGTGAGAAGGACGTGGGTGACCACTCACAGAATCTTTCTTCCAAAACAACCACTCTTTTTTTTAAAAAAAAAAGTGGTCGCCGAGGCTCTAGCAGAGTATGGCACACAGAAAAAAGCTTTGTATTAGCTTGGTAGTATTAAGTGGTATAAGGTAACTGAAAAGACATAATATACAGTTGTGTGCAAAAGTCTCAGGCATCCGAGCTATATATATGTGCCTAAGACTTTTGCATGGTACTGTATATGTGCTTTGATAATAAATTTACTTTGAACTTTGGATATCAGCCTGATATCTTAAGGTTTTACTGAGACAGTACTACACTATCAAAGATGCTACCTTTAAGGTAAGCTCCTTCTTGCTCCCAGGTGGATGTCAAAGATTCCATGGAATAGTGTTAAAAGCAGCAGTGCTGTTCTCCCTGATCTCCTTGCTATACTTATCCCTCATTCAGCATTACTAACACTAATTATTTGGTTTATAATGATGTTGCTAAAGGAACTTGCTACATTCAATTCAGCTGCCATGTTTCCTGCAACATTCCATTATTCATATCCACATAACTTTCTTGCCCAAGTGTGATAGGCCACAATTTGTTCTGTGGTACGTCACACTTGCGTGTTTGAAAGTGAGTATAAAAAGGTAGGATAGAGACAGAAGAGGCTGCAGATGCTGAAACATAGAAAGCCTACAGCACAATACAGGCCCTTTGGCCCACAAAGTTGTGCCGAACATGTCCCTACCTTAGAAATTACTAGGCTCCCCCATAGCCCTCTATTTTACTAAGCTCCATGTACCTATCCAAAAGTCTCTTAAAAGACCCTATTGTATCCACCTCCACCACTATTGCTGGCAGCCCATTCCACGCACTCACCACTCTCTGAGTAAAAAAAACTTACCCCTGACATCTCCTCTATACCTATTCCCCAGCACCTTAAACCTGTGTCCTCTTGTGGCAACCATTTCAGTCCTGGGAAAAAGCCTCTGACTATCCACACGATCAATGCCTCTCGTCGTTGATGAGATGAAATCTGGAGCAACAAACAATCTGCTGGAGGAACTCAGTTGGTCAGACAGCATCCATGGAAAGAAATGGACAATTGTGGTTTATGGACTTTGGAAAGGGTAGATTGACAGGCCAAGACTCCATATGAACTCAGAATATAGAAATGAAAGTTCAAAGTAAATTTATTATCTAAGTACATATATGTTATATATTACCTGGAGGTACATTTTCTTGCAGACGTTCACAGGAAAATAGAATTTTATGAAAAGCTATACATAAACTGACAAAGACTGACAAACTATCAATATGCAAAAAAGACAAACTGTGTAAATAAAAAATAATACTGAGATCATGAACCATAGAGTTCTTGAAAATAAGTCTGTAGGTCATGGAATCAGTTGAGAGTAGTGTTGAGTGAACTTATTCACACTGGTTCAGGAGCCTAATGCTTGAAGGGTAATAGGTGTTCCTGAACCTGATAGTGTGTGCCCTAAGGCTCCTGTACCTCCTTCCTGGTGGTAGTAGTGGGAAGGGCACATAGCCTGGATGGTGGGGGTCTTTGATGATGGTGCTGCTTTCCTGTGGCACCACTCCATGGAAATGTGCTCAGTGGTGGGGAGGGTTTTGCCTGTGATGGACTGGGCTGTATCCACCACTTTCTGTCACCTTTTTTATTCATGGGCATTGGTGTTTCCATAGTGGGCCATAATGCAATCAGTCAGGATACTCAATAGAAGAATGTCAAAGCTTTTGGTGACATGCTAAACATAAACAAACTTCTAAGAAAGTAGAGGTGCTGTCATGGCATCTTTGTGATGGTCCCAGGATTCTCTGATATGCTTCACAGTTACTGACCCTCTCCATTTCCATTCCCCGAATGAGGACTAATTCATGGACTTTACCTCTGCCTTCTTCATCCTGTATTGATAATCTGCTCTTTGGTTTTGCTGATGTTAAGAGAGAGGCTGTTCTGGCCCCATTCAACCAGGAGGCACACAATCATAGATATAAGGTGAGTAGAGCAGGGGTCTGAGTGCCCAGAGTTGATGGTGATTGTGGAGGAGATATTGGTTCAATCCCTGTATGTGCCCTCATGGGAAATGTCACCCAGTCTGATTTTTCCTATTGTTCCTTGGGATAGATTAGCATTAACATCCCTACTTCCTGTGGGGGTGGGGGTGGGGATGCTATGCGGCTGCTGTGGAAACAGATTACACAAAGGACACATTACTGGGATATCAGAGGTGTATTGTATCTCCCAAGAGTACTTGGGCATGTCAAATCATCAGAAGTGAATAAACGGTCCATATTGAGCAGTGTTATCACTATTATTTTAAGAGAGTCGTTGCTCATTTTAAATAAACAAATCATAAAGTTACACACACAAAATGCTGGTGGAACGCAGCAGGCCAGGCAGCATCTGCAGGTGCTGCCTGGCCTGCTGTGTTCCACCAGCATTTTGTGCGTGTTGCTTTAATTTCCAGCATCTGCAGATTTCCTCATGTTTGCTTTTGAAAATCATAAAGTTACCTGTTAATCTCCTTTAGAAAGGCCTTCGAAGTCATGGGAACCCTCGACATGGACTTTTGCTCTCCATGATGGCAGGAATGGCCTTATCAATGTATCTCTTCAGAGTAACGGTAACCACAGAATCTGCCAAGGTAACTACAGTAGTAATTTTTCTTTTGACTGCAAGTGTTTCCATTTCTGCCAAATGCAGAAACAGCATTGAAGGTTATTGTAGATGTTCTGATGCACTGCGGTATGGAAAGGTCAAGTGATATCTCAGTCAGTGTGACCTCAATGCAGCCAGCATTCTCTTCCTGCTATGCTAAAGTTCTGTAGGTGTTCACTTCCCAGATGGGCACCCTGAATCGTAAGCCAATATTATCCATGTGAGCAACCTTGTAATATCCTGTCTGGGCAGAACTGGCAACTCTGCCTTGCATGGAAGGAAGGAACATGGTTTTTTTTTAAATTGAAGCAAGAGGCTGAAAGTGAAATACTAAAGGCATCTCGGAGATAAGTCATTTTTTTTTAACTGCTCGGGGAAAAGAGGCTAGACTGCGCAGGCGCATGATGTAGCGCACCAAAGGTTTTAAAAACAGACCACCATATACAGCGGCCATCGTCAGAGTGGGACAGCTTTGGCTCAGCAGGCTTCGGCGTGAACAGGCAGAGGTGAGGGTAGGATCTGGTAAGTTTTGTTCTGTTCAGAGTAGAGAGAATGCCAGGCAGGATGTGGGAAGTCAGGGAGACCTCTGGTGTCCCTGACAACAACACCTGCAAGAAGTGCATCCAGCTGCAGCTCCTAACAGACCGCGTTAGGGAACTGGAGCAGGATCTGGATGACCTCCGGATCATTCGGGAGAATGTGGTTTTATAGATAGTAGTTTCGGGGAGGTAGTTACGCCAAAGGAGCAGGGCACAGGTAATTGGGTTACCGTCAGGCAAGGGAAGGGGAAAGGGCAGGCAGAGCAGGGTTCCCCTGTGGCCATTCCCCTCAACAACAAGTATACCGATTTGGATACTGTTGGGGATGTCTTACTTGGGACAAGCTGCGGCAGCTGGATCTCTGGCACTGAGTCTGGTTCTGCAGTGCAGAAGGGAGGGAGGAAGAAGAGGAGAGCGGTAGTGATAGGGGACTCGATAGTCAGAGGTACAGACAGGAGGTTCTGTGGTCATGACAGAGACTCCCGGATGGTTTGTTGCCTCCCGGGTGCCAGGGTCAGGGATGTCTCTGAGCACATGCACGGCATTCTGAAGTGGGAGGGTGATCAGCCAGATGTCATGGTTCACATCGGTACCAATGACGTAGGAGGAAAGAGTGAGGAGGTCCTGAAGAGTGAGTATAGAGAGCTTGGTAAGAAGTTAAAAAGCAGGACCTCGAGGGTGGTAATCTCAGGATTGCTACCTGTGCCACGTGCCAGTGAGGGTAAGTGTTGGATGCTCTGGAGGATGAACACGTGGCTGAGGAACTGGTGTAGGGGGCAGGGTTTCAGATTTCAGGATCATTGGGACCTCTTCTGGGGCAGGTGGGACCTGTACAAGAGAGACTGGTTACACCTGAACTACAGGGGGACCAATATCCTTGCAGGGAGGTTTGCTAGTGCTATTGGGGAGGGTTTAAACTCAATTTGCAAGGGGTTGGGAACCAGAGTGCCAGAGCAGATAGTGGAGCTGGGGTGAAAATAAATTATGTTAAAGTTTCATGCAAAGTCAGAAATAGAAGGGTTGTGTGTGATGGTAATAATCTTCTGAGGTGTGTATATTTCAATGTGAGGAGTATTGTGGGGAAGGCAGATGAGCTGAGGGCATGGATTGACAAGTGGAATTAAGACATTGTAGCCATTACTGAAACTTGGCTACAGGAGGGGCAGGACTGGCAGATTAAGATTAATGTTCCAGGGTTCCGATGTTTCAGACGTGATAGAGGCAGAGGGATGAAGGGTGGGGGTGACATTGCTAGTCAGGGAAAATGTTACAGCAGTGCTCAGGCAGGACAGATTAGAGGGCTTGTCTACCAAGGCCATATGGGTAGAGCTGAGAAACAGGAAAGGTATGACCACATTAATGGGGTTGTATTATAGACCACCCAATAGTCAGCAAGAATTGGAGGAGCAAATCTGCAGAGAGATAGCAGACAACTGCAGGAAACATAAAGTTGTGATAGTAGGGGATTTTAATTTTCCATGTATTGATTGGGACTCCCATACCGTTAAAGGTCTAGACGGGTTAGAGTTTGTAAAATGTGTTCAGGAAAGTTTTCTAAATCAATATATAGAGGTACTGACTAGAGAGGATGCAATATTAGATCTCCTATTAGGAAATGAGTTAGGACAGGTGACGGAAGTGTGTGTAGGGGAACACTTTGGTTCCAGTGATCATAACACCATTAGTTTCAACTTGATCATGGATAAAGATAGATCTGGTCCTCGGGTTGAGGTTCTGAACTGGAAAAAGGCCAAATTTGAAGAAATGAGAAAGGATCTAAAAAGTGTGGATTGGGACAGGTTGTTCTCTGGCAAGGATGTGATTGGTATGTGGGAGGCCTTCAAAGGAGAAATTTTGAGAGTGCAGAGTTTGCATGTTCCTGTCAGGATTTAAAGGCAAAGTGAATAAGAATAAGGAACCTTGGTTCTCGAGGGATATTGGAACTGTGATAAAGAAGAAGAGATGTATGATGTGTATAGGAAACAGGGAGCAAATAAGGTACTTAAGTATTTTTTGGCACTTTTTATACTCAAGAAAGAAATCAGGAGGGCTAAAAGAAGACATGAGGTAGCTTTGGCAGTCAAGGTGAAGGATAATCCAAAGAGCTTCTATGGGTATATCAAGAGCAAAATAATAGTAAGGGATAAAATTGGTCCTCTTGAAGATCAGAGTGGTCGGCTATGTATGGAACCAAAAGAAATGGGGGAGATCTTAAATGGGTTTTTTGCATCTGTATTTACTAAGGAAACTGACATGGAGTCAATGGAAATAAGGCAAACAGGTAGTGAGGTCATGGAACTTATACAGATTGAAGAGGAGAAGGTGCTTGCTATCTTGAGGCAAATCAGAGTAGATAAATCCCCAGGACCTGACAGGGTATTCCCTCGGACCTTGAAGGAGACTAGTGTTGAAATTGCAGGGGCCCTGGCTGATATATGCAAAATGTTGGTATCTACAGGTGAGGTGCCAGAGGGTTGGAGGATAGCTCATGTTGTTCCGTTGTATTTATTTTTTAAAAAAAGGCTCTAAAAGTAATCCGGGAAATTATAGGCCAGTAAGTTTGACGTCCATAGTAGGTAAATTATTGTAAGTAGTACTAAGAGATAGGATCTACAAGTATTTAGATAGAGAGGGACTAATTAGGGAGAGTCAACACAGCTTTGTGCATGTTAGGTCATGTTTAACCAATCTATTAGTTTTTCGAGGAGGTTACCAGGAAAGTGGATGAAGGGAAGGCAGTGGATGTTGTCTACATGGATTTCAGTAAGGCCTTTGACAAGGTCCCGCATGGGAGGTTAGTTAGGAAGATTCAGTCACTAGGTATACATGGTGAGGTAGTAAATTGGATTAGACATTGGCTCAATGGGAGAAGCCAGAGAGTGGTAGTGGAGGATTGCTTCTCTGAGTGGAGGCCTGTGACTAGTAGTGTGCCACAGGGATCAGTGCTGGGCCCATTGTTATTTGTCAACTATAATCAATGATCTGGATGTTAATGTGGTAAATTGGATCAGCAAATTTGCTGATGATACAAAGATTGGAGGTGTAGTGGACAGTGAGGAAGGTTTTCAAAGCTTGCAGAGGGATTTGGAACTAGCTGGAAAAATGGGCTGACAAATGGCAGATGGAGTTTAATACAGACAAGTGTGAGGTATTGCACTTTGGAAGGACAAACCAAGGTAAAACATACAAGGTAAATGGTAGGACACTGAGGAGTGCAGTAGAACAGAGGGATCTAGGAATGCAGATACAAAATTTCCTAAAAGTGGCATCACAGGTAGATAGGGTAATAAAGAGCTTTTGGTACATTGGCCTTTATAAATCAAAGTATTGAGTATAAGAGTTGGAAAGTTAAGGTGTGGTTGTACAAGGCATTGGTGAGGCTGAATTTGGAGTATTGAGTCCAGTTTTGGTCACTGAATTACAGGAAGGATATTAATAAGGTTGAAAGAGTGCAGAGAAGGTTTACAAGGATGTTGCCGGGACTTGAGAAACTGAGTTACAGAGAAAGGTTGAATAGGTTAGGACTTTATTCCCTGGAGTGTAGAAGATGAGGGGAGATTTGATAGAGGTGTATAAAATTATGATGGGTATAGATGGAGTGAATGCAAGCAGGCTTTTTCCACTGAGGCTAGGGGAGAAAAAAACCAGAGGACATGGGTTAAGGGTGAAGGGAAAAGTTTAAAGGGAATATTAGGAGGGCTTCTTCACACAGAGTAGTGGGAGTGTGGAATGAGCTGCCAGATGAAGTGGTAAATGCAGGCTCACTTTTAACATTTAAGAAAAACTTGGACAGGTACATGGATGAGAGGTGTATGGAGGGATATGGGCCAGGTGCAGGTCAGTGAGACTAGGCAGAAAAATGGTTCGCAACAGCCAAGAAGGGCCAAAAGGCCTGTTTCTGTGCTGTAATGTTCTATGGTTGGCAATGTTGGTACTGGTGTGCAGTATTCAACCTCATGGCTTAAAGCAAGGACAGGATGTAATGCTCTGGCTGCTATTTCCTTGATGGTGGGTGGGTGGGTGTCTGAGAGATCAAGATATTTAAATGTTAATTTTGATGGGATGGATAAGGGCTGGAGTTCCCTTGGTGGGAGAACAAAGAATAAATTTGTAATCTTAAAACATTAGTCTGGTCATTTGGATATGAAAATTGCCTGACGATAGATAGAAGAGAGTAATATTGTGGAATCTTTGACATTTCTGCGGATTCCAATCCCACGGGTTTGTAGTATTGCCTCGGCTTTGGGTGAGGATAAAAGAGAATAGTTCCCCTGAGAGTTGGTGGGTATTACATTATTCAGACTCATTTGATTGTTTTGATGCTCATACATTAAGGTGTGGCACCAGAACTGCATTACCGTGATGGAAATTACCCAAAGGGAGCAGAGAATAAAAGTTGCTTTGTTCTTTCCATCTACCAGTCTGACTATCTTCTTCTTTTGTTTCCTCAGGAAACTGAGCTCTGGACATTAATCTTCAAACCTCTGACTCAAATCACTAACTTAACAGAAGATGAGGTCTCTCTCTTGCTCTCTCTATCTCCCTTTGCTTTGCCTTCCCAAATTTTCTGAACATCTTTTCAATAACTTCTAAATTTCCTATTTTAATGGAAAAATCTCTTAAAAGTAATTACATTTTCCTCCAAATTGCATAAAAATTGATTGTAGGAACTTGTGGTAACTTTTAAGATGTTGTGAGTTTGAAACAACGTACGGGATTTAATGTAATTGACCTGTAGGTCGTGGATAAAGTGTATTTTTAAAACAAAATGGATCTAATCCAATTAATAGTGTTGAAACAGACTTGTATGATCATTTGCTTGAATCTGAACCTTGCCCCAGTTTGCTTAAAGTAAACAAGACTCTGACCTGGAACAGTTTTACAAGCTTTTTAATGGCATCAGAACAGTGTTGAGTCATCCTAATGTTCAATGTTCCTTTGTGAGGAACAGTTCTACTGGGTTTACTGTATTGTGACCATGTTAGTGCAGTTGCATTTTGTCACCTCTTTAAAGATTACATAGCTAGTGTGATGTATTTTGTTTCAAGATTATGTACCTTGCTATTAACACCCTTAAAGGGACACATTACAATATAGGCAGGATGCTTGCAGCTGGAATGAGTCTCTGGCTGAATGTACTCCTGTGCCTAACCAGTACATTATGGAGTGGATGGGAGTCATTGTCCAAGATGGCATTCAACTTGGACAGCATCCTCTTTTCAGACACCACCGTCAGAGTCCAGTTCCACCCCCACAACATCACTGGCCTTACGAATGAATTTGTTGATTCTGTTGATGTCTGCTACCCTCAGCCTGCTGTCCCAGCGCACAACAGCAAACATGATAGCACTGGCCACCACAGCCTCGTAGAACATCCTCGGCATTGCCCGGCAGATGTTAAAGGACCTCAGTCTCCTCAGGAAATAGAGACGGCTCTGACCCTTCTTGTAGACAGCCTCAGTGTTCTTTGACCAGTCCAATTTATTGTCCATTTGTATCCCCAGGTATTTGTAATCCTCCACTATGTGCACACTGACCCCTTGGATGGAAACAGGGGTCACTGGTGCCTTAGCCCTCCTCAGGTCCACCACCAGCTCCTTAGTCTTTTTCACATTAAGCTGCTGATGATTCTGCTCGCACCATGTGACAAAGTTTCCCACCGTAGCCCTGTACTCAGCCTCATCTCCCTTGCTGATGCATCCAACTATGGCAGAGTCATCAGAAAACTTCTGAAGATGGCAAGACTCTGTGTTGTAACTCAGGTCCTCCAGACCTGGCAACATCCTTGTAAATTTTCTCTGTACTGTTTCAACCTTGTTTACGTCTTCCCTGTAGGGAGGTGACCAAAACTGCACACAATACTCCAGATTAGGCCTCACCAACGTCTTATACAAAATCAACATAACATCCCATCTCCTGTACTCAGTACTTTGATTTATGAAGGCCAATGTGCCAAAAGCTTTCATAGAAACATAGAAAACCTACAGCACAACACAGGCCCTTTAGCACACAAAGTTGTGCTGAACACGTACCTACCTTAGAAATTACTAGGCTTCCCTGTAGCCCTCTATTTTACTAAGCTCGATGTACCTATCTAAAAGCCTCTTAAAAGACCCTATCGTATCCACCTCCAGCACCGTTGCCAGCAGCTCATTCCACGCACTCATCACTCTGTAAAAAAACTTACCCCGACATCTCCTCTGTACCTATTCCCCAGCACCTTAAACCTGTGTCCTCTTGTGGCAACCATTTCAGCCCTGGGGAAAAAGCCTCTGACTATCCAAACGATCAGTGCCTCTCATCATCTTCATTATGATCCTATCTATCTGTGATGCCACTTTCACAGTACTCTGGTCAGTCCTACCAAACTGTAGCAACTCATATTTGTCTGCATTAAATTCCATTTCATATTTTTCAGCCCATTTTTCCAGCTGATGCAGGTCCCTCTGAAAGCCATGATAGTCTTCCTCACTGTCCACTACACCCCCAATCTTGGTGTCATCCACAAATTTACTGATCTAGTTAACCACACTATCATCCAGATCATTGATATAGACAAGAAACAACAATGGACCCAGCACTGATCCCTGCAGCACTCCACTAGTCACAGACCTCCAGACAGAGAGGCAACCATCTACTACCAGTCTCTGGCTTCTCCCACAAAGCCAGTGTCAAATCCAGTTTACTACCTCATGCTGAGTGACTGAACCTTCTTGATCAACTTCCCATGCAGGACCTTGTCAAATGCCTTACTAAAGACCATGTAGACAATATCCACTGCCTTCCCTTCATCCACTTTCCTGGTAACTTCCTCAAAAAAAAACTATAACATTGGTTAGACATGATCAACCATGCACAAAGTCATGCTGACTATCCCTAATCATTAGTCCATCTATCCAAATACCCATATATCCAGCCCTTTATTTCTGCTAGAGGCCCAGCAATTTCTGCATTTGCCTCCCAGAGGATCTGAGGGAACACCTTGTCAGGCCCTGGGGATTTATCCACCTTGATTTGTCTCAAGACGGCAAACACCACCTCCTCTGTAATCTGTATAGGGTCCATGAAGCTGATGCCACTTTGGCTTACTTCTATAGACTCTGTGTCTGTCTCCTGAGTAGATAAGGATGCAAAAAAAAAAAAAATTCATTTCAGATCTTCCCCCTTCTGTTTTGGCTCCATGCATGGATTACCATTCTGATCTTCCAGAGGACCAATTTTGTCCCTTGCAATCCTTTTGTTCTGAGCATATCTGTAGAATCCATTAGGATTCTCCTTCACCTTGTCTGCTTGGGCAACCTCATGCCTTCGTTTAGCCTTCCTGATTTCTTACTTAAGTGTCTCTTACATTTCTTGTACTCCATAAGCACCTTCTTTGTTTCTACCTGCCGAAACCTGCTATGCACTTCCTTTTATTTTCTCTTAACCAGTGCCTCACTATCTCCTGAAAAACAAGGTTCCCTACACTTGTTATCTTTACCTTTTCTGACAGGCACATACAAACTTTGTACTCTGAAAATTTTGTTATTGAAGGCCTTCCACTTTCCAAGTACACCTTTGCCAGAAAACACCCTGTACAAATCTACACTTGCCAGATTCTACCTGATACCATCTACCTGATAATTGGCCTTTCTCCAATTTAGAATCTCAATCCGTGGACCAGACCTATCTTTTAGCATATTTACTTTGAAACTAATGGCATTGCAGGCACTGAATGCAAAGTGTTCCCCTACACAAACTTTTGTCGCCTGCCCTGTCTCATTCCTTGATAACAGATCCAGTATTGCATACTCTCTCATTGGGATTTCTACGTACTGATGAAGGAAACTTTCCTGAACATGTCTGACAAACTCTATCCCATCTAGTCCTTTTACAGTATGGGATTCCCAGTCAATATGTGGAAAGTTAAAATCACCTGCTATAACAAGGGTAGGCAACCTTAAGTACAAATGATATTCTAGCATGTGTTATTCATTAATTTGAGGCAATACATAACTAGATGTATTTAAATAGATAATTCCCATATTTCAAGTTTTTTTTTAAAATGGCATTTATCTGGCCCACCGTCTGCTCATTAATACGCGATCCAGCCCACAGAGGCAAAAAGGTTGCCGACCCCTGTACTATAACAACCTTATGATTCTTGCAACAGTCTGCAATCTCTTTATAAATTTTTTCCTTTAAACCCCTCAGACTGTTGGGTGGTTTATAATATAGTCCCATTAACGTGGTCATAACTTTCTTTTTTCTCTCAGTTCCATCCATAATGCCTCACCAGTAGAGCTCTCCAGTCTGTCCTGACTGAGCACTGCCTTATATCATAATTCCATGTGTGATCCATGCCCTGAACTCATCTGCCTTTCCTATGATACTTGTTGCATTGAAATATTTGCAATTCAGAACACTAGTCCCACCATGCTCAACCTTTTGGTTCCTAACTTTGAGGTCTTAGCAACGTCTGCCTCCACAACCTCACCACTAACTGTCTGGCACTCTGGTTCCCATCCCCCTGCAACTCTAGTTTAAACCAAACCTGCCCCCCCCCCCCACCTTTCGCAGACTAGCAAACCTTCCCGCTAGGATATTAGTCCCCCTCCAGTTCAGGTGCAAACAGTTTCTTCTGTACAAGTCTCACCTTCCCTGGAAGAGAGACCAATGATCCAAAAATCTGAAACACACCCTCCTACACCAACTCCTTAGCCACTTGTTAAACTGCATAATCTTCCCATTTCTGGCCTTACTAATACGTGGCATGTGTAGCAGTCCTGCTATCACAACCCTGGAGGCCCTGCCCTTTAACCTAGCACCTAACTCCCAGAACTCCCAATGCAGAACCTTGTCACTCTTCCTACACGTGTCATTGGCACCTACATAGATCATGACTTCTGGCTGCTCACCTCCCACTTGAGGACTCGATCCAAGATGTCCCGGACCTCCGTGCCCAGGAGGCAACATACCATCTGGGGATTTATGTTACCCTAACAAACGAATCCCCTATCACCACTTTACACCTCTTCTCCCCACTTTCCTTCTATGTCAGAGAGGCAGACTCAGTGCTGGAGACCCGACCACTGTGACTTTTCTCTGTTTGATTATTCTGCACCCCCCCACCCCCCGACAATATCCAAAGTGATGTACCTGTTGTGGTGGGGATGGCCACAGGGGTATTATACACTGGCTCCTTAACTCTTTTCCCCTTCCTGACTGTCACCCAGTTTCCTGTGTCCTACACCTTGGGTGTAACTACCACTCTGTATGTCCGATCTATCATGCCCTCAGCCTCTTGAATGACGTGGTGTTTATCCAGTTCCAGCTCCAACACTTCTCACGGGTGTAGTCATCAATGACACTGAAGGTCTTCCTGCCTTCCCATATCCTGCAAGAGGAGCATTCCACTATCCTGTCTGGCATCTCTACTTTACTACCTGAGCAGATATAAAGAGGGGAAGCTCTACCCACAGTTTATTGCTTTCACTGACTAGCGGGAGACTCAATGCCAGAGACCTGACTACTGTGACTTTTCTCTGATTGATTATTCTGCGCCCCCCCCCCCGACAATATCCAAAGTGATGTACCTGTTGTGGAGGGATGGCCACAGGGGTATTATACACTGGCTCCTTAACCCCTTTCCCCTTCCTGACTGTCACCCAGTTTCCTTGGGTGTAACTACCTCTGTATGTGTCCTATTTATCACACCCTCAGCCTCCCGAATGATCCAGAGTTCATCCAGTTCCAGCTCCAACATGGATGGTTAGAAACTTCAGCTGGATGCACTTCTCGCAGTAGTAGTTGTCAGGTACACTGGAGATCTCCCTGCCTTTCCACATTTCTGTAAAAGGAGCATTGAACTATCCTGCCTGGCATCTCTACTGTTTTAACTGAGCAGATATAAAGAAGGAAAATCAATAAACTGAGGGAGAAAGAAGCTCTAATTGCAGCTTTTTTAACCTTCCCTCACTGAAGCCTGGAAGAGCTAAAGCCTCAAAATCTCCACTCTAACTCTGGCCACTCCAATGATGGTCACCCTGACAGTGGTCACTCCGCTTGCCCCTGCCTTACTTTAATGTCTCCTTGCTAATAAATCCCAAATGCTGATTGGCTGCTGCTCAAAGCTCCAACTGCTGCAAGTCACTGCCTTTTCCACTCAATCAACAAACCTGAGTGGATTGCATCTTCTCAGGTCAAATTGCATTTGTATTTGCTCTGTATATTAAGTCACTTTTCTCCCTCCACCCTTTGTATTTTTTCTTAGTTATGGATTCTGACTTTGGGAGCCGTGTTTGGGTTCTGTTCGTATGGGCCAATTGCACTGTTTGGAGTGATTGCCAATGAGTCTGCACCTTCTAACCTGTCTGGCACGTCACATGCCATTGTTGCTCTCATGGCGAACGGTGAGTCCAGAACTGAATACCTGCTGAAACTGGCTATTATGACCAGTTTTTAATCAGGGAAAATTGTTGTAGTCAGGCTTTGTTACTGCCTGAATTTGGACACCTTGTGTAGAATTTGAAGTTTCTTCTTTTTCTAAAGGACCATATAAAGATTAGCCATATTTGTCATGTACATCGAAACTTAGTGAAATATGTTGTTTGGAGCTAATCAATATCAGTGAGGATTGTCCTGAAAACAGCTCATGAGTGTTGCAACCCTTCCAGTGCCAACATAGCCCTAGCCCTAAGCATACATCTCTGGAATGTTTATCGAGAGGGAATTTCTGATTGAGGCTGACAAAGGTGTTGGAGACATCCTAAGGTTAACAAAGCAAACCTTGACTGATCAGTGCACTTCAGCAACCATGCTTCCTGGTGGGCAGGGATTGCGAAACCTTTCTCATCTTCACAGGTTCACCAGTTCCCCGAATTAACTCATTACAAATACAGCATCAGACAACACTTTCATCAAACTGGTGCAGGAATGACCTTGAATAATTTTGAATGTGAAATGAATATTTGGGAGGATAGTAGGGTTAATTTGGACGGATAAGTCCCCGGGGCCTGACGGAATATTCCCCAGGCTGCTCCACGAGGCGAGGGAAGAGATTGCTGAGCCTCTGGCTAGGATCTTTATGTCCTCATTGTCCACAGGAATGGTACCGGAGGATTGGAGGGAGGCGAATGTTGCCTACTAGACAGGTGGTGGAGGGAGTACATTCAGATTGGAGGGTTGTGACCTGTGGTGTCCCACAAGGATCTGTTCTGGCACCTCTACTTTTTGTGACTTTTATTAACGACCTGGATGTGGGGAGTAGAAGGGTGGGTTGGCAAGTTTGCAGACGATACAAAGTTTGGTGGTGTTGTGGATAGTGTTGAGGATTGTCGAAGATTGCAGAGAGACATTGATAGAATGCAGAAGTGGCAGGTGGAGTTCGACCCAGAGAAGTGTGAGGTGGTACACTTTGTACTCTGCCTTGGAGTTTGTCCTTCCAAAGTAAATGGCAGGATACTTGGTAGTGTGGAGGAGCAGAGGGATCTGGGGGTACGTGTCCACAGATCCCTGAAAGTTGCCTCACAGGTAGATAGGGTAGTTAAGAAAGCTTATGGGGTGTTAGCTTTCATAAGTCGAGGGATAGAGTTTAAGAGACGCGATGTAATGATGCAGCTCTATAAAATTCTAGTTAGGCCACACTTGGAGTACTGTGTCCAGTTGTGGTCACCTCACTATAGGAAGGATGTGGAAGCATTGGAAAGGGTACAGAGGAGATTTACTAGGATGCTGCCTGGTTTAGAGAGTATGGATTGTGATCAGAGATTAAGGGAGCTAGGGCTTTACTCTTTGGAGAGAAGGAGGATGAGAGGAGACATGATAGAGGTGTACAAGATATTAAGAGGAATAGATAGAGTGGACAGCCAGCGCCTCTTCCCCAGGGCACAATACAAGAGGACATGGCTTTAAGGTAAGGGGTGGGAAGTTCAAGGGGGATATTAGAGGAAGGTTTTTCACTCAGAGAGTGATTGGTGCGTGGAATGCACTGCCTGAGTCAGTGGTGGAGGCAGATACACTAGTGAAATTTAAGAGACTACTAGACAGGTATATGGAGGAATTTAAGGTAGAGGGTTATAAGGGAGGCAGGGTTTGAGGGTCAGCACAACATTGGCAGTGTGACATGTGATGAGGATGTTAGGAGAATTCAGGGTGACTTGGATAGTGGATGTAGTGTACCTCGATTTTCAGAAGGCATTTGATAAGGTCCCACATAGGAGATTGGTGGGTAAAATCAAAGCTCAGGGCATCGGGGGGAAGACATTGACATGGATAGAAAACTGGTTGGCAGATAGAAAGCAAAGGGTAGCGGTGAATGGGTGTTTCTCGGAATGGCAGGTGGTGACTAGTGGGGTGCCACAGGGCTCGGTATTGGGACCACAGCTCTTTACGATTTATGTCAACGATTTGGATGAAGGCATTGAGAATAACATCAGCAAATTTGCTGATGATACTAAGCTGGGTGGCAGTGTGACATGTGATGAGGATGTTAGGAGAATTCAGGGTGACTTGGATAGGCTGGGTGAGTGGGCAGATACTTGGCAGATGACGTTTAATGTGAATAAGTGTGAGGTTATCCACTTTGGGAGTAGGAACAGGAAGGCAGATTATTATCTGAACGGTGTAGAGTTAGGTAAGGGAGAAATACAAAGAGATCTAGGAGTCCTTGTTCATCAGTCACTGAAGGTGAATGAGCAAGTGCAGCAGGCAGTGAAGAAGGCTAATGGAATGTTGGCCTTTATTACAAAGGGAATTGAGTACAAGAGCAAGGAAATCCTCTTGCATTTGTACAGGGCCCTGGTGAGACCACACCTGGAGTATTGTGTACAGTTTTGGTCTCCAGGGTTAAGGAAGGACATCCTGGCTGTAGAGGAAGTGCAGCGGAGGTTCACGAGGTTAATTCCTGGGATGTCCGGACTGTCTTGTGCAGAGAGGTTAGAGACTGGGCTTGTACACGCTGGAATTAAGGAGATTGAGAGGGGATCTGATTGCAACATATAAGATTATTAAGGGATTGGACAAGATAGAGGCAGGAAATATGTTCCAGATGCTGGGAGAGTGCAAGTTCGAAGGGCCGAATGGTCTACTTCTGTACCTATTGTCTATTGTGGGCCAAAGGGCCTGTACTGTGCTGTACTGCTCTTTGTTCTATAATACTCCTTGCATTAAAATAGACATATCTCAAACCATCAGTCTGAGTGTGTCTATTCTTCATCACCTGCCTATCCTCCCTCTCTCACTGTCTCCAACTTTCTCTATTTGTGAGCCAACCTCCTTTCCTCCATCACTTCAGTTCGGTTCCCACCCCCCAGCAATTCTAGTTTAAACTCTCCACAATAGCCTTAGCGAACCTCCCCACCAGGATATTGGTCCCCCTGGGTTTCAAATGCAACCCATCCTTTTTGTACAGGTCACACCTGCCCCAAAAGAGGTCCCAATGATCCAGAAATCTGAATCCCTGCCCCCTGCTCCAATCCTTCAACCATGCATTTATCCTCCACTTCATTCTATTCCTATACTCACTGTCACGTGGCACAGGCAGTAATCCCGAGATTACTACCTTTGTGGTCCTGCTTCAGAACTTCCTTCCAAACTCAGGACCTCCTCCTCTTTCTGCCTCTGTCGTTGGTACCAATATGTACCATGACCTTTGGCAGTTCTCATTCCCACTTCAGGATATCGTGGACACGATCAGAAACATCCTGAACCCTGGCACCTAGGAGGCAGACTGTTATCCATGTTTCTTTCCTGCATCCACAGAATCGCCTGTCTGTCTCCCTAACTGTAGAGTCCCCAATTACCGCTTCCATTCTCTTCCTTTCCCTACCCTTCTGAGGTAAGGCCAGAGGCAAGGTCGCTGTTGCTTCCCCCAGGTAGGCTGTCTTCCCCCCCCCCCCACCCCACCCCACAGTACTCAAACAGAAGTACTTATTGTTAAGGGGTACAGCCACAGGGGTACTCTCTAGTACCTGACTCCTGCCCTTCCATCTTCTGACTGTTACCCACACCTGTCTCCCCAGGCCACTTCTTCAAATTGGTGCCTTTGGGTCTTTTTATCTAAAAGAGAGGTTTTGAGGACTTTCTTTCAGCTCCACTTTGGAATTGCAGTTGTTTCATTATTGATGCATGGATGGAGGTACAAGGAAAAACGTGCTAATTAGACAAAGAATTTCACAATGATGGTATTTTGAGGTTGTATTATGAAAAGCAATGACAGAATACAGAATTAAGTTATAATTAGAGAAAATGCAGTGAAGGCAGACTTTACAGTGCAAGGCCATAACAATGAGGTCGAGACAAACTTATGTGACATAACAATGAGGTCGAGACAAACTTATTGTACTAGGGGACCGTTCAATAATCTTCCAAGAGCAGGGTAGAAGCTGTCCTTGAACCTGGTGGCACAGTCGGCCCTCCTTATCCGTGGGGTATTGGTTCCGGGACCCCCCCCCCCCCGCGGATACAGAAAAAACGCGAATGCTCAAGTCCCTTATTTAACCTGTTTCAGTGTAGTGGACTTTAGGACCCGGCGGAGCTGCTGAAACCACAGTGTTTCTGTTCCCATTGATGGAAAATAATCACGATTGAAAATAAAGTGGAAATAATAAAGCGATTGGAAAGAGGTGAAATGCCATCAGTCATCGGAAAAGTGTTAGGCTACAGTCGGTCAACAATTGGAACAATTTAATGGAGTATGTGAAAGGCCCTGCTCCGATGAAAACTACAATTATTACTAAGCAATGCAGTGGTTTAATTATTGAAATACATACTTTTCTTAAGTGTTTTATATGCATAGAAAGGTAAAATATATACTATATACTAAGACAAATGTTTGACTAACTGATGCTAAATAATACCGGATATACCTGTTCTGACTCAGAGAACTTCTGTTTTTTTTTCCCTCGATTCCCAATCCGTGGTAGCCTATGCACATCCTCCCGTATACTTTAAATCATCTCCAGATTACTTGTAATATCTAATACAATGTAAATAGTTGTTATACTGCATTGTTTAGGGAATAATGACAAGAAAAAAAAAGTCTCTACATGCTCAAACAACAAGTCCTGGAGAGAGAACTTAGGGTTTTCCCGATCTGCAGTTGGCTGAATCCGTGCATGCGGAACCCGCGGATAAGGAGGGCCGACTGTACGTGCTTTTGGGCTTTTGTATCTTCTGCCCAATTGGGGGGGGGGGGGGGGAGACCGAATGGTTAGGCTGGGTGGCTTTACCAAAGCAGCAAGAGGTATAGAGAATCTGTTAAGGGGGACAGTCACTGAATTACAGGAAGGATATTAATAAGGTTGAGAGAGTACAGAGACGTTTTACAAGGATGTTGCTGGGACTTGAGAAACTGAGTTACAGAGAAAGGTTGAATAGGTTAGGACTTTATTCCCCGGAGTGTAGAAGATGAGGGGTGATTTGATAGAGGTGTATAAAATTATGATGGGTATAGATAGAGTGAATGCAAGCAGGCTTTTTCCACTGTGGCTAGGGGAGAAAAAAAACCAGAGCACGTGGATTAAGGGTGAAGGGGGAAAAGTCTTCTTCACAGAGAGTGGTGGGAGTGTGGAATGAGCTGCCAGATGAAGTGGTAAATGCCGGCTCACTTTTAACATTTAAGAAAAACTTGGACAAGTACATGGATGAGAGGTGTATGGAGGGATATGGGCCAGGTGCAGGTCAGTGGGACTAGGCAGAAAAATGGTTCGGCACAGCCAAGAAGGGCCAAAAGGCCTGTTTCTGTGTAGTAATGTTCTATAGTTCAAGGAGGGGATATTGGTTCCTATGACATGCTGAGCTGTGTTTGCAGCTCTCTGCAGCTGCTTGTGGTCACGGGGAGAGTTCTCTGCAGTTTCTTGCGGTCACAGGGAGAGCAGTTGCCACTTGATATTTTTGACCTTGGATCTTTGGCCTGGTACTTGATCCCACAGTATTCTGACTGAGAATGTTACCGACATATTGCAGTCCACACTCATTTGACCACACAGTGTCCAAACTGGCTGATAGAATAGCTGATTGCAGTTAGGGTTCCCTGATCAATATTACAACTGGGCAAGAGTCCAAAGCACAAAATGCCACCAAAGAGATTTCATAGGCTAGCTGTTGACGTGGTAAGTGAAGCTCATATTGTGGTGTATCCATAATTAGTCAGCCATTAAAGCATATTATTGGGTGCAAAGTAAAAGAATTTTGTCCTACCTTGCAATACTCTCTAATGCCACTAAACACCAGAAAGACAGTTCAGTATTACATTGTTCAGTTGGAGTGCAAATACAAGTCAAACTGATTTTACATTACACTTGAACTGGAGACGCTGTTGGTGTGTTTCTTCATTGACAACCCATTCCTGCTTGTGTGTCCCACAGTGGGAGGATTTCTGGCTGGCCTCCCGTTCAGCACGATTGCAAAGAAATACAGCTGGAACACAGCATTCTGGATCGCTGAGCTAACGTGTGCTGTCACCACCATGGCCTTCTTCCTGCTGAGGAACATCCGGACAAAGATGGGCCGTCTTCCAAAGAAGGAAGATTGAAAATCTAGAAATGCTCCACCAGTAGAGAGCCTTATGCTTTGATTATGCTGGTAAAAGTTCATTAAGTGAGTGCACTTCTGTCAACAACATTACTTGGAGTCTGTAAGGAGTGGGTCCTATCACAAGCTTACCACTTCACCCTTTTCCCAAAGTCCCCATTCACAATAAGATTCTCAAACATGTGGATCTTGGCCCATCTTTTATCAAGCCAAGACCCTTCATCAGGACCTGAAATGTGTTGGTCTTAGTCCAAAGTACCAACCATTTATTCCTTGCCATGGATTCTGCCTGACTTGCTGAGTTCCTCCAGCATTTTGTCTGTGCGTTGCTCAAGATTTCCAGCATCTTCAGAATCTCTTGTGTATGTGATTCACTGCCCCACTATCTCTTCGAGGTATGCCTATCCCGAAGAAGTTTAAATCTTCTCTTTGACAGTTCAGTGACACCTTCTCCCACTGCTCAGCTTCTGTGGTCTCAATTATCACCAGCCAATTTGTACTCCTTCCTCTCCCTCTCTTCCCTTTCCAATCCTAATGAAGAGTTTTGGCCTGAAACATTGACTGTTTATTAATTTCCATAGATGCTGCCTGACCTACTGAGTTCCTCCAGCATTTTGTGTCTGTTTAGATTTAAACAGAATCTATTTGACACAAGCTGGTAAGCTGTTATCTACGTGCTACCACAGTGGTTCCCTATTGCTGAGTTTTGTGTTCTCAGCTCCTTTATTCCCTGTTTACACCCTGATGGATCCAAATAACTCTCACCCCTCATCTCCAGTTTTTCCCATCATCTGTGATCTATTTACATTCTACAGCAAGAGGTGACACCTGGATAATCCAGGTGAACCTTTCCAGAAGAGAATATTTACATTGAGATTATAACTGGTCTGGGAGTGAAGTTTGACACGAATGTTGAATTGGGCTAATTTGTGTGAATACTGACACTTCCTCTCCCTGTCAGAATACCACAAAGGAGAGCCTGACATGATGAAATCTGCAGATGCTGGAAATTCAAGCAACACACACAAAATGCTGGTGGAACGCAGCAGGCCAGGCAGCATCTATAGGAAGAAGTAGAATTGACTGTACTTCTTCCTGTAGATGCTGCCTGGCTTGCTGTGTTCCACCAGCATTTTGTGTGTGTTGCTCAAAGGAAATCCTGGCTCCTTGTGTTTGCTCTGCCATTCAGAAGGATCAAGACTGAACATCTTCCTATGCTTCACTCTTTCACACTATCCCCTTTTCTCTTTGTGGCCAAAATTTGTATTGCATATTCATAAGTAACTGCATACAGATGGTCTGAAGTTAAAGAACACTACACCACAGTAACAAGCCATTTGGCCCTTCTAGTTCATGCCAACCTGTTTGTGTCTTGTCCCACTGATCTGCACCCAGACCCCTCCCATCTATGTACCTAACCAAATTTCTCTTAAATGTTGCAATTAAACCTGCATCCACCACTCTCACTGGCAGCTTATTCTACACTGGCACCACCTTCTGAGTGAAGTTGTTTCCTCTAAACATTTCACCTTTCACCCTGAGCCCATGTCTTCTAGTTCTAGTCTCACCCAACCTCAGGGGAAACATGCCTGCTTGCATTTATTCTAAATACCCTCAGAATTTCGTATACCCCAACAAAATCTCCCCTCGTTACCCTACACTCCAGAAAATAAAGTCCTAACCTATTCAACCTCTCCTTATAACTCGGGTCTTCAAGTCCCAGCAACATCTTTGTAAATTTTCTCTGTACTCTTTCAATCTTATTGATACCCTTTCTGTAGGTAGGTGACCAAAACTGCACGCAATGCTCCAAATTAGGCCTCACAAATGCCTTATACAATTTCAACATAAAATCCCAACTTGTGTACTCAGTGGTCTGCTTGATAAAGGCCAATGTGCCAAAAGCTCTCTTCACAACTATATCTACCCGCGACACCACTTTCAAGGAATTATGGATCAGTATGAAGTGGTGGAGAATTCTGAGAACTTCTCTCCACATCATCACCAGGAAGGCTAAATTGTTAACTTTGGATTTTGGTCCCATTGTGATAATGGATTCTTTTCTTTCCCATTTATTTATTCATGCCACATGGCAAGACTGGTTGTTAATTGGGCACCCCTAACTGAACTACAGGGGTTATTGGGGAGTGGGGGGAGGGTTATAAAATTAGTCATTTTGGGTAAAGATGGCAATTTGATCTTCGAGGGATATTAGTGAACCAGACGATTTTCACAAGGACCTGGTACTTTCATGGTTACCAATTAGTTGAGTGATTAATTTATTGATTAGTTAATTAATTAGTGGAGTTCAAATTATCGGTGATAATAATTCTGAATGTGATCCTATCCTAAATGGAGTGCAAGTTAAGATTGTTTTTAGATAACTGTTTCCTATATTTCTTGATCACCATTGCCCTATATCTGATCCACTATTCTCCTGTTCAACAGCTTACAGCAGGCTTTAAAATGTGTCAAAAACTTGAACCTTGAATCTATCCATAGCCATACAACATTTTATTAAAAGCCTATTTTATTCCAGCCATATTTGAATACAGCCTGTCCCAGCAGAGCAGCTAGTTTCTGGTCTTGCCTTGAGAATTTAACATAATGGATATTTGATGGGCAAATGAATCAACATCGTAATTAACTCTAATTCTTGCTAGTTCACTTTGCATATTAAAAGAATACACTACCTTCTGTATCGCAAACACGAGAGATTCGGCAGATGCTGGAAATTCATAGCAACACATACAAAATGCTGGAGGAACTTAGCAGGCCAGGCAGCAGCTATGGAAAAGAGTAAACAGTTGTCATTTCAGGCTGAGACCCTTCCCTCTCTTAACTGAATGGCTAAGTGTATGGCTACTGGATGGAATTAATCTCCCCTTTTTAAAGAATACTTTAATGTATAGTTGAGCATTTACTACTTGGCAGGGTCATTCACAAATAAGGCTTTTTAAAACATTTAATGTAAACAGTAATCAATAAATTTTACCCACTTGTTCATTGTTTGACCTCAGTGTGCTGATGGGGGAGGGGTGGGTGGAAAAGGAGGGTGAACATGGAACTGCCACGTTTGTTCCTGTAATACCAAAGGGAGCACTCAGTATTGAAGCTTTGAAATTGCACGGCTTTCATTTGGAAGATTTTGTTTTTAAGTGTGGCCGCCTGGAGCCTACAGGAAATGCAATTCTGCAGGCCCTCTTCCAGCACTTGCAAATTTTGACCTTTAGTGTTTTAGAATAAAAGTTGATATTGCTGCAAAGGGCAGGGAATGGGGCTTTCAAAAACTTGATGATCTAAGAGTGATTCCAGTTTGCAACAACGTTGGCCAATCTGGGCTTCAACTGGGATTGTCTAAACATCAATAATAGGTCATTTTATAATCATACAGCACGGAATGGGGAGCATGCCCAATGAACTGAATGGCCTAATTCTGCTTCCAAGTCTTATGGGAACAAGCTCTTCGACTCAATTTGCCATGCTGTGAGCATTATATTTCCTGTGAGCATCAGTGCCAGTCTTAATGTTGTGGATTTAACATGCTGTAACCTACTGTTCATATATATATGAACTGTTTATATATATATATATATATATATATATACTGTATATACTTGAACCTTGAATCTAACCATAGCCATACAACATTTTATATATATATATACATACATATATACATATACATATTGAGATTTAATCCTGCTTAATTTTTTATATATATATATATAAATCACGTGTCAAATTCATTAAACAACCTGGATTATAAATGTAAATATGTAAAAAATAATTACATATAATTTTTACCTCTGGTAAATGAAGGCTAATGCAATGTAAATAGAGTGACTGGGTCAGAGCAGAAAAGTAGAAACGGGTTTAATACTGCCACCTCATCTTCCTGAAGGAGGATTTTAAACAAAGCAGATCCACCTCAGCACAAAATGAATGTAACATCCAATCAACAATGAACCTTACAACAACCTTTAATTATCGAACTGCCAACGATTACTTTCCATCCCCCATATTAAAATATGCTTCGGCTTCGGATGGTCAAGGAATCAGCATGCTATTCAGAAAATAATTGCAGTGCGTAGACTCTCCTGTGATAGGGACTTGTCAACAAGTCAGAGATGCACACTGGTCCCAATTAATCCATCAGCTAGTGATGCATCATGCTTATCTTCCTCTGCAACTTTGCAACCACATTGCTTCTATCACATTCACAGGAAAACAGCGGCCAGTGAATGGACCCCAGATGGGCCAGCCTGCAGTCAAGGGTGACGGATTCCTGCTACGTGGTTAGGATTGCGAGAAGGAGGTTGCAAAGCTCAACGTACAACTTGGGCATGTCTTCTGATCCTTTAGCCACAAAGAGATGCACTGTGTCCAAACAGAAACATGGAAAATTACAGTGAGAATGAGGAAAAACGCACATGAAGTATTTTACAACATACACTTAGTGGTCACTTTATTAGGTACACCTGTACACCTGCTCGTTAATGCAAATATCTAATCAGTCAATCATGTGGTAGCAACTTGCTGCATAAAAGCATGCAGACATGGTCAAGAGGTTCAGTTGTTCAGACCAAACATCAAATCTAAATAACTGATTGTGGAACGGTTGTTGGTGCCAGACAAGGCGGTTTGAGTATCTCAGAAACTGTTGATCTCCTGGTATTTTCACACACAACAGTCTCTGGAGTTTACAGAGAATGGTGTGAAAAACAAAAAAGCATCCAGTGAGTGACAGTTCTATGGGTGAAAACACCTTGTGAGGATGCTGAAGATGTTCTACGAGGCTGTGGTGGCTCAACGGGCTTTGGTGGAAACAGACAAGGCAAGGTAGGTTTAGGTTTCAGTTTTTCCTGTTATTTGAGGAAAGGAGGAATTATGAGTGTGAGGGCAGCTTGTTGTTCTCAGTGTCGGATGTGGGAGGTCCTGGAGTCTCCTAGCCTCCTGGACGTTCACATCTGCGCCAGATGCGCCGAGCTGCAGATCCTAAGAGATCGAGTTAGGAAACTGGAGCTGCAGCTCGATGACCTTCGTCTGGTCAGGGAGAGTGAGGAGGTGATAGAGAGGAGTTACAGGCAAGTGGTCACACGGGGGCCATGGGAGGCAGACAAGTGGGTCATGGTTAGGAGATGGAAGGGGAACAGTCAGGTACTAGACAGTACCCCAGTGGCTGTACCTCTTGACAATAAGTACTCCTGTTTGGGTACTGTTGGGGGGAACAGCCTACCTGGGGGAAGTGACAGTGGCCATGCCTCCGACACAGAGTCTGGCCCTGTAGCCCAGAAAGGTAGGGAAAGAAAGGTAGTGACAGGGGACTCGATAGTTAGGGGGTCAGATAAGTGATTCTGTGGATGCATTCAGGAAACTCGGATGGTAGTTTGCCTCCCTGGTGCCAGGGTCCGGGGTGTTTCTGATTGCATCCAAGATATCCTGAAGTGGGAAGGTGAGGAACCAGAGGTCGTGGTACATATAGGTACCAATGACATAGGTAGGAAAAGGAAAGAGGTCCTGAAAGGAGAATATAGGGAGTTAGGAAGGGAGTTGAGAAGAAGGACCACAAAGGTAGTAATCTTGGGATTACTGCCTGTGCCACGCGACAGTGAGGGTAGGAACGGAATGAGGTGAAGGATAAATGTGTGGCTGAGGGATTGGAGCAGGGGGAAGGGATTCAGATTTCTGGATCATTGGGACCTCTTTTGGGGCAGGTGTGTCCTGTACAAAAGAGGACGGATTGCACTTGAATCCTAGGGGGACCAATATCCTGGCGGGGAGGTTTGCTAAGGCTGCTGGGGAGACTTTAAACTTGAATGTTTGGGAGGTGGGAATCAAATTGAAGAGACTAGGAGAGAGGAGGTTAGTTCACAAATAGAGAAAGCTAGTAGACAGTGTGTGAGGGAGGATAGGCAGGTGACAGAGAAGGGGAGCGCTCAGACCGAAGATGTAGGGGAGAAGGAAGAAAAAGATAATAAAGTTGCTTTCACTGTTAGGGATAAACAGAGAGAAAGAGGTGGAGAGTTTCTTAAATGCATCTATTTTCATGCTAGGAGCATTGTAAGAAAGGTGGATGAGCTTAGAGCATGGATTGATACCTGGAAATATGATTTTGTAGCTATTAGTGAAACATGGTTGCAGGATGGGTGTGATTGGCAACTAAATATTCCTGGATTTCGTTACCTCAGGTGTGATAGAATCGGAGGGGCAAGAGAGGGAGGTGTTGCATTGCTTGTCAGAGAAAATATTACGGCGGTGCTCTGGCAGGATAGATTACAGGGCTCACCAAGGGAAGCTATTTGGGTGGAATTGAGGAATGGGAAAGGTGTAGTAACACTTACAGGGGTGTATTATAGACCACCTAATGGAGAGCGAGAATTGGAGGAGCAAATTTGTAAGGAGATAGCAGATATTTGTAGTAAGCACAAGGTTGTGATTGTGGGAGATTTTAATTTTCCACACATAGACTGGGGAAGCCCATTCTGTAAAAGGGCTGGATGGTTTGGAGTTTGTAAAATGTGAGCAGGATAGTTTTTTGCAGCAATACATAGAGGTACCAGCTAGAGAAGGGGCAGTGTTGGATCTCCTGTTAGGGAATGAGATAGGTCAGGTGACGGAGATGTGTGTTGGGGAGCACTTCGGGTCCAGTGATCACAATGCCATTAGTTTCAATATAATTATGGAGAAGGATAGGACTGGACCCAGGGTTGAGATTTTTGACTGGAAAAAGGCTAAATTTGAGGAGATGTGAGAGGATTTAGGAAGAGTGGATTGGGACAATTTGTTTTATGGGAAGGATGTAATAGAGAAATGGAGGTCATTTAAAGGTGAAATTTTGAGAGTACTGAATCTTTATGTTCCTGTTAGGTTGAAAGGAAAGGTTAAAAGTTTGAGAGAGCCATGGTTTTCAAGGGATATTGGAAACTTGGTTCAGAAAAAGAGAGATATCTACAGTAAATATAGGCAGCATGAAGTAAATGAGGTGCTTGAGGAATATAAAGAATGTAAAAAGAATCTTAAGAAATCAGAAAAGCTAAGAGAAAATACAAAGTTGCTTTGGCAAGTAAGGTGAAAATAAATCCAAAGGGTTTCTACAGTTATATTAATAGCAAAAGGATAGCGAGGGATAAAATTGGTCCTTTAGAGAATCAGAGTTGGGGAGATTCAAACAAGAGGACATGAGTTTGAGAGTTAAGGGGCAAAAGTTTAGGGGTAACACGAGGGGGAATTTCTTTACTCAGAGTGGTAGCTGTGTGGAACGAGCTTCCAGTAGAAGTGGTAGAGGCAGGTTCGGTATTATCATTTAAAAAAAAATTGGATAGGTATATGGACAGGAAAGGAATGGAGGGTTATGGGCTGAGTGCAGGTCGGCGGGACTAGGTGAGAGTAAGCGTTAGGCACGGACTAGAAGGGCCGAGATGGCCTGTTTCTATGCTGTAATTGTTATATGGTGATATATGACTGAATTCATGTTGCAATTTGAGAGGGAGAAGCATAAACTACATGTATCAGTATTGCAATGAAATAAAGGGAATTACAGAGGCATGAGAGAGGTGCTTGCCCAGGTGGATTGGAGGGGGATGACAGCAGAGCAGAGATGGCTTAAGTTTCTGGGAGTACTTCACAAAGCACAGGAAAGATATGAGATATGTCCCACAGAAGTAGTTCTCAACTGGCAAGGCTAGGCAATTGTGGCTGAAAAAGGAAGTTAATGACTACATAAAAGCCAAGGAAAGGGCATATAATGTAGCAAAAGTGAGTGGGAATTTGGATGATTGGGAAGTTTTTAAGATCCAACAAAAGACAACTAAAAAAGCCATAAGGGAAAAGATGAAATATGAGGGCAGACTAGCCAATAGTATAAAGCAGGATACCAAAAGTTTTTTCAATTATAAAAAGAGTAAAAGGGAGGTGAGAGTTGATATTGGACCACTGGAAAATGATGCTGGTGAGGTAGTAATGAGGGACAAAGAAATGGCAGATGAACTTAAAGGTTTCTTAAAGGTGTAGAAAGGTTTCTACAGTTATATTAAAAGCAAGAGGATAGTGAGGGATAAAATTGGCCCCTTAGAGAATCAGAGTGGTCAGCTATGTGTGGAGCCGAGGGAGATGGGAGAGATTTTGAATGATTTCTTCTCTTCGGTATTCACTAAGGAGAAGGATATTGAATTGTGTAAGGTGTGGGAAACAAGTAAGGAAGTTATGGAACCTATGACAATTAAAGAAGTGGAAGTACTGGCACTTTTAAGAAATTTAAAAGTGGATAAATCTCCAGGTCCTGACAGGATATTCCCCAGGACCTTGAGGGAAGTTTGTGTAGAAATAGCAGGAGCTCTGACGGAGATCTTTAAGATGTCATTAGAAACGGGGATTGTGCTGGAGGATTGGCGTATTGCTCATGTGGTTCCATTGTTTAAAAAGGGTTCTAGAAGTAAGCCTAGCAATTATAGACCTGTCAGTTTGACATCAGTGGTGGGTAAATTAATGGAAAGTATTCTTAGAGATAGTATTTATAATTATCTGGATAGACGGGATCTGATTAGGAGTAGCCAGCATGGATTTGTGCGTGGAAGGTCATGTTTGACAAACCTTATTGAATTTTTTGTAGAAGTTACAAGGAATGTTGACGAGGGTAACGCAGTGGGTGTAGTCTATATGGACTTCAGCAAAGCCTTTGACAAAGTTCCACATGGAAGGTTAGTTAAGAAGGTTCAGTCGTTAGGTATTAATGCTGGAGTAATAAAATGGATTCAACAGTGGCTAGATGGGAGATGCCAGAGAGTAGTGGTGGATAATTGTTTATCGGAATGGAGGCCGGTGACTAGCGGGGTGCCTCAGGGATCTGTTTTGGGCCCAATGTTGTTAGTAATATACATAAATGATCTGGATGATGGGGTGGTAAATTGGATTAGTAAGTATGCCGATGATACTAAGGTAGGAGGTGTTGTGGATAATGAGGTGGGTTTTTGAAGCTTGCAGGGAGATTTATGCCGGTTAGAAGAATGGGCTGAACTTTGGCAGACGGAGTTTAATGCTGAGAAGTGTGAGGTTCTACATTTTGGCAGGAATAATCCAAATAGAACATACAGGGTAAATGGTAGGGCATTGAGGAATGCAGAGGAACAGAGAGATCTAGGAATAACAGTGCATAGTTCCCTGAAGGTGGAGTCTCATGTAGATAGGATGGTGAAGAAGGCTTTTGGAACGCTGGCCTTTATAAATAAAAGCATTGAGTACAGAAGTTGGAATGTAATGTTGAAATTGTACAAGGCATTGGTAAGGCCAAATTTAGAATATTGTGTACAGTTCTGGTCACCGAATTATAGGAAAGATATCAATAAATTAGAGAGTGCAGAGACGATTTACTAGGATGTTACCTGGGTTTCAGCACTTAAGTAACAGAGAAAGGTTGAACAAGTTAGGTCTCTATTCATTGCAGCATAGAAGGTTGAGGGGGGATTTGATCAAGGTATTTAAAATTTTGAGAGGGATAGATAGAGTTGACGTGCATAGGCTGTTTCCATTGAGAGTAGGGGAGATTCAAACGAGAGGACATGATTTGAGAGTTAGGGGGCAGAAGTTTAAGGGAAACACGAGGGGGTATTTCTTTACTCAGAGAGTGATAGCTGTGTGGAATGAGCTTCCTGTAGAAGTAGTAGAGGCCAGTTCAGTTGTGTCATTTAAGGTAAAATTGGATAGGTATATGGACAGGAAAGGAGTGGAGGGTTATGGGCTGAGTGCGGGTAGGTGGGACTAGGTGAGATTAAGAGTTCGGCACGGACTAGGAGGGCCGAGATGGCCTGTTTCCGTGCTGTGATTGTTATATGGTTAATGGGTACTTTGCATCAGTCTTCACTGTGGAAGACACTACCCATGTGCCAGAGGTCTGTGAGAGTCAGGGAGCAGTAGTGAGTGCCATTGCAGTGTAAGGCAGGCTGAAATGTCTTAAGGTAGAGAAGTCACCTGGACCAGATGGACTACATCCCAGAGTCCTGAGAGAGGTTGCTGAAGAGATAACAGATGCATTGGTCATGATCTTTCAAGAATCACTTGATTCTGGCATGGTCCTTGGGGATTGGAAAATTGCAAATGTCACTCCACTCTTTAAGAAGGGAGAGGGGCAAAAGAAAGTAAATTATAGGCCAGTTGGCCTAACTTCAGAGGTTGGGAAAGTGTTGGAGTCTTCTATTAAGGATGAGATTTCAAGGTATTTGGAGACTAATGATAAAATAAGTCAAAGTCAGCATGGTTTCTGTAAAGGGAAATCTTGCCTGACAAGTCTGTTAAAGTTCTTTGAGGAAGTAACAAGCAGGGTGGACAAAGGAGAGGCAGTGGATGTCATTTACTTGTGTTTTCAGAAGGCATTTGATAAGGTGCCACACATGAGGCTGCTTAACAAGATAAAATACTACAGCTTTACAGGAAAGATACTGGCATGGATAGCAGAATGGCTGACAGGCAGGAGGCAGTGAATGGGAATAAAAGGGGGCTTTTCTGGTTGGCTGCCAGTGAATGCTGAAAGGACTAAATGGGGTGGATATGGAGAGGATATTTCCTATGGTGGGGGTATCCAGAACTACAGGGCACAGCCTCAAAATTGAGGGGTGACACTTTAGAACAGATCTAAGGAGGAATTATTTTTAGCCAGAGAGTAGTGAATCTGTGGAATGCTCTGTCACAGACTGCAGTGGAGGCCAAGTCCGTGGGTATACTTAAAGTGCAAGTTGATCGGTCAGGGCATCAATCGAAAGAAAGCAGGTGTATGGGGTTGAGTGGGATCTGGGATCAGCCATGCTGGAATGGCAGAGCAGACTTGATAGGCTGAATGGCCTAATTCTGCTTTCTCTGTCTTATGGTCTTATGATTTGTAGCACATCCATATGAATTGAGTTTTCTTCAGGTCTGGATGCATTTGTTTCACAGCCACTCACATGAAGAGACAGTGAATGGTGGAAGATAGTCAACTTTAAAGGAGAAGTGTTGACACTTCTGCTCACCAAATGTAGTCATGTGGAGGTTTACATTAGCAGGATTGTGGTTACAGCCACAGTTGAATTATCTACCTGGACTCACTGTGATGGACCAGTCAAAGTTTCCACCTTTCAGTCAAGCATCAATGTGAGATCTACCAATCAAATTGTCCCACAAATGAAATATAATGTTAAAAGGAAAAAAGAAACAATCAGTTACCTCTCGGTGATATTTGTGCCCACACTTCATCACAAAAAGACGATTGCTGGTTAATTCTTCCTGGCAAATGACACATGATTCTTCCTCCTCCTTCTGGGAAACAAGGAAAGTATAAGGCAGGCACCTAAGGATAATTCCCACAAGACTGGATCATGCAAATTCCTGAACAAAAGACATTTGGCTTCTTCTACCTATCCTGCATCAGCTGACTGTATGTTTATTGACACATCATGGCAAAGCCAGAATTTATTGTCTGTCCCTAACCTCTGGATAGCAACACCTTTGGTCTAGTGATTAAAGATTAACTTTATTTGTCACATGTACGTCAAAACATGGAAACATACACTGAACTTGGCATTTGCGTTGTTGACCAATACATCCGGCATGCTTCAAGCACCAATATAGCATACCCACAACTGACCAACTCTAACCCTTTGGAATGTGGGAGGAACCCAGAGCACCCAGATGAAATTCATGTGGTCATGGAGAGAACATACAAACTCCTTACAGACAGCAGTGGGATTTGAACCGTTGTCACTGGCACTGAAAAATGTTACACTAGCTGCTGTAGAAACATAGAAAATAGGTGCAGGAGTAGGCCATTCGGCCCTTTGAGCCTGCACTGCCATTCAGTATGATCATGGCTGATCATCCAACTCAGAAGCCTGTACCTGCTTTCTCTCCATACCCCCTGATCCCTTTAGCCACAAGGGCCATATCTAACTTCCTCTTGAATATAGCCAATGAACCGGCCTCAACTGTTTCCTGTGGCAGAGAATTCCACAGATTCACCACTCTCCGTGTGAAGAAGTTTTTCCTCATCTCGGTCCTAAAAGGCTTCCCCTTTATCCTTAACTTGTGACCCCTCGTTCTGGAATTCCCCAACATCGGAAACAATCTTCCTGCATCTAGCCTGTCCAATCCCTTTAGAATTTTATACGTTTCAATAAGATCCCCCCCTCAATCTTCTAAATTCCAGTGAATAATGCTACCATGCCACTCACAATCTCATGACTATAAACAATGCCTTTAAACCTTTATATTTTACGCAGTAAGACTGGAGATTATTTTAACTTTCTGATGGATTATCTCTACCTTTAAAGAACTGTATTTCTCAACCTTGGATGTCTCCTTTTTCCCTTCCACTGTTGGATTTCTGAACAGCCCATGAACACTATCTCATGATTTCATTTTGTTTTGCACTATTTGTTTTTGTTATTTATATTAATTTGATGTCTTTACATTGTACTGCTGCCACAAAACAAATTTCATCTAACCTAAGTCAGTGATAATAGATCTGATTTTGATGCTCTTGTGTCAACTGACCATTTTGGCAGTGAGCTAATATTTCAGAATTCTCCTCTTAATGTTCTATCCATATTTAGCAGCATTGCTTGCATTTGCCAAAGCAGTGTCCTCTCTTTTATCTATTCATGCCTTCCTGCACACTCACCCAAAGACTTAAATTGATGCCGTCAGCACTTCTTTGTTATGGCTACAAGACATCAGGCTAATCTTTCTTTTTGATGAGCAACATCTTCTCTTGCTTCACATTACACATTAAGGCTACATCTACACTAGACCGGATAATTTTGAAAACGCCGGTTTCACATAAAAACGATAGGAGTCCACACTATGTGTTTTTTAAAATATTTCTGTCCACACTGAAACAGGTATTTCGGCGAATCTCCTCCTACTGCGCATGCGTCTTCTGAAAACAAGCGACATGTTTGGTGTTGAATCTTGCTGTGAAAGACGGTGCGTGTTTGTTCAGTTACAGAGTAGAAAAACTTAAACGACGGGCAGCTGTTGGCTCTCATGCAGGAGGACTTAAAAGTAAAAAAAAACAAATACTGAAGCATATGGAGGCAACTGACAGTATGACCTGGCTGATGATGAACAATGAATAACTGACTAACTCTGTTGCATTAATAAAGCCCCTTGTTAAATGTATAAAACATGTCTGCATCAGTGTTAACTTGTATATCCATACAATGTTACATTAGGCTGTTACACATCTATTGTCAGAGAAGTACTTGCATAAATAGGCAAACCACCTTCATACGAGCAAGGACAGAAAACAGAGCAAAGTGAGTATACTTATTTATTCAGTAAGTTATGGGTCAGAGTATTTGGTGAGTACATTTCTAACTCTTCTGGCTTCAGTCTCATTGCCATCTGTTCTGAAATTTTTAGGTTGCGTTCAAGAAATGGTGCACTGTCGTCTGACAGCGTTTACAGATTTCTCCGGTTACCCTGTCCACACTGATCTGCCCAAGCATCATTTTCAAAATTACACACCCTGTAAAGTGTTTCTGAAAAGCTCCAGTTTCGGGGGAGGAAAAGCTGTTTTAGTGTGGACAGAGGGTAAAAACGAAGAGAAAAAGCTTCTGTTATGGATTTATCCAGTGTAGTGTGGACATAGTCTCAGAGACATAATTTTAAGATTTTTTCTCCTCATGTATATTTCGGAGCAAGAAGGCTGTGAGTGAACAGCTGATTTCGGGAGCGAAGGCAGTTTTTACTACACGGGTTAAAAGAGAGGCAAGACTGTGTAGGCGCATGATGTCAGCCAGTAGAGCACAAAAGGTTTAAAAAGAAGACCGCCATATCCAGCGGGCAGCAGAGTAATAGGGCTTTGGCTCAACAACAGGCTTAGGTGGTAACGGGACGAGGCAAGGGAGGTCTACCTGTGTTAACTGCAGAAAAGGAGGAAGTATGTGTGTGAAGCTGGTGTTCTGTGCTCGGTGTCAGATGTGGGAGGTCCTGGAGTCTCCCAGCCGGCCATATCTGCACCAGGTATGTTGAGCTGCAACTCATAAGGGGCCGCATTAGGGAACTGGAGATGCAGCTCGATGACCTTAGCCTGATCAAGGAGAGCAAGGAGGTCATAGAAACATAGAAAACCTACAGCACAACACAGGCCCTTCGGCTCACAAAGTTGTACCGAACATGTCCCTACCTTAGAAATTACTAGGTTTGCCTATAGCCCTAAATTTTTTTAAGCTCCATGTACCTATCCAAGTCTCTTAAAAGACCCTATCATATCCGCCTCCACCACCATTGCCAGCAGCCCATTCCACACATTTACCACTCTCTGAGTAAAAAACTTACCCCTGACATCTCCTCTGTACCTACTCCCCAGCACCTTAAACCAAACCTGTGTCCTCTTGTGGCAACCATTTCAGCCCTGGGTAAAAGCCTCTGACTATCCACACGATCAATGCCTCTCATCATCTTATACACCTCTATCAGGTCACTTCTCATCCTCCGTCGCGCCAAGGAGAAAGGCCAAGTTCACTCAACCTGTTTTCATAAAGCATACTCCCCAATCCAGGCAACAGCCCAAAACATTGACTGTTTACTCTTTTCCACAGATGCTGCCTGGCCTGGTGAGATCCTCCAGCATTTTGTGTTGGTTGTTTGTCCGTCCTGTTGTGTGCAATCTTTCGTTGATTCTATTGTGTTTTGTGTATTTACTAAGTATGCCCGCAAGAAAATGAATCTCTAGAGTTGTACATGGTGACATATATGTACTTTGATAATATACTTTGAACTTTAGTTGGGTTACAGAGAGGAATCAAGTGACAACAGCCCAAGGATACCTTGAAATGCATCAGATCAATTGTGAGAATGTGGCAAGTGCGTATGCAGCCAGTTGATCGCACAGTACATCGATTTTGACCCTCTTTTTGTGCAGGCTTTTGAGTATGCATGTTTTCATCTCGGCAGACCCACTTCATTGCTCACAAGATAAGTTGCCCTGTGTGTACCATGGCTAACATGACTCAGTAAAATGTTTAATCTTATTACTCCATTGCCACTCTTGCTCTGGGCATATGTAGCATACCTGATGCCCAGGTTCAGTGCCAATTCCACTTTGATATGAAATACCAATCATAATTCTGAGTTGGCTAACCTGGGGATCTTTTGAGACGTTCCTCCAAGTAGCCATTGATGGATCAGCAGGCAGGCTTGCAAAGTCCAGATTTACATTCTGTGAGGAAAAACAAGGAATTCAAAACTATTAACTGAAATCCAATGACAAGATAATGAAGAAACTAATCATAACACACAGATCTTGTCAGTATGTCAATTCACTCTTAATTCTCTCTAGCATCAATCAAGGTGAAAAGCATTCGGAGCAAATTTTGCCATTAGGCCCATTGAGTCTGCTCTGCCATTCCATCATTGCTGAGTTATTTTCCCTCTCAACCCCATTCTCCTGCCTTCACCCTGTAACCTTTCACACCCTGACTAATCAAGAACCTATCAACCCCAGTTTAAATATACCCAATAACTTGGCCTCCACAGCAATGAATTCCACAGATTCACCATCCCTTGGCTAAATAAATTTCTGCTCATCTCTGTTCTAAAAGAACATTCTTCTATTCTAAGGCTAGGCCCTCGGGTCTTAGGCTTCCCCACTATAGGAAACATCCTCTCCATATCCACTCTATCTTGGCCTTTCAATATTCAGTAAGCTTCAATGAAATCCTCCTTATTCCTCTAAACTCCAGCAAGTACCAGCCCAGAGCCTCAGTGCTGAATCTGTCTCTGCAGCTGCGGCCTGCAGCCATCAGGCTTCTGGACCAGTTGCAGCACTGACCTGTCTCCGTGGCGGTGGACTTACTTTCGGGCACTTCGTGTTTCATGTTCTATGGATTGTTTGTTTGCTCTTAGATTGTTTGCTCATCTGTTCTTTCCTTTTTTTTGCATATTGAGTGTATGATTGTCTTTGTAGTGTTGCTTTTTTCCCCATGAATTCTATTGTTTTTTTGTTTTATGGCTGCCTGCAAGAAGACTAATCTTAAGGTTGTATATGGTATACATACTTTGATAATAAATGAACTTTGACCAGTGCCTTACAAAACCTCAACATTACATCCTTGCTTTTATATTCTAGTCCTCTCAAAATGAATGGTAACAGTACATTTGCCTTCCTCACCACAGACTCAACCTGCAAATTAACCTTTAGCGATTCCTGCACAAGGGCTCCCAAGTCCCTTCAGAATAAACATAGACACATTATGAAGCAGTAACAGGACTGAAAAAAGAACTTTACACTCACCCCAAGGTGTGGCTGATGGTTCTTGATAAGGGCTGATACTTGACTGATGATCTGTTCAAAGGATAGTCCAGACAAGGAGTTATTGTTCATCATCCGGACCTGCCGTAGAAAGACGATCATCATGTCCCTACCAGAAACAATGCAGGAAGTTAGTCCAGACCAACAACTGCTGGGTGGGGACATCACCAAACACAGGGGTTTGATTCTCTCTTCATCTATTAGCAAGACATCACTGGAGGAACAACAAACAAAATGCTGGAGGAACTCAGGGCGCTAAGTGCGACTTGATGAGCTCCTCCAGCATTCTGTGTGCTGTTTCACATTTCCAGACTCTGCTGTTGTTCTTGTGTCATTAAATAGAACATTAAACACTGATAGAATAGAACATAGAATATTACAGCACAGTACAGGCCTTTCTGCTAATGATATTGTGCTGACCTCTAAACCTACTCCAAGAACAATCTAAGCCTTCTCTCCCACATAACTCTTCATTTTTCTGTCATCCATGTGCCTACCTAAGAGTTCCTTAAATATCGCTAATGTATTAATCTCTACCACCACCCCGGCAGGTACTTAAGGTACCCACCACTCTGTGCAAAAAAACCTACCTGATATTCAGTCAACATATTAAAAAATGAATTTAGAGAATGTAAACTGGAATGTGTGCAAATATTTACAAAGATTTTGCCAGGAGTTGAGTTAGGGAGAGATTGAGCAGGCTAGGACTTCATTCATTGGTGCGTAGGAGACTGAGGACTGTATTATAATGAACAATAATAACACTAATAACTTTATTTATGGAGTATTTTTCATACAGACGATATAGACAAAGTGCTTTACAATGGGATAAACTGCAAACATAAAAATAAAAGACAAAAATATGTTTGTTAAAAGTAAGGTTAAATAAATAGGTTTTGAGTTGTCATTTATAAGAGTTAACTGAGCCTGCATCCCTTATTGTTTTAAGTATTGAGTTCCACAGTTCAAGATTAAAGTACATTTATTATCAAAGAGTGGATAAAATACACAACCTTGAGATCTGTCACAACCACAAATTAAGAAATCTGGAAGAACCTAATTAAAAAAAAAGACCAACACCCAATGTGCAGAGAAAAAAGAAAAAAAAACAAATCTTGTAAACAATAGAAATGAGCACAGTAACTTGAACCAAACTGAGTCCTCAGATTACATCCCTGGAGTAGGCCCAAAGCCTTTGTCTCAGTTCACCATATTAGTGGGGCAAATTGCCACAAAGCAAAGCAGCTAGAGCAGTCTCACAGCTTCAGCATTAGAGAGAGAGAAGAGTGAACATCGCAGGAGACCAAGCAAAATCGGCCCAACTATTGCCCCCAGTCCTGACACCCTGCCTTTCCAGTCTTTCTGGGCCAGTGTTTAAATTGCCCAAACAGCAGATCATGCCTCACACTAGGACTTGGGCCTCGCTGCAGCTTAACACACTGGGCCTAGAGCACGCCAGCCAGCCCAACACCGTTCTGAACCTCCCCAAATCAGCTCTGTGCTTAGAGCGATCCAACCTCACACCCAGGTTAGTTGGATGGGCATCGAAGCTCCTCTGTCATGACTCCTCCTCTCCGAGTCGCTCATTCCAACTCCATCTGTATCAATTTTGCAACACACCAGTACGGCACATCCCTGCTTCAATGTTGCTCGCCCCTTTATTGTTCATGGTGACAGTTTACCACAATTTACTTCAGAAATGGTGTTATTAATAATGTTTTAAATTGACTTTCCTGCCCTTCGAACTACCAGTAAGCTGTTATTTGCCTTCCGTAGAGCGCCATCTTAATTTTAAGGGCTTAGTTCAAAAAAGCTGATCTGCCAATTATCTTTTGAGATTGCTTAAACTTATGAGACTGGCAAAAGAAGACCTGAGAGCTTAAGCAGTATTCAAAACAAAAACTATTCTGTGATATACTCTTGTCCCAGACCATTGAGAGCTTTAAAAGGAAGTGAGAGAACTTTAAAATCAATTCTAAAAGATACAGGAAGCCAACACAGAGTAGCTAGCACAGGAATGAGATGTTCTGTTATCCTGGTTTTAGTTAAGAATCTAGCAGCAGCATTCTGAATGAGTTAAAAGTTTGTCAATAGATTGCTTTGGAAGGCCAGTAAAGACAGCATTGCAGTAATCTAGTCTATTCGATATAAAGGCGTGAATTCGTTTCAGCATCATGACACGATAGAAGTGAATGTACCTTTGCAATAAGTGTAGAAATGCTACTCTGGTCACTTTCTTTATGTGGGATTTAAAATTCAAATCTTGAATCAAGGATAACACCCAAGCTTGTTACTTCTGATTTTACAAGGGGAGCCAAGTTCTCAAGTTCATCCAGAAGTTTATCTCTTTTGGCTTTGAGACCAACCAGAAGTATTTTAGTTTTATCTTCATTTAGTTTTGGGAAGTTATTGCTCATCCATTTGTTTATAGCAGCCACATCAGAAGTCAGAGAAGACAGGGTGTTATCATCATCAGGCTCAACCGAGATGTCCAATTGCATATCATCCGTATAACTATGGAAATGAATATTATGCTCTCTAATGACGTCTCCTAAGAGGAGCATGTATAAGCAGGGGAGTAAGGGGCCAAGACAACACCAAAAGGTACACTGCATCTCCTAGAATGCTGGTCTCCAAGACAGACAAAAACACTTTCTCTAAGATAGATGAGCAAACAGAATTTAGGACGTGGCGGAAGAGGTCAGCCCAGTTCTCAAGGTGATCTAGGATTATTATTTTGAAGGCAGTACTTAGATCTAGGAGAATTAGAACTGACACCCTGTTGGCATCACGAGGGACACAGTAAAGGTCAAATGCAATATTTTAAACTGAATTTACATAATGCCTCTCTTGATTTCAGGGATTCCAAGATTTTTGAGGCTCTCCACTGGCTCGGGTGCTTAAGACTTTTGTACAGTACTGTAGTGATTTTATGCATTGCACTGTACTGCTGCTGCACATATATTAAAAAAATTCATGACTTATGTGAGTGATGATAAACCTGATTCTGATTTGGGTCTCTATAGTGCCCTGAGAGTGGGAAGGGGACAGGGAGAGGGGAATCATGGTTGGGAAAGGGGGGAAGGGAGCGGGATGCACCAGAGCAACATTCTGCAATGATCAATAAACGAATGGTTTGGAATCAAATATCCTTGCCTGGTGTCTCAGGGCGCCTGGATCCCCACCACCTCCTGCCCCTGGCACTCCTTCTCTGCCACCTGACCACACCCCACCCGCAGTGCTTCACCCTTACCATTCCCAACATTCTTTGCTCCTACCAGATTTACAAACTTGCTCTCCACTCCAGGTTGACAAATACAGTACTTTGCAAAAGTTAAACCTTCCTAATGGTTACCTGTTATGTTGTGGGAACAACTCTGTCAGTTTGTCGAGAAGGCGTTCCAGGTGATTTTGGGTGGTTCCTGCTTGGCTGGAATTGGCTGGACCAAGAGACGAAGGCTGTGATGATAATCCAGGTGACATTGATCTCTGGAGAAGTTTGTACAAAAGTTCAAAGCAAATTTATTACCTTAGTACATACACATTAGCATATACAACCCTGAAATTCATTTACTTGCAGGCATTTAAAGGAAAGTAGAATTTTACGAAAATCTATACATAAACAAAGACTGAGAAACAAGCAAACATGAGTGAATCTGCAGATGCTGGAAATAAATAAAAACACAAAATGCTGGCAGAACTCAGCAGGCCAGACAGCATCTATGGGAGGACGTTTCGACCCTGATGAAGGGTTTCGGCCCGAAACGTTGTCACTATCTCCTCCCATAGATGCTGTCTGGCCTGCTGAGTTCTGCCAGCATTTTGTGTTTTTACTGAGAAACAAGCAATATGCAAAAGAAGACAAATTGTACAAAAAAGTAATACTGAGAAGAAAGTAGCAAAGAGTCCTTGAAAGTGAGTCTGTAGGTTGTAGAATCATTCAGTGTTGTGGTGAGTGAAGTTATCCACGCTGGTTCAGGAACCTGATAGATGCAGAGAAATAACTGTTCCTAAACCTGGTGTTGTGGGACCTAAGGTTCCTGTGCCTCCTGCCCAATATTAATAATGACAAGAGAGCATGGCCTGGAAGGTGGAAGTCCTTGATGATGGATGCTGGTTTCTTGTGGCAGTGATCCCTATAAACGTGCTCAGTGGTGGGGAGGGGTTTACTTGTGATTGACTGAGCTGCATCCACCAATTTCTGTCACCTTTTTCATTCCTGGGCTTCGGTGAGCAGCATGTTGCAGCAATGGAGAGAAAGCACATACACTATCACCTGACCCTCTGACTTATCTTCCACATATCCTGTCCAGACTGCTTCACAGGTACTACTTCACAGGCAGGTGTTGAAACTGTTGAGGTACAACATTCATTGGAAAAGCTCACTGGGTTTGACTGCACAATGGCCAAACTTTACAAAGCATGAAAACCCAACTTAACTAGGAGAAAGTCACTGCAACTGGCTGACAGACAATGAAGGGCAGTCTGTCTACAGAGTGCAATGACACTGATATAACAGGGGTAAGCAAGGAGCAAGGTTGTGCTCCAGCTCCAGCATGAGAGACTAGAGTTAGAAAGGGGATTGTCAATGCAGATAAAAAGGCTGGAAAGTATTCTTCTGTGCTGTACATAACTATTCCAAGGAAAACTAGGCAACACCAAACTTGTAACTATCGTGTAATTCTAGCAGCCAGCAGAAATATACTCAGTACAGTGAAAGAATTAAATGGCAGACAAGTACAATACAAGGCTAATTTATTTTTAAAGATGCAACACAGTAACAGGCCCTTCCAGTTCAATAAGCCTGTTGTGCCCAATTATACCCATGTGAGCAATTAACCTACTAACCAGTACGTATTGTGGGAGGAAACTGGAGCACTCTGAGGAAACCCACGTGATCAAGGGGAGAAAATACAAACTCCATACAGGCAATGGCAGAATTGAACCTGGGTCTCAAGAACTGTAATAGCATTACGCTAACCTCACCACCTCAAAATACTGATGCAGGGAATGGCGGTTTTTTTTTAAACTTTTTTTATTGAGTTTTCAAATAATTACAGAAATAAAAGAAAACATATGAGAGAAAAAAAAACCATATATACCCTACCCCCTCCCCTTAACCCCTCCCCCCCTAACATCCCTATAGAAAAAAGAAAGAAACGAAAAAAAAGAAATAAAGAGTGCCTGGATATCGGGAGATTCCCCACTTGCTCCATGGAGTTCGTAATAACTTTAGTATATATATTTATTTCTTTCCCCAAATAACCAATTATTTCATCTTCGGAGCACCTATATATTTAATCCTGTCTTTTGTAAATAAGGGCGCCAAATTTTCAAAAATGTTTCATACTTATCTCTTAAATTGTAAGTAATTTTTTCAAGTGGAATACAGCCATAAATTTCCTTCTTAATCTATACTTAAGTATGTATCCGATTTCCAAGTAACTGCAATAGCCTTTTTGGCTACTGCCAATGCAATTTTTATAAATTCTTTCTGATATTTATTCAATTTGGGTTTTAGTTTTATCCCTTCAATATCGCCTAGTAAAAATAATATTGGATTATGTGGAAGTTGTGTTCCAATAATTTGTTCCAATAAAACTCTTAAATTTGTCCAAAAAGGTTGAATTTTAGAACACGACCAAGTAGAATGTAAAAAAGTACCGATGTCTTGTTTACATCGGAAACACTGATCGGATAAATTTGTGTTTAATTTATTTATTTTTTGTGGTGTAATATATAATTGATGTAAAAAATTATATTGCACTAATCTTAACTGGACATTCATTGTATTTGTCATACTATCAAGACATAGTCTTGAACAGCATGGAGGTTTAAGGAGAGAAATGTTTTGTGCCAAAGAGCCAAGCACATCACTCTTACCCAATGGTACACTGGGCATTCCAAAGATTTCTTGTGAAAGATGAGAAGTTCAACAATGGTGTTGCCTACCTGTGTTATTCCAAGCTGATTGTTCAAAGGAGTCATTCCTGGTGGAAATGCAGACAGTGATGATGTTCCTTGACTGTTGTTATTTACAGGAAAGCTACTGGAAGCCAAAAGCTCCTTCTGTTTTGCCAGGTAAATGAGCTGAAGGAGAGTTGTTAAAAATATTCTTGAGAAAAATTCAAACATCTGACAAAATCATCATGTACAGGGCACTTATATATACACACTCAGTGGCCAATTTATTTGGTATAGGAGTGGAACCCGATGCGCTCTTTTGGTGCTGTAACCCATCCACTTCAAGGTTCGACACATTGTATGTTCAGAGATGCTCTTCTGCACACCACTGTTGTAACACATACTTAATTGTGTTACTAACACCTTCCTATCAACTTGAACCAGTCTGGCTATTTTCCCCTGACCTCTCTGATTAACATGGTGTAAAGACGTTAACAAGGAGAGATTTTTTTTTGTGTTTTTCACACCATTCTCTGTCATCTCTTAGAGACTGTTGTACAAACCCCATTTCCAGAAAAACTGGAATATTTTCAAAAATGCAATAAGAACAAAAATCTGTGATACGTTAATTCACGTGAACCTTTGTTTAACTGACAAAAGTACAAAGAAAAGATTTTCAGTAGTTTTACTGACCAACTTAATTGTATTTTGTAAATATACACAAATTTAGAATTTGATGGCTGCAACACACTCAACAAACGTTGGGACAGAGGCATGCTTACCATTGTGTTACATCACCTTTCCTTTTAATAACACTTTTTAATCGTTTTGGAACTGAGGATACTAATTGTAGTAGATTTGCAATTGGAAATTTTGTCCATTCTTGCTTGATATAAGACTTCAGCTGCTCAACAGTCCGTGGTCTCCATTGTCCGATTCTCCTCTTCATGGTGCGTATACATTTTCAATAGGAGATAGGTCTGGACTGGCAGCAGGCTAGTCAAGCACACGCACTCTGTGTCTACAAAGCCACGTTGCTGTAGCCCGTGCAGAATGTGGCCTGGCATTGTCCTGCTGAAATAAGCATGGACGTCCCGGAAAAAGACGTCGCCTTGATGGCAACATATGTCTCTCTGAAATCCTAATATACGCCTCAGAGTCAATGGTACCTTCACATACATGCAACTCACCCATGCCGTGGGCACTGATGCACCCCCATACCATCACAGATGCTGGCTTTTGCACCTTTCGCTGATAACAATCAGGATGGTTGTTTTCATCTTTGGCACGGAGCACTCGACCCCCATTTTTTCCGAAAACTTGCTGAAATATGGACTCATCTGACCACAGCACACGGTTCCACAGTCTTTCGGTCCATCTGAGATGAGCTCGGGCCCAGAGAACTTGCTGGCGTTTCTGCATAGAGTTGATGTATGGCTTCCTCCTTGCATAATACAGTTTCAAGATGAATTTCTGGATGCAGCGACGGACTGTGTGAAGTGACAATGGTTTTCTGAAGTACTCCCGAGCCCAGGTGGCTATAATTGTCACAGTAGCATGACGGTTTCTTAGGCAGTGCCGCCTGAGGGCTCGAAGATCACGCGCATTCAACAGTGGTTTCCAACCTTGCCCTTTACGCACTGAGATGTCTTTGAATTCTCTGAATCTTTTCACAAAATTATGTACTGTAGATGTTAAAAGACCTAAATTCTCTGCAATCTTGCATTGGGAAATGTTCCTTTTGAACTGACTAACAATTCTCTCATGAATTTTGGCACAAAGGGGTGAGCCACAACCCATCCTTGCTTGCAAAGACTGAGCCTTTGATGGACGCTACTTTTATACCCAGTCATGATACCTCACCTGCTACCAATTAGCCTGCTTAATGTGGAGTCTTCCAAACCAGTGTTACTTGAATATTCTGTGCACTTTTCAATCTTATTTTAAATCTGTCTCAACTTTTGTTGAGTGTGTTGCAGCCATCAAATTCTAAATTTGTGTATATTTACAAAATACAATTAAGTTGGTCAGTAAAACTACTGAAAATCTTTTCTTTGTACTTCTATCAGTTAAATAAAAGTTCACGTGAATTAACATATCACAGATTTTTGTTTTTATTGCGTTTTTGAAAATATCCCAACTTTTCTGGAAATGCGGTTTGTGAAAATTCCAGGAGATCAGCAGTTTCTGAGATACTCAAACCACCCCGTCTGGCACCAACAATCATTCCACAGTCATAAGTCATTTAGATCAAATTTCTTCCCCATTCTGATATTTGGTTTCAGAAGCAACCGAACCTCTTCACCAGGTCTACTCGATTTTCTGTAATGAGTTGCTGCCACATGATAGGCTGATTAGATATTGGCATCAACAAGCAGGCATACATGTTTAACTGATTAAGTGGCCACTCAGTGAAACTTTGAGACTCAAGATTGCTTATTATCATTCTTCAGTACACAAGTATAGAAGAGAATGAATTGATTGTTACTCCAGATGCAACACAGAAACACAACAACCACAATAAACCCAATTAAAATACATGTAAAATCAATCCTATAAAACACGAAGGAGCAGGACACATAAAACACATTGAATACAGGGACATAAACTGACACCAGGTGCAGGAGTACCTGGACAGAAGGTAACTGACAGGGAAGGATAAACTGACAAAGTGACTCCTGACAAAATGCTATCTTCAAGGCATCAGCAGGTGAAATGAAACACAGGAGGACAGTGATTGTGTCAGTGCAGGTATACAGAGTGGAGTGTCAGTGTGGAGTGACAGTGAATGGGGGATGAAGGGGGTGGTGAGGAACTGTGGAGAGGAGTGTGTCAGTGTGGGGATGAGGTGTGGAGTGTCAGTGAATGGGTGATGGAGGGGGTGGTGAGGGACTGTGGAGAGGAATGTGTCAGTGTAGGGATGAGGTGTGGAGTGTCAGTGTGAAGTGACAGTGAATGGGGGATGGAGGGGGTGGTGAGGGACTGTGGAGAGGAGTCTGTCAGTGCAGGGATGAGGTGTGGAGTGTCAGTGTGGAGTGACAGTGAATGGGTGATGGAGCGGGTGCTGAGAGACTGTGGAGAGGAGTGTTTCAGTGTGGGGATGAGGTGTGGAGTGTCAGTGTGGAGTTACAGTGAATGGGGGGATGAAGGGGGTGGTGAGGGACTGTGGAGAGGAGTGTGTCAGTGTAGGAATGAGGTGTGGAGTGTCAGTGTGAAGTGACAGTGAATGGGTGATGGAGGGGGTGGTGAGGGACTGTGGAGAGGAGTGTTTCAGTGTGGGGATGAGGTGTGGAGTGTCAGTGTGGAGTGACAGTGAATGGGGGGATGAAGGGGGTGGTGAGGGACTGTGGAGAGGAGTGTGTCAGTGTAGGAATGAGGTGTGGAGTGTCAGTGTGAAGTGACAGTGAATGGGTGATGGAGGGGGTGGTGAGGGACTGTGGAGAGGAGTGTTTCAGTGTGGGGATGAGGTGTGGAGTGTCAGTGTGGAGTGACAGTGAATGGGGGATGGAGGGGTGGTGAGAGACTGTGGAGAGGAGTGTTTCAGTGTGGGGATGAGGTGTGGAGTGTCAGTGTGAAGTGACAGTGAATGGGGGATGGAGGGGGTGGTGAGGGACTGTGGAGAGGAGTGTGTCAGTGTAGGTATGAGGTGTGGAGTGTCAGTGTGAAGTGACAGTGAATGGGGGATGGAGGGGGTGGTGAGAGACTGTGGAGAGGAGTGTGTCAGTGTGGGGATGAGGTGTGGAGTGTCAGTGTGGAGTGACAGTGAATGGGGGATGGAGGGGTGGTGAGGGACTGTGGAGAGGAGTGTGTCAGTGTGGGGATGAGGTGTGGAGTGTCAGTGTGGAGTGACAGTGAATGGGGGATGGAGGGGGTGCTGAGAGACTGTGGAGAGGAGTGTGTCAGTGTAGGAATGAGGTGTGGAGTGTCAGTGTGAAGTGACAGTGAATGGGGGATGGAGGGGGTGATGAGGGACTGTGGAGAGGAGTGTTTCAGTGTGGGGATGAGGTGTGGAGTGTCAGTGTGGAGTGACAGTGAATGGGGGATGGAGGGGTGGTGAGGGACTGTGGAGAGGAGTGTTTCAGTGTCGGGATGAGGTGTGGAGTGTCAGTGTGAAGTGACAGTGAATGGGGGATGGAGGGGGTGGTGAGGGACTGTGGAGAGGAGTGTGTCAGTGTAGGTATGAGGTGTGGAGTGTCAGTGTGAAGTGACAGTGAATGGGGGATGGAGGGGGTGGTGAGAGACTGTGGAGAGGAGTGTGTCAGTGTGGGGATGAGGTGTGGAGTGTCAGTGTGGAGTGACAGTGAATGGGGGATGGAGGGGTGGTGAGGGACTGTGGAGAGCAGTGTGTCAGTGTGGGGATGAGCTGTGGAGTGTCAGTGTGGAGTGACAGTGAATGGGGGATGGAGGGGTGGTGAGGGACTGTGGAGAGGAGTGTTTCAGTGTGGGGATGAGGTGTGGAGTGACAGTGTGATGTGACAGTGAATGGGGGATGGAGGGGGTGGTGAGGGACTGTGGAGAGGAGTGTGTCAGTGTAGGTATGAGGTGTGGAGTGTCAGTGTGAAGTGACAGTGAATGGGGGATGGAGGGGGTGGTGAGAGACTGTGGAGAGGAGTGTGTCAGTGTGGGGATGAGGTGTGGAGTGTCAGTGTGGAGTGACAGTGAATGGGGGATGGAGGGGTGGTGAGGGACTGTGGAGAGGAGTGTGTCAGTGTGGGGATGAGGTGTGGAGTGTCAGTGTGGAGTGACAGTGAATGGGGGATGCAGGGGGTGCTGAGAGACTGTGGAGAGGAGTGTGTCAGTGTAGGAATGAGGTGTGGAGTGTCAGAGTGAAGTGACAGTGAATGGGGGATGGAGGGGGTGCTGAGAGACTGTGGAGAGGAGTGTGTCAGTGTAGGAATGAGGTGTGGAGTGTCAGTGTGAAGTGACAGTGAATGGGGGATGGAGGGGGTGGTGAGGGACTGTGGAGAGGAATGTGTCTGCAGGGATGAGGTGTGGAGTGACAGTGAATGGGGGATGGAGGGGGTGATGAGGGACTGTGGAGAGGAGTGTTTCAGTGTGGGGATGAGGTGTGGAGTGTCAGTGTGAAGTGACAGTGAATGGGGGATGGAGGGGGTGATGAGGGACTGTGGAGAGGAGTGTTTCAGTGTGGGGATGAGGTGTGGAGTGTCATTGTGAAGTGACAGTGAATGGGGGATGGAGGGGATGGTGAGGGACTGTGGAGAGGAGTGTGTCAGTGTAGGAATGAGGTGTGGAGTGTCAGTGTGAAGTGACAGTGAATGGGGGGATGAAGGGGGTGATGAGGGACTGTGTAGAGGAGTGTGTCAGTGTAGGAATGAGGTGTGGAGTGTCAGTGTGAAGTGACAGTGAATGGGTGACAGAGGGGGTGGTGAGGGACTGTGGAGAGGAGTGTGTCAGTGTAGGGATGAGGTGTGGAGTGTCAGTGTGAAGTGACAGTGAATGGGGGATGGAGGGGTGGTGAGGGACTGTGGAGAGGAGTGTGTCAGTGTGGGGATGAGGTGTGGAGTGTCAGTGTGGAGTGACAGTGAATGGGGGATGGAGGGGGTGCTGAGGGACTGTGGAGAGGAGTGTGTCAGTGTGGGGATGAGGTGTGGAGTGTCAGTGTGGAGTGACAGTGAATGGGGGATGGAGGGGTGGTGAGGGACTGTGGAGAGGAGTGTGTCAGAGTAGGGATGAGGTGTGGAGTGACAGTGAATGGGGGATGCAGGGGGTGCTGAGAGACTGTGGAGAGGAGTGTGTCAGTGTAGGAATGAGGTGTGGAGTGTCAGAGTGAAGTGACAGTGAATGGGGGATGGAGGGGGTGCTGAGAGACTGTGGAGAGGAGTGTGTCAGTGTGGGGATGAGGTGTGGAGTGTCAGTGTGGAGTGACAGTGAATGGGGGATGGAGGGGTGCTGAGGGACTGTGGAGAGGTGTGTGTCAGTATAGGGATGAGGTGTGGAGTGTCAGAGTAAAGTGACAGTGAATGGGTGATAGAGGGGGTGATGAGGGACTGTGGAGAGGAGTGTGTCAGTATAGGGATGAGGTGTGGAGTGTCAGAGTGAAGTGACAGTGAATGGGTGATGAAGGGGGTGGTGAGGGACTGTGGAGAGGAGTGTGTCAGTGTAGGAATGAGGTGTGGAGTGTCAGTGTGAAGTGACAGTGAATGGGGGGATGAAGGGGGTGATGAGGGACTGTGTAGAGGAGTGTGTCAGTGTAGGAATGAGGTGTGGAGTGTCAGTGAGAAGTGACAGTGAATGGGTGACAGAGGGGGTGGTGAGGGACTGTGGAGAGGAGTGTGTCAGTGTGGGGATGAGGTGTGGAGTGTCAGTGTGAAGTGACAGTGAATGGGGGATGGAGGGGGTGGTGAGGGACTGTGGAGAGGAGTGTGTCAGTGTGGAGTGACAGTGAATGGGGGGGATGGAGGGGTGGTGAGGGACTGTGGAGAGGAGTGTGTCAGTGTAGGGATGAGGTGTGGAGTGTCAGTGTGAAGTGACAGTGAATGGGGGATGGAGGGGTTGGTGAGGGACTGTGGAGAGGAGTGTGTCAGTGCAGGTATACAGAGTGGAGTGTCAGTGTGGAGTGACAGTGAATGGGTGATGGAGGGGGTGCTGAGAGACTGTGGAGAGGAGTGTGTCAGTGTAGGAATGAGGTCTGGAGTGTCAGTGTGAAGTGACAGTGAATGGGGGATGGAGGGGATGGTGAAGGACTGTGGAGAGGAGTGTGTCAGTGTAGGGATGAGGTGTGGAGTGTCAGTGTGGAGTGACAGTGAATGGGGGATGGAGTGGTGGTGAGGGACTGTGGAGAGGAGTGTGTCAGTGTGGGGATGAGGTGTGGAGTGTCAGTGTGATGTGACAGTGAATGGGGGATGGAGGGGGTGATGAGGGACTGTGGAGAGGAGTGTGTCAGTGTAGGGATGAGGTGTGGAGTGTCAGTGTGAAGTGACAGTGAATGGGGGATGGAGGGGGTGGTGAGGGACTGTGGAGAGGAGTGTGTCAGTGTGGGGATGAGGTGTGGAGTGACAGTGAATTGGGGGGATGGAGGGGTGGTGAGGGACTGTGGAGAGGAGTTTGTCAGTGTAGGCATGAGATGTGGAGTGTCAGTGTGAAGTGACAGTGAATGGGGGATGGAGGGGGTGGTGAGGGACGGTGGAGAGGAGTGTGTCAGTGCTGGTATACAGAGTGGAGTGTCAGTGTGGAGTGACAGTGAATGGGGGGATGAAGGGGGTGATGAGCGACTGTGGAGAGGAGTGTGTCAGTGTAGGAATGAGGTGTGGAGTGTCAGTGTGATGTGACAGTGAATGGGGGATGAAGGGGGTGGTGAGGGACTGTGGAGAGGAGTGTGTCAGTGTAGGGATGAGGTGTGGAGTGTCAGTGTGAAGTGACAGTGAATGGAAGATGGAGGGGGTGGTGAGGGACTGTGGAGAGGAGTGTGTCAGTGTAGGGATGAGGTGTGGAGTGTCAGTGTGAAGTGACAGTGAATGGAGGATGGAGGGGGTGGTGAGGGACTGTGGAGAGGAGTGTGTCAGTGTAGGGATGAGGTGTGGAGTGTCAGTGTGGAGTGACAGTGAATGGGGGATGGAGGGGTGGTGAGGGACTGTGGAGAGGAGTGTGTCAGTGTAGGAATGAGGTGTGGAGTGTCAGTGTGATGTGACAGTGAATGGGGGATGGAGGGGGTGGTGAGGGACTGTGGAGAGGAGTGTGTCAGTGTAGGGATGAGGTGTGGAGTGTCAGTGTGAAGTGACAGTGAATGGGGGATGGAGGGGGTGGTGAGGGACTGTGGAGAGGAGTGTGTCAGTGTGGAGTGACAGTGAATGGGGGGGATGGAGGGGTGGTGAGGGACTGTGGAGAGGAGTGCGTCAGTGTAGGGATGAGGTGTGGAGTGTCAGTGTGAAGTGACAGTGAATGGGGGATGGAGGGGGTGCTGAGAGACTGTGGAGAGGAGTGTGTCAGTGTGGGGATGAGGTGTGGAGAGTGTGGAGTGACAGTGAATGGGGGATGGAGGGGTGGTGAGGGACTGTGGAGAGGAGTGTTTCAGTGTGGGGATGAGGTGTGGAGTGTCAGTGTGGAATGACAGTGAATGGGTGATGGAGGGGGTGATGAGGGACTGTGGAGAGGAGTGTGTCAGTGTAGGGATGAGGTGTGGAGTGTCAGTGTGGAGTGACAGTGAATGGGGGATGCAGGGGGTGCTGAGAGACTGTGGAGAGGAGTGTGTCAGTGTAGGAATGAGGTGTGGAGTGTCAGAGTGAAGTGACAGTGAATGGGGGATGGAGGGGGTGCTGAGAGACTGTGGAGAGGAGTGTGTCAGTGAAGGAATGAGGTGTGGAGTGTCAGTGTGAAGTGACAGTGAATGGGTGACAGAGGGGGTGGTGAGGGACTGTGGAGAGGAGTGTTTCAGTGTGGGGATGAGGTGTGGAGTGTCAGTGTGAAGTGACAGTGAATGGGGGATGGAGGGGGTGATGAGGGACTGTGGAGAGGAGTGTTTCAGTGTGGGGATGAGGTGTGGAGTGTCATTGTGAAGTGACAGTGAATGGGGGATGGAGGGGATGGTGAGGGACTGTGGAGAGGAGTGTGTCAGTGTAGGAATGAGGTGTGGAGTGTCAGTGTGAAGTGACAGTGAATGGGGGGATGAAGGGGGTGATGAGGGACTGTGTAGAGGAGTGTGTCAGTGTAGGAATGAGGTGTGGAGTGTCAGTGTGAAGTGACAGTGAATGGGTGACAGAGGGGGTGGTGAGGGACTGTGGAGAGGAGTGTGTCAGTGTAGGGATGAGGTGTGGAGTGTCAGTGTGAAGTGACAGTGAATGGGGGATGGAGGGGTGGTGAGGGACTGTGGAGAGGAGTGTGTCAGTGTGGGGATGAGGTGTGGAGTGTCAGTGTGGAGTGACAGTGAATGGGGGATGGAGGGGGTGCTGAGGGACTGTGGAGAGGAGTGTTTCAGTGTGGGGATGAGGTGTGGAGTGTCAGTGTGGAGTGACAGTGAATGGGGGATGGAGGGGTGGTGAGGGACTGTGGAGAGGAGTGTGTCAGTGTGGGGATGAGGTGTGGAGTGTCAGTGTGAAGTGACAGTGAATGGGGGATGGAGGGGTGGTGAGGGACTGTGGAGAGGAGTGTGTCAGAGTAGGGATGAGGTGTGGAGTGACAGTGAATGGGTGATGGAGGGGGTGCTGAGAGACTGTGGAGAGGAGTGTGTCTGTGTAGGGATGAGGTGTGGAGTGTCAGTGTGAAGTGACAGTGAATGGGGGATGGAGGGGTGGTGAGGGACTGTGGAGAGGAGTGTGTCAGTGTGGGGATGAGGTGTGGAGTGTCAGTGTGGAGTGACAGTGAATGGGGGATGGAGGGGTGCTGAGGGACTGTGGAGAGGTGTGTGTCAGTATAGGGATGAGGTGTGGAGTGTCAGAGTAAAGTGACAGTGAATGGGTGATAGAAGGGGTGATGAGGGACTGTGGAGAGGAGTGTGTCAGTATAGGGATGAGGTGTGGAGTGTCAGAGTGAAGTGACAGTGAATGGGTGATGAAGGGGGTGGTGAGGGACTGTGGAGAGGAGTGTGTCAGTGTAGGAATGAGGTGTGGAGTGTCAGTGTGAAGTGACAGTGAATGGGGGGATGAAGGGGGTGATGAGGGACTGTGTAGAGGAGTGTGTCAGTGTAGGAATGAGGTGTGGAGTGTCAGTGTGAAGTGACAGTGAATGGGTGACAGAGGGGGTGGTGAGGGACTGTGGAGAGGAGTGTGTCAGTGTGGGGATGAGGTGTGGAGTGTCAGTGTGAAGTGACAGTGAATGGGGGATGGAGGGGGTGGTGAGGGACTGTGGAGAGGAGTGTGTCAGTGTGGAGTGACAGTGAATGGGGGGGATGGAGGGGTGGTGAGGGACTGTGGAGAGGAGTGTGTCAGTGTAGGGATGAGGTGTGGAGTGTCAGTGTGAAGTGACAGTGAATGGGGGATGGAGGGGTTGGTGAGGGACTGTGGAGAGGAGTGTGTCAGTGCAGGTATACAGAGTGGAGTGTCAGTGTGGAGTGACAGTGAATGGGTGATGGAGGGGGTGCTGAGAGACTGTGGAGAGGAGTGTGTCAGTGTAGGAATGAGGTCTGGAGTGTCAGTGTGAAGTGACAGTGAATGGGGGATGGAGGGGATGGTGAAGGACTGTGGAGAGGAGTGTGTCAGTGTAGGGATGAGGTGTGGAGTGTCAGTGTGGAGTGACAGTGAATGGGGGATGGAGTGGTGGTGAGGGACTGTGGAGAGGAGTGTGTCAGTGTGGGGATGAGGTGTGGAGTGTCAGTGTGATGTGACAGTGAATGGGGGATGGAGGGGGTGATGAGGGACTGTGTAGAGGAGTGTGTCAGTGTAGGGATGAGGTGTGGAGTGTCAGTGTGAAGTGACAGTGAATGGGGGATGGAGGGGGTGGTGAGGGACTGTGGAGAGGAGTGTGTCAGTGTGGGGATGAGGTGTGGACTGACAGTGAATTGGGGGGATGGAGGGGTGGTGAGGGACTGTGGAGAGGAGTTTGTCAGTGTAGGTATGAGATGTGGAGTGTCAGTGTGAAGTGACAGTGAATGGGGGATGGAGGGGGTGGTGAGGGACGGTGGAGAGGAGTGTGTCAGTGCTGGTATACAGAGTGGAGTGTCAGTGTGGAGTGACAGTGAATGGGGGGATGAAGGGGGTGATGAGCGACTGTGGAGAGGAGTGTGTCAGTGTAGGAATGAGGTGTGGAGTGTCAGTGTGATGTGACAGTGAATGGGGGATGAAGGGGGTGGTGAGGGACTGTGGAGAGGAGTGTGTCAGTGTAGGGATGAGGTGTGGAGTGTCAGTGTGAAGTGACAGTGAATGGAGGATGGAGGGGGTGGTGAGGGACTGTGGAGAGGAGTGTGTCAGTGTAGGGATGAGGTGTGGAGTGTCAGTGTGAAGTGACAGTGAATGGAGGATGGAGGGGGTGGTGAGGGACTGTGGAGAGGAGTGTGTCAGTGTAGGGATGAGGTGTGGAGTGTCAGTGTGGAGTGACAGTGCATGGGGGATGGAGGGGTGGTGAGGGACTGTGGAGAGGAGTGTGTCAGTGTAGGAATGAGGTGTGGAGTGTCAGTGTGATGTGACAGTGAATGGGGGATGGAGGGGGTGGTGAGGGACTGTGGAGAGGAGTGTGTCAGTGTAGGGATGAGGTGTGGAGTGTCAGTGTGAAGTGACAGTGAATGGGGGATGGAGGGGGTGGTGAGGGACTGTGGAGAGGAGTGTGTCAGTGTGGAGTGACAGTGAATGGGGGGGATGGAGGGGTGGTGAGGGACTGTGGAGAGGAGTGCGTCAGTGTAGGGATGAGGTGTGGAGTGTCAGTGTGAAGTGACAGTGAATGGGGGATGGAGGGGTTGGTGAGGGACTGTGGAGAGGAGTGTTTCAGTGTGGGGATGAGGTTTGGAGTGTCAGTGTGGAGTGACAGTGAATTGGGGGGATGGAGGGGTGGTGAGGGACTGTAGAGAGGAGTGTGTCAGTGTAGGGATGAGGTGTGGAGTGTCAGTGTGAAGTGACAGTGAATGGGGGGATGGAGGGGGTGATGAGGGACTGTGGAGAGGAGTGTGTCAGTGTGGGGATGAGGCGTGGAGTGACAGTGTGGAGTGACAGTGAATGGGGGATGGAGGGGTGGTGAGGGACTGTGGAGAGGAGTGTTTCAGTGTGGGGATGAGGTGTGGAGTGTCAGTGTGGAGTGACAGTGAATGGGTGATGGAGGGGGTGATGAGGGACTGTGGAGAGGAGTGTGTCAGTGTAGGGATGAGGTGTGGAGTGTCAGTGTGAAGTGACAGTGAATGGGGGATGGAGGGGGTGGTGAGGGACTGTGGAGAGGAGTGTGTCAGTGTGGGGATGAGGTGTGGAGTGACAGTGAATTGGGGGGATGGAGGGGTGTTGAGGGACTGTGGAGAGGAGTTTGTCAGTGTAGGCATGAGATGTGGAGTGTCAGTGTGAAGTGACAGTGAATGGGGGATGGAGGGGGTGGTGAGGGACTGTGGAGAGGAGTGTGTCAGTGCTGGTATACAGAGTGGAGTGTCAGTGTGGAGTGACAGTGAATGGGGGGATGAAGGGGGTGATGAGGGACTGTGTAGAGGAGTGTGTCAGTGTAGGAATGAGGTGTGGAGTGTCAGTGTGATGTGACAGTGAATGGGGGATGGAGGGGGTGGTGAGGGACTGTGGAGAGGAGTGTGTCAGTGTGGGGATGAGGTGTGGAGTGTCAGTGTGAAGTGACAGTGAATGGGGGATGGAGGGGGTGGTGAGGGACTGTGGAGAGGAGTGTGTCAGGGCAGGTATACAGAGTGGAGTGTCAGTGTGGAGTGACAGTGAATGGGGGATGGAGGGGGTGGTGAGGGACTGTGGAGAGGAGTTTGTCAGTGTAGGCATGAGATGTGGAGTGTCAGTGTGAAGTGACAGTGAATGGGGGATGGAGGGGGTGGTGAGGGACTGTGGAGAGGAGTGTGTCAGTGTGGAGTGACAGTGAATGGGGGGGATGGAGGGGTGGTGAGGGACTGTGGAGAGGAGTGTGTCAGTGTAGGGATGAGGTGTGGAGTGTCAGTCTGAAGTGACAGTGAATGGGGGATGGAGGGGTTGGTGAGGGGCTGTGGAGAGGAGTGTGTCAGTGTAGGGATGAGGTGTGGAGTGACAGTGAATGGGGGATGGAGGGGGTGCTGAGAGACTGTGGAGAGGAGTGTGTCTGTGTAGGGATGAGGTGTGGAGTGTCAGTGTGAAGTGACAGTGAATGGGGGATGGAGGGGTGGTGAGGGACTGTGGAGAGGAGTGTGTCAGTGTGGGGATGAGGTGTGGAGTGTCAGTGTGAAGTGACAGTGAATGGGGGATGGAGGGGTGGTGAGGGACTGTGGAGAGGTGTGTGTCAGTATAGGGATGAGGTGTGGAGTGTCAGAGTGAAGTGACAGTGAATGGGTGATGAAGGGGGTGGTGAGGGACTGTGTAGAGGAGTGTGTCAGTGTAGGAATGAGATGTGGAGTGTCAGTGTGAAGTGACAGTGAATAGGGGATGGAGGGGGTGGTGAGGGACTGTGGAGAGGAGTGTGTCAGTGTGGAGTGACAGTGAATGGGGGGGATGGAGGGGTGGTGAGGGACTGTGGAGAGGAGTTTCTCAGTGTAGGCATGAGATGTGGAGTGTCAGTGTGAAGTGACAGTGAATGGGGGATGGAGGGGTGGTGAGGGACTGTGGAGAGGAGTGTGTCAGTGTAGGGATGAGGTGTGGAGTGACAGTGAATGGGGGATGGAGGGGGTGCTGAGAGACTGTGGAGAGGAGTGTGTCTGTGTAGGGATGAGGTGTGGAGTGTCAGTGTGAAGTGACAGTGAATGGGGGATGGAGGGGTGGTGAGGGACTGTGGAGAGGAGTGTGTCAGTGTGGGGATGAGGTGTGGAGTGTCAGTGTGAAGTGACAGTGAATGGGGGATGGAGGGGTGGTGAGGGACTGTGGAGAGGTGTGTGTCAGTATAGGGATGAGGTGTGGAGTGTCAGAGTAAAGTGACAGTGAATGGGTGATAGAGGGGGTGATGAGGGACTGTGGAGAGGAGTGTGTCAGTATAGGGATGAGGTGTGGAGTGTCAGAGTGAAGTGACAGTGAATGGGTGATGAAGGGGGTGGTGAGGGACTGTGGAGAGGAGTGTGTCAGTGTAGGAATGAGGTGTGGAGTGTCAGTGTGAAGTGACAGTGAATGGGGGGATGAAGGGGGTGATGAGGGACTGTGTAGAGGAGTGTGTCAGTGTAGGAATGAGGTGTGGAGTGTCAGTGTGAAGAAACAGTGAATGGGTGATGGAGGGGGTGGTGAGGGACTGTGGAGAGGAGTGTGTCAGTGTGGGGATGAGGTGTGGAGTGACAGTGAATGGGTGATGGAGGGGGTGCTGAGAGACTGTGGAGAGGAGTGTGTCAGTGTAGGAATGAGGTGTGGAGTGTCAGTGTGGAGTGACAGTCAATGGGGGATGGAGGGGGTGATGAGGGACTGTGGAGAGGAGTGTGTCAGTGTGGGGATGAGGTGTGGAGTGTCAGTGTGGAGTGACAGTGAATGGGGGATGGAGGGGTGGTGAGGGACTGTGGAGAGGTGTGTGTCAGTATAGGGATGAGGTGTGGAGTGTCAGAGTAAAGTGACAGTGTATGGGTGATAGAGGGGGTGATGAGGGACTGTGGAGAGGAGTGTGTCAGTATAGGGATGAGGTGTGGAGTGTCAGAGTGAAGTGACAGTGAATGGGTGATGAAGGGGGTGGTGAGGGACTGTGGAGAGGAGTGTGTCAGTGTAGGAATGAGGTGTGGAGTGTCAGTGTGAAGTGACAGTGAATGGGGGGATGAAGGGGGTGATGAGGGACTGTGTAGAGGAGTGTGTCAGTGTAGGGATGAGGTGTGGAGTGTCAGTGTGGAATGACAGTGAATGGGTGATGGAGGGGGTGGTGAGGGACTGTGGAGAGGAGTGTGTCAGTGTAGGAATGAGGTGTGGAGTGTCAGTGTGAAGTGACAGTGAATGGGGGGGATGGAGGGGTGGTGAGGGACTGTAGAGAGGAGTGTGTCAGTGTAGGGATGAGGTGTGGAGTGTCAGTGTGAAGTGACAGTGAATGGGGGATGAAGGGGGTGGTGAGGAACTGTGGAGAGGAGTGTGTCAGTGTGGGGATGAGGTGTGGAGTGTCAGTGTGAAGTGACAGTGAATGGGGGATGAAGTGGGTGGTGAGGGACTGTGGAGAGGAGTGTGTCAGTGAAGGGATGTTGTGTGGAGTGACAGTGAATTTGGGATGGAGGGGTGGTGAGGGACTGTGGAGAGGAATGTGTCAGTGTAGGGATGAGGTGTGGAGTGTCAGTGTGAAGTGACAGTGAATGGGGGATGAAGTGGGTGGTGAGGGACTGTGGAGAGGAGTGTGTCAGTGTGGGGATGAGGTGTGGAGTGTCAGTGGGAAGTGACAGTGAATGGGGGATGGAGGGGTGGTGAGGGACTGTGGAGAGGAGTGTGTCAGTGTAGGGATGAGGTGTGGTGTGTCAGTGTGGAGTGACAGTGAATGGGGGATGGAGGGGTGGTGAGGGACTGTGGAGAGGAGTGTGTCAGTGTAGGGATGAGGTGTGGAGTGTCAGTGTGAAGTGACAGAGAATGGGTGATGGAGGGGGTGGTGAGGGACTGTGGAGAGGGACTGTGGAGAGGAGTGTGCCAGTGTGGGGATGAGGTGTGGCGTGACGGTGAATGGGGGATGGAGGGGGTGGTGAGGGACTGTGGAGAGGAATGTGTCAGTGTAGGGATGAGGTCTGGAGTGTCAGTGTGAAGTGACAGTGAATGGGGGATGGAGGGGTGGTGAGGGACTGTGGAGAGGAGTGTGTCAGTGTAGGGATGAGGTCTGGAGTGTCAGTGGGAAGTGACAGTGAATGGGGGATGGAGGGGTGGTGAGGGACTGTGGAGAGGAGTGTGTCAGTGTAGGGATGAGGTGTGGTGTGTCAGTGTGGAGTGACAGTGAATGGGGGATGGAGGGGTGGTGAGGGACTGTGGAGAGGAGTGTGTCAGTGTAGGGATGAGGAGTGGGGTGTCAGTGTGGAGTGACAGTGAATGGGGGATGGAGGGGTTATAAGGGACTGTGGAGAGGAGTGTGTCAGTGTAGGGATGAGGTGTGGAGTGACAGTGAATGGGTGATGGAGGGGGTGCTGAGAGACTGTGGAGAGGAGTGTGTCAGTGTAGGGATGAGGTGTGGAGTGACAGTGAATGGGTGATGGAGGGGGTGCTGAGAGACTGTGGAGAGGAGTGTGTCAGTGTAGGAATGAGGTGTGGAGTGTCAGTGTGAAGTGACAGTGAATGGGGGATGGAGGGGGTGATGAGGGACTGTGGAGAGGAGTGTTTCAGTGTGGGGATGAGCTGTGGAGTGTCAGTGTGGAGTGACAGTGAATGGGGGGGATGGAGGGGTGGTGAGGGACTGTAGAGAGGAGTGTGTCAGTGTAGGGATGAGGTGTGGAGTGTCAGTGTGAAGTGACAGTGAATGGGGGGATGGAGGGGGTGATGAGGGACTGTGGAGAGGAGTGTGTCAGTGTGGGGATGAGGTGTGGAGTGACAGTGAATGGGGGGATGGAGGGGTGGTGAGGGACTGTGGAGAGGAGTTTGTCAGAGTAGGGATGAGATGTGGAGTGTCAGTGTGAAGTGACAGTGAATGGGGGATGGAGGGGGTGGTGAGGGACTGTGGAGAGGAGTGTGTCAGTGTGGAGTGACAGTGAATGGGGGGGATGGAGGGGTGGTGAGGGACTGTGGAGAGGAGTGTGTCAGTGCAGGTATACAGAGTGGAGTGTCAGTGTGGAGTGAGAGTGAATGGGTGATGGAGGGGGTGGTGAGGAACTGTGGAGAGGAGTGTGTCAGTGTAGGAATGAGGTGTGGAGTGTCAGTGTGAAGTGACAGTGAATGGGGGATGGAGGGGGTGATGAGGGACTGTGGAGAGGAGTGTTTCAGTGTGGGGATGAGGTGTGGAGTGTCAGTGTGGAGTGACAGTGAATGGGGGGGATGGAGGGGTGGTGAGGGACTGTAGAGAGGAGTGTGTCAGTGTAGGGATGAGGTGTGGAGTGTCAGTGTGAAGTGACAGTGAATGGGGGATGAAGGGGGTGGTGAGGAACTGTGGAGAGGAGTGTGTCAGTGTGGGGATGAGGTGTGGAGTGACAGTGAATGGGTGATGGAGCGGGTGCTGAGAGACTGTGGAGAGGAGTGTGTCAGTGTAGGAATGAGGTGTGGAGTGTCAGTGTGGAGTGACAGTGAATGGGGGATGGAGGGGTGGTGAGGGACTGTGGAGAGGAGTGTTTCAGTGTGGGGATGACGTGTGGAGTGTCAGTGTGGAGTGACAGTGAATGGGGGATGGAGGGGTGGTGAGGGACTGTGGAGAGGAGTGTGTCAGTGTAGGGATGAGGTGTGGTGTCAGTGTGGAGTGACAGTGAATGGGGGATGGAGGGGGTGATGAGGGACTGTGGAGAGGAGTGTTTCAGTGTGGGGATGACGTGTGGAGTGTCAGTGTGGAGTGACAGTGAATGGGGGATGGAGGGGTGGTGAGGGACTGTGGAGAGGAGTGTTTCAGTGTGGGGGATGAGGTGTGGAGTGTCAGTGTGGAGTGACAGTGAATGGGGGATGGAGGGGTGGTGAGGGACAGTGGAGAGGAGTGTGTCAGTGTGGGGATGAGGTGTGGAGTGTCAGTGTGGAGTGACAGTGAATGGGGGATGGAGGGGGTGCTGAGAGACTGTGGAGAGGAGTGTGTCAGTGTAGGAATGAGGTGTGGAGTGTCAGTGTGAAGTGACAGTGAATGGGGGATGGAGGGGGTGATGAGGGACTGTGGAGAGGAGTGTTTCAGTGTGGGGATGAGGTGTGGAGTGACAGTGAATGGGGGATGGAGGGGTGGTGAGGGACTGTGGAGAGGAGTATTTCAGTGTCGGGATGAGGTGTGGAGTGTCAGTGTGAAGTGACAGTGAATGGGGGATGGAGGGGGTGGTGAGGGACTGTGGAGAGGAGTGTGTCAGTGTAGGTATGAGGTGTGGAGTGTCAGTGTGAAGTGACAGTGAATGGGGGATGGAGGGGGTGGTGAGAGACTGTGGAGAGGAGTGTGTCAGTGTGGGGATGAGGTGTGGAGTGTCAGTGTGGAGTGACAGTGAATGGGGGATGGAGGGGTGGTGAGGGACTGTGGAGAGCAGTGTGTCAGTGTGGGGATGAGGTGTGGAGTGTCAGTGTGGAGTGACAGTGAATGGGGGATGGAGGGGGTGCTGAGAGACTGTGGAGAGGAGTGTGTCAGTGTAGGGATGAGGTGTGGAGTGTCAGTGTGAAGTGACAGTGAATGGGGGATGGAGGGGGTGATGAGGGACTGTGGAGAGGAGTGTTTCAGTGTGGGGATGAGGTGTGGAGTGTCAGTGTGGAGTGACAGTGAATGGGGGATGGAGGGGTGGTGAGGGACTGTGGAGAGGAGTGTTTCAGTGTGGGGATGAGGTGTGGAGTGTCAGTGTGGAGTGACAGTGAATGGGGGATGGAGGGGTGGTGAGGGACTGTGGAGAGGAGTGTTTCAGTGTGGGGATGAGGTGTGGAGTGACAGTGTGATGTGACAGTGAATGGGGGATGGAGCGGGTGGTGAGGGACTGTGGAGAGGAGTGTGTCAGTGTAGGTATGAGGTGTGGAGTGTCAGTGTGAAGTGACAGTGAATGGGGGATGGAGGGGGTGGTGAGAGACTGTGGAGAGGAGTGTGTCAGTGTGGGGATGAGGTGTGGAGTGTCAGTGTGGAGTGACAGTGAATGGGGGATGGAGGGGTGGTGAGGGACTGTGGAGAGGAGTGTGTCAGTGTGGGGATGAGGTGTGGAGTGTCAGTGTGGAGTGACAGTGAATGGGGGATGCAGGGGGTGCTGAGAGACTGTGGAGAGGAGTGTGTCAGTGTAGGAATGAGGTGTGGAGTGTCAGAGTGAAGTGACAGTGAATGGGGGATGGAGGGGGTGCTGAGGGACTGTGGAGAGGAGTGTTTCAGTGTGGGGATGAGGTGTGGAGTGTCAGTGTGGAGTGACAGTGAATGGGGGATGGAGGGGTGGTGAGGGACTGCGGAGAGGAGTGTGTCAGTGTGGGGATGAGGTGTGGAGTGTCAGTGTGGAGTGACAGTGAATGGGGGATGGAGGGGTACTGAGAGACTGTGGAGAGGAGTGTGTCAGTGTAGGAATGAGGTGTGGAGTGTCAGTGTGAAGTGACAGTGAATGGGGGATGGAGGGGGTGGTGAGGGACTGTGGAGAGGAATGTGTCAGTGCAGGGATGAGGTGTGGAGTGACAGTGAATGGGGGGATGGAGGGGGTGATGAGGGACTGTGGAGAGGAGTGTGTCAGTGTAGGGATGAGGAGTGGGGTGTCAGTGTGGAGTGACAGTGAATGGGGGATGGAGGGGTTATAAGGGACTGTGGAGAGGAGTGTGTCAGTGTAGGGATGAGGTGTGGAGTGACAGTGAATGGGTGATGGAGGGGGTGCTGAGAGACTGTGGAGAGGAGTGTGTCAGTGTAGGAATGAGGTGTGGAGTGTCAGTGTGGAGTGACAGTGAATGGGGGATGGAGGGGTGGTGAGGGACTGTGGAGAGGAGTGTGTCAGTGTAGGGATGAGGTCTGGAGTGTCAGTGGGAAGTGACAGTGAATGGGGGATGGAGGGGTGGTGAGGGACTGTGGAGAGGAGTGTGTCAGTGTAGGGATGAGGTGTGGTGTGTCAGTGTGGAGTGACAGTGAATGGGGGATGGAGGGGTGGTGAGGGACTGTGGAGAGGAGTGTGTCAGTGTAGGGATGAGGAGTGGGGTGTCAGTGTGGAGTGACAGTGAATGGGGGATGGAGGGGTTATAAGGGACTGTGGAGAGGAGTGGGTCAGTGTAGGGATGAGGTGTGGAGTGACAGTGAATGGGTGATGGAGGGGGTGCTGAGAGACTGTGGAGAGGAGTGTGTCAGTGTAGGAATGAGGTGTGGAGTGTCAGTGTGAAGTGACAGTGAATGGGGGATGGAGGGGGTGATGAGGGACTGTGGAGAGGAGTGTTTCAGTGTGGGGATGAGCTGTGGAGTGTCAGTGTGGAGTGACAGTGAATGGGGGGGATGGAGGGGTGGTGAGGGACTGTAGAGAGGAGTGTGTCAGTGTAGGGATGAGGTGTGGAGTGTCAGTGTGAAGTGACAGTGAATGGGGGGATGGAGGGGGTGATGAGGGACTGTGGAGAGGAGTGTGTCAGTGTGGGGATGAGGTGTGGAGTGACAGTGAATGGGGGGATGGAGGGGTGGTGAGGGACTGTGGAGAGGAGTTTGTCAGAGTAGGGATGAGATGTGGAGTGTCAGTGTGAAGTGACAGTGAATGGGGGATGGAGGGGGTGGTGAGGGACTGTGGAGAGGAGTGTGTCAGTGTGGAGTGACAGTGAATGGGGGGGATGGAGGGGTGGTGAGGGACTGTGGAGAGGAGTGTGTCAGTGCAGGTATACAGAGTGGAGTGTCAGTGTGGAGTGAGAGTGAATGGGTGATGGAGGGGGTGGTGAGGAACTGTGGAGAGGAGTGTGTCAGTGTAGGAATGAGGTGTGGAGTGTCAGTGTGAAGTGACAGTGAATGGGGGATGGAGGGGGTGATGAGGGACTGTGGAGAGGAGTGTTTCAGTGTGGGGATGAGGTGTGGAGTGTCAGTGTGGAGTGACAGTGAATGGGGGGGATGGAGGGGTGGTGAGGGACTGTAGAGAGGAGTGTGTCAGTGTAGGGATGAGGTGTGGAGTGTCAGTGTGAAGTGACAGTGAATGGGGGATGAAGGGGGTGGTGAGGAACTGTGGAGAGGAGTGTGTCAGTGTGGGGATGAGGTGTGGAGTGACAGTGAATGGGTGATGGAGCGGGTGCTGAGAGACTGTGGAGAGGAGTGTGTCAGTGTAGGAATGAGGTGTGGAGTGTCAGTGTGGAGTGACAGTGAATGGGGGATGGAGGGGTGGTGAGGGACTGTGGAGAGGAGTGTGTCAGTGTGGGGATGAGGTGTGGAGTGTCAGTGTGGAGTGACAGTGAATGGGGGATGGAGGGGTGGTGAGGGACTGTGGAGAGGAGTGTGTCAGTGTGGGGATGAGGTGTGGAGTGTCAGTGTGGAGTGACAGTGAATGGGGGATGGAGGGGGTGCTGAGAGACTGTGGAGAGGAGTGTGTCAGTGTAGGAATGAGGTGTGGAGTGTCAGTGTGAAGTGACAGTGAATGGGGGATGGAGGGGGTGGTGAGGGACTGTGGAGAGGAGTGTTTCAGTGTGGGGATGACGTGTGGAGTGTCAGTGTGGAGTGACAGTGAATGGGGGATGGAGGGGTGGTGAGGGACTGTGGAGAGGAGTGTGTCAGTGTAGGGATGAGGTGTGGTGTCAGTGTGGAGTGACAGTGAATGGGGGATGGAGGGGGTGATGAGGGACTGTGGAGAGGAGTGTTTCAGTGTGGGGATGACGTGTGGAGTGTCAGTGTGGAGTGACAGTGAATGGGGGATGGAGGGGTGGTGAGGGACTGTGGAGAGGAGTGTTTCAGTGTGGGGATGAGGTGTGGAGTGTCAGTGTGGAGTGACAGTGAATGGGGGATGGAGGGGTGGTGAGGGACAGTGGAGAGGAGTATGTCAGTGTGGGGATGAGGTGTGGAGTGTCAGTGTGGAGTGACAGTGAATGGGGGATGGAGGGGGTGCTGAGAGACTGTGGAGAGGAGTGTGTCAGTGTAGGAATGAGGTGTGGAGTGTCAGTGTGAAGTGACAGTGAATGGGGGATGGAGGGGGTGATGAGGGACTGTGGAGAGGAGTGTTTCAGTGTGGGGATGAGGTGTGGAGTGACAGTGAATGGGGGATGGAGGGGTGGTGAGGGACTGTGGAGAGGAGTATTTCAGTGTCGGGATGAGGTGTGGAGTGTCAGTGTGAAGTGACAGTGAATGGGGGATGGAGGGGGTGGTGAGGGACTGTGGAGAGGAGTGTGTCAGTGTAGGTATGAGGTGTGGAGTGTCAGTGTGAAGTGACAGTGAATGGGGGATGGAGGGGGTGGTGAGAGACTGTGGAGAGGAGTGTGTCAGTGTGGGGATGAGGTGTGGAGTGTCAGTGTGGAGTGACAGTGAATGGGGGATGGAGGGGTGGTGAGGGACTGTGGAGAGCAGTGTGTCAGTGTGGGGATGAGGTGTGGAGTGTCAGTGTGGAGTGACAGTGAATGGGGGATGGAGGGGGTGCTGCGAGACTGTGGAGAGGAGTGTGTCAGTGTAGGGATGAGGTGTGGAGTGTCAGTGTGAAGTGACAGTGAATGGGGGATGGAGGGGGTGATGAGGGACTGTGGAGAGGAGTGTTTCAGTGTGGGGATGAGGTGTGGAGTGTCAGTGTGGAGTGACAGTGAATGGGGGATGGAGGGGTGGTGAGGGACTGTGGAGAGGAGTGTTTCAGTGTGGGGATGAGGTGTGGAGTGTCAGTGTGGAGTGACAGTGAATGGGGGATGGAGGGGTGGTGAGGGACTGTGGAGAGGAGTGTTTCAGTGTGGGGATGAGGTGTGGAGTGACAGTGTGATGTGACAGTGAATGGGGGATGGAGGGGGTGGTGAGGGACTGTGGAGAGGAGTGTGTCAGTGTAGGTATGAGGTGTGGAGTGTCAGTGTGAAGTGACAGTGAATGGGGGATGGAGGGGGTGGTGAGAGACTGTGGAGAGGAGTGTGTCAGTGTGGGGATGAGGTGTGGAGTGTCAGTGTGGAGTGACAGTGAATGGGGGATGGAGGGGTGGTGAGGGACTGTGGAGAGGAGTGTGTCAGTGTGGGGATGAGGTGTGGAGTGTCAGTGTGGAGTGACAGTGAATGGGGGATGCAGGGGGTGCTGAGAGACTGTGGAGAGGAGTGTGTCAGTGTAGGAATGAGGTGTGGAGTGTCAGAGTGAAGTGACAGTGAATGGGGGATGGAGGGGGTGCTGAGGGACTGTGGAGAGGAGTGTTTCAGTGTGGGGATGAGGTGTGGAGTGTCAGTGTGGAGTGACAGTGAATGGGGGATGGAGGGGTGGTGAGGGACTGCGGAGAGGAGTGTGTCAGTGTGGGGATGAGGTGTGGAGTGTCAGTGTGGAGTGACAGTGAATGGGGGATGGAGGGGTACTGAGAGACTGTGGAGAGGAGTGTGTCAGTGTAGGAATGAGGTGTGGAGTGTCAGTGTGAAGTGACAGTGAATGGGGGATGGAGGGGGTGGTGAGGGACTGTGGAGAGGAATGTGTCAGTGCAGGGATGAGGTGTGGAGTGACAGTGAATGGGGGATGGAGGGGGTGATGAGGGACTGTGGAGAGGAGTGTTTCAGTGTGGGGATGAGGTGTGGAGTGTCAGTGTGAAGTGACAGTGAATGGGGGATGGAGGGGGTGATGAGGGACTGTGGAGAGGAGTGTTTCAGTGTGGGGATGAGGTGTGGAGTGTCATTGTGAAGTGACAGTGAATGGGGGATGGAGGGGATGGTGAGGGACTGTGGAGAGGAGTGTGTCAGTGTAGGAATGAGGTGTGGAGTGTCAGTGTGAAGTGACAGTGAATGGGGGGATGAAGGGGGTGATGAGGGACTGTGTAGAGGAGTGTGTCAGTGTAGGAATGAGGTGTGGAGTGTCAGTGTGAAGTGACAGTGAATGGGGGATGGAGGGGTGGTGAGGGACTGTGGAGAGGAGTGTGTCAGAGTAGGGATGAGGTGTGGAGTGACAGTGAATGGGTGATGGAGGGGGTGCTGAGAGACTGTGGAGAGGAGTGTGTCAGTGTGGGGATGAGGTGTGGAGTGTCAGTGTGAAGTGACAGTGAATGGGGGATGGAGGGGGTGGTGAGGGACTGTGGAGAAGAGTGTGTCAGTGTGGAGTGACAGTGAATGGGGGGGATGGAGGGGTGGTGAGGGACTGTGGAGAGGAGTGTGTCAGTGTAGGGATGAGGTGTGGAGTGTCAGTGTGAAGTGACAGTGAATGGGGGATGGAGGGGTTGGTGAGGGACTGTGGAGAGGAGTGTGTCAGTGCAGGTATACAGAGTGGAGTGTCAGTGTGGAGTGACAGTGAATGGGTGATGGAGGGGGTGCTGAGAGACTGTGGAGAGGAGTGTGTCAGTGTAGGAATGAGGTCTGGAGTGTCAGTGTGAAGTGACAGTGAATGGGGGATGGAGGGGATGGTGAAGGACTGTGGAGAGGAGTGTGTCAGTGTAGGGATGAGGTGTGGAGTGTCAGTCTGGAGTGACAGTGAATGGGGGATGGAGTGGTGGTGAGGGACTGTGGAGAGGAGTGTGTCAGTGTGGGGATGAGGTGTGGAGTGTCAGTGTGATGTGACAGTGAATGGGGGATGGAGGGGGTGATGAGGGACTGTGGAGAGGAGTGTCAGTGTAGGGATGAGGTGTGGAGTGTCAGTGTGAAGTGACAGTGAATGGGGGATGGAGGGGGTGGTGAGGGACTGTGGAGAGGAGTGTGTCAGTGTGGGGATGAGGTGTGGAGTGACAGTGAATTGGGGGGATGGAGGGGTGGTGAGGGACTGTGGAGAGGAGTTTGTCAGTGTAGGCATGAGATGTGGAGTGTCAGTGTGAAGTGACAGTGAATGGGGGATGGAGGGGGTGGTGAGGGACGGTGGAGAGGAGTGTGTCAGGGCTGGTATACAGAGTGGAGTGTCAGTGTGGAGTGACAGTGAATGGGGGGATGGAGTGGTGGTGAGGGACTGTGGAGAGGAGTGTGTCAGTGTAGGAATGAGGTGTGGAGTGTCAGTGTGAAGTGACAGTGAATGGGGATGAAGGGGGTGGTGAGGGACTGTGGAGAGGAGTGTGTCAGTGTGGGGATGAGGTGTGGAGTGTCAGTGTGAAGTGACAGTGAATGGGGGATGGAGGGGGTGGTGAGGGACTGTGGAGAGGAGTGTGTCAGTGTGGAGTGACAGTGAATGGGGGGGATGGAGGGGTGGTGAGGGACTGTGGAGAGGAGTGCGTCAGTGTAGGGATGAGGTGTGGAGTGTCAGTGTGAAGTGACAGTGAATGGGGGATGGAGGGGTTGGTGAGGGACTGTGGAGAGGAGTGTTTCAGTGTGGGGATGAGGTGTGGAGTGTCAGTGTGGAGTGACAGTGAATTGGGGGGATGGAGGGGTGGTGAGGGACTGTAGAGAGGAGTGTGTCAGTGTAGGGATGAGGTGTGGAGTGTCAGTGTGAAGTGACAGTGAATGGGGGGATGGAGGGGGTGATGAGGGACTGTGGAGAGGAGTGTGTCAGTGTGGGGATGAGGTGTGGAGTGACAGTGTGGAGTGACAGTGAATGGGGGATGGAGGGGTGGTGAGGGACTGTGGAGAGGAGTGTTTCAGTGTGGGGATGAGGAGTGGAGTGTCAGTGTGGAGTGACAGTGAATGGGTGATGGAGGGGGTGATGAGGGACTGTGGAGAGGAGTGTGTCAGTGTAGGGATGAGGTGTGGAGTGTCAGTGTGAAGTGACAGTGAATGGGGGATGGAGGGGATGGTGAGGGACTGTGGAGAGGAGTGTGTCAGTGTGGTGATGAGGTGTGGAGTGACAGTGAATTGGGGGGATGGAGGGGTGGTGAGGGACTGTGGAGAGGAGTTTGTCAGTGTAGGCATGAGATGTGGAGTGTCAGTGTGAAGTGACAGTGAATGGGGGATGGAGGGGGTGGTGAGGGACTGTGGAGAGGAGTGTGTCAGTGCTGGTATACAGAGTGGAGTGTCAGTGTGGAGTGACAGTGAATGGGGGGATGAAGGGGGTGATGAGGGACTGTGTAGAGGAGTGTGTCAGTGTAGGAATGAGGTGTGGAGTGTCAGTGTGATGTGACAGTGAATGGGGGATGGAGGGGGTGGTGAGGGACTGTGGAGAGGAGTGTGTCAGTGTGGGGATGAGGTGTGGAGTGTCAGTGTGAAGTGACAGTGAATGGGGGATGGAGGGGGTGGTGAGGGACTGTGGAGAGGAGTGTGTCAGTGTGGAGTGACAGTGAATGGGGGGGATGGAGGGGTGGTGAGGGACTGTGGAGGGGAGTGCGTCAGTGTAGGGATGAGGTGTGGAGTGTCAGTGTGAAGTGACAGTGAATGGGGGATGGAGGGGTTGGTGAGGGACTGTGGAGAGGAGTGTGTCAGGGCAGGTATACAGAGTGGAGTGTCAGTGTGGAGTGACAGTGAATGGGGGATGGAGGGGGTGGTGAGGGACTGTGGAGAGGAGTTTGTCAGTGTAGGCATGAGATGTGGAGTGTCAGTGTGAAGTGACAGTGAATGGGGGATGGAGGGGGTGGTGAGGGACTGTGGAGAGGAGTGTGTCAGTGTGGAGTGACAGTGAATGGGGGGGATGGAGGGGTGGTGAGGGACTGTGGAGAGGAGTGTGTCAGTGTAGGGATGAGGTGTGGAGTGTCAGTCTGAAGTGACAGTGAATGGGGGATGGAGGGGTTGGTGAGGGGCTGTGGAGAGGAGTGTGTCAGTGTAGGGATGAGGTGTGGAGTGACAGTGAATGGGGGATGGAGGGGGTGCTGAGAGACTGTGGAGAGGAGTGTGTCTGTGTAGGGATGAGGTGTGGAGTGTCAGTGTGAAGTGACAGTGAATGGGGGATGGAGGGGTGGTGAGGGACTGTGGAGAGGAGTGTGTCAGTGTGGGGATGAGGTGTGGAGTGTCAGTGTGAAGTGACAGTGAATGGGGGATGGAGGGGTGGTGAGGGACTGTGGAGAGGTGTGTGTCAGTATAGGGATGAGGTTTGGAGTGTCAGAGTAAAGTGACAGTGAATGGGTGATAGAGGGGGTGATGAGGGACTGTGGAGAGGAGTGTGTCAGTATAGGGATGAGGTGTGGAGTGTCAGAGTGAAGTGACAGTGAATGGGTGATGAAGGGGGTGGTGAGGGACTGTGTAGAGGAGTGTGTCAGTGTAGGAATGAGATGTGGAGTGTCAGTGTGAAGTGACAGTGAATGGGGGATGGAGGGGGTGGTGAGGGACTGTGGAGAGGAGTGTGTCAGTGTGGAGTGACAGTGAATGGGGGGGATGGAGGGGTGGTGAGGGACTGTGGAGAGGAGTTTCTCAGTGTAGGCATGAGATGTGGAGTGTCAGTGTGAAGTGACAGTGAATGGGGGATGGAGGGGTGGTGAGGGACTGTGGAGAGGAGTGTGTCAGTGTAGGGATGAGGTGTGGAGTGACAGTGAATGGGGGATGGAGGGGGTGCTGAGAGACTGTGGAGAGGAGTGTGTCTGTGTAGGGATGAGGTGTGGAGTGTCAGTGTGAAGTGACAGTGAATGGGGGATGGAGGGGTGGTGAGGGACTGTGGAGAGGAGTGTGTCAGTGTGGGGATGAGGTGTGGAGTGTCAGTGTGAAGTGACAGTGAATGGGGGATGGAGGGGTGGTGAGGGACTGTGGAGAGGTGTGTGTCAGTATAGGGATGAGGTGTGGAGTGTCAGAGTAAAGTGACAGTGAATGGGTGATAGAGGGGGTGATGAGGGACTGTGGAGAGGAGTGTGTCAGTATAGGGATGAGGTGTGGAGTGTCAGAGTGAAGTGACAGTGAATGGGTGATGAAGGGGGTGGTGAGGGACTGTGGAGAGGAGTGTGTCAGTGTAGGAATGAGGTGTGGAGTGTCAGTGTGAAGTGACAGTGAATGGGGGATGGAGGGGGTGATGAGGGACTGTGGAGAGGAGTGTTTCAGTGTGGGGATGAGGTGTGGAGTGTCAGTGTGGAGTGACAGTGAATGGGGGATGGAGGGGTGGTGAGGGACTGTGGAGAGGAGTGTTTCAGTGTCGGGATGAGGTGTGGAGTGTCAGTGTGAAGTGACAGTGAATGGGGGATGGAGGGGGTGGTGAGGGACTGTGGAGAGGAGTGTGTCAGTGTAGGTATGAGGTGTGGAGTGTCAGTGTGAAGTGACACTGAATGGGGGATGGAGGGGGTGGTGAGAGACTGTGGAGAGGAGTGTGTCAGTGTGGGGATGAGGTGTGGAGTGTCAGTGTGGAGTGACAGTGAATGGGGGATGGAGGGGTGGTGAGGGACTGTGGAGAGCAGTGTGTCAGTGTGGGGATGAGGTGTGGAGTGTCAGTGTGGAGTGACAGTGAATGGGGGATGGAGGGGGTGCTGAGAGACTGTGGAGAGGAGTGTGTCAGTGTAGGAATGAGGTGTGGAGTGTCAGTGTGAAGTGACAGTGAATGGGGGATGGAGGGGGTGATGAGGGACTGTGGAGAGGAGTGTTTCAGTGTGGGGATGAGGTGTGGAGTGTCAGTGTGGAGTGACAGTGAATGGGGGATGGAGGGGTGGTGAGGGACTGTGGAGAGGAGTGTTTCAGTGTGGGGATGAGGTGTGGAGTGTCAGTGTGGAGTGACAGTGAATGGGGGATGGAGGGGTGGTGAGGGACTGTGGAGAGGAGTGTTTCAGTGTGGGGATGAGGTGTGGAGTGACAGTGTGATGTGACAGTGAATGGGGGATGGAGGGGGTGGTGAGGGACTGTGGAGAGGAGTGTGTCAGTGTAGGTATGAGGTGTGGAGTGTCAGTGTGAAGTGACAGTGAATGGGGGATGGAGGGGGTGGTGAGAGACTGTGGAGAGGAGTGTGTCAGTGTGGGGATGAGGTGTGGAGTGTCAGTGTGGAGTGACAGTGAATGGGGGATGGAGGGGTGGTGAGGGACTGTGGAGAGCAGTGTGTCAGTGTGGGGATGAGGTGTGGAGTGTCAGTGTGGAGTGACAGTGAATGGGGGATGGAGGGGGTGCTGAGAGACTGTGGAGAAGAGTGTGTCAGTGTAGGAATGAGGTGTGGAGTGTCAGTGTGAAGTGACAGTGAATGGGGGACGGAGGGGGTGATGAGGGACTGTGGAGAGGAGTGTTTCAGTGTGGGGATGAGGTGTGGAGTGTCAGTGTGGAGTGACAGTGAATGGGGGATGGAGGGGTGGTGAGGGACTGTGGAGAGGAGTGTTTCAGTGTGGGGATGAGGTGTGGAGTGTCAGTGTGGAGTGACAGTGAATGGGGGATGGAGGGGTGGTGAGGGACTGTGGAGAGGAGTGTTTCAGTGTGGGGATGAGGTGTGGAGTGACAGTGTGATGTGACAGTGAATGGGGGATGGAGGGGGTGGTGAGGGACTGTGGAGAGGAGTGTGTCAGTGTAGGTATGAGGTGTGGAGTGTCAGTGTGAAGTGACAGTGAATGGGGGATGGAGGGGGTGGTGAGAGACTGTGGAGAGGAGTGTGTCAGTGTGGGGATGAGGTGTGGAGTGTCAGTGTGGAGTGACAGTGAATGGGGGATGGAGGGGTGGTGAGGGACTGTGGAGAGGAGTGTGTCAGTGTGGGGATGAGGTATGGAGTGTCAGTGTGGATTGACAGTGAATGGGGGATGCAGGGGGTGCTGAGAGACTGTGGAGAGGAGTGTGTCAGTGTAGGAATGAGGTGTGGAGTGTCAGAGTGAAGTGACAGTGAATGGGGGATGGAGGGGGTGCTGAGAGACTGTGGAGAGGAGTGTGTCAGTGTAGGAATGAGGTGTGGAGTGTCAGTGTGAAGTGACAGTGAATGGGGGATGGAGGGGGTGGTGAGGGACTGTGGAGAGGAATGTGTCAGTGCAGGGATGAGGTGTGGAGTGACAGTGAATGGGGGATGGAGGGGGTGATGAGGGACTGTGGAGAGGAGTGTTTCAGTGTGGGGATGAGGTGTGGAGTGTCAGTGTGAAGTGACAGTGAATGGGGGATGGAGGGGGTGATGAGGGACTGTGGAGAGGAGTGTTTCAGTGTGGGGATGAGGTGTGGAGTGTCATTGTGAAGTGACAGTGAATGGGGGATGGAGGGGATGGTGAGGGACTGTGGAGAGGAGTGTGTCAGTGTAGGAATGAGGTGTGGAGTGTCAGTGTGAAGTGACAGTGAATGGGGGGATGAAGGGGGTGATGAGGGACTGTGTAGAGGAGTGTGTCAGTGTAGGAATGAGGTGTGGAGTGTCAGTGTGAAGTGACAGTGAATGGGTGACGGAGGGGGTGGTGAGGGACTGTGGAGAGGAGTGTGTCAGTGTAGGGATGAGGTGTGGAGTGTCAGTGTGAAGTGACAGTGAATGGGGGATGGAGGGGTGGTGAGGGACTGTGGAGAGGAGTGTGTCAGTGTGGGGATGAGGTGTGGAGTGTCAGTGTGGAGTGACAGTGAATGGGGGATGGAGGGGGTGCTGAGGGACTGTGGAGAGGAGTGTTTCAGTGTGGGGATGAGGTGTGGAGTGTCAGTGTGGAGTGACAGTGAATGGGGGATGGAGGGGTGGTGAGGGACTGTGGAGAGGAGTGTGTCAGTGTGGGGATGAGGTGTGGAGTGTCAGTGTGAAGTGACAGTGAATGGGGGATGGAGGGGTGGTGAGGGACTGTGGAGAGGAGTGTGTCAGAGTAGGGATGAGGTGTGGAGTGACAGTGAATGGGTGATGGAGGGGGTGCTGAGAGACTGTGGAGAGGAGTGTGTCTGTGTAGGGATGAGGTGTGGAGTGTCAGTGTGAAGTGACAGTGAATGGGGGATGGAGGGGTGGTGAGGGACTGTGGAGAGGAGTGTGTCAGTGTGGGGATGAGGTGTGGAGTGACAGTGAATTGGGGGGATGGAGGGGTGGTGAGGGACTGTGGAGAGGAGTTTGTCAGTGTAGGCATGAGATGTGGAGTGTCAGTGTGAAGTGACAGTGAATGGGGGATGGAGGGGGTGGTGAGGGACGGTGGAGAGGAGTGTGTCAGTGCTGGTATACAGAGTGGAGTGTCAGTGTGGAGTGACAGTGAATGGGGGGATGGAGTGGTGGTGAGGGACTGTGGAGAGGAGTGTGTCAGTGTAGGAATGAGGTGTGGAGTGTCAGTGTGAAGTGACAGTGAATGGGGATGAAGGGGGTGGTGAGGGACTGTGGAGAGGAGTGTGTCAGTGTAGGAATGAGGTGTGGAGTGTCAGTGTGAAGTGACAGTGAATGGGGGGATGAAGGGGGTGGTGAGGGACTGTGGAGAGGAGTGTGTCAGTGTGGGGATGAGGTGTGGAGTGTCAGTGTGAAGTGACAGTGAATGGGGGATGGAGGGGGTGGTGAGGGACTGTGGAGAGGAGTGTGTCAGTGTGGAGTGACAGTGAATGGGGGGGATGGAGGGGTGGTGAGGGACTGTGGAGAGGAGTGCGTCAGTGTAGGGATGAGGTGTGGAGTGTCAGTGTGAAGTGACAGTGAATGGGGGATGGAGGGGTTGGTGAGGGACTGTGGAGAGGAGTGTTTCAGTGTGGGGATGAGGTGTGGAGTGTCAGTGTGGAGTGACAGTGAATTGGGGGGATGGAGGGGTGGTGAGGGACTGTAGAGAGGAGTGTGTCAGTGTAGGGATGAGGTGTGGAGTGTCAGTGTGAAGTGACAGTGAATGGGGGGATGGAGGGGGTGATGAGGGACTGTGGAGAGGAGTGTGTCAGTGTGGGGATGAGGTGTGGAGTGACAGTGTGGAGTGACAGTGAATGGGGGATGGAGGGGTGGTGAGGGACTGTGGAGAGGAGTGTTTCAGTGTGGGGATGAGGTGTGGAGTGTCAGTGAATGGGTGATGGAGGGGGTGATGAGGGACTGTGGAGAGGAGTGTGTCAGTGTAGGGATGAGGTGTGGAGTGTCAGTGTGAAGTGACAGTGAATGGGGGATGGAGGGGGTGGTGAGGGACTGTGGAGAGGAGTGTGTCAGTGTGGTGATGAGGTGTGGAGTGACAGTGAATTGGGGGGATGGAGGGGTGGTGAGGGACTGTGGAGAGGAGTTTGTCAGTGTAGGCATGAGATGTGGAGTGTCAGTGTGAAGTGACAGTGAATGGGGGATGGAGGGGGTGGTGAGGGACTGTGGAGAGGAGTGTGTCAGTGCTGGTATACAGAGTGGAGTGTCAGTGTGGAGTGACAGTGAATGGGGGGATGAAGGGGGTGATGAGGGACTGTGTAGAGGAGTGTGTCAGTGTAGGAATGAGGTGTGGAGTGTCAGTGTGATGTGACAGTGAATGGGGGATGGAGGGGGTGGTGAGGGACTGTGGAGAGGAGTGTGTCAGTGTGGGGATGAGGTGTGGAGTGTCAGTGTGAAGTGACAGTGAATGGGGGATGGAGGGGGTGGTGAGGGACTGTGGAGAGGAGTGTGTCAGTGTGGAGTGACAGTGAATGGGGGGGATGGAGGGGTGGTGAGGGACTGTGGAGGGGAGTGCGTCAGTGTAGGGATGAGGTGTGGAGTGTCAGTGTGAAGTGACAGTGAATGGGGGATGGAGGGGTTGGTGAGGGACTGTGGAGAGGAGTGTGTCAGGGCAGGTATACAGAGTGGAGTGTCAGTGTGGAGTGACAGTGAATGGGGGATGGAGGGGGTGGTGAGGGACTGTGGAGAGGAGTTTGTCAGTGTAGGCATGAGATGTGGAGTGTCAGTGTGAAGTGACAGTGAATGGGGGATGGAGGGGGTGGTGAGGGACTGTGGAGAGGAGTGTGTCAGTGTGGAGTGACAGTGAATGGGGGGGATGGAGGGGTGGTGAGGGACTGTGGAGAGGAGTGTGTCAGTGTAGGGATGAGGTGTGGAGTGTCAGTCTGAAGTGACAGTGAATGGGGGATGGAGGGGTTGGTGATGGGCTGTGGAGAGGAGTGTGTCAGTGTAGGGATGAGGTGTGGAGTGACAGTGAATGGGGGATGGAGGGGGTGCTGAGAGACTGTGGAGAGGAGTGTGTCTGTGTAGGGATGAGGTGTGGAGTGTCAGTGTGAAGTGACAGTGAATGGGGGATGGAGGGGTGGTGAGGGACTGTGGAGAGGAGTGTGTCAGTGTGGGGATGAGGTGTGGAGTGTCAGTGTGAAGTGACAGTGAATGGGGGATGGAGGGGTGGTGAGGGACTGTGGAGAGGTGTGTGTCAGTATAGGGATGAGGTTTGGAGTGTCAGAGTAAAGTGACAGTGAATGGGTGATGAAGGGGGTGGTGAGGGACTGTGTAGAGGAGTGTGTCAGTGTAGGAATGAGATGTGGAGTGTCAGTGTGAAGTGACAGTGAATGGGGGATGGAGGGGGTGGTGAGGGACTGTGGAGAGGAGTGTGTCAGTGTGGAGTGACAGTGAATGGGGGGGATGGAGGGGTGGTGAGGGACTGTGGAGAGGAGTTTCTCAGTGTAGGCATGAGATGTGGAGTGTCAGTGTGAAGTGACAGTGAATGGGGGATGGAGGGGTGGTGAGGGACTGTGGAGAGGAGTGTGTCAGTGTAGGGATGAGGTGTGGAGTGACAGTGAATGGGGGATGGAGGGGGTGCTGAGAGACTGTGGAGAGGAGTGTGTCTGTGTAGGGATGAGGTGTGGAGTGTCAGTGTGAAGTGACAGTGAATGGGGGATGGAGGGGTGGTGAGGGACTGTGGAGAGGAGTGTGTCAGTGTGGGGATGAGGTGTGGAGTGTCAGTGTGAAGTGACAGTGAATGGGGGATGGAGGGGTGGTGAGGGACTGTGGAGAGGTGTGTGTCAGTATAGGGATGAGGTGTGGAGTGTCAGAGTAAAGTGACAGTGAATGGGTGATAGAGGGGGTGATGAGGGACTGTGGAGAGGAGTGTGTCAGTATAGGGATGAGGTGTGGAGTGTCAGAGTGAAGTGACAGTGAATGGGTGATGAAGGGGGTGGTGAGGGACTGTGGAGAGGAGTGTGTCAGTGTAGGAATGAGGTGTGGAGTGTCAGTGTGAAGTGACAGTGAATGGGGGATGGAGGGGGTGATGAGGGACTGTGGAGAGGAGTGTTTCAGTGTGGGGATGAGGTGTGGAGTGTCAGTGTGGAGTGACAGTGAATGGGGGATGGAGGGGTGGTGAGGGACTGTGGAGAGGAGTGTTTCAGTGTCGGGATGAGGTGTGGAGTGTCAGTGTGAAGTGACAGTGAATGGGGGATGGAGGGGGTGGTGAGGGACTGTGGAGAGGAGTGTGTCAGTGTAGGTATGAGGTGTGGAGTGTCAGTGTGAAGTGACAGTGAATGGGGGATGGAGGGGGTGGTGAGAGACTGTGGAGAGGAGTGTGTCAGTGTGGGGATGAGGTGTGGAGTGTCAGTGTGGAGTGACAGTGAATGGGGGATGGAGGGGTGGTGAGGGACTGTGGAGAGCAGTGTGTCAGTGTGGGGATGAGGTGTGGAGTGTCAGTGTGGAGTGACAGTGAATGGGGGATGGAGGGGGTGCTGAGAGACTGTGGAGAGGAGTGTGTCAGTGTAGGAATGAGGTGTGGAGTGTCAGTGTGAAGTGACAGTGAATGGGGGATGGAGGGGGTGATGAGGGACTGTGGAGAGGAGTGTTTCAGTGTGGGGATGAGGTGTGGAGTGTCAGTGTGGAGTGACAGTGAATGGGGGATGGAGGGGTGGTGAGGGACTGTGGAGAGGAGTGTTTCAGTGTGGGGATGAGGTGTGGAGTGTCAGTGTGGAGTGACAGTGAATGGGGGATGGAGGGGTGGTGAGGGACTGTGGAGAGGAGTGTTTCAGTGTGGGGATGAGGTGTGGAGTGACAGTGTGATGTGACAGTGAATGGGGGATGGAGGGGGTGGTGAGGGACTGTGGAGAGGAGTGTGTCAGTGTAGGTATGAGGTGTGGAGTGTCAGTGTGAAGTGACAGTGAATGGGGGATGGAGGGGGTGGTGAGAGACTGTGGAGAGGAGTGTGTCAGTGTGGGGATGAGGTGTGGAGTGTCAGTGTGGAGTGACAGTGAATGGGGGATGGAGGGGTGGTGAGGGACTGTGGAGAGGAGTGTGTCAGTGTGGGGATGAGGTGTGGAGTGTCAGTGTGGAGTGACAGTGAATGGGGGATGCAGGGGGTGCTGAGAGACTGTGGAGAGGAGTGTGTCAGTGTAGGAATGAGGTGTGGAGTGTCAGAGTGAAGTGACAGTGAATGGGGGATGGAGGGGGTGGTGAGAGACTGTGGAGAGGAGTGTGTCAGTGTGGGGATGAGGTGTGGAGTGTCAGTGTGGAGTGACAGTGAATGGGGGATGGAGGGGTGGTGAGGGACTGTGGAGAGCAGTGTGTCAGTGTGGGGATGAGGTGTGGAGTGTCAGTGTGGAGTGACAGTGAATGGGGGATGGAGGGGGTGCTGAGAGACTGTGGAGAAGAGTGTGTCAGTGTAGGAATGAGGTGTGGAGTGTCAGTGTGAAGTGACAGTGAATGGGGGACGGAGGGGGTGATGAGGGACTGTGGAGAGGAGTGTTTCAGTGTGGGGATGAGGTGTGGAGTGTCAGTGTGGAGTGACAGTGAATGGGGGATGGAGGGGTGGTGAGGGACTGTGGAGAGGAGTGTTTCAGTGTGGGGATGAGGTGTGGAGTGTCAGTGTGGAGTGACAGTGAATGGGGGATGGAGGGGTGGTGAGGGACTGTGGAGAGGAGTGTTTCAGTGTGGGGATGAGGTGTGGAGTGACAGTGTGATGTGACAGTGAATGGGGGATGGAGGGGGTGGTGAGGGACTGTGGAGAGGAGTGTGTCAGTGTAGGTATGAGGTGTGGAGTGTCAGTGTGAAGTGACAGTGAATGGGGGATGGAGGGGGTGGTGAGAGACTGTGGAGAGGAGTGTGTCAGTGTGGGGATGAGGTGTGGAGTGTCAGTGTGGAGTGACAGTGAATGGGGGATGGAGGGGTGGTGAGGGACTGTGGAGAGGAGTGTGTCAGTGTGGGGATGAGGTATGGAGTGTCAGTGTGGAGTGACAGTGAATGGGGGATGCAGGGGGTGCTGAGAGACTGTGGAGAGGAGTGTGTCAGTGTGGGGATGAGGTGTGGAGTGTCAGTGTGGAGTGACAGTGAATGGGGGATGGAGGGGGTGGTGAGGGACTGTGGAGAGGAATGTGTCAGTGCAGGGATGAGGTGTGGAGTGACAGTGTGAAGTGACAGTGAATGGGGGATGGAGGGGGTGGTGAGAGACTGTGGAGAGGAGTGTGTCAGTGTGGGGATGAGGTGTGGAGTGTCAGTGTGGAGTGACAGTGAATGGGGGATGGAGGGGGTGGTGAGGGACTGTGGAGAGGAATGTGTCAGTGCAGGGATGAGGTGTGGAGTGACAGTGAATGGGGGATGGAGGGGGTGATGAGGGACTGTGGAGAGGAGTGTTTCAGTGTGGGGATGAGGTGTGGAGTGTCAGTGTGAAGTGACAGTGAATGGGGGATGGAGGGGGTGATGAGGGACTGTGGAGAGGAGTGTTTCAGTGTGGGGATGAGGTGTGGAGTGTCATTGTGAAGTGACAGTGAATGGGGGATGGAGGGGATGGTGAGGGACTGTGGAGAGGAGTGTGTCAGTGTAGGAATGAGGTGTGGAGTGTCAGTGTGAAGTGACAGTGAATGGGGGGATGAAGGGGGTGATGAGGGACTGTGTAGAGGAGTGTGTCAGTGTAGGAATGATGTGTGGAGTGTCAGTGTGAAGTGACAGTGAATGGGTGACAGAGGGGGTGGTGAGGGACTGTGGAGAGGAGTGTGTCAGTGTAGGTATGAGGTGTGGAGTGTCAGTGTGAAGTGACAGTGAATGGGGGATGGAGGGGGTGGTGAGAGACTGTGGAGAGGAGTGTGTCAGTGTGGGGATGAGGTGTGGAGTGTCAGTGTGGAGTGACAGTGAATGGGGGATGGAGGGGTGGTGAGGGACTGTGGAGAGGAGTGTGTCAGTGTGGGGATGAGGTATGGAGTGTCAGTGTGGAGTGACAGTGAATGGGGGATGCAGGGGGTGCTGAGAGACTGTGGAGAGGAGTGTGTCAGTGTGGGGATGAGGTGTGGAGTGTCAGTGTGGAGTGACAGTGAATGGGGGATGGAGGGGGTGGTGAGGGACTGTGGAGAGGAATGTGTCAGTGCAGGGATGAGGAGTGGAGTGACAGTGTGAAGTGACAGTGAATGGGGGATGGAGGGGGTGGTGAGAGACTGTGGAGAGGAGTGTGTCAGTGTGGGGATGAGGTGTGGAGTGTCAGTGTGGAGTGACAGTGAATGGGGGATGGAGGGGGTGGTGAGGGACTGTGGAGAGGAATGTGTCAGTGCAGGGATGAGGTGTGGAGTGACAGTGAATGGGGGATGGAGGGGGTGATGAGGGACTGTGGAGAGGAGTGTTTCAGTGTGGGGATGAGGTGTGGAGTGTCAGTGTGAAGTGACAGTGAATGGGGGATGGAGGGGGTGATGAGGGACTGTGGAGAGGAGTGTTTCAGTGTGGGGATGAGGTGTGGAGTGTCATTGTGAAGTGACAGTGAATGGGGGATGGAGGGGATGGTGAGGGACTGTGGAGAGGAGTGTGTCAGTGTAGGAATGAGGTGTGGAGTGTCAGTGTGAAGTGACAGTGAATGGGGGGATGAAGGGGGTGATGAGGGACTGTGTAGAGGAGTGTGTCAGTGTAGGAATGATGTGTGGAGTGTCAGTGTGAAGTGACAGTGAATGGGTGACAGAGGGGGTGGTGAGGGACTGTGGAGAGGAGTGTGTCAGTGTAGGGATGAGGTGTGGAGTGTCAGTGTGAAGTGACAGTGAATGGGGGATGGAGGGGTGGTGAGGGACTGTGGAGAGGAGTGTGTCAGTGTGGGGATGAGGTGTGGAGTGTCAGTGTGGAGTGACAGTGAATGGGGGATGGAGGGGGTGCTGAGGGACTGTGGAGAGGAGTGTTTCAGTGTGGGGATGAGGTGTGGAGTGTCAGTGTGGAGTGACAGTGAATGGGGGATGGAGGGGTGGTGAGGGACTGTGGAGAGGAGTGTGTCAGTGTGGGGATGAGGTGTGGAGTGTCAGTGTGAAGTGACAGTGAATGGGGGATGGAGGGGTGGTGAGGGACTGTGGAGAGGAGTGTGTCAGAGTAGGGATGAGGTGTGGAGTGACAGTGAATGGGTGATGGAGGGGGTGCTGAGAGACTGTGGAGAGGAGTGTGTCTGTGTAGGGATGAGGTGTGGAGTGTCAGTGTGAAGTGACAGTGAATGGGGGATGGAGGGGTGGTGAGGGACTGTGGAGAGGAGTGTGTCAGTGTGGGGATGAGGTGTGGAGTGTCAGTGTGGAGTGACAGTGAATGGGGGATGGAGGGGTGCTGAGGGACTGTGGAGAGGTGTGTGTCAGTATAGGGATGAGGTGTGGAGTGTCAGAGTAAAGTGACAGTGAATGGGTGATAGAGGGGGTGATGAGGGACTGTGGAGAGGAGTGTGTCAGTATAGGGATGAGGTGTGGAGTGTCAGAGTGAAGTGACAGTGAATGGGTGATGAAGGGGGTGGTGAGGGACTGTGGAGAGGAGTGTGTCAGTGTAGGAATGAGGTGTGGAGTGTCAGTGTGAAGTGACAGTGAATGGGGGGATGAAGGGGGTGATGAGGGACTGTGGAGAGGAGTGTGTCAGTGTGGAGTGACAGTGAATGGGGGGGATGGAGGGGTGGTGAGGGACTGTGGAGAGGAGTTTCTCAGTGTAGGCATGAGATGTGGAGTGTCAGTGTGAAGTGACAGTGAATGGGGGATGGAGGGGTGGTGAGGGACTGTGGAGAGGAGTGTGTCAGTGTAGGGATGAGGTGTGGAGTGACAGTGAATGGGGGATGGAGGGGGTGCTGAGAGACTGTGGAGAGGAGTGTGTCTGTGTAGGGATGAGGTGTGGAGTGTCAGTGTGAAGTGACAGTGAATGGGGGATGGAGGGGTGGTGAGGGACTGTGGAGACGAGTGTGTCAGTGTGGGGATGAGGTGTGGAGTGTCAGTGTGAAGTGACAGTGAATGGGGGATGGAGGGGTGGTGAGGGACTGTGGAGAGGTGTGTGTCAGCATAGGGATGAGGTGTGGAGTGTCAGAGTAAAGTGACAGTGAATGGGTGATAGAGGGGGTGATGAGGGACTGTGGAGAGGAGTGTGTCAGTATAGGGATGAGGTGTGGAGTGTCAGAGTGAAGTGACAGTGAATGGGTGATGAAGGGGGTGGTGAGGGACTGTGGAGAGGAGTGTGTCAGTGTAGGAATGAGGTGTGGAGTGTCAGTGTGAAGTGACAGTGAATGGGGGGATGAAGGGGGTGATGAGGGACTGTGTAGAGGAGTGTGTCAGTGTAGGAATGAGGTGTGGAGTGTCAGTGTGAAGTGACAGTGAATGGGTGATGGAGGGGGTGGTGAGGGACTGTGGAGAGGAGTGTTTCAGTGTGGGGATGAGGTGTGGAGTGTCAGTGTGGAGTGACAGTGAATGGGGGGGATGGAGGGGTGGTGAGGGACTGTAGAGAGGAGTGTGTCAGTGTAGGGATGAGGTGTGGAGTGTCAGTGTGAAGTGACAGTGAATGGGGGGATGAAGGGGGTGATGAGGGACTGTGGAGAGGAGTGTGTCAGTGTGGGGATGAGGTGTGGAGTGTCAGTGTGAAGTGACAGTGAATGGGGGATGGAGGGGGTGGTGAGGGACTGTGGAGAGGAGTGTGTCAGTGTGGAGTGACAGTGAATGGGGGGGATGGAGGGGTGGTGAGGGACTGTGGAGAGGAGTGTGTCAGTGTAGGGATGAGGTGTGGAGTGTCAGTGTGAAGTGACAGTGAATTGGGGATGGAGGGGTTGGTGAGGGACTGTGGAGAGGAGTGTGTCAGTGCAGGTATACAGAGTGGAGTGTCAGTGTGGAGTGACAGTGAATGGGTGATGGAGGGGGTGCTGAGAGACTGTGGAGAGGAGTGTGTCAGTGTAGGAATGAGGTCTGGAGTGTCAGTGTGAAGTGACAGTGAATGGGGGATGGAGGGGATGGTGAAGGACTGTGGAGAGGAGTGTGTCAGTGTAGGGATGAGGTGTGGAGTGTCAGTGTGGAGTGACAGTGAATGGGGGATGGAGTGGTGGTGAGGGACTGTGGAGAGGAATGTGTCAGTGTAGGGATGAGGTGTGGAGTGTCAGTGTGATGTGACAGTGAATGGGGGATGGAGGGGGTGCTGAGGGACTGTGGAGAGGAGTGTGTCAGTGTAGGGATGAGGATTGGAGTGTCAGTGTGAAGTGACAGTCAATGGGGGATGGAGGGGGTGGTGAGGGACTGTGGAGAGGAGTGTGTCAGTGTGGGGATGAGGTGTGGAGTGACAGTGAATTGGGGGGATGGAGGGGTGGTGAGGGACTGTGGAGAGGAGTTTGTCAGTGTAGGCATGAGATGTGGAGTGTCAGTGTGAAGTGACAGTGAAAGGGGGATGGAGGGGGTGGTGAGGGACTGTGGAGAGGAGTGTGTCAGTGTGGGGATGAGGTGTGGAGTGACAGTGAATTGGGGGGATGGAGGGGTGGTGATGGACTGTGGAGAGGAGTCTGTCAGTGTAGGCATGAGATGTGGAGTGTCAGTGTGAAGTGACAGTGAATGGGGGATGGAGGGGGTGGTGAGGGACGGTGGAGAGGAGTGTGTCAGTGCTGGTATACAGAGTGGAGTGTCAGTGTGGGGTGACAGTGAATGGAGGGATGAAGGGGGTGATGAGCGACTGTGGAGAGGAGTGTGTCAGTGTAGGAATGAGGTGTGGAGTGTCAGTGTGATGTGACAGAGAATGGGGGATGGAGGGGGTGGTGAGGGACTGTGGAGAGGAGTGTGTCAGTGTGGAGTGACAGTGAATGGGGGGGATGGAGGGGTGGTGAGGGACTGTGGAGAGGAGTGCGTCAGTGTAGGGATGAGGTGTGGAGTGTCAGTGTGAAGTGACAGTGAATGGGGGATGGAGGGGTTGGTGAGGGACTGTGGAGAGGAGTGTTTCAGTGTGGGGATGAGGTGTGGAGTGTCAGTGTGAAGTGACAGTGAATGGGGGGATGAAGGGGGTGATGAGGGACTGTGGAGAGGAGTGTGTCAGTGTGGAGTGACAGTGAATGGGGGGGATGGAGGGGTGGTGAGGGACTGTGGAGAGGAGTTTCTCAGTGTAGGCATGAGATGTGGAGTGTCAGTGTGAAGTGACAGTGAATGGGGGATGGAGGGGTGGTGAGGGACTGTGGAGAGGAGTGTGTCAGTGTAGGGATGAGGTGTGGAGTGACAGTGAATGGGGGATGGAGGGGGTGCTGAGAGACTGTGGAGAGGAGTGTGTCTGTGTAGGGATGAGGTGTGGAGTGTCAGTGTGAAGTGACAGTGAATGGGGGATGGAGGGGTGGTGAGGGACTGTGGAGACGAGTGTGTCAGTGTGGGGATGAGGTGTGGAGTGTCAGTGTGAAGTGACAGTGAATGGGGGATGGAGGGGTGGTGAGGGACTGTGGAGAGGTGTGTGTCAGCATAGGGATGAGGTGTGGAGTGTCAGAGTAAAGTGACAGTGAATGGGTGATAGAGGGGGTGATGAGGGACTGTGGAGAGGAGTGTGTCAGTATAGGGATGAGGTGTGGAGTGTCAGAGTGAAGTGACAGTGAATGGGTGATGAAGGGGGTGGTGAGGGACTGTGGAGAGGAGTGTGTCAGTGTAGGAATGAGGTGTGGAGTGTCAGTGTGAAGTGACAGTGAATGGGGGGATGAAGGGGGTGATGAGGGACTGTGTAGAGGAGTGTGTCAGTGTAGGAATGAGGTGTGGAGTGTCAGTGTGAAGTGACAGTGAATGGGTGATGGAGGGGGTGGTGAGGGACTGTGGAGAGGAGTGTTTCAGTGTGGGGATGAGGTGTGGAGTGTCAGTGTGGAGTGACAGTGAATGGGGGGGATGGAGGGGTGGTGAGGGACTGTAGAGAGGAGTGTGTCAGTGTAGGGATGAGGTGTGGAGTGTCAGTGTGAAGTGACAGTGAATGGGGGGATGAAGGGGGTGATGAGGGACTGTGGAGAGGAGTGTGTCAGTGTGGGGATGAGGTGTGGAGTGTCAGTGTGAAGTGACAGTGAATGGGGGATGGAGGGGGTGGTGAGGGACTGTGGAGAGGAGTGTGTCAGTGTGGAGTGACAGTGAATGGGGGGGATGGAGGGGTGGTGAGGGACTGTGGAGAGGAGTGTGTCAGTGTAGGGATGAGGTGTGGAGTGTCAGTGTGAAGTGACAGTGAATTGGGGATGGAGGGGTTGGTGAGGGACTGTGGAGAGGAGTGTGTCAGTGCAGGTATACAGAGTGGAGTGTCAGTGTGGAGTGACAGTGAATGGGTGATGGAGGGGGTGCTGAGAGACTGTGGAGAGGAGTGTGTCAGTGTAGGAATGAGGTCTGGAGTGTCAGTGTGAAGTGACAGTGAATGGGGGATGGAGGGGATGGTGAAGGACTGTGGAGAGGAGTGTGTCAGTGTAGGGATGAGGTGTGGAGTGTCAGTGTGGAGTGACAGTGAATGGGGGATGGAGTGGTGGTGAGGGACTGTGGAGAGGAATGTGTCAGTGTAGGGATGAGGTGTGGAGTGTCAGTGTGATGTGACAGTGAATGGGGGATGGAGGGGGTGCTGAGGGACTGTGGAGAGGAGTGTGTCAGTGTGGGGATGAGGTGTGGAGTGTCAGTGTGATGTGACAGTGAATGGGGGATGGAAGGGGTGATGAGGGACTGTGGAGAGGAGTGTGTCAGTGTAGGGATGAGGATTGGAGTGTCAGTGTGAAGTGACAGTGAATGGGGGATGGAGGGGGTGGTGAGGGACTGTGGAGAGGAGTGTGTCAGTGTGGGGATGAGGTGTGGAGTGACAGTGAATTGGGGGGATGGAGGGGTGGTGAGGGACTGTGGAGAGGAGTTTGTCAGTGTAGGCATGAGATGTGGAGTGTCAGTGTGAAGTGACAGTGAAAGGGGGATGGAGGGGGTGGTAAGGGACTGTGGAGAGGAGTGTGTCAGTGTGGGGATGAGGTGTGGAGTGACAGTGAATTGGGGGGATGGAGGGGTGGTGATGGACTGTGGAGAGGAGTCTGTCAGTGTAGGCATGAGATGTGGAGTGTCAGTGTGAAGTGACAGTGAATGGGGGATGGAGGGGGTGGTGAGGGACGGTGGAGAGGAGTGTGTCAGTGCTGGTATACAGAGTGGAGTGTCAGTGTGGGGTGACAGTGAATGGGGGGATGAAGGGGGTGATGAGCGACTGTGGAGAGGAGTGTGTCAGTGTAGGAATGAGGTGTGGAGTGTCAGTGTGATGTGACAGAGAATGGGGGATGGAGGGGGTGGTGAGGGACTGTGGAGAGGAGTGTGTCAGTGTGGAGTGACAGTGAATGGGGGGGATGGAGGGGTGGTGAGGGACTGTGGAGAGGAGTGCGTCAGTGTAGGGATGAGGTGTGGAGTGTCAGTGTGAAGTGACAGTGAATGGGGGATGGAGGGGTTGGTGAGGGACTGTGGAGAGGAGTGTTTCAGTGTGGGGATGAGGTGTGGAGTGTCAGTGTGGAGTGACAGTGAATTGGGGGGATGGAGGGGTGGTGAGGGACTGTAGAGAGGAGTGTGTCAGTGTAGGGATGAGGTGTGGAGTGTCAGTGTGAAGTGACAGTGAATGGGGGGATGGAGGGGGTGATGAGGGACTGTGGAGAGGAGTGTGTCAGTGTGGGGATGAGGTGTGGAGTGACAGTGTGGAGTGACAGTGAATGGGGGATGGAGGGGTGGTGAGGGACTGTGGAGAGGAGTGTTTCAGTGTGGGGATGAGGTGTGGAGTGTCAGTGTGGAGTGACAGTGAATGGGTGATGGAGGGGGTGATGAGGGACTGTGGAGAGGAGTGTGTCAGTGTAGGGATGAGGTGTGGAGTGTCAGTGTGAAGTGACAGTGAATGGGGGATGGAGGGGGTGGTGAGGGACTGTGGAGAGGAGTGTGTCAGTGTGGGGATGAGGTGTGGAGTGACAGTGAATTGGGGGGATGGAGGGGTGGTGAGGGACTGTGGAGAGGAGTTTGTCAGTGTAGGCATGAGATGTGGAGTGTCAGTGTGAAGTGACAGTGAATGGGGGATGGATGGGGTGGTGAGGGACTGTGGAGAGGAGTGTGTCAGTGCTGGTATACAGAGTGGAGTGTCAGTGTGGAGTGACAGTGAATGGGGGGATGAAGGGGGTGATGAGGGACTGTGTAGAGGAGTGTGTCAGTGTAGGAATGAGGTGTGGAGTGTCAGTGTGATGTGACAGTGAATGGGGGATGGAGGGGGTGGTGAGGGACTGTGGAGAGGAGTGTGTCAGTGTGGGGATGAGGTGTGGAGTGTCAGTGTGAAGTGACAGTGAATGGGGGATGGAGGGGGTGGTGAGGGACTGTGGAGAGGAGTGTGTCAGTGTGGAGTGACAGTGAATGGGGGGGATGGAGGGGTGGTGAGGGACTGTAGAGAGGAGTGTGTCAGTGTAGGGATGAGGTGTGGAGTGTCAGTGTGAAGTGACAGTGAATGGGGGATGAAGGGGGTGGTGAGGAACTGTGGAGAGGAGTGTGTCAGTGTGGGGATGAGGTGTGGAGTGACAGTGAATGGGTGATGGAGGGGGTGCTGAGAGACTGTGGAGAGGAGTGTGTCAGTGTAGGAATGAGGTGTGGAGTGTCAGTGTGGAGTGACAGTGAATGGGGGATGGAGGGGTGGTGAGGGACTGTGGAGAGGAGTGTGTCAGTGTGGGGATGAGGTGTGGAGTGTCAGTGTGGAGTGACAGTGAATGGGGGATGGAGGGGTGGTGAGGGACTGTGGAGAGGAGTGTGTCAGTGTGGGGATGAGGTGTGGAGTGTCAGTGTGGAGTGACAGTGAATGGGGGATGGAGGGGGTGCTGAGAGACTGTGGAGAGGAGTGTGTCAGTGTAGGAATGAGGTGTGGAGTGTCAGTGTGAAGTGACAGTGAATGGGGGATGGAGGGGGTGGTGAGGGACTGTGGAGAGGAGTGTTTCAGTGTGGGGATGACGTGTGGAGTGTCAGTGTGGAGTGACAGTGAATGGGGGATGGAGGGGTGGTGAGGGACTGTGGAGAGGAGTGTGTCAGTGTAGGGATGAGGTGTGGTGTCAGTGTGGAGTGACAGTGAATGGGGGATGGAGGGGGTGATGAGGGACTGTGGAGAGGAGAGTTTCAGTGTGGGGATGACGTGTGGAGTGTCAGTGTGGAGTGACAGTGAATGGGGGATGGAGGGGTGGTGAGGGACAGTGGAGAGGAGTGTGTCAGTGTGGGGATGAGGTGTGGAGTGTCAGTGTGGAGTGACAGTGAATGGGGGATGGAGGGGGTGCTGAGAGACTGTGGAGAGGAGTGTGTCAGTGTAGGAATGAGGTGTGGAGTGTCAGTGTGGAGTGACAGTGAATGGGGGATGGAGGGGTGGTGAGGGACTGTGGAGAGGAGTGTTTCAGTGTGGGGATGAGGTGTGGAGTGACAGTGTGATGTGACAGTGAATGGGGGATGGAGGGGGTGGTGAGGGACTGTGGAGAGGAGTGTGTCAGTGTAGGTATGAGGTGTGGAGTGTCAGTGTGAAGTGACAGTGAATGGGGGATGGAGGGGGTGGTGAGGGACTGTGGAGAGGAGTGTGTCAGTGTGGGGATGAGGTGTGGAGTGTCAGTGTGGAGTGACAGTGAATGGGGGATGCAGGGGGTGCTGAGAGACTGTGGAGAGGAGTGTGTCAGTGTAGGAATGAGGTGTGGAGTGTCAGAGTGAAGTGACAGTGAATGGGGGATGGAGGGGGTGCTGAGGGACTGTGGAGAGGAGTGTTTCAGTGTGGGGATGAGGTGTGGAATGTCAGTGTGGAGTGACAGTGAATGGGGGATGGAGGGGTGGTGAGGGACTGTGGAGAGGAGTGTGTCAGTGTGGGGATGAGGTGTGGAGTGTCAGTGTGGAGTGACAGTGAATGGGGGATGGAGGGGGTGCTGAGAGACTGTGGAGAGGAGTGTGTCAGTGTAGGAATGAGGTGTGCAGTGTCAGTGTGAAGTGACAGTGAATGGGGGATGGAGGGGGTGGTGAGGGACTGTGGAGAGGAATGTGTCAGTGCAGGGATGAGGTGTGGAGTGACAGTGAATGGGGGATGGAGGGGGTGATGAGGGACTGTGGAGAGGAGTGTTTCAGTGTGGGGATGAGGTGTGGAGTGTCATTGTGAAGTGACAGTGAATGGGGGATGGAGGGGATGGTGAGGGACTGTGGAGAGGAGTGTGTCAGTGTAGGAATGAGGTGTGGAGTGTCAGTGTGAAGTGACAGTGAATGGGTGACAGAGGGGGTGGTGAGGGACTGTGGAGAGGAGTGTGTCAGTGTGGGGATGAGGTGTGGAGTGACAGTGAATGGGTGATGGAGGGGGTGCTGAGAGACTGTGGAGAGGAGTGTGTCAGTGTAGGAATGAGGTGTGGAGTGTCAGTGTGAAGTGACAGTGAATGGGGGATGGAGGGGGTGGTGAGGGACTGTGGAGAGGAGTGTTTCAGTGTGGGGATGACGTGTGGAGTGTCAGTGTGGAGTGACAGTGAATGGGGGATGGAGGGGTGGTGAGGGACTGTGGAGAGGAGTGTGTCAGTGTAGGGATGAGGTGTGGTGTCAGTGTGGAGTGACAGTGAATGGGGGATGGAGGGGGTGATGAGGGACTGTGGAGAGGAGTGTTTCAGTGTGGGGATGACGTGTGGAGTGTCAGTGTGGAGTGACAGTGAATGGGGGATGGAGGGGTGGTGAGGGACTGTGGAGAGGAGTGTTTCAGTGTGGGGATGAGGTGTGGAGTGTCAGTGTGGAGTGACAGTGAATGGGGGATGGAGGGGTGGTGAGGGACAGTGGAGAGGAGTGTGTCAGTGTGGGGATGAGGTGTGGAGTGTCAGTGTGGAGTGACAGTGAATGGGGGATGGAGGGGGTGCTGAGAGACTGTGGAGAGGAGTGTGTCAGTGTAGGAATGAGGTGTGGAGTGTCAGTGTGAAGTGACAGTGAATGGGGGATGGAGGGGGTGATGAGGGACTGTGGAGAGGAGTGTTTTTTCAGTGTGGGGATGAGGTGTGGAGTGTCAGTGTGGAGTGACAGTGAATGGGGGATGGAGGGGTGGTGAGGGACTGTGGAGAGGAGTGTTTCAGTGTCGGGATGAGGTGTGGAGTGTCAGTGTGAAGTGACAGTGAATGCGGGATGGAGGGGGTGGTGAGGGACTGTGGAGAGGAGTGTGTCAGTGTAGGTATGAGGTGTGGAGTGTCAGTGTGAAGTGACAGTGAATGGGGGATGGAGGGGGTGGTGAGAGACTGTGGAGAGGAGTGTGTCAGTGTGGGGATGAGGTGTGGAGTGTCAGTGAATGGGGGATGGAGGGGTGGTGAGGGACTGTGGAGAGCAGTGTGTCAGTGTGGGGATGAGGTGTGGAGTGTCAGTGTGGAGTGACAGTGAATGGGGGATGGAGGGGGTGCTGAGAGACTGTGGAGAGGAGTGTGTCAGTGTAGGGATGAGGTGTGGAGTGTCAGTGTGAAGTGACAGTGAATGGGGGATGGAGGGGGTGATGAAGGACTGTGGAGAGGAGTGTTTCAGTGTGGGGATGAGGTGTGGAGTGTCAGTGTGGAGTGACAGTGAATGGGGGATGGAGGGGTGGTGAGGGACTGTGGAGAGGAGTGTTTCAGTGTGGGGATGAGGTGTGGAGTGTCAGTGTGGAGTGACAGTGAATGGGGGATGGAGGGGTGGTGAGGGACTGTGGAGAGGAGTGTTTCAGTGTGGGGATGAGGTGTGGAGTGACAGTGTGATGTGACAGTGAATGGGGGATGGAGGGGGTGGTGAGGGACTGTGGAGAGGAGTGTGTCAGTGTAGGTATGAGGTGTGGAGTGTCAGTGTGAAGTGACAGTGAATGGGGGATGGAGGGGGTGGTGAGAGACTGTGGAGAGGAGTGTGTCAGTGTGGGGATGAGGTGTGGAGTGTCAGTGTGGAGTGACAGTGAATGGGGGATGGAGGGGTGGTGAGGGACTGTGGAGAGGAGTGTGTCAGTGTGGGGATGAGGTGTGGAGTGTCAGTGTGGAGTGACAGTGAATGGGGGATGCAGGGGGTGCTGAGAGACTGTGGAGAGGAGTGTGTCAGTGTAGGAATGAGGTGTGGAGTGTCAGAGTGAAGTGACAGTGAATGGGGGATGGAGGGGGTGCTGAGGGACTGTGGAGAGGAGTGTTTCAGTGTGGGGATGAGGTGTGGAGTGTCAGTGTGGAGTGACAGTGAATGGGGGATGGAGGGGTGGTGAGGGACTGTGGAGAGGAGTGTGTCAGTGTGGGGATGAGGTGTGGAGTGTCAGTGTGGAGTGACAGTGAATGGGGGATGGAGGGGGTGCTGAGAGACTGTGGAGAGGAGTGTGTCAGTGTAGGAATGAGGTGTGGAGTGTCAGTGTGAAGTGACACTGAATGGGGGATGGAGGGGGTGGTGAGGGACTGTGGAGAGGAATGTGTCAGTGCAGGGATGAGGTGTGGAGTGACAGTGAATGGGGGATGGAGGGGGTGATGAGGGACTGTGGAGAGGAGTGTTTCAGTGTGGGGATGAGGTGTGGAGTGTCAGTGTGAAGTGACAGTGAATGGGGGATGGAGGGGGTGATGAGGGACTGTGGAGAGGAGTGTTTCAGTGTGGGGATGAGGTGTGGAGTGTCATTGTGAAGTGACAGTGAATGGGGGATGGAGGGGATGGTGAGGGACTGTGGAGAGGAGTGTGTCAGTGTAGGAATGAGGTGTGGAGTGTCAGTGTGAAGTGACAGTGAATGGGGGGATGAAGGGGGTGATGAGGGACTGTGTAGAGGAGTGTGTCAGTGTAGGAATGAGGTGTGGAGTGTCAGTGTGAAGTGACAGTGAATGGGTGACAGAGGGGGTGGTGAGGGACTGTGGAGAGGAGTGTGTCAGTGTAGGGATGAGGTGTGGAGTGTCAGTGTGAAGTGACAGTGAATGGGGGATGGAGGGGTGGTGAGGGACTGTGGAGAGGAGTGTGTCAGTGTGGGGATGAGGTGTGGAGTGTCAGTGTGGAGTGACAGTGAATGGGGGATGGAGGGGTGCTGAGGGACTGTGGAGAGGAGTGTTTCAGTGTGGGGATGAGGTGTGGAGTGTCAGTGTGGAGTGACAGTGAATGGGGGATGGAGATTTGGTGAGGGACTGTGGAGAGGAGTGTGTCAGTCTGGGGATGAGGTGTGGAGTGTCAGTGTGAAGTGACAGTGAATGGGGGATGGAGGGGTGGTGAGGGACTGTGGAGAGGAGTGTGTCAGAGTAGGGATGAGGTGTGGAGTGACAGTGAATGGGTGATGGAGGGGGTGCTGAGAGACTGTGGAGAGGAGTGTGTCTGTGTCGGGATGAGGTGTGGAGTGTCAGTGTGAAGTGACAGTGAATGGGGGATGGAGGGGTGGTGAGGGACTGTGGAGAGGAGTGTGTCAGTGTGGGGATGAGGTGTGGAGTGTCAGTGTGGAGTGACAGTGAATGGGGGATGGAGGGGTGGTGAGGGACTGTGGAGAGGTGTGTGTCAGTATAGGGATGAGGTGTGGAGTGTCAGAGTAAAGTGACAGTGAATGGGTGATAGAGGGGGTGATGAGGGACTGTGGAGAGGAGTGTGTCAGTATAGGGATGAGGTGTGGAGTGTCAGAGTGAAGTGACAGTGAATGGGTGATGAAGGGGGTGGTGAGGGACTGTGGAGAGGAGTGTGTCAGTGTAGGAATGAGGTGTGGAGTGTCAGTGTGAAGTGACAGTGAATGGGGGGATGAAGGGGGTGATGAGGGACTGTGTAGAGGAGTGTGTCAGTGTAGGAATGAGGTGTGGAGTGTCAGTGTGAAGTGACAGTGAATGGGTGACAGAGGGGGTGGTGAGGGACTGTGGAGAGGAGTGTGTCAGTGTGGGGATGAGGTGTGGAGTGTCAGTGTGAAGTGACAGTGAATGGGGGATGGAGGGGGTGGTGAGGGACTGTGGAGAGGAGTGTGTCAGTGCAGGTATACAGAGTGGAGTGTCAGTGTGGAGTGACAGTGAATGGGTGATGGAGGGGGTGCTGAGAGACTGTGGAGAGGAGTGTGTCAGTGTAGGAATGAGGTCTGGAGTGTCAGTGTGAAGTGACAGTGAATGGGGGATGGAGGGGATGGTGAAGGACTGTGGAGAGGAGTGTGTCAGTGTAGGGATGAGGTGTGGAGTGACAGTGAATGGGGGATGGAGGGGGTGCTGAGAGACTGTGGAGAGGAGTGTGTCTGTGTAGGGATGAGGTGTGGAGTGTCAGTGTGAAGTGACAGTGAATGGGGGATGGAGGGGTGGTGAGGGACTGTGGAGAGGAGTGTGTCAGTGTGGGGATGAGGTGTGGAGTGTCAGTGTGAAGTGACAGTGAATGGGGGATGGAGGGGTGGTGAGGGACTGTGGAGAGGTGTGTGTCAGTATAGGGATGAGGTGTGGAGTGTCAGAGTAAAGTGACAGTGAATGGGTGATAGAGGGGGTGATGAGGGACTGTGGAGAGGAGTGTGTCAGTATAGGGATGAGGTGTGCAGTGTCAGAGTGAAGTGACAGTGAATGGGTGATGAAGGGGGTGGTGAGGGACTGTGTAGAGGAGTGTGTCAGTGTAGGAATGAGATGTGGAATGTCAGTGTGAAGTGACAGTGAATGGGGGATGGAGGGGGTGGTGAGGGACTGTGGAGAGGAGTGTGTCAGTGTGGAGTGACAGTGAATGGGGGGGATGGAGGGGTGGTGAGGGACTGTGGAGAGGAGTTTCTCAGTGTGGGGATGAGGTGTGGAGTGTCAGTGTGAAGTGACAGTGAATGGGGGATGAAGCGGGTGGTGAGGAACTGTGGAGAGGAGTGTGTCAGTGTGGGGATGAGGTGTGGAGTGACAGTGAATGGGTGATGGAGGGGGTGCTGAGAGACTGTGGAGAGGAGTGTGTCAGTGTAGGAATGAGGTGTGGAGTGTCAGTGTGGAGTGACAGTCAATGGGGGATGGAGGGGGTGATGAGGGACTGTGGAGAGGAGTGTGTCAGTGTGGGGATGAGGTGTGGAGTGTCAGTGTGGAGTGACAGTGAATGGGGGATGGAGGGGTGGTGAGGGACTGTGGAGAGGTGTGTGTCAGTATAGGGATGAGGTGTGGAGTGTCAGAGTAAAGTGACAGTGTATGGGTGATAGAGGGGGTGATGAGGGACTGTGGAGAGGAGTGTGTCAGTATAGGGATGAGGTGTGGAGTGTCAGAGTGAAGTGACAGTGAATGGGTGATGAAGGGGGTGGTGAGGGACTGTGGAGAGGAGTGTGTCAGTGTAGGAATGAGGTGTGGAGTGACAGTGAATGGGGGATGGAGGGGTGGTGAGGGACTGTGGAGAGGAGTGTGTCAGTGTAGGGATGAGGTGTGGAGTGTCAGTGTGAAGTGACAGTGAATGGGGGGATGAAGGGGGTGATGAGGGACTGTGTAGAGGAGTGTGTCAGTGTAGGGATGAGGTGTGGAGTGTCAGTGTGGAATGACAGTGAATGGGTGATGGAGGGGGTGGTGAGGGACTGTGGAGAGGAGTGTGTCAGTGTAGGAATGAGGTGTGGAGTGTCAGTGTGAAGTGACAGTGAATGGGAGATGGAGGGGGTGATGAGGGACTGTGGAGAGGAGTGTTTCAGTGTGGGGATGAGGTGTGGAGTGTCAGTGTGGAGTGACAGTGAATGGGGGGGATGGAGGGGTGGTGAGGGACTGTAGAGAGGAGTGTGTCAGTGTAGGGATGAGGTGTGGAGTGTCAGTGTGAAGTGACAGTGAATGGGGGATGAAGGGGGTGGTGAGGAACTGTGGAGAGGAGTGTGTCAGTGTGGGGATGAGGTGTGGAGTGACAGTGAATGGGTGATGGAGGGGGTGCTGAGAGACTGTGGAGAGGAGTGTGTCAGTGTAGGAATGAGGTGTGGAGTGTCAGTGTGAAGTGACAGTGAATGGGGGATGGAGGGGGTGATGAGGGACTGTGGAGAGGAGTGTTTCAGTGTGGGGATGAGGTGTGGAGTGTCAGAGTAAAGTGACAGTGAATGGGTGATACAGGGGGTGATGAGGGACTGTGGAGAGGAGTGTGTCAGTGTAGGGATGAGGTGTGGAGTGTCAGTGTGATGTGACAGTGAATGGGTGATGAAGGGGGTGGTGAGGGACTGTGGAGAGGAGTGTGTCAGTGTGGGGATGAGGTGTGGAGTGACAGTGAATTGGGGGGATGGAGGGGTGGTGAGGGACTGTGGAGAGGAGTTTGTCAGTGTAGGCATGAGATGTGGAGTGTCAGTGTGAAGTGACAGTGAATGGGGGATGGAGGGGGTGGTGAGAGACTGTGGAGAGGAGTGTGTCAGTGTAGGAATGAGGTGTGGAGTGTCAGTGTGGAGTGACAGTGAATGGGGGGGATGGAGGGGTGGTGAGGGACTGTAGAGAGGAGTGTGTCAGTGTAGGGATGTGGTGTGGAGTGTCAGTGTGAAGTGACAGTGAATGGGGGGATGGAGGGGGTGATGAGGGACTGTGGAGAGGAGTGTGTCAGTGTGGGGATGAGGTGTGGAGTCACAGTGAATTGGGGGGATGGAGGGGTGGTGAGGGACTGTGGAGAGGAGTGTGTCAGAGTAGGGATGAGATGTGGAGTGTCAGTGTGAAGTGACAGTGAATGGGGGATGGAGGGGGTGGTGAGGGACTGTGGAGAGGAGTGTGTCAGTGTGGAGTGACAGTGAATGGGGGGATGAAGGGGGTGATGAGGGACTGTGTAGAGGAGTGTGTCAGTGTAGGAATGAGGTGTGGAGTGTCAGTGTGATGTGACAGTGAATGGGGGATGGAGGGGGTGGTGAGGGACTGTGGAGAGGAGTGTGTCAGTGTAGGGATGAGGTGTTGAGTGTCAGTGTGAAGTGACAGTGAATGGGGGATGAAGAGGGTGGTGAGGGACTGTGGAGAGGAGTGTGTCAGTGTGGGGATGAGGTGTGGAGTGTCAGTGTGAAGTGACAGTGAATGGGGGGATGGAGGGGGTGATGAGGGACTGTGGAGAGGAGTGTGTCAGTGTAGGGATGAGGTGTGGAGTGTCAGTGTGATGTGACAGTGAATGGGGGATGGAGGGGTGGTGAGGGACTGTGGAGAGGAGTGTGTCAGTGTGGGGATGAGGTATGGAGTGTCTGTGTGATGTGACAGTGAATGGGGGATGGAGGGGTGATGAGGGACTGTGGAGAGGAGTGTGTCAGTGTAGGGATGAGGCGTGGAGTGTCAGTGTGAAGTGACAGTGAATGGGGGATGGAGGGGGTGGTGAGGGACTGTGGAGAGGAGTGTGTCAGTGTGGGGATGAGGTGTGGAGTGACAGTGAATTGGGGGGATGGAGGGGTGGTGAGGGACTGTGGAGAGGAGTGTGTCAGTGTAGGGATGAGGTGTGGAGTGTCAGTGTGATGTGACAGTGAATGGGTGATGAAGTGGGTGGTGAGGGACTGTGGAGAGGAGTGTGTCAGTGTAGGGATGAGGTGTGGAGTGTCACTGTGGAGTGACAGTGAATGGGGGATGGAGGGGGTGGTGAGGGACTGTGGAGAGGAGTGTGTCAGTGTAGGGATGAGGTGTGGAGTGTCAGTGTGAAGTGACAGTGAATGGGGGATGAAGGGGGTGGTGAGGGACTGTGGAGAGGAGTGTGTCAGTGTGGGGATGAGGTGTGGAGTGACAGTGAATGGGTGATGGAGGGGGTGCTGAGAGACTGTGGAGAGGAGTGTGTCAGTGTAGGAATGAGGTGTGGAGTGTCAGTGTGGAGTGACAGTGAATTGGGGGGATGTAGGGGTGGTGAGGGACTGTGGAGAGGAGTGTGTCAGTGTAGGGATGAGGTGTGGAGTGTCAGTGTGAAGTGACAGTGAATGGGGGGATGGAGGGGGTGATGAGGGACTGTGGAGAGGAGTGTGTCAGTGTGGGGATGAGGTGTGGGGTGACAGTGAATTGGGGGGATGGAGGGGTGGTGAGGGACTGTGGAGAGGAGTGTGTCAGTGTAGGGATGAGGGTGGAGTGTCAGAGTGAAGTGACAGTGAATGGGTGATGAAGGGGGTGGTGAGGGACTGTGGAGAGGAGTGTGTCAGTGTAGGAATGAGGTGTGGAGTGTCAGTGTGAAGTGACAGTGAATGGGGGATGGAGGGGGTGATGAGGGACTGTGGAGAGGAGTGTTTCAGTGTGGGGATGAGGTGTGGAGTGTCAGTGTGGAGTGACAGTGAATGGGGGGGATGGAGGGGTGGTGAGGGACTGTAGAGAGGAGTGTGTCAGTGTAGGGATGAGGTGTGGAGTGTCAGTGTGAAGTGACAGTGAATGGGGGATGAAGGGGGTGGTGAGGAACTGTGGAGAGGAGTGTGTCAGTGTAGGGATGAGGTGTGGAGTGACAGTGAATGGGTGATGGAGGGGGTGCTGAGAGACTGTGGAGAGGAGTGTGTCAGTGTAGGGATGAGGTGTGGAGTGTCAGTGTGAAGTGACAGTGAATGGGGGATGGAGGGGGTGATGAGGGACTGTGGAGAGGAGTGTTTCAGTGTGGGGATGAGGTGTGGAGTGTCAGTGTGGAGTGACAGTGAATGGGGGGGATGGAGGGGTGGTGAGGGACTGTAGAGAGGAGTGTTTCAGTGTGGGGATGAGGTGTGGAGTGTCAGTGTGGAGTGACAGTGAATGGGGGGGATGGAGGGGTGGTGAGGGACTGTAGAGAGGAGTGTGTCAGTGTAGGGATGAGGTGTGGAGTGTCAGTGTGAAGTGACAGTGAATGGGGGGATGGAGGGGGTGATGAGGGACTGTGGAGAGGAGTGTGTCAGTGTGGGGATGAGGTGTGGAGTCACAGTGAATTGGGGGGATGGAGGGGGTGGTGAGGGACTGTGGAGAGGAGTGTGTCAGTGTGGGGATGAGGTGTGGAGTGTCAGTGTGAAGTGACAGTGAATGGGGGGATGGAGGGGGTGATGAGGGACTGTGGAGAGGAGTGTGTCAGTGTAGGGATGAGGTGTGGAGTGTCAGTGTGATGTGACAGTGAATGGGGGATGGAGGGGTGGTGAGGGACTGTGGAGAGGAGTGTGTCAGTGTAGGGATGAGGCGTGGAGTGTCAGTGTGAAGTGACAGTGAATGGGGGATGGAGGGGGTGGTGAGGGACTGTGGAGAGGAGTGTGTCAGTGTGGGGATGAGGTGTGGAGTGACAGTGAATTGGGGGGATGGAGGGGTGGTGAGGGACTGTGGAGAGGAGTGTGTCAGTGTAGGGATGAGGTGTGGAGTGTCAGTGTGATGTGACAGTGAATGGGTGATGAAGTGGGTGGTGAGGGACTGTGGAGAGGAGTGTGTCAGTGTAGGGATGAGGTGTGGAGTGTCAGTGTGGAGTGACAGTGAATGGGGGATGGAGGGGGTGGTGAGGGACTGTGGAGAGGAGTGTGTCAGTGTAGGGATGAGGTGTGGAGTGTCAGTGTGAAGTGACAGTGAATGGGGGATGAAGGGGGTGGTGAGGGACTGTGGAGAGGAGTGTGTCAGTGTGGGGATGAGGTGTGGAGTGACAGTGAATTGGGGGGATGGAGGGGTGGTGAGGGACTGTGGAGAGGAGTTTGTCAGTGTAGGCATGAGATGTGGAGTGTCAGTGTGAAGTGACAGTGAATGGGGGATGGAGGGGGTGGTGAGAGACTGTGGAGAGGAGTGTGTCAGTGTAGGAATGAGGTGTGGAGTGTCAGTGTGAAGTGACAGTGAATGGGGGATGGAGGGGGTGGTGAGGGACTGTGGAGAGGAGTGTGTCAGTGTAGGGATGAGGTGTTGAGTGTCAGTGTGAAGTGACAGTGAATGGGGGATGAAGGGGGTGGTGAGGGACTGTGGAGAGGAGGGTGTCAGTGTGGGGATGAGGTGTGGAGTGTCAGTGTGAAGTGACAGTGAATGGGGGGATGGAGGGGGTGATGAGGGACTGTGGAGAGGAGTGTGTCAGTGTAGGGATGAGGGGTGGAGTGTCAGTGTGATGTGACAGTGAATGGGGGATGGAGGGGTGGTGAGGGACTGTGGAGAGGAGTGTGTCAGTGTAGGGATGAGGGTGGAGTGTCAGAGTGAAGTGACAGTGAATGGGTGATGAAGGGGGTGGTGAGGGACTGTGGAGAGGAGTGTGTCAGTGTAGGAATGAGGTGTGGAGTGTCAGTGTGAAGTGACAGTGAATGGGGGATGGAGGGGGTGATGAGGGACTGTGGAGAGGAGTGTTTCAGTGTGGGGATGAGGTGTGGAGTGTCAGTGTGGAGTGACAGTGAATGGGGGGGATGGAGGGGTGGTGAGGGACTGTAGAGAGGAGTGTGTCAGTGTAGGGATGAGGTGTGGAGTGTCAGTGTGAAGTGACAGTGAATGGGGGATGAAGGGGGTGGTGAGGAACTGTGGAGAGGAGTGTGTCAGTGTAGGGATGAGGTGTGGAGTGACAGTGAATGGGTGATGGAGGGGGTGCTGAGAGACTGTGGAGAGGAGTGTGTCAGTGTAGGGATGAGGTGTGGAGTGTCAGTGTGAAGTGACAGTGAATGGGGGATGGAGGGGGTGATGAGGGACTGTGGAGAGGAGTGTTTCAGTGTGGGGATGAGGTGTGGAGTGTCAGTGTGGAGTGACAGTGAATGGGGGGGATGGAGGGGTGGTGAGGGACTGTAGAGAGGAGTGTTTCAGTGTGGGGATGAGGTGTGGAGTGACAGTGAATGGGGGGGATGGAGGGGTGGTGAGGGACTGTAGAGAGGAGTGTGTCAGTGTAGGGATGAGGTGTGGAGTGTCAGTGTGAAGTGACAGTGAATGGGGGGATGGAGGGGGTGATGAGGGACTGTGGAGAGGAGTGTGTCAGTGTGGGGATGAGGTGTGGAGTCACAGTGAATTGGGGGGATGGAGGGGGTGGTGAGGGACTGTGGAGAGGAGTGTGTCAGTGTGGGGATGAGGTGTGGAGTGTCAGTGTGAAGTGACAGTGAATGGGGGGATGGAGGGGGTGATGAGGGACTGTGGAGAGGAGTGTGTCAGTGTAGGGATGAGGTGTGGAGTGTCAGTGTGATGTGACAGTGAATGGGGGATGGAGGGGTGGTGAGGGACTGTGGAGAGGAGTGTGTCAGTGTAGGGATGAGGCGTGGAGTGTCAGTGTGAAGTGACAGTGAATGGGGGATGGAGGGGGTGGTGAGGGACTGTGGAGAGGAGTGTGTCAGTGTGGGGATGAGGTGTGGAGTGACAGTGAATTGGGGGGATGGAGGGGTGGTGAGGGACTGTGGAGAGGAGTGTGTCAGTGTAGGGATGAGGTGTGGAGTGTCAGTGTGATGTGACAGTGAATGGGTGATGAAGTGGGTGGTGAGGGACTGTGGAGAGGAGTGTGTCAGTGTAGGGATGAGGTGTGGAGTGTCAGTGTGGAGTGACAGTGAATGGGGGATGGAGGGGGTGGTGAGGGACTGTGGAGAGGAGTGTGTCAGTGTAGGGATGAGGTGTGGAGTGTCAGTGTGAAGTGACAGTGAATGGGGGATGAAGGGGGTGGTGAGGGACTGTGGAGAGGAGTGTGTCAGTGTGGGGATGAGGTGTGGAGTGACAGTGAATTGGGGGGATGGAGGGGTGGTGAGGGACTGTGGAGAGGAGTTTGTCAGTGTAGGCATGAGATGTGGAGTGTCAGTGTGAAGTGACAGTGAATGGGGGATGGAGGGGGTGGTGAGAGACTGTGGAGAGGAGTGTGTCAGTGTAGGAATGAGGTGTGGAGTGTCAGTGTGAAGTGACAGTGAATGGGGGATGGAGGGGGTGGTGAGGGACTGTGGAGAGGAGTGTGTCAGTGTAGGGATGAGGTGTTGAGTGTCAGTGTGAAGTGACAGTGAATGGGGGATGAAGGGGGTGGTGAGGGACTGTGGAGAGGAGGGTGTCAGTGTGGGGATGAGGTGTGGAGTGTCAGTGTGAAGTGACAGTGAATGGGGGGATGGAGGGGGTGATGAGGGACTGTGGAGAGGAGTGTGTCAGTGTAGGGATGAGGGGTGGAGTGTCAGTGTGATGTGACAGTGAATGGGGGATGGAGGGGTGGTGAGGGACTGTGGAGAGGAGTGTGTCAGTCTGGGGATGAGGTATGGAGTGTCTGTGTGATGTGACAGTGAATGGGGGATGGAGGGGTGATGAGGGACTGTGGAGAGGAGTGTGTCAGTGTAGGGATGAGGCGTGGAGTGTCAGTGTGAAGTGACAGTGAATGGGGGATGGAGGGGGTGGTGAGGGACTGTGGAGAGGAGTGTGTCAGTGTGGGGATGAGGTGTGGAGTGACAGTGAATTGGGGGGATGGAGGGGTGGTGAGGGACTGTGGAGAGGAGTGTGTCAGTGTAGGGATGAGGTGTGGAGTGTCAGTGTGATGTGACAGTGAATGGGTGATGAAGTGGGTGGTGAGGGACTGTGGAGAGGAGTGTGTCAGTGTAGGGATGAGGTGTGGAGTGTCAGTGTGGAGTGACAGTGAATGGGGGATGGAGGGGGTGGTGAGAGACTGTGGAGAGGAGTGTGTCAGTGTAGGGATGAGGTGTGGAGTGTCAGTGTGAAGTGACAGTGAATGGGGGATGAAGGGGGTGGTGAGGGACTGTGGAGAGGAGTGTGTCAGTGTGGGGATGAGGTGTGGAGTGACAGTGAATTGGGGGGATGGAGGGGTGGTGAGGGACTGTGGAGAGGAGTTTGTCAGTGTAGGCATGAGATGTGGAGTGTCAGTGTGAAGTGACAGTGAATGGGGGATGGAGGCGGTGGTGAGAGACTGTGGAGAGGAGTGTGTAAGTGTAGGAATGAGGTGTGGAGTGTCAGTGTGGAGTGACAGTGAATGGGGGGGATGGAGGGGTGGTGAGGGACTGCAGAGAGGAGTGTGTCAGTGTAGGGATGAGGTGTGGAGTGTCAGTGTGAAGTGACAGTGAATGGGGGGATGGAGGGGGTGATGAGGGACTGTGGAGAGGAGTGTGTCAGTGTGGGGATGAGGTGTGGAGTCACAGTGAATTGGGGGGATGGAGGGGTGGTGAGGGACTGTGGAGAGGAGTGTGTCAGAGTAGGGATGAGATGTGGAGTGTCAGTGTGAAGTGACAGTGAATGGGGGATGGAGGGGGTGGTGAGGGACTGTGGAGAGGAGTGTGTCAGTGTGGAGTGACAGTGAATGGGGGGATGAAGGGGGTGATGAGGGACTGTGTAGAGGAGTGTGTCAGTGTAGGAATGAGGTGTGGAGTGTCAGTGTGATGTGACAGTGAATGGGGGATGGACGGGGTGGTGAGGGACTGTGGAGAGGAGTGTGTCAGTGTAGGGATGAGGTGTTGAGTGTCAGTGTGAAGTGACAGTGAATGGGGGATGAAGGGGGTGGTGAGGGACTGTGGAGAGGAGTGTGTCAGTGTGGGGATGAGGTGTGGAGTGTCAGTGTGAAGTGACAGTGAATGGGGGGATGGAGGGGGTGATGAGGGACTGTGGAGAGGAGTGTGTCAGTGTAGGGATGAGGTGTGGAGTGTCAGTGTGATGTGACAGTGAATGGGGGATGGAGGGGTGGTGAGGGACTGTGGAGAGGAGTGTGTCAGTGTGGGGATGAGGTATGGAGTGTCTGTGTGATGTGACAGTGAATGGGGGATGGAGGGGTGATGAGGGACTGTGGAGAGGAGTGTGTCAGTGTAGGGATGAGGCGTGGAGTGTCAGTGTGAAGTGACAGTGAATGGGGGATGGAGGGGGTGGTGAGGGACTGTGGAGAGGAGTGTGTCAGTGTGGGGATGAGGTGTGGAGTGACAGTGAATTAGGGGGATGGAGGGGTGGTGAGGGACTGTGGAGAGGAGTGTGTCAGTGTAGGGATGAGGTGTGGAGTGTCAGTGTGATGTGACAGTGAATCGGTGATGAAGTGGGTGGTGAGGGACTGTGGAGAGGAGTGTGTCAGTGTAGGGATGAGGTGTGGAGTGTCACTGTGGAGTGACAGTGAATGGGGGATGGAGGGGGTGGTGAGGGACTGTGGAGAGGAGTGTGCCAGTGTAGGGATGAGGTGTGGAGTGTCAGTGTGAAGTGACAGTGAATGGGGGATGAAGGGGGTGGTGAGGGACTGTGGAGAGGAGTGTGTCAGTGTGGGGATGAGGTGTGGAGTGACAGTGAATGGGTGATGGAGGGGGTGCTGAGAGACTGTGGAGAGGAGTGTGTCAGTGTAGGAATGAGGTGTGGAGTGTCAGTGTGGAGTGACAGTGAATTGGGGGGATGTAGGGGTGGTGAGGGACTGTGGAGAGGAGTGTGTCAGTGTAGGGATGAGGTGTGGAGTGTCAGTGTGAAGTGACAGTGAATGGGGGGATGGAGGGGGTGATGAGGGACTGTGGAGAGGAGTGTGTCAGTGTGGGGATGAGGTGTGGGGTGACAGTGAATTGGGGGGATGGAGGGGTGGTGAGGGACTGTGGAGAGGAGTGTGTCAGTGTAGGGATGAGGGTGGAGTGTCAGAGTGAAGTGACAGTGAATGGGTGATGAAGGGGGTGGTGAGGGACTGTGGAGAGGAGTGTGTCAGTGTAGGAATGAGGTGTGGAGTGTCAGTGTGAAGTGACAGTGAATGGGGGATGGAGGGGGTGATGAGGGACTGTGGAGAGGAGTGTTTCAGTGTAGGGATGAGGTGTGGAGTGACAGTGTGGAGTGACAGTGAATGGGGGGGATGGAGGGGTGGTGAGGGACTGTAGAGAGGAGTGTGTCAGTGTAGGGATGAGGGTGGAGTGTCAGAGTGAAGTGACAGTGAATGGGTGATGAAGGGGGTGGTGAGGGACTGTGGAGAGGAGTGTGTCAGTGTAGGAATGAGGTGTGGAGTGTCAGTGTGAAGTGACAGTGAATGGGGGATGGAGGGGGTGATGAGGGACTGTGGAGAGGAGTGTTTCAGTGTAGGGATGAGGTGTGGAGTGTCAGTGTGGAGTGACAGTGAATGGGGGGGATGGAGGGGTGGTGAGGGACTGTAGAGAGGAGTGTGTCAGTGTAGGGATGAGGTGTGGAGTGTCAGTGTGAAGTGACAGTGAATGGGGGGATGGAGGGGGTGATGAGGGACTGTGGAGAGGAGTGTGTCAGTGTGGGGATGAGGAGTGGAGTCACAGTGAATTGGGGGGATGGAGGGGGTGGTGAGGGACTGTGGAGAGGAGTGTGTCAGTGTGGGGATGAGGTGTGGAGTGTCAGTGTGAAGTGACAGTGAATGGGGGGATGGAGGATGTGATGAGGGACTGTGGAGAGGAGTGTGTCAGTGTAGGGATGAGGTGTGGAGTGTCAGTGTGATGTGACAGTGAATGGGGGATGGAGGGGTGGTGAGGGACTGTGGAGAGGAGTGTGTCAGTGTAGGGATGAGGCGTGGAGTGTCAGTGTGAAGTGACAGTGAATGGGGGATGGAGGGGGTGGTGAGGGACTGTGGAGAGGAGTGTGTCAGTGTGGGGATGAGGTGTGGAGTGACAGTGAATTGGGGGGATGGAGGGGTGGTGAGGGACTGTGGAGAGGAGTGTGTCAGTGTAGGGATGAGGTGTGGAGTGTCAGTGTGATGTGACAGTGAATGGGTGATGAAGTGGGTGGTGAGGGACTGTGGAGAGGAGTGTGTCAGTGTAGGGATGAGGTGTGGAGTGTCAGTGTGGAGTGACAGTGAATGGGGGATGGAGGGGGTGGTGAGCGACTGTGGAGAGGAGTGTGTCAGTGTAGGGATGAGGTGTGGAGTGTCAGTGTGAAGTGACAGTGAATGGGGGATGAAGGGGGTGGTGAGGGACTGTGGAGAGGAGTGTGTCAGTGTGGGGATGAGGTGTGGAGTGACAGTGAATTGGGGGGATGGAGGGGTGGTGAGGGACTGTGGAGAGGAGTTTGTCAGTGTAGGCATGAGATGTGGAGTGTCAGTGTGAAGTGACAGTGAATGGGGGATGGAGGGGGTGGTGAGAGACTGTGGAGAGGAGTGTGTCAGTGTAGGAATGAGGTGTGGAGTGTCAGTGTGAAGTGACAGTGAATGGGGGATGGAGGGGGTGATGAGGGACTGTGGAGAGGAGTGTGTCAGTGTAGGAATGAGGTGTGGAGTGTCAGTGTGAAGTGACAGTGAATGGGGGATGGAGGGGGTGATGAGGGACTGTGGAGAGGAGTGTGTCAGTGTAGGGATGAGGTGTGGAGTGTCAGTGTGGAGTGACAGTGAATGGGTGATGGAGGGGGTGGTGAGGGACTGTGGAGAGGAGTGTTTCAGTGTGGGGATGAGGTGTGGAGTGTCAGTGTGGAGTGACAGTGAATGGGGGATGGAGGGGTGGTGAGGGACTGTGGAGAGGAGTGTGTCAGTGTGGGGATGAGGTGTGGAGTGTCAGTGTGGAGTGACAGTGAATGGGGGATGGAGGGGGTGCTGAGAGACTGTGGAGAGGAGTGTGTCAGTGTAGAAATGAGGTGTGGAGTGTCAGTGTGAAGTGACAGTGAATGGGGGATGGAGGGGGTGATGAGGGACTGTGGAGAGGAGTGTGTCAGTGTGGGGATGAGGTGTGGAGTGACAGTGTGAAGTGACAGTGAATGGGGGATGAAGGGGATGGTAAGGGACAGTGGAGAGGAGTGTGTCAGTGTGGGGATGAGGTGTGGAGTGTCAGTGTGAAGTGACAGTGAATGGGGGATGGAGGGGATGGTGAAGGACTGTGGAGAGGAGTGTGTCAGTGTGGGGATGAGGTGTGGAGTGTCAGTGTGGAGTGACAGTGAATGGGGGATGGAGGGGTGGTGAGGGACTGTGGAGAGGAGTGTGTCAGTGTAGGGATGAGGTGTGGAGTGTCAGTGTGGAGTGACAGTGAATGGGAGATGGAGGGGTGGTGAGGGACTGTGGAGAGGAGTGTGTCAGTGTAGGAATGAGGTGTGGAGTGTCAGTGTGAAGTGACAGTGAATGGGTGATGGAGGGGGTGGTGAGGGACTGTGGAGAGGAATGTGTCAGTGTAGGGATGAGGTGTGGAGTGTCAGTGTGAAGTGACAGTGAATGGGGGGGATGGAGGGGTGGTGAGGGACTGTGGAGAGGAATGTGTCAGTGTAGGGATGAGGTGTGGATTGTCAGTGTGAAGTGACAGTGAATGGGGGATGGAGGGGGTGGTGAGGGACTGTGGAGAGGAGTGTGTCAGTGTGGAGTGACAGTGAATGGGGATGGAGGGGTGGTGAGGGACTGTGGAGAGGAGTGTGTCAGTGTAGGGATGAGGTGTGGAGTGAGTGAATGGGGGATGGAAGGGGTGGTGAGGGACTGTGGAGAGGAGTGTGTCAGTGTGGGGATGAGGTGTGGAGTGACAGTGAATTGGGGATGAAGGGTGTGGTGAGGGACTGTGGAGAGGAGTGTGTCAGTGTAGGGATGAGGTGTGGAGTGTCAGTGTGAAGTGAGTGAATGGGGGATGAAGGGGTGGTAAGGGACTGTGGAGAGGAGTGTGTCAGTGTAGGGAAGAGGTGTGGAGTGTCAATGTGAAGTGACAGTGAATGGGGGATGGAGGGGTGGTGAGGGACTGTGGAGAGGAATGTGTCAGTGTAGGGATGAGGTGTGGAGTGTCAGTGTGAAGTGACAGTGAATGGGGGATGGAGGGGTGGTGAGGGACTGTGGAGAGGAGTGTGTCACTGTGGGGATGAGGTGTGGAGTGTCAGTGTGGAGTGACAGTGAATGGGGTGGATGGAGGGGTGGTGAGGGACTGTAGAGAGGAGTGTGTCAGTGTAGGGATGAGGTGTGGAGTGTCAGTGTGATGTGACAGTGAATGGGGGATGGAGGGGTGGTGAGGGACTGTGGAGAGGAGTGTGTCAGTGTAGGGATGAGGTGTGGAGTGACAGTGAATTGGGGATGAAGGGTGTGGAGAGGAATGTGTCACTGTAGGGATGAGGTGTGGAGTGTCAGTTTAGGGATGAGGTGTGGAGAGTCAGTGTGGAGTGATAGTATCGAGTGACAGTGAATGGGGGGATGAAGGGGGTGGTGAGGGACTGTGGAAAGGAGTGTGTCAGTGTAGGGATGAGGTGTTTAGTGTCAGTGTGAAGTGACAGTGAATGGGGGAATGAAGGGGGTGGTGAGGGACTGTGGAGAGGAGTGTGTCAGTGTGGGGATGAGGTGTGGAGTGACAGTGAATGGGGATGAAGGGGGTTGTGAGGGACTGTGGAGAGGAGTGTGTCACTGTGGGGATGATGTGTGGAGTGTCAGTGTGGAGTGACAGTGAATGGGGTGGATGGAGGGGTGGTGAGGGACTGTAGAGAGGAGTGTGTCAGTGTAGGGATGAGGTGTGGAGTGTCAGTGTGATGTGACAGTGAATGGGGGATGGAGGGGTGGTGAGGGACTGTGGAGAGGAGTGTGTCAGTGTAGTGATGAGGTGTGGAGTGACAGTGAATTGGGGATGAAGGGTGTGGAGAGGAATGTGTCACTGTAGGGATGAGGTGTGGAGTGTCAGTTTAGGGATGACGTGTGGAGAGTCAGTGTGGAGTGATAGTATCGAGTGACAGTGAATGGGGGGATGAAGGGGGTGGTGAGGGACTGTGGAAAGGAGTGTGTCAGTGTAGGGATGAGGTGTTTAGTGTCAGTGTGAAGTGACAGTGAATGGGGGAATGAAGGGGGTGGTGAGGGACTGTGGAGAGGAGTGTGTCAGTGTGGGGATGAGGTGTGGAGTGACAGTGAATGGGGATGAAGGGGGTTGTGAGGGACTGTGGAGAGGAGTGTGTCAGTGTGGGGATGAGGTGTGGAGTGACAGTGAATGGGGGATGGAGGGGGTGGTGAGGGACTGTGGAGAGGAGTGTGTCAGTGTGGGGATGAGGTGTGGAGTGTCAGTGTGGAGTGACAGTGAATGGGGGATGGAGGGGTGGTGATGGACTGTGGAGAGGAGTGTGTCAGTGTAGGAATGAGGTGTGGACTGTCAGTGTGAAGTGACAGTGAATGGGGGATGGAGGGGGTGATGAGGGACTGGGGAGAGGAGTGTTTCAGTGTGGGGATGAGGTGTGGAGTGTCAGTGTGGAGTGACAGTGAATGGGGGGAATGGAGGGGTGGTGAGGGACTGTAGAGAGGAGTGTGTCAGTGTAGGGATGAGGTGTGGAGTGTCAGTGTGAAGTGACAGTGAATGGGGGATGAAGGGGGTGGTGAGGAACTGTGGAGAGGAGTGTGTCAGTGTGGGGATGAGGTCTGGAGTGACAGTGAATGGGTGATGGAGGGGGTGCTGAGAGACTGTGGAGAGGAGTGTGTCAGTGTAGGAATGAGGTGTGGAGTGTCAGTGTGAAGTGACAGTGAATGGGGGATGGAGGGGGTGATGAGGGACTGTGGAGAGGAGTGTTTCAGTGTGGGGATGAGGAGCGGAGTGTCAGTGTGGAGTGACAGTGAATGGGGGGGATGGAGGGGTGGTGAGGGACTGTGGAGAGGAGTGTGTCAGTGTAGGGATGAGGTGTGGAGTGTCAGTGTGATGTGACAGTGAATGGGTGATGGAGGGGGTGGTGAGGGACTGTAGAGAGGAGTGTGTCAGTGTAGGGATGAGGTGTGGAGTGTCAGTGTGATGTGACAGTGAATGGGGGATGGAGGGGGTGGTGAGGGACTGTGGAGAGGAGTGTGTCAGTGTAGGGATGAGGTGTGGAGTGTCAGTGTGAAGTGACAGTGAATGGGGGATGAAGGGGGTGGTGAGGGACTGTGGAGAGGAGTGTGTCAGTGTGGGGATGAGGTGTGGAGTGACAGTGAATTGGGGGGATGGAGGGGTGGTGAGGGACTGTGGAGAGGAGTTTGTCAGTGTAGGCATGAGATGTGGAGTGTCAGTGTGGAGTGACAGTGAATGGGGGGATGAAGGGGGTTGTGAGGGACTGTGGAGAGGAGTGTGTCAGTGTAGGGATGAGATGTGGAGTGTCAGTGTGAAGTGACAGTGAATGGGGGATGGAGGGGGTGGTGAGGGACTGTGGAGAGGAGTGTGTCAGTGTGGAGTGACAGTGAATGGGGGGGATGGAGGGGTGGTGAGGGACTGTGGAGAGGAATGTGTCAGTGTAGGGATGAGGTGTGGAGTGTCAGTGTGAAGTGACAGTGAATGGGGGGGATGGAGGGGTGGTGAGCGACTGTGGAGAGGAGTGTGTCAGTGTAGGGATGAGGTGTGGAGTGTCAGTGTGAAGTGACAGTGAATGGGGGGATGAAGGGGGTGATGAGGGACTGTGTAGAGGAGTGTGTCAGTGTAGGAATGAGGTGTGGAGTGTCAGTGTGATGTGACAGTGAATGGGGGATGGAGGGGGTGGTGAGGGACTGTGGAGAGGAGTGTGTCAGTGTGGGGATGAGGTGTGGAGTGACAGTGAATGGGGATGAAGGGGGTTGTGAGGGACTGTGGAGAGGAGTGTGTCAGTGTAGGGATGAGGTGTGGAGTGTCAGTGTGAAGTGACAGTGAATGGGGGGTGGAGGGGTTGTGAGGGACTGTGGAGAGGAGTGTGTCAGTTTAGGGATGAGGTGTGGAGTGAGTGAATGGGGGATGGAGGGGGTGGTGAGGGACTGTGTCACTGTAGGGATGAGGTGTGGTGTGTCAGTTTAGGGATGAGGTGTGGAGAGTCAGTGTGGAGTGATAGTATCGAGTGATATGACAGTGAATCGAGTGATATGACAGTGAATGGGGGATGGAGGGGGTGGTGAGGGACTGTGTCAGTGTAGGGATGAGGTGTGGAGTGTCAGTGTGAAGTGACAGTGAATGGGGGATGAAGGGGGTGGTGAGGGACTGTGGAGAGGAGTTTGTCAGTGTAGGCATGAGATGTGGAGTGTCAGTGTGAAGTGACAGTGAATGGGGGATGGAGGGGGTGATGAGGGACTGTGGAGAGGAGTGTTTCAGTGTGGGGATGAGGTGCGGAGTGTCAGTGTGGAGTGACAGTGAATGGGGGGGATGGAGGGGTGGTGAGGGACTGTAGAGAGGAGTGTGTCAGTGTAGGGATGACGTGTGGAGTGTCAGCGAGAAGTGACAGTGAATGGGGGAATGAAGGGGGTGGTGAGGGACTGTGGAGAGGAGTGTGTCAGTGTGGGGATGAGGTGTGGAGTGACAGTGAATGGGGATGAAGGGGGTTGTGAGGGACTGTGGAGAGGAGTGTGTCAGTGTAGGGATGAGGTGTGGAGTGTCAGTGTGAAGTGACAGTGAATGGGGGGTGGAGGGGTTGTGAGGGACTGTGGAGAGGAGTGTGTCAGTTTAGGGATGAGGTGTGGAGTGAGTGAATGGGGGATGGAGGGGGTGGTGAGGGACTGTGGAGAGGAGTGTGTCAGTGTGGGGATGAGGTGTGGAGTGACAGTGAATGGGGGATGGAGGGGGTGGTGAGGGACGGTGGAGAGGAGTGTGTCAGTGTGGGGATGAGGTGTGGAGTGTCAGTGTGGAGTGACAGTGAATGGGGGATGGAGGGGTGGTGATGGACTGTGGAGAGGAGTGTGTCAGTGTAGGAATGAGGTGTGGAGTGTCAGTGTGAAGTGACAGTGAATGGGGGATGGAGGGGGTGATGAGGGACTGTGGAGAGGAGTGTTTCAGTGTGGGGATGAGGTGTGGAGTGTCAGTGTGGAGTGACAGTCAATGGGGGGGATGGAGGGGTGGTGAGGGACTGTAGAGAGGAGTGTGTCAGTGTAGGGATGAGGTGTGGAGTGTCAGTGTGAAGTGACAGTGAATGGGGGATGAAGGGGGTGGTGAGGAACTGTGGAGAGGAGTGTGTCAGTGTGGGGATGAGGTCTGGAGTGACAGTGAATGGGTGATGGAGGGGGTGCTGAGAGACTGTGGAGAGGAGTGTGTCAGTGTAGGAATGAGGTGTGGAGTGTCAGTGTGAAGTGACAGTGAATGGGGGATGGAGGGGGTGATGAGGGACTGTGGAGAGGAGTGTTTCAGTGTGGGGATGAGGAGCGGAGTGTCAGTGTGGAGTGACAGTGAATGGGGGGGATGGAGGGGTGGTGAGGGACTGTGGAGAGGAGTGTGTCAGTGTAGGGATGAGGTGTGGAGTGTCAGTGTGATGTGACAGTGAATGGGTGATGGAGGGGGTGGTGAGGGACTGTAGAGAGGAGTGTGTCAGTGTAGGGATGAGGTGTGGAGTGTCAGTGTGATGTGACAGTGAATGGGGGATGGAGGGGGTGGTGAGGGACTGTGGAGAGGAGTGTGTCAGTGTAGGGATGAGGTGTGGAGTGTCAGTGTGAAGTGACAGTGAATGGGGGATGAAGGGGGTGGTGAGGGACTGTGGAGAGGAGTGTGTCAGTGTGGGGATGAGGTGTGGAGTGACAGTGAATTGGGGGGATGGAGGGGTGGTGAGGGACTGTGGAGAGGAGTGTGTCAGTGTGGAGTGACAGTGAATGGGGGGGATGGAGGGGTGGTGAGGGACTGTGGAGAGGAATGTGTCAGTGTAGGGATGAGGTGTGGAGTGTCAGTGTGAAGTGACAGTGAATGGGGGGGATGGAGGGGTGGTGAGCGACTGTGGAGAGGAGTGTGTCAGTGTAGGGATGAGGTGTGGAGTGTCAGTGTGAAGTGACAGTGAATGGGGGATGGAGGGGGTGATGAGGGACTGTGGAGAGGAGTGTTTCAGTGTGGGGATGAGGTGTGGAGTGTCAGTGTGGAGTGACAGTGAATGGGGGGATGGAGGGGTGGTGAGGGACTGTAGAGAGGAGTGTGTCAGTGTAGGGATGAGGTGTGGAGTGTCAGTGTGGAGTGACAGTGAATGGGGGATGGAGGGGTGCTGAGGGACTGTGGAGAGGAGTGTGTCACTGTAGGAATGAGGTGTGGAGTGTCAGTGTGAAGTGACAGTGAATGGGGGATGGAGGGGGTGGTGAGGGACTGTGGAGAGGAGTGTGTCAGTGTGGAGTGACAGTGAATGGGGGGGATGGAGGGGGTGGTGAGGGACTGTGGAGAGGAGTGTGTCAGTGTAGGGATGAGGTGTGGAGTGTCAGTGTGAAGTGACAGTGAATGGGGGGATGAAGGGGGTGATGAGGGACTGTGTAGAGGAGTGTGTCAGTGTAGGAATGAGGTGTGGAGTGTCAGTGTGATGTGACAGTGAATGGGGGATGGAGGGGGTGGTGAGGGACTGTGGAGAGGAGTGTGTCAGTGTAGGGATGAGGTGTGGAGTGTCAGTGTGATGTGACAGTGAATTGGGGATGGAGGGGGTGATGAGGGACTGTGGAGAGGAGTGTGTCAGTGTAGGGATGAGGTGTGGAGTGTCAGTGTGAAGTGACAGTGAATGGGGGATGGAGGGGGTGGTGAGAGACTGTGGAGAGGAGTGTGTCAGTGTAGGGATGAGGTGTGGAGTGTCAGTGTGAAGTGACAGTGAATGGGGGATGAAGGGGGTGGTGAGGAACTGTGGAGAGGAGTGTGTCAGTGTGGGGATGAGGTCTGGAGTGACAGTGAATGGGTGATGGAGGGGGTGCTGAGAGACTGTGGAGAGGAGTGTGTCAGTGTAGGAATGAGGTGTGGAGTGTCAGTGTGAAGTGACAGTGAATGGGGGATGGAGGGGGTGATGAGGGACTGTGGAGAGGAGTGTTTCAGTGTGGGGATGAGGAGCGGAGTGTCAGTGTGGAGTGACAGTGAATGGGGGGGATGGAGGGGTGGTGAGGGACTGTGGAGAGGAGTGTGTCAGTGTAGGGATGAGGTGTGGAGTGTCAGTGTGATGTGACAGTGAATGGGTGATGGAGGGGGTGGTGAGGGACTGTAGAGAGGAGTGTGTCAGTGTAGGGATGAGGTGTGGAGTGTCAGTGTGATGTGACAGTGAATGGGGGATGGAGGGGGTGGTGAGGGACTGTGGAGAGGAGTGTGTCAGTGTAGGGATGAGGTGTGGAGTGTCAGTGTGAAGTGACAGTGAATGGGGGATGAAGGGGGTGGTGAGGGACTGTGGAGAGGAGTGTGTCAGTGTGGGGATGAGGTGTGGAGTGACAGTGAATTGGGGGGATGGAGGGGTGGTGAGGGACTGTGGAGAGGAGTTTGTCAGTGTAGGCATGAGATGTGGAGTGTCAGTGTGAAGTGACAGTGAATGGGGGATGGAGGGGGTGGTGAGGGACAGTGGAGAGGAGTGTGTCAGTGTGGAGTGACAGTGAATGGGGGGGATGGAGGGGTGGTGAGGGACTGTGGAGAGGAATGTGTCAGTGTAGGAATGAGGTGTGGAGTGTCAGTGTGGAGTGACAGTGAATTGGGGGGATGTAGGGGTGGTGAGGGACTGTGGAGAGGAGTGTGTCAGTGTAGGGATGAGGTGTGGAGTGTCAGTGTGAAGTGACAGTGAATGGGGGGATGGAGGGGGTGATGAGGGACTGTGGAGAGGAGTGTGTCAGTGTGGGGATGAGGTGTGGGGTGACAGTGAATTGGGGGGATGGAGGGGTGATGAGGGACTGTGGAGAGGAGTGTGTCAGTGTGGGGATGAGGTGTGGGGTGACAGTGAATTGGGGGGATGGAGGGGTGGTGAGGGACTGTGGAGAGGAGTGTGTCAGTGTAGGGATGAGGGTGGAGTGTCAGAGTGAAGTGACAGTGAATGGGTGATGAAGGGGGTGGTGAGGGACTGTGGAGAGGAGTGTGTCAGTGTAGGAATGAGGTGTGGAGTGTCAGTGTGAAGTGACAGTGAATGGGGGATGGAGGGGGTGATGAGGGACTGTGGAGAGGAGTGTTTCAGTGTAGGGATGAGGTGTGGAGTGACAGTGTGGAGTGACAGTGAATGGGGGGGATGGAGGGGTGGTGAGGGACTGTAGAGAGGAGTGTGTCAGTGTAGGGATGAGGGTGGAGTGTCAGAGTGAAGTGACAGTGAATGGGTGATGAAGGGGGTGGTGAGGGACTGTGGAGAGGAGTGTGTCAGTGTAGGAATGAGGTGTGGAGTGTCAGTGTGAAGTGACAGTGAATGGGGGATGGAGGGGGTGATGAGGGACTGTGGAGAGGAGTGTTTCAGTGTAGGGATGAGGTGTGGAGTGTCAGTGTGGAGTGACAGTGAATGGGGGGGATGGAGGGGTGGTGAGGGACTGTAGAGAGGAGTGTGTCAGTGTAGGGATGAGGTGTGGAGTGTCAGTGTGAAGTGACAGTGAATGGGGGGATGGAGGGGGTGATGAGGGACTGTGGAGAGGAGTGTGTCAGTGTGGGGATGAGGAGTGGAGTCACAGTGAATTGGGGGGATGGAGGGGGTGGTGAGGGACTGTGGAGAGGAGTGTGTCAGTGTGGGGATGAGGTGTGGAGTGTCAGTGTGAAGTGACAGTGAATGGGGGGATGGAGGATGTGATGAGGGACTGTGGAGAGGAGTGTGTCAGTGTAGGGATGAGGTGTGGAGTGTCAGTGTGATGTGACAGTGAATGGGGGATGGAGGGGTGGTGAGGGACTGTGGAGAGGAGTGTGTCAGTGTAGGGATGAGGCGTGGAGTGTCAGTGTGAAGTGACAGTGAATGGGGGATGGAGGGGGTGGTGAGGGACTGTGGAGAGGAGTGTGTCAGTGTGGGGATGAGGTGTGGAGTGACAGTGAATTGGGGGGATGGAGGGGTGGTGAGGGACTGTGGAGAGGAGTGTGTCAGTGTAGGGATGAGGTGTGGAGTGTCAGTGTGATGTGACAGTGAATGGGTGATGAAGTGGGTGGTGAGGGACTGTGGAGAGGAGTGTGTCAGTGTAGGGATGAGGTGTGGAGTGTCAGTGTGGAGTGACAGTGAATGGGGGATGGAGGGGGTGGTGAGCGACTGTGGAGAGGAGTGTGTCAGTGTAGGGATGAGGTGTGGAGTGTCAGTGTGAAGTGACAGTGAATGGGGGATGAAGGGGGTGGTGAGGGACTGTGGAGAGGAGTGTGTCAGTGTGGGGATGAGGTGTGGAGTGACAGTGAATTGGGGGGATGGAGGGGTGGTGAGGGACTGTGGAGAGGAGTTTGTCAGTGTAGGCATGAGATGTGGAGTGTCAGTGTGAAGTGACAGTGAATGGGGGATGGAGGGGGTGGTGAGAGACTGTGGAGAGGAGTGTGTCAGTGTAGGAATGAGGTGTGGAGTGTCAGTGTGAAGTGACAGTGAATGGGGGATGGAGGGGGTGATGAGGGACTGTGGAGAGGAGTGTGTCAGTGTAGGAATGAGGTGTGGAGTGTCAGTGTGAAGTGACAGTGAATGGGGGATGGAGGGGGTGATGAGGGACTGTGGAGAGGAGTGTGTCAGTGTAGGGATGAGGTGTGGAGTGTCAGTGTGGAGTGACAGTGAATGGGTGATGGAGGGGGTGGTGAGGGACTGTGGAGAGGAGTGTTTCAGTGTGGGGATGAGGTGTGGAGTGTCAGTGTGGAGTGACAGTGAATGGGGGATGGAGGGGTGGTGAGGGACTGTGGAGAGGAGTGTGTCAGTGTGGGGATGAGGTGTGGAGTGTCAGTGTGGAGTGACAGTGAATGGGGGATGGAGGGGGTGCTGAGAGACTGTGGAGAGGAGTGTGTCAGTGTAGAAATGAGGTGTGGAGTGTCAGTGTGAAGTGACAGTGAATGGGGGATGGAGGGGGTGATGAGGGACTGTGGAGAGGAGTGTGTCAGTGTGGGGATGAGGTGTGGAGTGACAGTGTGAAGTGACAGTGAATGGGGGATGAAGGGGATGGTAAGGGACAGTGGAGAGGAGTGTGTCAGTGTGGGGATGAGGTGTGGAGTGTCAGTGTGAAGTGACAGTGAATGGGGGATGGAGGGGATGGTGAAGGACTGTGGAGAGGAGTGTGTCAGTGTGGGGATGAGGTGTGGAGTGTCAGTGTGGAGTGACAGTGAATGGGGGATGGAGGGGTGGTGAGGGACTGTGGAGAGGAGTGTGTCAGTGTAGGGATGAGGTGTGGAGTGTCAGTGTGGAGTGACAGTGAATGGGAGATGGAGGGGTGGTGAGGGACTGTGGAGAGGAGTGTGTCAGTGTAGGAATGAGGTGTGGAGTGTCAGTGTGAAGTGACAGTGAATGGGTGATGGAGGGGGTGGTGAGGGACTGTGGAGAGGAATGTGTCAGTGTAGGGATGAGGTGTGGAGTGTCAGTGTGAAGTGACAGTGAATGGGGGGGATGGAGGGGTGGTGAGGGACTGTGGAGAGGAATGTGTCAGTGTAGGGATGAGGTGTGGATTGTCAGTGTGAAGTGACAGTGAATGGGGGATGGAGGGGGTGGTGAGGGACTGTGGAGAGGAGTGTGTCAGTGTGGAGTGACAGTGAATGGGGATGGAGGGGTGGTGAGGGACTGTGGAGAGGAGTGTGTCAGTGTAGGGATGAGGTGTGGAGTGAGTGAATGGGGGATGGAAGGGGTGGTGAGGGACTGTGGAGAGGAGTGTGTCAGTGTGGGGATGAGGTGTGGAGTGACAGTGAATTGGGGATGAAGGGTGTGGTGAGGGACTGTGGAGAGGAGTGTGTCAGTGTAGGGATGAGGTGTGGAGTGTCAGTGTGAAGTGAGTGAATGGGGGATGAAGGGGTGGTAAGGGACTGTGGAGAGGAGTGTGTCAGTGTAGGGAAGAGGTGTGGAGTGTCAATGTGAAGTGACAGTGAATGGGGGATGGAGGGGTGGTGAGGGACTGTGGAGAGGAATGTGTCAGTGTAGGGATGAGGTGTGGAGTGTCAGTGTGAAGTGACAGTGAATGGGGGATGGAGGGGTGGTGAGGGACTGTGGAGAGGAGTGTGTCACTGTGGGGATGAGGTGTGGAGTGTCAGTGTGGAGTGACAGTGAATGGGGTGGATGGAGGGGTGGTGAGGGACTGTAGAGAGGAGTGTGTCAGTGTAGGGATGAGGTGTGGAGTGTCAGTGTGATGTGACAGTGAATGGGGGATGGAGGGGTGGTGAGGGACTGTGGAGAGGAGTGTGTCAGTGTAGGGATGAGGTGTGGAGTGACAGTGAATTGGGGATGAAGGGTGTGGAGAGGAATGTGTCACTGTAGGGATGAGGTGTGGAGTGTCAGTTTAGGGATGAGGTGTGGAGAGTCAGTGTGGAGTGATAGTATCGAGTGACAGTGAATGGGGGGATGAAGGGGGTGGTGAGGGACTGTGGAAAGGAGTGTGTCAGTGTAGGGATGAGGTGTTTAGTGTCAGTGTGAAGTGACAGTGAATGGGGGAATGAAGGGGGTGGTGAGGGACTGTGGAGAGGAGTGTGTCAGTGTGGGGATGAGGTGTGGAGTGACAGTGAATGGGGATGAAGGGGGTTGTGAGGGACTGTGGAGAGGAGTGTGTCACTGTGGGATGATGTGTGGAGTGTCAGTGTGGAGTGACAGTGAATGGGGTGGATGGAGGGGTGGTGAGGGACTGTAGAGAGGAGTGTGTCAGTGTAGGGATGAGGTGTGGAGTGTCAGTGTGATGTGACAGTGAATGGGGGATGGAGGGGTGGTGAGGGACTGTGGAGAGGAGTGTGTCAGTGTAGTGATGAGGTGTGGAGTGACAGTGAATTGGGGATGAAGGGTGTGGAGAGGAATGTGTCACTGTAGGGATGAGGTGTGGAGTGTCAGTTTAGGGATGACGTGTGGAGAGTCAGTGTGGAGTGATAGTATCGAGTGACAGTGAATGGGGGGATGAAGGGGGTGGTGAGGGACTGTGGAAAGGAGTGTGTCAGTGTAGGGATGAGGTGTTTAGTGTCAGTGTGAAGTGACAGTGAATGGGGGAATGAAGGGGGTGGTGAGGGACTGTGGAGAGGAGTGTGTCAGTGTGGGGATGAGGTGTGGAGTGACAGTGAATGGGGATGAAGGGGGTTGTGAGGGACTGTGGAGAGGAGTGTGTCAGTGTGGGGATGAGGTGTGGAGTGACAGTGAATGGGGATGGAGGGGGTGGTGAGGGACTGTGGAGAGGAGTGTGTCAGTGTGGGGATGAGGTGTGGAGTGTCAGTGTGGAGTGACAGTGAATGGGGGATGGAGGGGTGGTGATGGACTGTGGAGAGGAGTGTGTCAGTGTAGGAATGAGGTGTGGACTGTCAGTGTGAAGTGACAGTGAATGGGGGATGGAGGGGGTGATGAGGGACTGGGGAGAGGAGTGTTTCAGTGTGGGGATGAGGTGTGGAGTGTCAGTGTGGAGTGACAGTGAATGGGGGGAATGGAGGGGTGGTGAGGGACTGTAGAGAGGAGTGTGTCAGTGTAGGGATGAGGTGTGGAGTGTCAGTGTGAAGTGACAGTGAATGGGGGATGAAGGGGGTGGTGAGGAACTGTGGAGAGGAGTGTGTCAGTGTGGGGATGAGGTCTGGAGTGACAGTGAATGGGTGATGGAGGGGGTGCTGAGAGACTGTGGAGAGGAGTGTGTCAGTGTAGGAATGAGGTGTGGAGTGTCAGTGTGAAGTGACAGTGAATGGGGGATGGAGGGGGTGATGAGGGACTGTGGAGAGGAGTGTTTCAGTGTGGGGATGAGGAGCGGAGTGTCAGTGTGGAGTGACAGTGAATGGGGGGGATGGAGGGGTGGTGAGGGACTGTGGAGAGGAGTGTGTCAGTGTAGGGATGAGGTGTGGAGTGTCAGTGTGATGTGACAGTGAATGGGTGATGGAGGGGGTGGTGAGGGACTGTAGAGAGGAGTGTGTCAGTGTAGGGATGAGGTGTGGAGTGTCAGTGTGATGTGACAGTGAATGGGGGATGGAGGGGGTGGTGAGGGACTGTGGAGAGGAGTGTGTCAGTGTAGGGATGAGGTGTGGAGTGTCAGTGTGAAGTGACAGTGAATGGGGGATGAAGGGGGTGGTGAGGGACTGTGGAGAGGAGTGTGTCAGTGTGGGGATGAGGTGTGGAGTGACAGTGAATTGGGGGGATGGAGGGGTGGTGAGGGACTGTGGAGAGGAGTTTGTCAGTGTAGGCATGAGATGTGGAGTGTCAGTGTGGAGTGACAGTGAATGGGGGGATGAAGGGGGTTGTGAGGGACTGTGGAGAGGAGTGTGTCAGTGTAGGGATGAGATGTGGAGTGTCAGTGTGAAGTGACAGTGAATGGGGGATGGAGGGGGTGGTGAGGGACTGTGGAGAGGAGTGTGTCAGTGTGGAGTGACAGTGAATGGGGGGGATGGAGGGGTGGTGAGGGACTGTGGAGAGGAATGTGTCAGTGTAGGGATGAGGTGTGGAGTGTCAGTGTGAAGTGACAGTGAATGGGGGGGATGGAGGGGTGGTGAGCGACTGTGGAGAGGAGTGTGTCAGTGTAGGGATGAGGTGTGGAGTGTCAGTGTGAAGTGACAGTGAATGGGGGGATGAAGGGGGTGATGAGGGACTGTGTAGAGGAGTGTGTCAGTGTAGGAATGAGGTGTGGAGTGTCAGTGTGATGTGACAGTGAATGGGGGATGGAGGGGGTGGTGAGGGACTGTGGAGAGGAGTGTGTCAGTGTGGGGATGAGGTGTGGAGTGACAGTGAATGGGGATGAAGGGGGTTGTGAGGGACTGTGGAGAGGAGTGTGTCAGTGTAGGGATGAGGTGTGGAGTGTCAGTGTGAAGTGACAGTGAATGGGGGGTGGAGGGGTTGTGAGGGACTGTGGAGAGGAGTGTGTCAGTTTAGGGATGAGGTGTGGAGTGAGTGAATGGGGGATGGAGGGGGTGGTGAGGGACTGTGTCACTGTAGGGATGAGGTGTGGTGTGTCAGTTTAGGGATGAGGTGTGGAGAGTCAGTGTGGAGTGATAGTATCGAGTGATATGACAGTGAATCGAGTGATATGACAGTGAATGGGGGATGGAGGGGGTGGTGAGGGACTGTGTCAGTGTAGGGATGAGGTGTGGAGTGTCAGTGTGAAGTGACAGTGAATGGGGGATGAAGGGGGTGGTGAGGGACTGTGGAGAGGAGTTTGTCAGTGTAGGCATGAGATGTGGAGTGTCAGTGTGAAGTGACAGTGAATGGGGGATGGAGGGGGTGATGAGGGACTGTGGAGAGGAGTGTTTCAGTGTGGGGATGAGGTGCGGAGTGTCAGTGTGGAGTGACAGTGAATGGGGGGGATGGAGGGGTGGTGAGGGACTGTAGAGAGGAGTGTGTCAGTGTAGGGATGACGTGTGGAGTGTCAGCGAGAAGTGACAGTGAATGGGGGAATGAAGGGGGTGGTGAGGGACTGTGGAGAGGAGTGTGTCAGTGTGGGGATGAGGTGTGGAGTGACAGTGAATGGGGATGAAGGGGGTTGTGAGGGACTGTGGAGAGGAGTGTGTCAGTGTAGGGATGAGGTGTGGAGTGTCAGTGTGAAGTGACAGTGAATGGGGGGTGGAGGGGTTGTGAGGGACTGTGGAGAGGAGTGTGTCAGTTTAGGGATGAGGTGTGGAGTGAGTGAATGGGGGATGGAGGGGGTGGTGAGGGACTGTGGAGAGGAGTGTGTCAGTGTGGGGATGAGGTGTGGAGTGACAGTGAATGGGGGATGGAGGGGGTGGTGAGGGACGGTGGAGAGGAGTGTGTCAGTGTGGGGATGAGGTGTGGAGTGTCAGTGTGGAGTGACAGTGAATGGGGGATGGAGGGGTGGTGATGGACTGTGGAGAGGAGTGTGTCAGTGTAGGAATGAGGTGTGGAGTGTCAGTGTGAAGTGACAGTGAATGGGGGATGGAGGGGGTGATGAGGGACTGTGGAGAGGAGTGTTTCAGTGTGGGGATGAGGTGTGGAGTGTCAGTGTGGAGTGACAGTCAATGGGGGGGATGGAGGGGTGGTGAGGGACTGTAGAGAGGAGTGTGTCAGTGTAGGGATGAGGTGTGGAGTGTCAGTGTGAAGTGACAGTGAATGGGGGATGAAGGGGGTGGTGAGGAACTGTGGAGAGGAGTGTGTCAGTGTGGGGATGAGGTCTGGAGTGACAGTGAATGGGTGATGGAGGGGGTGCTGAGAGACTGTGGAGAGGAGTGTGTCAGTGTAGGAATGAGGTGTGGAGTGTCAGTGTGAAGTGACAGTGAATGGGGGATGGAGGGGGTGATGAGGGACTGTGGAGAGGAGTGTTTCAGTGTGGGGATGAGGAGCGGAGTGTCAGTGTGGAGTGACAGTGAATGGGGGGGATGGAGGGGTGGTGAGGGACTGTGGAGAGGAGTGTGTCAGTGTAGGGATGAGGTGTGGAGTGTCAGTGTGATGTGACAGTGAATGGGTGATGGAGGGGGTGGTGAGGGACTGTAGAGAGGAGTGTGTCAGTGTAGGGATGAGGTGTGGAGTGTCAGTGTGATGTGACAGTGAATGGGGGATGGAGGGGGTGGTGAGGGACTGTGGAGAGGAGTGTGTCAGTGTAGGGATGAGGTGTGGAGTGTCAGTGTGAAGTGACAGTGAATGGGGGATGAAGGGGGTGGTGAGGGACTGTGGAGAGGAGTGTGTCAGTGTGGGGATGAGGTGTGGAGTGACAGTGAATTGGGGGGATGGAGGGGTGGTGAGGGACTGTGGAGAGGAGTGTGTCAGTGTGGAGTGACAGTGAATGGGGGGGATGGAGGGGTGGTGAGGGACTGTGGAGAGGAATGTGTCAGTGTAGGGATGAGGTGTGGAGTGTCAGTGTGAAGTGACAGTGAATGGGGGGGATGGAGGGGTGGTGAGCGACTGTGGAGAGGAGTGTGTCAGTGTAGGGATGAGGTGTGGAGTGTCAGTGTGAAGTGACAGTGAATGGGGGATGGAGGGGGTGATGAGGGACTGTGGAGAGGAGTGTTTCAGTGTGGGGATGAGGTGTGGAGTGTCAGTGTGGAGTGACAGTGAATGGGGGGATGGAGGGGTGGTGAGGGACTGTAGAGAGGAGTGTGTCAGTGTAGGGATGAGGTGTGGAGTGTCAGTGTGGAGTGACAGTGAATGGGGGATGGAGGGGTGCTGAGGGACTGTGGAGAGGAGTGTGTCACTGTAGGAATGAGGTGTGGAGTGTCAGTGTGAAGTGACAGTGAATGGGGGATGGAGGGGGTGGTGAGGGACTGTGGAGAGGAGTGTGTCAGTGTGGAGTGACAGTGAATGGGGGGGATGGAGGGGGTGGTGAGGGACTGTGGAGAGGAGTGTGTCAGTGTAGGGATGAGGTGTGGAGTGTCAGTGTGAAGTGACAGTGAATGGGGGGATGAAGGGGGTGATGAGGGACTGTGTAGAGGAGTGTGTCAGTGTAGGAATGAGGTGTGGAGTGTCAGTGTGATGTGACAGTGAATGGGGGATGGAGGGGGTGGTGAGGGACTGTGGAGAGGAGTGTGTCAGTGTAGGGATGAGGTGTGGAGTGTCAGTGTGAAGTGACAGTGAATGGGGGATGGAGGGGGTGATGAGGGACTGTGGAGAGGAGTGTTTCAGTGTGGGGATGAGGTGTGGAGTGTCAGTGTGGAGTGACAGTGAATGGGGGGGATGGAGGGGTGGTGAGGGACTGTAGAGAGGAGTGTGTCAGTGTAGGGATGAGGTGTGGAGTGTCAGTGTGGAGTGACAGTGAATGGGGGATGGAGGGGTGCTGAGGGACTGTGGAGAGGAGTGTGTCACTGTAGGAATGAGGTGTGGAGTGTCAGTGTGAAGTGACAGTGAATGGGGGATGGAGGGGGTGGTGAGGGACTGTGGAGAGGAGTGTGTCAGTGTGAAGTGACAGTGAATGGGTGATGGAGGGGGTGGTGAGGGACTGTGGAGAGGAATGTGTCAGTGTAGGGATGAGGTGTGGAGTGTCAGTGTGAAGTGACAGTGAATGGGGGGGATGGAGGGGTGGTGAGGGACTGTGGAGAGGAATGTGTCAGTGTAGGGATGAGGTGTGGATTGTCAGTGTGAAGTGACAGTGAATGGGGGATGGAGGGGGTGGTGAGGGACTGTGGAGAGGAGTGTGTCAGTGTGGAGTGACAGTGAATGGGGATGGAGGGGTGGTGAGGGACTGTGGAGAGGAGTGTGTCAGTGTAGGGATGAGGTGTGGAGTGAGTGAATGGGGGATGGAAGGGGTGGTGAGGGACTGTGGAGAGGAGTGTGTCAGTGTGGGGATGAGGTGTGGAGTGACAGTGAATTGGGGATGAAGGGTGTGGTGAGGGACTGTGGAGAGGAGTGTGTCAGTGTGGGGATGAGGTGTGGAGTGTCAGTGTGAAGTGAGTGAATGGGGGATGAAGGGGTGGTAAGGGACTGTGGAGAGGAGTGTGTCAGTGTAGGGATGAGGTGTGGAGTGTCAATGTGAAGTGACAGTCAATGGGGGATGGAGGGGTGGTGAGGGACTGTGGAGAGGAGTGTGTCAGTGTGGGGATGAGGTGTGGAGTGACAGTGAATGGGGATGAAGGGGGTTGTGAGGGACTGTGGAGAGGAGTGTGTCAGTGTAGGGATGAGGTGTGGAGTGTCAGTGTGAAGTGACAGTGAATGGGGGGTGGAGGGGTTGTGAGGGACTGTGGAGAAGAGTGTGTCAGTTTAGGGATGAGGTGTGGAGTGAGTGAATGGGGGATGGAGGGGGTGGTGAGGGACTGTGGAGAGGAGTGTGTCAGTGTGGGGATGAGGTGTGGAGTGACAGTGAATGGGGATGAAGGGGGTTGTGAGGGACTGTGGAGAGGAGTGTGTCAGTGTGGGGATGAGGTGTGGAGTGACAGTGAATGGGTGATGGAGGGGGTGCTGAGAGACTGTGGAGAGGAGTGTGTCAGTGTAGGAATGAGGTGTGGAGTGTCAGTGTGAAGTGACAGTGAATGGGGGATGGAGGGGGTGATGAGGGACTGTGGAGAGGAGTGTTTCAGTGTGGGGATGAGGTGCGGAGTGTCAGTGTGGAGTGACAGTGAATGGGGGGGATGGAGGGGTGGTGAGGGACTGTAGAGAGGAGTGTGTCAGTGTAGGGATGAGGCGTGGAGTGTCAGTGTGAACTGACAGTGAATGCGGGGATGGAGGGGGTGATGAGGGACTGTGGAGAGGAGTGTGTCAGTGTAGGGATGAGGTGTGGAGTGTCAGTGTGAAGTGACAGTGAATGCGGGGATGGAGGGGGTGATGAGGGACTGTGGAGAGGAGTGTGTCAGTGTAGGGATGAGGTGTGGAGTGTCAGTGTGATGTGACAGTGAATTGGGGATGGAGGGGGTGATGAGGGACTGTGGAGAGGAGTGTGTCAGTGTAGGGATGAGGTGTGGAGTGTCAGTGTGAAGTGACAGTGAATGGGGGATGGAGGGGGTGGTGAGAGACTGTGGAGAGGAGTGTGTCAGTGTAGGGATGAGGTGTGGAGTGTCAGTGTGAAGTGACAGTGAATGGGGGATGAAGGGGGTGGTGAGGAACTGTGGAGAGGAGTGTGTCAGTGTGGGGATGAGGTCTGGAGTGACAGTGAATGGGTGATGGAGGGGGTGCTGAGAGACTGTGGAGAGGAGTGTGTCAGTGTAGGAATGAGGTGTGGAGTGTCAGTGTGAAGTGACAGTGAATGGGGGATGGAGGGGGTGATGAGGGACTGTGGAGAGGAGTGTTTCAGTGTGGGGATGAGGAGCGGAGTGTCAGTGTGGAGTGACAGTGAATGGGGGGGATGGAGGGGTGGTGAGGGACTGTGGAGAGGAGTGTGTCAGTGTAGGGATGAGGTGTGGAGTGTCAGTGTGATGTGACAGTGAATGGGTGATGGAGGGGGTGGTGAGGGACTGTAGAGAGGAGTGTGTCAGTGTAGGGATGAGGTGTGGAGTGTCAGTGTGATGTGACAGTGAATGGGGGATGGAGGGGGTGGTGAGGGACTGTGGAGAGGAGTGTGTCAGTGTAGGGATGAGGTGTGGAGTGTCAGTGTGAAGTGACAGTGAATGGGGGATGAAGGGGGTGGTGAGGGACTGTGGAGAGGAGTGTGTCAGTGTGGGGATGAGGTGTGGAGTGACAGTGAATTGGGGGGATGGAGGGGTGGTGAGGGACTGTGGAGAGGAGTTTGTCAGTGTAGGCATGAGATGTGGAGTGTCAGTGTGAAGTGACAGTGAATGGGGGATGGAGGGGGTGGTGAGGGACAGTGGAGAGGAGTGTGTCAGTGTGGAGTGACAGTGAATGGGGGGGATGGAGGGGTGGTGAGGGACTGTGGAGAGGAATGTGTCAGTGTAGGGATGAGGTGTGGAGTGTCAGTGTGAAGTGACAGTGAATGGGGGGGATGGAGGGGTGGTGAGCGACTGTGGAGAGGAGTGTGTCAGTGTAGGGATGAGGTGTGGAGTGTCAGTGTGAAGTGACAGTGAATGGGGGATGGAGGGGGTGATGAGGGACTGTGGAGAGGAGTGTTTCAGTGTGGGGATGAGGTGTGGAGTGTCAGTGTGGAGTGACAGTGAATGGGGGGATGGAGGGGTGGTGAGGGACTGTAGAGAGGAGTGTGTCAGTGTAGGGATGAGGTGTGGAGTGTCAGTGTGGAGTGACAGTGAATGGGGGATGGAGGGGTGCTGAGGGACTGTGGAGAGGAGTGTGTCACTGTAGGAATGAGGTGTGGAGTGTCAGTGTGAAGTGACAGTGAATGGGGGATGGAGGGGGTGGTGAGGGACTGTGGAGAGGAGTGTGTCAGTGTGGAGTGACAGTGAATGGGGGGGATGGAGGGGGTGGTGAGGGACTGTGGAGAGGAGTGTGTCAGTGTAGGGATGAGGTGTGGAGTGTCAGTGTGAAGTGACAGTGAATGGGGGGATGAAGGGGGTGATGAGGGACTGTGTAGAGGAGTGTGTCAGTGTAGGAATGAGGTGTGGAGTGTCAGTGTGATGTGACAGTGAATGGGGGATGGAGGGGGTGGTGAGGGACTGTGGAGAGGAGTGTGTCAGTGTAGGGATGAGGTGTGGAGTGTCAGTGTGAAGTGACAGTGAATGGGGGATGGAGGGGGTGATGAGGGACTGTGGAGAGGAGTGTTTCAGTGTGGGGATGAGGTGTGGAGTGTCAGTGTGGAGTGACAGTGAATGGGGGGGATGGAGGGGTGGTGAGGGACTGTAGAGAGGAGTGTGTCAGTGTAGGGATGAGGTGTGGAGTGTCAGTGTGGAGTGACAGTGAATGGGGGATGGAGGGGTGCTGAGGGACTGTGGAGAGGAGTGTGTCACTGTAGGAATGAGGTGTGGAGTGTCAGTGTGAAGTGACAGTGAATGGGGGATGGAGGGGGTGGTGAGGGACTGTGGAGAGGAGTGTGTCAGTGTGAAGTGACAGTGAATGGGTGATGGAGGGGGTGGTGAGGGACTGTGGAGAGGAATGTGTCAGTGTAGGGATGAGGTGTGGAGTGTCAGTGTGAAGTGACAGTGAATGGGGGGGATGGAGGGGTGGTGAGGGACTGTGGAGAGGAATGTGTCAGTGTAGGGATGAGGTGTGGATTGTCAGTGTGAAGTGACAGTGAATGGGGGATGGAGGGGGTGGTGAGGGACTGTGGAGAGGAGTGTGTCAGTGTGGAGTGACAGTGAATGGGGATGGAGGGGTGGTGAGGGACTGTGGAGAGGAGTGTGTCAGTGTAGGGATGAGGTGTGGAGTGAGTGAATGGGGGATGGAAGGGGTGGTGAGGGACTGTGGAGAGGAGTGTGTCAGTGTGGGGATGAGGTGTGGAGTGACAGTGAATTGGGGATGAAGGGTGTGGTGAGGGACTGTGGAGAGGAGTGTGTCAGTGTGGGGATGAGGTGTGGAGTGTCAGTGTGAAGTGAGTGAATGGGGGATGAAGGGGTGGTAAGGGACTGTGGAGAGGAGTGTGTCAGTGTAGGGATGAGGTGTGGAGTGTCAATGTGAAGTGACAGTCAATGGGGGATGGAGGGGTGGTGAGGGACTGTGGAGAGGAATGTGTCAGTGTAGGGATGAGGTGTGGAGTGTCAGTGTGAAGTGACAGTGAATGGGGGATGGAGGGGTGGTGAGGGACTGTGGAGAGGAGTGTGTCACTGTGGGGATGAGGTGTGGAGTGTCAGTGTGGAGTGACAGTGAATGGGGTGGATGGAGGGGTGGTGAGGGACTGTAGAGAGGAGTGTGTCAGTGTAGGGATGAGGTGTGGAGTGTCAGTGTGATGTGACAGTGAATGGGGGATGGAGGGGTGGTGAGGGACTGTGGAGAGGAGTGTGTCAGTGTAGGGATGAGGTGTGGAGTGACAGCGAATTGGGGATGAAGGGTGTGGAGAGGAATGTGTCACTGTAGGGATGAGGTGTGGAGTGTCAGTTTAGGGATGAGGTGTGGAGAGTCAGTGTGGAGTGATAATATCGAGTGACAGTGAATGGGGGGATGAAGGGGGTGGTGAGGGACTGTGGAAAGGAGTGTGTCAGTGTAGGGATGAGGTGTTTAGTGTCAGTTTGAAGTGACAGTGAATGGGGGAATGAAGGGGGTGGTGAGGGACTGTGGAGAGGAGTGTGTCAGTGTGGGGATGAGGTGTGGAGTGACAGTGAATGGGGATGAAGGGGGTTGTGAGGGACTGTGGAGAGGAGTGTGTCAGTGTAGGGATGAGGTGTGGAGTGTCAGTGTGAAGTGACAGTGAATGGGGGGTGGAGGGGTTGTGAGGGACTGTGGAGAAGAGTGTGTCAGTTTAGGGATGAGGTGTGGAGTGAGTGAATGGGGGATGGAGGGGGTGGTGAGGGACTGTGGAGAGGAGTGTGTCAGTGTGGGGATGAGGTGTGGAGTGACAGTGAATGGGGATGAAGGGGGTTGTGAGGGACTGTGGAGAGGAGTGTGTCAGTGTGGGGATGAGGTGTGGAGTGACAGTGAATGGGTGATGGAGGGGGTGCTGAGAGACTGTGGAGAGGAGTGTGTCAGTGTAGGAATGAGGTGTGGAGTGTCAGTGTGAAGTGACAGTGAATGGGGGATGGAAGGGGTGATGAGGGACTGTGGAGAGGAGTGTTTCAGTGTGGGGATGAGGTGCGGAGTGTCAGTGTGGAGTGACAGTGAATGGGGGGGATGGAGGGGTGGTGAGGGACTGTAGAGAGGAGTGTGTCAGTGTAGGGATGAGGCGTGGAGTGTCAGTGTGAACTGACAGTGAATGCGGGGATGGAGGGGGTGATGAGGGACTGTGGAGAGGAGTGTGTCAGTGTAGGGATGAGGTGTGGAGTGTCAGTGTGAAGTGACAGTGAATGCGGGGATGGAGGGGGTGATGAGGGACTGTGGAGAGGAGTGTGTCAGTGTAGGGATGAGGTGTGGAGTGTCAGTGTGATGTGACAGTGAATTGGGGATGGAGGGGGTGATGAGGGACTGTGGAGAGGAGTGTGTCAGTGTAGGGATGAGGTGTGGAGTGTCAGTGTGAAGTGACAGTGAATGGGGGATGGAGGGGGTGGTGAGGGACTGTGGAGAGGAGTGTGTCAGTGTGGGGATGAGGTGTGGAGTGACAGTGAATTGGGGGGATGGTGGGGTGGTGAGGGATTGTGGAGAGGTGTTTGTCAGTGTAGGCATGAGATGTGGAGTGTCAGTGTGAAGTGACAGTGAATGGGGGGGATGGAGGGGTGGTGAGGGACTGTGGAGAGGAATGTGTCAGTGTAGGGATGAGGTGTGGAGTGTCAGTGTGAAGTGACAGTGAATGGGGGATGGAGGGGGTGGTGAGGGACTGTGGAGAGGAGTGTGTCAGTGTGGAGTGACAGTGAATGGGGGGGATGGAGGGGTGGTGAGGGACTGTGGAGAGGAGTGTGTCAGTGTAGGGATGAGGTGTGGAGTGTCAGTGTGATGTGACAGTGAGTGGGTGATGGAGGGGGTGGTGAGGGACTGTAGAGAGCAGTGTGTCAGTGTAGGGATGAGGTGTGGAGTGTCAGTGTGAAGTGACAGTGAATGGGGGGATGAAGAGGGTGATGAGGGACTGTGTAGAGGAGTGTGTCAGTGTAGGAATGAGGTGTGGAGTGTCAGTGTGATGTGACAGTGAATGGGGGATGGAGGGGGTTGTGAGGGACTGTGGAGAGGAGTGTGTCAGTGTAGGGATGAGGTGTGGAGTGTCAGTGTGAAGTGACAGTGAATGGGGGATGAAGGGGGTGGTGAGGGACTGTGGAGAGGAGTGTGTCAGTGTGGGGATGAGGTGTGGAGTGACAGTGAATTGGGGGGATGGAGGGGTGGTGAGGGACTGTGGAGAGGAGTTTGTCAGTGTAGGCATGAGATGTGGAGTGTCAGTGTGAAGTGACAGTGAATGGGGGATGGAGGGGTGGTGAGGGACTGTGGAGAGGAGTGTGTCAGTGTGGAGTGACAGTGAATGGCGGGGATGGAGGGGTCGTGAGGGACTGTGGAGAGGAGTGTGTCAGTGTAGGGATGAGGTGTGGAGTGAGTGAATGGGGGATGGAGGGGGTGGTGAGGGACTGTGGAGAGGAGTGTGTCAGTGTGGGGATGAGGTGTGGAGTGACAGTGAATTGGGGATGAAGGGTGTGGAGAGGAATGTGTCACTGTAGGGATGAGGTGTGGAGTGTCAGTGTAGGGATGAGGTGTGGAGTGTCAATGTGAAGTGACAGTGAATGGGGGATGGAGGGGTGGTGAGGGACTGTGGAGAGGAGTGTGTCACTGTGGGGATGAGGTGTGGAGTGTCAGTGTGGAGTGACAGTGAATGGGGTGGATGGAGGGGTGGTGAGGGACTGTGGAGAGGAATGTGTCAGTGTAGGGATGAGGTGTGGAGTGTCAGTGTGAAGTGACAGTGAATGGGGGATGGAGGGGTGGTGAGGGACTGTGGAGAGGAGTGTGTCACTGTGGGGATGAGGTGTGGAGTGTCAGTGTGGAGTGACAGTGAATGGGGTGGATGGAGGGGTGGTGAGGGACTGTAGAGAGGAGTGTGTCAGTGTAGGGATGAGGTGTGGAGTGTCAGTGTGATGTGACAGTGAATGGGGGATGGAGGGGTAGTGAGGGACTGTGGAGAGGAGTGTGTCGGTGTAGGGATGAGGTGTGGAGTGTCAGTGTGGAGTGACAGTGAATGGGGGATGGAGGGGGTGGTGAGAGACTGTGGAGAGGAGTGTGTCAGTGTAGGGATGAGGTGTGGAGTGTCAGTGTGAAGTGACAGTGAATGGGGGATAAAGGGGGTGGTGAGGGACTGTGGAGAGGAGTGTGTCAGTGTGGGGATGAGGTGTGGAGTGACAGTGAATTGGGGGGATGGAGGGGTGGTGAGGGACTGTGGAGAGGAGTTTGTCAGTGTAGGCATGAGATGTGGAGTGTCAGTGTGAAGTGACAGTGAATGGGGGATGGAGGGGGTGGTGAGAGACTGTGGAGAGGAGTGTGTCAGTGTAGGAATGAGGTGTGGAGTGTCAGTGTGGAGTGACAGTGAATGGGGGGGATGGAGGGGTGGTGAGGGACTGTAGAGAGGAGTGTGTCAGTGTAGGGATGAGGTGTGGAGTGTCAGTTTAGGGATGAGGTGTGGAGAGTCAGTGTGGAGTGATAGTATCGAGTGACAGTGAATGGGGGGATGAAGGGGGTGGTGAGGGACTGTGGAAAGGAGTGTGTCAGTGTAGGGATGAGGTGTTTAGTGTCAGTGTGAAGTGACAGTGAATGGGGGAATGAAGGGGGTGGTGAGGGACTGTGGAGAGGAGTGTGTCAGTGTGGGGATGAGGTGTGGAGTGACAGTGAATGGGGATGAAGGGGGTTGTGAGGGACTGTGGAGAGGAGTGTGTCAGTGTAGGGATGAGGTGTGGAGTGTCAGTGTGAAGTGACAGTGAATGGGGGGTGGAGGGGTTGTGAGGGACTGTGGAGAGGAGTGTGTCAGTTTAGGGATGAGGTGTGGAGTGAGTGAATGGGGGATGGAGGGGGTGGTGAGGGACTGTGGAGAGGAGTGTGTCAGTGTGGGGATGAGGTGTGGAGTGACAGTGAATGGGGATGAAGGGGGTTGTGAGGGACTGTGGAGAGGAGTCTGTCAGTGCAGGGATGAGGTGTGGAGTGTCAGTGTGAAGTGACAGTGAATGGGGGATGGAGGGGATGGTGAAGGACTGTGGAGAGGAGTGTGTCAGTGTGGGGATGAGGTGTGGAGTGTCAGTGTGGAGTGACAGTGAATGGGGGATGGAGGGGTGGTGATGGACTGTGGAGAGGAGTGTGTCAGTGTAGGAATGAGGTGTGGAGTGTCAGTGTGAAGTGACAGTGAATGGGGGATGGAGGGGGTGATGAGGGACTGTGGAGAGGAGTGTTTCAGTGTGGGGATGAGGTGTGGAGTGTCAGTGTGGAGTGACAGTGAATGGGGGGGATGGAGGGGTGGTGAGGGACTGTAGAGAGGAGTGTGTCAGTGTAGGGATGAGGTGTGGAGTGTCAGTGTGAAGTGACAGTGAATGGGGGATGAAGCGGGTGGTGAGGAACTGTGGAGAGGAGTGTGTCAGTGTGGGGATGAGGTGTGGAGTGACAGTGAATGGGTGATGGAGGGGGTGCTGAGAGACTGTGGAGAGGAGTGTGTCAGTGTAGGAATGAGGTGTGGAGTGTCAGTGTGAAGTGACAGTGAATGGGGGATGGAGGGGGTGATGAGGGACTGTGGAGAGGAGTGTTTCAGTGTGGGGATGAGGTGCGGAGTGTCAGTGTGGAGTGACAGTGAATGGGGGGGATGGAGGGGTGGTGAGGGACTGTAGAGAGGAGTGTGTCAGTGTAGGGATGAGGTGTGGAGTGTCAGTGTGAAGTGACAGTGAATGCGGGGATGGAGGGGGTGATGAGGGACTGTGGAGAGGAGTGTGTCAGTGTAGGGATGAGGTGTGGAGTGTCAGTGTGAAGTGACAGTGAATGCGGGGATGGAGGGGGTGATGAGGGACTGTGGAGAGGAGTGTGTCAGTGTAGGGATGAGGTGTGGAGTGTCAGTGTGATGTGACAGTGAATGGGGGATGGAGGGGGTGATGAGGGACTGTGGAGAGGAGTGTGTCAGTGTAGGGATGAGGTGTGGAGTGTCAGTGTGAAGTGACAGTGAATGGGGGATGGAGGGGGTGGTGAGGGACTGTGGAGAGGAGTGTGTCAGTGTGGGGATGAGGTGTGGAGTGACAGTGAATTGGGGGGATGGAGGGGTGGTGAGGGATTGTGGAGAGGTGTTTGTCAGTGTAGGCATGAGATGTGGAGTGTCAGTGTGAAGTGACAGTGAATGGGGGATGGAGGGGGTGGTGAGGGACTGTGGAGAGGAGTGTGTCAGTGTGGAGTGACAGTGAATGGGGGGGATGGAGGGGTGGTGAGGGACTGTGGAGAGGAGTGTGTCAGTGTAGGGATGAGGTGTGGAGTGTCAGTGTGATGTGACAGTGAATGGGTGATGGAGGGGGTGGTGAGGGACTGTAGAGAGGAGTGTGTCAGTGTAGGGATGAGGTGTGGAGTGTCAGTGTGAAGTGACAGTGAATGGGGGGATGAAGGGGGTGATGAGGGACTGTGTAGAGGAGTGTGTCAGTGTAGGAATGAGGTGTGGAGTGTCAGTGTGATGTGACAGTGAATGGGGGATGGAGGGGGTGGTGAGGGACTGTGGAGAGGAGTGTGTCAGTGTAGGGATGAGGTGTGGAGTGTCAGTGTGAAGTGACAGTGAATGGGGGATGAAGGGGGTGGTGAGGGACTGTGGAGAGGAGTGTGTCAGTGTGGAGTGACAGTGAATGGGGGGGATGAAGGGGTGGTGAGGGACTGTGGAGAGGAATGTGTCAGTGTAGGGATGAGGTGTGGAGTGTCAGTGTGAAGTGACAGTGAATGGGGGGGATGGAGGGGTGGTGAGGGACTGTGGAGAGGAATGTGTCAGTGTAGGGATGAGGTGTGGAGTGTCAGTGTGAAGTGACAGTGAATGGGGGATGGAGGGGGTGGTGAGGGACTGTGGAGAGGAGTGTGTCAGTGTGGAGTGACAGTGAATGGGGATGGAGGGGTGGTGAGGGACTGTGGAGAGGAGTGTGTCAGTGTAGGGATGAGGTGTGGAGTGAGTGAATGGGGGATGGAGGGGGTGGTGAGGGACTGTGGAGAGGAGTGTGTCAGTGTGGAGTGACAGTGAATGGGGATGGAGGGGTGGTGAGGGACTGTGGAGAGGAGTGTGTCAGTGTAGGGATGAGGTGTGGAGTGAGTGAATGGGGGATGGAGGGTGTGGTGAGGGACTGTGGAGAGGAGTGTGTCAGTGTGGGGATGAGGTGTGGAGTGACAGTGAATTGGGGATGAAGGGTGTGGAGAGGAATGTGTCACTGTAGGGATGAGGTGTGGAGTGTCAGTGTAGGGATGAGGTGTGGAGAGTCAGTGTGGAGTGTTAGTATGGAGTGACAGTGAATGGGGGGGATGGAGGGGTGGTGAGGGACTGTAGAGAGGAGTGTGTCAGTGTAGGGATGAGGTGTGGAGTGTCAGTGTGAAGTGACAGTGAATGGGGGATGGAGGGGGTGGTGAGGGACTGTGGAGAGGAGTGTGTCAGTGTGGAGTGACAGTGAATGGGGGGGAAGGAGGGGTGGTGAGGGACTGTGGAGAGGAGTGTGTCAGTGCAGGTATACAGAGTGGAGTGTCAGTGTGAAGTGACAGTGAATGGGGGGTGGAGGGGTTGTGAGGGACTGTGGAGAGGAGTGTGTCAGTGTAGGGATGAGGTGTGGAGTGAGTGAATGGGGGATGGAGGGGGTGGTGAGGGACTGTGGAGAGGAGTGTTTCAGTGTGGGGATGAGGTGTGGAGTGTCAGTGTGGAGTGACAGTGAATGGGGGGGATGGAGGGGTGGTGAGGGACTGTAGAGAGGAGTGTGTCAGTGTAGGGATGAGGTGTGGAGTGTCAGTGTGAAGTGACAGTGAATGGGGGATGAAGGGGGTGGTGAGGAACTGTAGAGAGGAGTGTGTCAGTGTGGGGATGAGGTGTGGAGTGTCAGTGTGAAGTGACAGTGAATGGGGGATGGAGGGGGTGATGAGGGACTGTGGAGAGGAGTGTTTCAGTGTGGGGATGAGGTGTGGAGTGTCAGTGTGGAGTGACAGTGAATGGGGGGGATGGAGGGGTGGTGAGGGACTGTAGAGAGGAGTGTGTCAGTGTAGGGATGAGGTGTGGAGTGTCAGTGTGAAGTGACAGTGAATGGGGGGATGGAGGGGGTGATGAGGGACTGTGGAGAGGAGTGTGTCAGTGTAGGGATGAGGTGTGGAGTGTCAGTGTGAAGTGACAGTGAATGGGGGATGGAGGGGGTGATGAGGGACTGTGGAGAGGAGTGTTTCAGTGTGGGGATGAGGTGTGGAGTGTCAGTGTGGAGTGACAGTGAATGGGGGATGGAGGGGTGGTGAGGGACTGTGGAGAGGAGTGTGTCAGTGTAGGGATGAGGTGTGGAGTGTCAGTGTGAAGTGACAGTGAATGGGGGATGAAGGGGGTGGTGAGGGACTGTGGAGAGGAGTGTGTCAGTGTGGGGATGAGGTGTGGAGTGACAGTGAATTGGGGGGATGGAGGGGTGGTGAGGGTCTGTGGAGAGGAGTTTGTCAGTGTAGGCATGAGATGTGGAGTGTCAGTGTGAAGTGACAGTGAATGGGGGATGGAGGGGGTGGTGAGGGACTGTGGAGAGGAGTGTGTCAGTGTGGAGTGACAGTGAATGGGGGGGATGGAGGGGTGGTGAGGGACTGTGGAGAGGAATGTGTCAGTGTAGGGATGAGGTGTGGAGTGTCAGTGTGAAGTGACAGTGAATGGGGGGGATGGAGGGGTGGTGAGGGACTGTGGAGAGGAATGTGTCAGTGTAGGGATGAGGTGTGGAGTGTCAGTGTGAAGTGACAGTGAATGGGGGATGGAGGGGGTGGTGAGGGACTGTGGAGAGGAGTGTGTCAGTGTGGAGTGACAGTGAATGGGGATGGAGGGGTGGTGAGGGACTGTGGAGAGGAGTGTGTCAGTGTAGGGATGAGGTGTGGAGTGACAGTGAATTGGTGATGAAGGGTGTGGAGAGGAATGTGTCACTGTAGGGATGAGGTGTGGAGTGTCAGTGTAGGGATGAGGTGTGGAGAGTCAGTGTGGAGTGACAGTGAATTGGGGATGAAGGGTGTGGAGAGGAATGTGTCACTGTAGGGATGAGGTGTGGAGTCTGTCAGTGCAGGGATGAGGTGTGGAGTGTCAGTGTGAAGTGACAGTGAATGGGGGATGGAGGGGATGGTGAAGGACTGTGGAGAGGAGTGTGTCAGTGTGGGGATGAGGTGTGGAGTGTCAGTGTGGAGTGACAGTGAATGGGGGATGGAGGGGTGGTGAGGGACTGTGGAGAGGAGTGTGTCAGTGTGGGGATGAGGTGTGGAGTGTCAGTGTGAAGTGACAGTGAATGGGGGATGGAGGGGGTGATGAGGGACTGTGGAGAGGAGTGTGTCAGTGTAGGGATGAGGTGTGGAGTGTCAGTGTGAAGTGACAGTGAATGGGGGATGGAGGGGGTGGCGAGGGACTGTGGAGAGGAGTGTGTCAGTGTGGTAATGAGGTGTGGAGTGACAGTGAATTGGGGGGATGGAGGGGTGGTGAGGGACTGTGGAGAGGAGTTTGTCAGTGTAGGCATGAGATGTGGAGTGTCAGTGTGAAGTGACAGTGAATGGGGGATGGAGGGGGTGTGAGGGACTGTGGAGAGGAGTGTGTTAGTGTGGAGTGACAGTGAATGGGGGGGATGGAGGGGTGGTGAGGGACTGTGGAGAGGAGTGTGTCAGTGTAGGGATGAGGTGTGGAGTGTCAGTGTGATGTGACAGTGAATGGGTGATGGAGGGGGTGGTGAGGGACTGTAGAGAGGAGTGTGTTAGTGTAGGGATGAGGTGTGGAGTGTCAGTGTGAAGTGACAGTGAATGGGGGGGATGGAGGGGTGGTGAGGGACTGTGGAGAGGAATGTGTCAGTGTAGGGATGAGGTGTGGAGTGTCAGTGTGAAGTGACAGTGAATGGGGGATGGAGGGGGTGGTGAGGGACTGTGGAGAGGAGTGTGTCAGTGTGGAGTGACAGTGAATGGGGATGGAGGGGTGGTGAGGGACTGTGGAGAGGAGTGTGTCAGTGTAGGGATGAGGTGTGGAGTGAGTGAATGGGGGATGGAGGGGGTGGTGAGGGACTGTGGAGAGGAGTGTGTCAGTGTGGGGATGAGGTGTGGAGTGACAGTGAATTGGGGATGAAGGGTGTGGAGAGGAATGTGTCACTGTAGGGATGAGGTGTGGAGTGTCAGTGTAGGGATGAGGTGTGGAGAGTCAGTGTGGAGTGTTAGTATGGAGTGACAGTGAATGGGGGGATGAAGGGGGTGGTGAGGGACTGTGGAAAGGAGTGTGTCAGTGTAGGGATGAGGTGTTTAGTGTCAGTGTGAAGTGACAGTGAATGGGGGAATGAAGGGGGTGGTGAGGGACTGTGGAGAGGAGTGTGTCAGTGGGGATGAGGTGTGGAGTGACAGTGAATGGGGATGAAGGGGTTTGTGAGGGACTGTGGAGAGGAGTGTGTCAGTGTAGGGATGAGGTGTGGAGTGTCAGTGTGAAGTGACAGTGAATGGGGGGTGGAGGGGTTGTGAGGGACTGTGGAGAGGAGTGTGTCAGTGTAGGGATGAGGTGTGGAGTGAGTGAATGGGGGATGGAGGGGGTGGTGAGGGACTGTGGAGAGGAGTGTGTCAGTGTGGGGATGAGGTGTGGAGTGACAGTGAATGGGGATGAAGGGGGTTGTGAGGGACTGTGGAGAGGAGTCTGTCAGTGCAGGGATGAGGTGTGGAGTGTCAGTGTGGAGTGACAGTGAATGGGTGATGGAGGGGGTGCTGAGAGACTGTGGAGAGGAGTGTGTCAGTGTGGGGATGAGGTGTGGAGTGTCAGTGTGGAGTGACAGTGAATGGGGGATGGAGGGGTGGTGAGGGACTGTGGAGAGGAGTGTGTCAGTGTGGGGATGAGGTGTGGAGTGTCAGTGTGAAGTGACAGTGAATGGGGGATGAAGGGGGTGGTGAGGGACTGTGGAGAGGAGTGTGTCAGTGTGGGGATGAGGTGTGGAGTGTCAGTGTGAAGTGACAGTGAATGGGGGATGGAGGGGATGGTGAGGGACTGTGGAGAGGAGTGTGTCAGTGTGGGGATGAGGGGTGGAGTGTCAGTGTGAAGTGACAGTGAATGGGGGATGGAGGGGGTGGTGAGGGACTGTGGAGAGGAGTGTAAGGATGAGGTGTGGAGTGTCAGAGTGAAGTGACAGTGAATGGGGGATGGAGGGGGTGGTGAGGGACTGTGGAGAGGAATCTGTCAGTGTAGGGATGAGGTGTGGAGTGACAGTGAATGGGGGGATGAAGGGGGTGGTGAGGGACTGTGGAGAGGAGTCTGTCAGTGTAGGGATGAGGTGTGGAGTGTCAGTGTGAAGTGACAGTGAATGGGGGGTGGAGGGGTTGTGAGGGACTGTGGAGAGGAGTGTGTCAGTGTAGGGATGAGGTGTGGAGTGAGTGAATGGGGGATGGAGGGGGTGGTGAGGGACTGTGGAGAGGAGTGTGTCAGTGTGGGGATGAGGTGTGGAGTGACAGTGAATGGGGATGAAGGGGGTTGTGAGGGACTGTGGAGAGGAGTCTGTCAGTGCAGGGATGAGGTGTGGAGTGTCAGTGTGAAGTGACAGTGAATGGGGGATGGAGGGGATGGTGAAGGACTGTGGAGAGGAGTGTGTCAGTGTGGGGATGAGGTGTGGAGTGTCAGTGTGGAGTGACAGTGAATGGGGGATGGAGGGGTGGTGAGGGACTGTGGAGAGGAGTGTGTCAGTGTGGGGATGAGGTGTGGAGTGTCAGTGTGATGTGACAGTGAATGGGGGATGGAGGGGGTGATGAGAGACTGTGGAGAGGAGTGTGTCAGTGTAGGGATGAGGTGTGGAGTGTCAGTGTGAAGTGACAGTGAATGGGGGATGGAGGGGGTGGTGAGGGACTGTGGAGAGGAGTGTGTCAGTGTGGTGATGAGGTGTGGAGTGACAGTGAATTGGGGGGATGGAGGGGTGGTGAGGGACTGTGGAGAGGAGTTTGTCAGTGTAGGCATGAGATGTGGAGTGTCAGTGTGAAGTGACAGTGAATGGGGGATGGAGGGGGTGGTGAGGGACTGTGGAGAGGAGTGTGTTAGTGTGGAGTGACAGTGAATGGGGGGGATGGAGGGGTGGTGAGGGACTGTGGAGAGGAGTGTGTCAGTGTAGGGATGAGGTGTGGAGTGTCAGTGTGATGTGACAGTGAATGGGTGATGGAGGGGGTGGTGAGGGACTGTAGAGAGGAGTGTGTTAGTGTAGGGATGAGGTGTGGAGTGTCAGTGTGAAGTGACAGTGAATGGGGGGGATGGAGGGGTGGTGAGGGACTGTGGAGAGGAATGTGTCAGTGTAGGGATGAGGTGTGGAGTGTCAGTGTGAAGTGACAGTGAATGGGGGATGGAGGGGGTGGTGAGGGACTGTGGAGAGGAGTGTGTCAGTGTGGAGTGACAGTGAATGGGGATGGAGGGGTGGTGAGGGACTGTGGAGAGGAGTGTGTCAGTGTAGGGATGAGGTGTGGAGTGAGTGAATGGGGGATGGAGGGGGTGGTGAGGGACTGTGGAGAGGAGTGTGTCAGTGTGGGGATGAGGTGTGGAGTGACAGTGAATTGGGGATGAAGGGTGTGGAGAGGAATGTGTCACTGTAGGGATGAGGTGTGGAGTGTCAGTGTAGGGATGAGGTGTGGAGAGTCAGTGTGGAGTGTTAGTATGGAGTGACAGTGAATGGGGGGATGAAGGGGGTGGTGAGGGACTGTGGAGAGGAGTGTGTCAGTGTGGGGATGAGGTGTGGAGTGACAGTGAATTGGGGATGAAGGGTGTGGAGAGGAATGTGTCACTGTAGGGATGAGGTGTGGAGTGTCAGTGTAGGGATGAGGTGTGGAGAGTCAGTGTGGAGTGTTAGTGTGGAGTGACAGTGAATGGGGGGATGAAGGGGGTGGTGAGGGACTGTGGAAAGGAGTGTGTCAGTGTAGGGATGAGGTGTTTAGTGTCAGTGTGAAGTGACAGTGAATGGGGGAATGAAGGGGGTGGTGAGGGACTGTGGAGAGGAGTGTGTCAGTGGGGATGAGGTGTGGAGTGACAGTGAATGGGGATGAAGGGGTTTGTGAGGGACTGTGGAGAGGAGTGTGTCAGTGTAGGGATGAGGTGTGGAGTGTCAGTGTGAAGTGACAGTGAATGGGGGGTGGAGGGGTTGTGAGGGACTGTGGAGAGGAGTGTGTCAGTGTAGGGATGAGGTGTGGAGTGAGTGAATGGGGGATGGAGGGGGTGGTGAGGGACTGTGGAGAGGAGTGTGTCAGTGTGGGGATGAGGTGTGGAGTGACAGTGAATGGGGATGAAGGGGGTTGTGAGGGACTGTGGAGAGGAGTCTGTCAGTGCAGGGATGAGGTGTGGAGTGTCAGTGTGAAGTGACAGTGAATGGGGGATGGAGGGGATTGTGAAGGACTGTGGAGAGGTGTGTATCAGTGTGGGGATGAGGTGTGGAGTGTCAGTGTGAAGTGAGTGAATGGGGGATGAAGGGGGTGGTGAGGGACTGTGGAGAGGAGTGTGTCAGTGTGGGGATGAGGTGTGGAGTGTCAGTGTGAAGTGACAGTGAATGGGGGATGGAGGGGATGGTGAGGGACTGTGGAGAGGAGTGTAAGGATGAGGTGTGGAGTGTCAGAGTGAAGTGACAGTGAATGGGGGATGGAGGGGGTGGTGAGGGACTGTGGAGAGGAATCTGTCAGTGTAGGGATGAGGTGTGGAGTGACAGTGAATGGGGGGATGAAGGGGGTGGTGAGGGACTGTGGAGAGGAGTCTGTCAGTGTAGGGATGAGGTGTGGAGTGTCAGTGTGAATTGACAGTTAATGGGGGATGGAGTGGTGGTGAGGGACTGTGGAGAGGAGTGTGTCAGTGTGGGGATGAGGTGTGGAGTGACAGTGAATGGGGATGAAGGGGGTTGTGAGGGACTGTGGAGAGGAGTCTGTCAGTGCAGGGATGAGGTGTGGAGTGTCAGTGTGAAGTGACAGTGAATGGGGGATGGAGGGGATGGTGAAGGACTGTGGAGAGGAGTGTGTCAGTGTGGGGATGAGGTGTGGAGTGTCAGTGTGGAGTGACAGTGAATGGGGGATGGAGGGGTGGTGAGGGACTGTGGAGAGGAGTGTGTCAGTGTGGGGATGAGGTGTGGAGTGTCAGTGTGATGTGACAGTGAATGGGGGATGGAGGGGGTGATGAGGGACTGTGGAGAGGAGTGTGTCAGTGTAGGGATGAGGTGTGGAGTGTCAGTGTGAAGTGACAGTGAATGGGGGATGGAGGGGGTGGTGAGGGACTGTGGAGAGGAGTGTGTCAGTGTGGTGATGAGGTGTGGAGTGACAGTGAATTGGGGGGATGGAGGGGTGGTGAGGGACTGTGGAGAGGAGTTTGTCAGTGTAGGCATGAGATGTGGAGTGTCAGTGTGAAGTGACAGTGAATGGGGGATGGAGGGGGTGGTGAGGGACTGTGGAGAGGAGTGTGTTAGTGTGGAGTGACAGTGAATGGGGGGGATGGAGGGGTGGTGAGGGACTGTGAAGAGGAGTGTGTCAGTGTAGGGATGAGGTGTGGAGTGTCAGTGTGATGTGACAGTGAATGGGTGATGGAGGGGGTGGTGAGGGACTGTAGAGAGGAGTGTGTTAGTGTAGGGATGAGGTGTGGAGTGTCAGTGTGAAGTGACAGTGAATGGGGGGGATGGAGGGGTGGTGAGGGACTGTGGAGAGGAATGTGTCAGTGTAGGGATGAGGTGTGGAGTGTCAGTGTGAAGTGACAGTGAATGGGGGATGGAGGGGGTGGTGAGGGACTGTGGAGAGGAGTGTGTCAGTGTGGAGTGACAGTGAATGGGGATGGAGGGGTGGTGAGGGACTGTGGAGAGGAGTGTGTCAGTGTAGGGATGAGGTGTGGAGTGTCAGTGTGAAGTGACAGTGAATGGGGGGGATGGAGGGGTGGTGAGGGACTGTGGAGAGGAATGTGTCACTGTAGGGATGAGGTGTGGAGTGTCAGTGTAGGGATGAGGTGTGGAGAGTCAGTGTGGAGTGTTAGTATGGAGTGACAGTGAATGGGGGGATGAAGGGGTGGTGAGGGACGGTGGAGAGGAGTGTGTCAGTGTGGGGATGAGGTGTGGAGTGTCAGTGTGGAGTGACAGTGAATGGGGGATGGAGGGGTGGTGAGGGACTGTGGAGAGGAGTGTGTCAGTGTAGGGATGAGGTGTGGAGTGTCAGTGTGAAGTGACAGTGAATGGGGGAATGAAGGGGGTGGTGAGGGACTGTGGAGAGGAGTGTGTCAGTGGGGATGAGGTGTGGAGTGACAGTGAATGGGGATGAAGGGGTTTGTGAGGGACTGTGGAGAGGAGTGTGTCAGTGTAGGGATGAGGTGTGGAGTGAGTGAATGGGGGATGGAGGGGGTGGTGAGGGACTGTGGAGAGGAGTGTGTCAGTGTGGGGATGAGGTGTGGAGTGACAGTGAATGGGGATGAAGGGGGTTGTGAGGGACTGTGGAGAGGAGTCTGTCAGTGCAGGGATGAGGTGTGGAGTGTCAGTGTGAAGTGACAGTGAATGGGGGATGGAGGGGATTGTGAAGGACTGTGGAGAGGTGTGTATCAGTGTGGGGATGAGGTGTGGAGTGTCAGTGTGGAGTGACAGTGAATGGGGGATGGAGGGGTGGTGAGGGACTGTGGAGAGGAGTGTGTCAGTGTGGGGATGAGGTGTGGAGTGTCAGTGTGAAGTGACAGTGAATGGGGGATGAAGGGGGTGGTGAGGGACTGTGGAGAGGAGTGTGTCAGTGTGGGGATGAGGTGTGGAGTGTCAGTGTGAAGTGACAGTGAATGGGGGATGGAGGGGATGGTGAGGGACTGTGGAGAGGAGTGTAAGGATGAGGTGTGGAGTGTCAGAGTGAAGTGACAGTGAATGGGGGATGGAGGGGGTGGTGAGGGACTGTGGAGAGGAATCTGTCAGTGTAGGGATGAGGTGTGGAGTGACAGTGAATGGGGGGATGGAGGGGTGGTGAGGGACTTACGAGACAAGTGTACTCGTGTAGTTATGAGGTGTGGAAGTGTGGACACAAATACACACACACTCATACTACCCCCCCCCCCCCCCACACCGGATACGGTTTGTCTGGTGCCAGTGACAACTTGGCTGGTTTTACCATTTTTGCTATTTTTCAGCATTTCAAATAAACCACCTTAACATTTCAAAAATCCCTTTCGTTGCTGAAATAACATCATTAACATTTGAAAGGGTACAAGCGTTTAGTGCTCAGTGCTCACCATGAATTCTGACTGGGATGGAGGGAGCAGGACCGGAACCTGCGGCATGTTACTGAGCTTTGCTCCATTCCGTATCAGGTCAATCTGTTCATTGAAGACAGTCTGGAAAATACAAATGGTAAACTTCAAGAACTGTCACTCAGACCACTGACAGAGCTATCTCTTGCATCGACTCTGTGGCCACTGTATTTGGTATACTTGCTGATTCATACAATTAAGCAACTCAATGCATTAAGTCACGTCAAGTTTATTGTCTGTTCGACCATAAACTGCTAGTACAATACACAGTAAAAACGAAACAACGTTCGTCCAGGACACCAGGATTGAACTCTGAATTCCAATGCCTCAAGCTGTAATAGTATCGTGCTGACCCCTACACTACCGTGCGATAAAGGATTCCCAAGGTTGACTACCCTCAGTTTTAATTGATCATCCCTTCTACTGTAACTGTGACTCCTTGTTTCAGATTTTCCCAATAGTAGAGACACCTACTCACTTGTGATTCCTGAACTGTTTCAGTAGAATCACCAATTATTCTTCAATGCCAAAGAATAGAGATATAATTGGATAAACGAGTAGCATAACGCTTCACAGTGCCAATCGGGGTTCAATTCCCACTGCTGTCTGAAAGGAGTTTCTCAGTTCTCCCTGTGACCGCATAGGTTTGCTTTGGGTGCTCCTGTTTCCTCACACATTTCTAAGCCATACAGGTTAGGGATATAAGTTATGGGTGTGCTATTTTGGCGACGAACGGAAGCGTGGTGACATTTCCAGGCAGCCCCAGCACATCTTTAGACTGTGTTCATCGTTGACACAAATGAAGAAGTTCAACAAACACTGAGGACAGACAAGAAATATCTCCTCCCTCACCCAAAATATAAAGGCCACGAGCTCCTAGCTTGATATAGTAGATCTGTTAAGCTGTCAACTTGAACACTTATTTCAGATAATCACTTTAATTATTTTCCCTCAAAAGCCAATGGAACCAGAAGAATTAAATGGTTTGAGGGAAATGGTTACATAAGAAAATGATTGAAGAAAGAAAGCTAAACATTTACCAACTACTCACCACTGTTTGATGTATTTTTGACTTGATGTCAGCAAGCACCATTTCATATGCCATTATTGCAGCTTTGACATCGATCTGTATTGCAGGCCCACTATGGAAACAAAAGAAACAAACAAGAGGTTTCTCAGCCTTACCACACAGTGATACCGGTACAAAAGAGTACACACATGCTCACAGCACCTCAGTTCACTCTAGAGCAGGGGTTCCCAACCTTTTTTATGCTGTGGATGAATACTATTAAGCAAGGGGCCCGTGGAGCACAGGTTGGGAACCCCTGGTCGAGAGTCATGTTCAAAAATTAGATACAAAATGGCTTAGGATGCTACATTAATGACACTGAAGACTGGAGCATGATCTTACTGAAACCACTTACATCCCAAAGGGCAGACACTAAGGGGGTGTTTCTACCAGTGGAGGAATCTAGAATGATGCAGCAGTCTCAGGACATGGAGTCTCCCACTTAAAACAGAAACATTATGACTCAGGAGGAAGATGCTGAATTAGGATGTAAATTTGTTAGTTTTTCCTTATAATTTAGCTTTGCTTTGCTGTTTCTTTGTATTTTATATAATTACTTACAATGTACACAGGTAATTGTTTAGTGAATTCTTCACTAATTATAGTACAGCTGATTCTGTATTTTCTAGAAGTTTCTCTGCAGCAGATGTCACACCACTAAATTTGGCTATTTCATAGGTTATTATTATCACTGGAGTTTCCAGTTTGAGCTAGTTTTTAGTATAAAGATGACCTTTTTAGCTGTTCCCTTTATTGTGCTGTTCTTTATTCATATAACACTTTAATCACAAGATCACAAGACAAAGGAGCAGAAGTAGGCCATTCGGCCCATCTAGTCTGCTCCGCCACTCCACCATGAACTAAACTATACCCCCATCCAGTTCCAATTCCCGGCTTTTCCCCCATATCCCTTGATACCCTGACTAATTAGATACCTGTCAATCTCCTCCTTAAAAACCCTCAATGATTGGGCCTCCACAGCTGTCTGTGGCAACAAATTCCATAAATCCACCACCAGCATCATTTTCAATAGGTCCTATATCTACCCATGTCACTCTTTTACTCTTCATATATTTAAAAAAACTCTTAGTGTCCTTTTTTATGTTAATTGCCAATTTCCTTTCATAATTCATCTTTTCTTTCCTAATGACTTTTTTAGTTTCCTTCTGTAATTTTTAAAAATTCGTCCAGTCCTTCGTTTTCTCACAAATTTTTGCTTCCTTGTACGCCATCTCTTTTGCTTTTGTTTTAGCCTTAACTTCTCTTGTTAGCCACATTTGTGTAATTTTTCCTTTTATGATTTTCTTTTCTCTTGGAAAATATTTTTCCTGCACTTTCCTTATTTCTTATAGGAATTTCATCCAATTCTGCTCTACTGTCCCTCCATTTAGCTTACTCTTCTAATCAACTTGGGCCAGTTCCTCTCTCATACCACTGTAATTTCCTTTGTTCCACTGAAATATCGATACACCTGATACCAGCTTCTCCTTTTCAAATTTGAAACTGAACTCGATCATATTATGATCACTACTTCCAAGGGGTTCCATTACCTCTAGCTCCCGAATTGCCTCAGGTTCATTACACTGCACCCAATCCAAAGCAGCCGATCCCCTGGTGGGCTTATGGACAAGCTGTTCCCGTGGGCATTCTACAAACTCCCTCTCCTGAGATCCAGTATCTTCCTGACTTTCCCAATCCACTTTCATATTAAAATCTCCCATAATTATCTTGACATTTTCCTTCTGACACGCTTTTACTATTTCCAGCTGTAGCTTGTAGTCCACATCCCGGCTGTTGTTTGGAGGCCCGTATATAACTACTATACTCCTGATGAAGTGTTTCGACCCGAAACTTCGTCACTACCTTCTCCCATAGATTCTGTCTGGCCTGCTGAGTTCTGCCAGCATTTTGTGTTTTTAACTACTATTAGTGTCTTTTTACCCTTGCCATTTCTAAACTCGACCCACAGGGATTCTACTTCTTCTGATCTTCTGTCCCTTCTTTCTAGTGACTTGATATCATTGCTTACTATCAGGGCCACGCCACCCCCTTTACCCACCTTCCTATCTTTCCTACACACGGTGTAGTTCTTATTAATGAACAGCTCTGTTTTATGCATCACTCCTCACAACCTAAATTCAAAATCACCAGCATGCAACAGCAAAGAGGAGATTTTTTAGATATGGATACAGAACATGATGCCCCAGAGGATGCCTGGGGAAGGTGGCAGATCAGCTTTTCTCTGAAAAAGGGAACTGCATGCGAACAATCAAGGAGCATTGTTCTAACTGCCAGCACGGAATCAAAGGGCTGAGTGGCCACCTTCTTTCTGTGCTATTATCTTTTGGTGTATATTCCCGAGAAGCCATCCCTGATCACAAAACTTCCCTGCTAATATTCCATAAGATAAAGGGACAAATTAGGCCATTCAGCCCATTAAGTCTGCTCTGCCATTCTATCATGTCAGTTTATCCCTCTTGACCCCATTCTCCTGCCTTCCCCTTGTAACCTTTGACACCCTGATTAAGCAAGAACCTATCTACTTCCAATTTAAATACACCCAATAACTTAGCCTCCATAGCCGTCTGGAGCAATGAATTCCACAGATTCACCACTCTCTGGCTAAAGAAATTTTTCCTCATCTCTATTCAAAAAGGACATCCACTCTATCTGTGCCCTCTGGTCCGAGACTCCCCCCACTATAGGAAACATCCTCTCCACATCCACTCTATCTGTGTCCTCTGGTCCTAGACTCCCCCACCATAGGAAACATCCTCTCCACATCCACTCTATCTCTGTCCTCTGGTCCTAGACTCCCCCACTATAGGAAACATCCTCTCCACATCCACTCTATCTGTGTCCTCTGGTCCTGGACTCCTCCCACTATAGGAAACATCCTCTCTACATCCACTCTATCTGTGTCCTCTGGTCCCAGACTCCCCCACTATAGGAAACACCCTCTCCACATCCACTCTATCTCTGTCCTCTGGTCCTAGACTCCCCCACTATAGGAAACATCCTCTCCACATCCACTCTATCTGTGTCCTCTGGTCCTGGACTCCTCCCACTATAGGAAACATCCTCTCTACATCCACTCTATCTGTGTCCTCTGGTCCCAGACTCCCCCACTATAGGAAACATCCTCTCCACATCCACTCTATCTGTGTCCTCTGGTCCTAGACTCCCCCACTATAGGAAACATCCTCTCCACATCCACTCTATCTGTGTCCTCTGGTCCTATACTCCCCCACTATAGGAAACATCCTCACCACATCCACTCTATCTGTGTCCTCTGGTCCTGGACTCCCCCACTATAGGAAACATCCTCTCCAAATCCACTCTATCTGTGTCCTCTGGTCCTGGACTCCTCCCACTATAGGAAACATCCTCTCCACATCCACTCTATCTGTGTCCTCTGGTCCTAGACTCCCCCACTATAGGAAACATCCTCTCCACATCCACTCTATCTGTGTCCTCTGGTCCTAGACTCCCCCACTACATGAAACATCCTCTCCACATCCACTCTATCTGTGTCCTCTGGTCCTAGACTCCCCCACTATAGGAAACATCCTCTCCACATCCACTCTATCTGTGTCCTCTGGTCCTAGACTCCCCCACTATTGGAAACATTCTCTCCACAACCACTCTATCTGTGTCCTCTGGTCCTAGACTCCCCCATTATAGGAAACATCCTCTCCACATCCACTCTATCTGTGTCCTCTGGTCCTAGACTCCCCCAGTATAGGAAACATCCTCTCCACATCCACTCTATCTGTGTCCTCTGGTCCTAGACTCCTCCCACTACAAGAAACATCCTCTCCACATCCACTCTATCTGTGTTCTCTGGTCCTAGACTCCCCCCACTATAGGAAACATCCTCTCCACATTCACTCTATCCGTCTCCTCTGGTCCTAGACTCCCCCACTATAGAAAACATCCTGTCCACATCCACTCTATCTGTGTCCTCTGGTCCTAGACTCCTCCCACTATAGGAAACATCCTCTCCATATCCACTCTATCTGTGTTCTCTGGTCCTAGACTCCCCCACTATAGGAAACATCCTCTCCACATCCACTCTATCTGTGCCCTCTGGTCCTAGACTCCCCCACTATAGGAAACATCCTCTCCACATCCACTCTATCTGTGTCCTCTGGTCGTAGACTCCCCCACTACAGGAAACACCCTCTCCACATCCACTCTATCTGTGTCCTCTGGTCCTAGACTCCCTCACTATATAGGAAACATCCTCTCCACATCCACTCTATCTGTGTCCTCTGGTCCTAGACTCCCCCACTATAGGAAACACCCTCTCCACATCCACTCTATCTGTGTCCTCTGGTCGTAGACTCCCCCACTACAGGAAACACCCTCTCCACATCCACTCTATCTGTGTCCTCTGGTCCTAGAATCCCCCACCATAGGAAACATCCTCTCCACATCCACTCTATCTGTGCCCTCTGGTCCTAGACTCCCCCACTATAGGAAACATCCTCTCCACATCCACTCTATCTGTGCCCTCTGGTCCTAGACTCCCCCACTATAGGAAACACCCTCTCCACATCCACTCTATCTGTGTCCTCTGGTCCTAGACTCCCTCACTATATAGGAAACATCCTCTCCACATCCACTCTATCTGTGTCCTCTGGTCCTAGACTCCCCCACTATAGGAAACACCCTCTCCACATCCACTCTATCTGTGTCCTCTGGTCGTAGACTCCCCCACTACAGGAAACACCCTCTCCACATCCACTCTATCTGTGTCCTCTGGTCCTAGAATCCCCCACCATAGGAAACATCCTCTCCACATCCACTCTATCTGTGCCCTCTGGTCCTAGACTCCCCCACTATAGGAAACATCCTCTCCACATCCACTCTATCTGTGCCCTCTGGTCCTAGACTCCCCCACTATAGGAAACATCCTCTCCACATCCACTCTATCTGTGTCCTCTGGTCGTAGACTCCCCCACTACAGGAAACACCCTCTCCACATCCACTCTAACTGTGTTCTCTGGTCCTAGACTCCCTCACTATAGGAAACATCCTCTCCACATCCACTCTATCTGTGTCCTCTGGTCCTAGACTCCCCCACTACAGGAAACACCCTCTCCACATCCACTCTATCTGTGTCCTCTGGTCCTAGACTCCCTCACTATATAGGAAACATCCTCTCCACATCCACTCTATCTGTGTCCTCTGGTCCCAGACTCCCCCACTATAGGAAACATCCTCTCCACTTCCACTCTATCTGTGTCCTCTGGTCCTAGACTCCCCCACTACAGGAAACACCCTCTCCACATCCACTCTATCTGTGTCCTCTGGTCGTAGACTCCCCCACTACAGGAAACACCCTCTCCACATCCACTCTATCTGTGTCCTCTGGTCCTAGAATCCCCCACCATAGGAAACATCCTCTCCACATCCACTCTATCTGTGCCCTCTGGTCCTAGACTCCCCCACTATAGGAAACATCCTCTCCACATCCACTCTATCTGTGTCCTCTGGTCCCAGACTCCCCCACTATAGGAAACACCCTCTCCACATCCACTCTATCTGTGTCCTCTGGTCGTAGACTCCCCCACTACAGGAAACACCCTCTCCACATCCACTCTATCTGTGTCCTCTGGTCCTAGAATCCCCCACCATAGGAAACATCCTCTCCACATCCACTCTATCTGTGCCCTCTGGTCCTAGACTCCCCCACTATAGGAAACATCCTCTCCATGTCCACTCTATCTAGGCTTTTCAATATTGTGGAAATGATATTTGGCTTTGTCTCTCTACAGTATCCAAGGGCATCTTGAAATCACCAGCAACTTTTGGATTGCTTACCTCACGAGATTTTGTCTCAAGCCAGACAGTTTAACTTCTCCTTCCTTGGCAGCCTGCTCAAGAAAAGCTGTTCCTTTGTCCCGCCTACATTCCAGGACCTGGACCTGAGAAACAGAACAAAATCAGGGATGCAAGCAGCTCTAAGTAACCAGTCTATGGTTAAACAACACTTCTAACCGGACAAAATATTCCACATGACCAGCAAAATAAAGCTGGACGCCCAGCCATACTTCAAGCTGCTAAAGTGAGAAACAGACTTGGAAGTTACAGGGAGGACATTGATGCATTCACCAAGAAGAAATGCCAGCAACTCTATTTCATTTGGAGTTTGAGGAGATTTGGTATGTCAAAGACTCTAGTAAATTTCTACAGATGTACCATGAAGAACATTCCATCTGGTTGTATCATTGTCTGGTCTGGAGGGGGTCACTGCACAGGATCATAAGAGACTGCAGAAAGTTGTAAACTCAGCCAGTTTCATTATGGACACAACCTCTCTCCTCCCCTCACCACCGCAAAGACAGCTTCAAAGGGCGGTACCTCAAAGAGGGGGCATTCATGATTAAGGACCCTCACCATCCAGGACATGCCCTCTTCTCATTACTACCATCAGGGAGGAGGTGCAGAAGACTGAAGACACACACTCAATGTTTTAGGAACAGCTTCCCCTCCATCATCAGATCTCTGAATGGGCAATGAGCACATGAACACTACCTCACTATTCCCCTTTGCATTGGTTATTTATTTTTGTAACGTATCATTTTTTTATATATTGCACTGTACTGCTGCCACAACATATTTCACCACAAATGTCAGTGATATTAAACCTGATTCAGTAAGCAGTGTAACTCGGCTTACATTTAACAGAATAGCTTCACTGGCATTGATGCCAACTGGACCCAATTAGAAGTCAAAACAAATTTATTATCAAAGTTATCATATATGTCACCCTAAAATACCGTGAGATTCATTTTCTTGTGGGCATTCACAGTAGGACAAAGTAGTACAATAGAATCATTGAATTAAACACACAAAGACTAACAAATAATATGCAAGAATTGAATTGAATTGACTTTATTTCTTACATCCTTCACATGCACAAGGAGTAAAATTCTTTACGTTATATCTCCGTCTAAATGTGTAATTTATAATAAATAGTATGTACAACAGGACAGTCAATATAACACAGAAATACAATTGCATCAGCATGAATTAATCAATCTGATGGCCTGGTGGAAGAAGCTGTCCTGGAGCCTGTTGGTCCTGGCTTTTATGCTGCGGTACCGTTTCCCAGATGGTAGCAGCTGGAATAGATTGTGGTTGGAGAGACTCAGGTCCCCAATGATCCTACAGGCCCTTTTTACACACCTGCCTTTGTAAATGTCCCGAATTGTGGGAAGTTCCCATCTACAGATGCGCTGGGCTGTTTGCACCACTCTCTGCAGAGTCCTGCTATTGAGGGAAGTACAGTTCCCATACTAGGCGGTGATGCAGCCAGTCAGGATGCTCTCAATTGTGCCCCTGTAAAAAGTTCTTAGGATTTGGGTGCCCATACCAAACTTCCTCAACTGTCTGAGGTGAAAGAGGCACTGCTGTGCCTTTTTCATCACACAGCTGGTGTGTGCAGAGCACATGAGGTCCTCCATGATGTAGATGCCAAGGAACACGAAGCTGTTTACCCTCTCAACCCCAGATCCATTGATGTCAATAGGGGTTAGCCTGTCTCCATTCCTCCTGTAGTCCACAACCAGCTCCTTTGTTTTTGTGACATTGAAGGAGACGTTGTTTTCTTCACACCACTGTGTCAGAGAGATGACTTCTCCTCTGTCAGCTGCCTCATTATTATTTGAGATTAAGCCAATCAGTGTAGTATTGTCTGCAAAGTTAATGAGCAGATTAGAGCTGTGGGTGTCATGGGTCATGGGTATACAGAGAGTAAAGGAGGGGGCTTAGGACACAGACCTGAGGGGCACCTGTGTTGAGCGGCAGAAGTGAGGGAACCCACTCTTACCACCCGCTGGCTATCTGACAGGAAGTCCAGGATCCAGCTGCACAAGGCAGGGTGAAAGCCGAGATCTCTGAGCTTCTTGTCAAGCCTGGAGGGAATTATGGTGTTGAACACTGAACTGTAGTCCAAGAACAGCATTCTCACATGTGTATCCTCCTTCTTCTCCAGATGTGTAAGGACGGTGTTTGGAGCTATGGCTATTGCGTCATCTGTCAATTGGTTGGGTCAGTAGGCGAATTGTAGGGGGTCTAGTGTGGGTGGTAGCATGCTGCAGATGTAGTCCTTGACCAGCTTCTCAAAACCATTTACTTATTATTGAGGTGAGTTGACCAGGATGCCAGTCGTTCAGACATGTTATCTTGGTCTTTTTAGGTACAGGAACAATGGTAGTTGTTTTGAAGCAAGAGGGCACTCTACACTGGGAGAGAGAGAGAGAGAGAGATTAAAAATGTCTGTAAACAAATGTCTGCCAGTTGTGCCGTGCACATCCTGACTACCTGCTTTGGGATGCCGTCTGGTCCCACAGCCTTGTGATTGTCCACTCGTTGGAAACACCTGCGTAACTCAGCCACAGAAATGGCCAAGGTGCAGGTTGCTTCGGCAGCTGTCCTTGGGGGCTCAGCGTTCGCGACATCGAACTGAGTGTAAAAAAGATTTGGTTCCTTTGGGAAACAGGCATTGATATTGGAAACTCCTCTGCATTTAGCTTTGAAGTCTGCAATGGTGTGCAGACCTTGCCATAAGCTGTGTGTTGTTGGTGGAGAGTTGTGTCTGGATCTTGTCCCTGTATTGTAGTTTCACTGCCTTGATGACTTTGCAGAGATTGTAGCTGCATTTCTTGAGTTTCTGTTGGTCACCGGCAACGTAAGCTCTGTGTTGTGCGTTAAGTGCTGCTCGTACAGAGCTGTTGATCTAGGATTTCTGGTTTGGATAGATCCTGACCGCTTTGATACTTCCCCAATGCACTTCCAAAAGAAACTCGTGACCCCATCCATGAACAAAGTCAAATGCAAATAAAAACAACTAATAATTCTATTAATAAATATATAAAATAATAAAATATAATACTGACAACATGAGTTGTATGATTATTGAAAGTGAGTCTGTAGGTTGTAGAATCAGTTCAGTGTTTAAGTTAGTGAAGTTATCCACGCTGGTTCAGAAGCCTGATTGTTGAAGGATAATAACTGTTCCTGAATCTGGTAGTGTGTCACCTGGTGCCTGATGGCAGTAGTGAAAAGAGACTGTGACCTAGATGATGGGGGGCTCTTGATGATGGATGCTGCTTTCTTGTGGTAATGCTCAGTGATGGGGAGGGCTTTTCCTGTGATGGACTGTTGTTTCCACCACTTTCTGTAATTTACAAAAAATTAGCAATGAGTACTTTACTAGAAGGATGATAGAACTCACCTGTGGGAGTCTGAGTTTATACCTACTAAACTTACAAGAAAAAGTAGAGGGAGAGTGATAACGCTTAGGAAACATTTCACAGAAGATTTACTGGAAAAATGTGGAACTGGTGCAGAAACAGAGTGGAGGCCCTTGGGAGAATTGTCCATCAATTGTCCATTCCCCCCTCCCTATCAATGCTGCCTGACCTACTCAGTTTCTCTAGCATTTTGTGTGTATAACTCTGAATTTTCAGCATCTGCATAATTTCCTGTCCTGCTCCTAGTCCATTTAATTCCAATGAAAGGATGAAGGCAAAACAGAAATAATGAAATGCAGATACTGAAAACCTGAAATTAAAGCAGAAACTGCTGGAAATCCCCTGCAGGTCAGTGTGCATCTGTCAAAAGAGAAAGAGAGTCAATGTTTTAACTCAGTGACTCTTCTGGTTTGTTCTCTCCAGAAACATCGCCTGATATGTGACTGTTTCCCGCATTTCCTGTTTCTGATTATGGCAAAATAAATCCTTTGTAACTGAATTGTCGGAGTCCTTGAGGTACCTCGGCAGCCATTGCTCTTCTCATGGCTTCGATGAACTCATCCTTGCTTTTCGCTGACTGTCTCTCCAGCTGAGATTTCTCCTGTGCCCATTGGTCTCTGAAAAACAGCGAAGCACACGTCTCCCATCAGCAGCAGCTGATTAATGATTAACAACACAAGTGGATACATTTCAGAAATTGCTTAATTGGTTTTTATCCAATGACTGAGAGGGAAATGTGAACAGCAGTCACAAACCCTGACAACTCAGAAACACATCAGGAGTGATGCAAGGTTTCAGCACAAAATGCAGACAGTTCCTTTCCTCCCACAGATGCTGCTTGACCTGTTGGCTTCCTCCAGCAGATAAGCTGTTCCTCCTGATACCTTGGACCTTTCCTTCCCTGATGTAAACAAGCAGCAACTCTGCTCATGGAAATATAACAGGAGACAGCAAAAATATCTTGCTTGCACACACATGCACAAAAGCATACATTCACAAGCACAGACACATGCACAAATAAGTGTGCAGTCCACAAGCACAAAAGCATACACACACACACACACAAACACAAACACAAAGGACCTTCCTTGGTGGAACAAAACTTCCAGAGCTATCACAGCCCAGCAGGGCCAGAGAAACAGCATGTAGTAGGAGCAGAAGCCTAGTACACTTGAGCACCAGGCATGAGGTGCCAGAGCTGAGCAACTGGCCTAAGCAGAGGCCCTGAAGGGCACTAAAAACATCTGATGAAAATCTAGCATTTATGTAGCGCCCTGAATAAGATCAGGTTATCCCAAGTGCTTTCCAGCCAGTGAAATATTTTTAGATTATTGGACTATAAAGAGACACAAGAGACAGTAAATGCTGGAATCTACAACGAGAAACAAGCTACCTCAGCAGGTCAGACAGCATCCGTGAAGGCAAAGGGATGCTCGACATTTTGGGTTGAGACTCTGCATCAGGACTGACAGTGTAAGACGGCGGTGAGCTGAGGGAGAGGGGTGAGACAGATACCAGGCAGTGCTAGGTGGATCCAGATGAAGAAGGTTTTAATGCATAGATAGAGCCAGGTGGGAAAATGAAGAGTGGAGATAAAGACAGAGGCTAGGTCAAAGATCTCCTTTTTTCAGTTATTTTGTGGTACAAGGCAAGGCTGTCCTTTAAGTCTTTTACTATTTGACATTGCTTTGGAACCTTTAGCTATCGCCATTCGTGAATCACCTAATATTTTGGGTATTACCCGTAGGGAAGGGACTTATAAGTTATCATTATATGTTGATGATTTGTTACTATACATATCTGACCCTGAGAGATCGATTCCTGCTATTTCGTCCTTGCTAGCTCAGTTTAGTAGCTTTTCTGGTTACAAACTGAATTTTAATAAGAGTGAATTACTTCCATTAAATATGCAAGTTACAATTTATAAACACCATTTAAAGTTGTCACAGATCATTTTACTTATTTGGGTATTAAAATTATCAAGAAACATAAGGATTTATTTAAAGTTAATTTTTTTACCTTTAATTGACCAAATTAAGCAACTTGTTACCAGGTGGTCTCCATTATCTTTGTCATTGGTTGGTCGAATTAATGCTATTAAAATGATAGGGTTACCCAAAATTTTATATTTATTCCAAGCACTACCAATTTTTATTCCTAAATCTTTTTTTGATATTATTGATTCTAAAATATCTTCATATGTGTGGCAGAATAAAAATCCTAGACTAAGCAAAAAATATTTACAGAAGCCTAAGAAGGAGGGTGGTTTTGCTTTGCCAAACCTGAGATTTAACTATTGGGCAGTCAAATATTCGATATTTAATATTTTGGACACAAGCATCTTGCCCACAATGGGTAAATTTGGAATGTAAATCTGTACAAGAGTTTTCATTGTTTTCAATTTTAGGATCTTCACTTCCTTTTTCTTCATCTAAATTGAATAAACAAATAACTAATCCTATGGTTAAACATACATTGCGAATATGGTTTCAATTTAGTAAGTTTTTTGGCTTGAATAAGTTTATCTTATCAAGCCCTATTATATCTAACTTTTTTTTTCGGCCCTCTTTTATGGATCAAGCCTTTGTATTATGGAAAACAAAAGGTATAACATGTTTTCGTGATCTATTTTTAGATAATAGTTTTATGTCCTTTGAACAGCTCTCTAATAAATATAATTTGCCTAAAACTCTTTTTTTTAGATATTTGCAGGTTAGAAATTTCTTGAATAATATGTTACAGTCTTTTCCGAAATTATGTCCAATGGACATTACGGAAAAAATGTTAGCTCTGAATCCTTGCCAGAAGGGTTTAGTAGCCACCATTTATAATATGATCATGAAAATACAGCCAGAAGTATCAGAAAAAATTAAGAAGGAATGGGAAAAAGAACTTCACTGTCTTATACCCACTGAGCAGTGGGAGAAAAAATTTACAATTAGTTAATTCCTCTTCTATTTGTGCTAAACATGCCCTAATACAATTTAAGGTTGTACATAGGGCTCACATGTCCAAGGATAAACTTGCTCGATTTTACTCTGTGACAGATGTTATTCTGAAGTAGCTTCATTGACCCACATGTTTTGGTCTTGCCCTTGTTTGCAAAATTATTGGAAAGATATTTTTGGTATTATTTCAACAGTTCTGAATATCAAATTGCAACCACATCCTATTACTGCAATTTTTGGTTTACCAATGGTGGACAATATTTGTTTATCCCCCTCAGCTCGACGGATGATTGCATTTGTTACATTAATGGCTAGAAGATCTATCCTATTGAACTGGAAAGAAATTAATCCTCCAACTATATTTCAGTGGTTTTTTCAAACTATCTCTTGTTTGAGCTTAGAAAAAATTAGAAGTTTTGTCTTTGATTCTTCAGTTAAATTTGAAGAAACTTGGAGACCATTTATCAACATTTTCATATCAGTTAAACTGACTTTTCCTAAACCCTGTTTCTATTATTGTTAATTATTTGGATGGAGGTGCGGAGTTATTGACGCTACTGTGTATATTTGACATAATCCAATGGCCCATGTTGGTTAGGTTTGTTTTCCTTTTCTTTTTTTGGGGATTTTTTTTTCTTCTTATATACTCCCTTTTTTTGTAATCACTATGAGTTTGGGAGGTTATTATATATAGATTATCATCTATATGTATGTATACTTAACCTATTAATTATGTACTTTCAAACTCTCTGTATTCATGTTTCATTTATGTTTGTTTAAAATTAATAAAAAGATTTAAAAAAAAAGACAAGAGGCTAGGTGGTGATTAGTGGAGACAACAAAGGGATACAGATTATAAAATACTGCAAGTCCAGTTCATTGGCTCACAGGCAAGACTAACAGCAGGAGAGCTGTTCTGTGCAGATCAAGCCCTCATACTTGGTCCTCTCCTATCAGACTCCCCCTTCTCCAGTCCTGTATCTCTTTCACCAATCAACTTCTTAGCTCTTTACTTCATCTACCCCCCTCCACTTTCTCAGTTTCACCCATCACCTTGTGTTTTTCTCTCCCCACCTTTTAAGTCTACTCCTCAGCTATTTTTCTCCAATCCTGCTGAAAGGTCTTGGCCCAAAACATCAACTGTACTTTTTTTTGTAGATGCTGCCTGGCCTGCTGAGTTCCTCCAGTGTTTTGTGTGTGTTGTTTGGATTTCTGGCATTTGCAGATTTCCTCTTGTTTGCTATACTATTCTATACGATTATGGCAGGTTTTTTTTACTCAGTGCAACAGTTCTTACAGTGACCCCACATCTGTCAAATTCCTTCATTCCCAAAGATCTATTTATCTCTGTCTTCCACATACTCAACTGAAACTCAAAGCCTCATTGGATATACAGTTCCAAGGATTACCACCTTCTGGTTGAAGAAATTCTTTCTCTTCTGTCTAACTGTTTTGACACAGTGACTCTGGTTCTAGAGCCATGGGCAGCACAGTAGCGTAACAGTTAGCATAACAGCATTACAGCATCAGTGACCCAGTATGAATTCCTGTTCCTATTTATAAGGGGTTTGTACCACCACCCTGTGACCGCGTGGGTTTACTCCGGATGCTCCTGTTTCCTCGTGCATTCCAAAGACGTATGGGTTAGTAGGTTAATTGGTCACATGGATGCAATAATGCATCGCAGACTCACTGGGCTGGAAAAGCTTGCTACCATGCTATATCTCTAAAAAAATTGTCCTTGTATTGGCACACTAAGTCACAAGAGATTCTGCAGTTCTGGAAATCCAGAGCAACAGACAGAGTGCTGAAGGAACTCAGCAAGTCAGGCAGCATTTTTGGAGGGGAATGCCTTGTCCTGTCAGTTTCCCTTTTCTTCAGCTCTTTGCTTTCCCAGCTTCTCAGATTATTTCCATTTTCTTCCCCTCCCCACCACCACCCCACCCCCCCCTCAGCTGGATTCACTTATAACATGCAGCTCCTGCTACTCTCCCTCCTCCTTTCTAGTCCTTATGAAGAGCTTTGGTCTGAAATGTCAGCTTTTTATTTTTCTCTTTCGATGCTGCCTGACCTGTTAAATTCCTCCAGCATGTTGTGTGTGTTGATTCATCAAGTTAACTTGGCTAACATATCAACACACCAAAGTGCTGGAGGAATTCATCAGGTCAGGCAGCATCTATGGAGGGAAATAGACATTTCAAGCTGAGATTCTTCATCAGCACTGGAAAGGAAGGGGGAAGATGTGAGAATAAGCAGGTGGGGAGAGGGGAAGTAGGACAAGCTGGCAGGTGATAAGTGAGACAAAGTGAGGGGGAAGGTGGATGGGTGGGGGACGGATGATGAAGTGAGAAGCTGGGAGGTGGTAGGTGGAAGAAATAAAGGGCTGGGGAGGAAAGAACCTATTTGGAGAGGAGAGTGGCCATGGGAGAAAGGGAAGGAGGAGGGGTAACAGAGGGAAGTAGTAGACAAGTGAGGAGAAAAGAAGGGGATGACAGGGGAGCCAGAATGGGTAATGGAAAAGGAGAGAAGGCAAAAGGGGAGAATCTTTTGTGATTATGACTCTTGAAGATTGTGTATGTTTGAATGACAACATGTCTCCCTCTTCTACTAGAAGGGTATCTGCAACTCACTGTTCTTGCTGGCCTTGTTTCTTCTGGTTCTCCAGTTCCTGTTGTTGTCCCTGGACCTGCTTCTCCAACCTATAAAAAGTTGTTCCAGAATCAGAATCAGGTTTATGTTCACTGACATATGTTATGACATTTGTTGTTTTATAACACCAGTATAATGTGACACATAAAATTACTGTAAGTTACAACAAGAAATATACATATTTTAAGAAATCTTTTCTCACCCCTTATGGGTGGTGCATATGTGTACTTCTCCCTCATTCTCCGGTCCTCTACCAGAGACTGGGAGCTTGAGGGTTCGGTGCAGTATCCTTGCTGTTCCTAGTAGATCGCTCTTCTGGACTGAGATCTCAGGTGTTGTTCCTGGGATTTGTCGGAGCCACGCTCCCAGTCCAGGTGTCACAGCTCTGAACGCTCCCATCACCACCGGGATTACTCTGGCTTTAACCTTACACATCCTTTCTATCACAAACAAGAGAAAATCTGCAGATGCTGCAAATTTTTTGGAAAGCATCAAGTTGGGTAAGTCACCAGGACTGGATGAGATGTACCCCAGGCTACTGTGGGAGGCGAAGGAGGAGATTGCTGAACCTCTGGCGATGATCTTTGCATCGTCAATAGGGACGGGAGAGGTTCTGGAGGGTTGGAGGGTTTCAGATGTTGTTCCCTTATTCAAGAAAGGGAGTAGGGATAGCCCAGGAAATTATAGACCGGTGAGTCTTACTTCAGTGGTTGGTAAGTTGATGGAGAAGATCCTGAGAGGCAGGATTTATGAACACTTAGAGAGCATAATATGATTAGGAATAGTCAGCATGGCTTTGTAATGGGCAGGTTGTGCCTTACGAGCCTGACCGAATTTTTTGAGGATGTGACTAAACACATTAATGAAGGAAGAACAGTAGATGTAGTGTATATGGATTTCAGCAAGGCATTTGATAAGGTACCTCATGCAAGGATTATTGAGAAAGTAAGGAGGCATGGGATTCAAGGGGACATTGCTTTGTGGATCAAGAACTGGCTTGCCCACAGAAGGCAAAGAGTGGTTGTGGACGGGTCATATTTTGCATGGAGGTCGGTCACCAGTGGAGTGCCTCAGGGATCTGTCCTGCAACCCTTACTCTGTGATTTTTATAAATGACCTGGAGGGGAGAGAGAAACACAAGGTGATAGGGGGAGAGATGAAGCAGAGAGCTGAGAAATTGATTGGTGAAAGAGACAGAAGGCCACAGAAGAAAGAAAAAGGGAGGAGGAACACCAGAGGGAGGTGATGGGCAGGCAAGGAGATAAGGTGAGAGAGAAAAACAGGAATGGGGAATGGTGAAGGGTGGGGGGGAGTATTACCAGAAGTTTGAGAAATCAATTTTCTTGCTATCAGGTTGGAGGCAAACCAGACGGAATACGAGGTGTTGCTCCTCGCACCCGATTGTAGCCTCATTGTGACAGTAGAGGAGGTCATAGATGGACATATCAGAAAGGGAATGGGTAATAGAATTGAAATGTGTGGCCACCAGGAGATCCTGCTTTATCAGCGAATTGGTCTCCCTATCTGCATCGGGTCTCATCCATATACAAGAGGCCACACCAGATACAGTAGCTGACCCCAACAGACCAATGGGTGAAGTGTCGCCTCACCTGGAAGGAACGTTTGGGGCCCTGAATGGTAATGAGGGAGGAGGTGTAGGGACAGGTGTAGCACTTGTTTCACTTGTAAGGATAAGTACTAAGAGGGAGATCAGTGGGGACAAGGAAGTCACGTAGGGAGTGATCACTGCAGATAGCAGAAAGTGAAAGAAGTGAAAGAAGAATCTCCTAGTGGCCACCCATTTTAATTCCACTTCCCATTCTGCCACATCCATCCATGGCCTCCTCTACTGCCACGATGAGGCCACAATCGGGTTGGGGGAGCAACACCTTATATTCCATCTGGGTAGCCTCCAATCTTATAACATGAACATTGATTTCTCTAACTCCTGGTAATGGCCCTCCTCCCCTTCCCCATCCCCTTTTCTCTCTCTCATCTCATTTCCTTACCTGTTCGTCACCTCCCTCTGGTGCTTCTCCTCCTTCCTTTCCTTCCATGGTCTTCTATCCTCTATCAGGTTTCCCCTTCTCCAGCCCTTTATCTCGTTCACCTATCAAATTCCCAACTCTTTACTTCACCCCTCCCCCTCTCCAAGTTTCACCTATCAACTACCACCTTGTACTTCCATACCCCCACCTTCTTTTTTGATTTCTCATCTTCTGATGAAGGATCTGGGCCCGATATGTCGACTGTTTACTCTTTTCCATAGATGCTGCCTGACCTGCTGAGTTCCTGCAGTGTCTTGTGTGTGCTGCTCAGATTTCCAGCATCTTCAAATTTTTTCTTGTTCATTATCTACACTAGTTGTCTGCGCAGATTTTGTTCCTTCAGTCAAAAGAATATGTCAGCATACACTGGATGAATTCCTCCCTCAATAACTATTAGAAAGTATTGTAGAATTGGTAGGGATCAAGTTTGTTCTGTACTACTTTTAAATACATAAAGGTGCCCCCCCCTTTACAAAGGTAGGGCATTCCTATGAAACCTTTCTTAAGCCAAAATGGCATAAAGCAAAGAACCATTAATTTATATGGGAAAAATTTTCGTAAAAGCGAAAATCCTCTTTGTAATGCGAAAACAGGTTACTAATGTAGGTCTTTTGTAAAAGCGAAGTGGTGTAAAGCGAGCATTCATAAAGTGGTGGACACCTGTAATTTGTTACTCAGTTAAACTGTGTCTGTGTGTGCCTGTGTGCACGCGTGTGCGTATGTAGTGTTGTCTGTGTCTGTCTGTGTGTGCGTCTGTCTACCTGTCTCTGTCTGTGACTGCGTCTATCTCTGTGCACATGTCTGTCTGTGTGCCTGTGTGTCTGCATGCATGTCTGTCTGTGTGTCTGCCTGCCTGCACCTGTCCGTCTGCAAGCGTGTCCCTGTCTGCTTCTGTCCATCTGCGCGCGTATCCCAGTCCACCTTTTGCGCAACTATCTCTATCCACCCGTGCATGCGCGCACGTGTGTCTGTGTTTGTGCCTTCATCTGCATCTGTGTGTGTGTGTTCATTTATTTATTTATTGGGAAAAATTATCCAATATTACATGTATTTGTTAGAAAAAGTATGTGAACATCAGGGCTAATGTCTGCTACAAAAGCTATTTAGAGTCAGGTGTTCCGATCAGTGAGATGAGATTGGGGGCGTGGGCTGTACCTACACCTATAAAAAAGACACACAAAGTCAGGTTCCTGACAGAGCCTGCTCTTCTCAAGAAAGATCTCTTTATGGGCACCATGCCTCGAACAAAACAACTTTCAGAGGACCTTAGAAGAACAATAGATGCATGAAGCTGGAAAAGGCTACAAAACCACTTCTAAAGACCTGAGTGCTCATCAGTCCACAGTAAGAGAAACTGTCTACAAATAGACGAAACTCAGTACTGTTGCTACTCTCCCGAGGAGTGGGTGTCCTGCAAAGATCATACCAAGCGTGCAATGTACAATGCTGAAGGAGTTGGAAAAACTCAGGGGTAACAGCAAAAGACCTGCAGAAATCTCTAGAACTTGCTAAATTCTCTGTTCATGTATCCACTATAAGAAAAACACCAAACAAGAATGGTGTTCATGGAAGGACACCACAGAGAAAATCACTGCACTCTAAATAAAACATTGCAGCGTGTCTCAAGTTTGTAAATACCACCTGGATGTTCTACAACACTTCTGGGACATCGTTCTGTGGACCGATGAGACAAAAATTGAACTTTTTGGCAGAAATGCACACTGCAATGTTTGGAGGGAAAAGGGCACTGCACACCAACACCAAAACCTCATCACAACTGTGAGGCATGGTGATATTTGATAACATGTAATATTTGATCATTTTTCTCAATAAATAAATGAACAAGTATAATTTTTTTGTGTTACTTATTTAATCAAGTTCTCTTTCATCTTGTCTTAGGACTTCAGTGAAAATCTGATGACGTTTTAGGTCATATTTATGCAGAAATAGAGAAAATTCTACAGTGTTGACAAGCTTTCTGGCACCACTGTTCTGAAATCTGAAGGTGGAAGGGAAGAAGCTGTTCCTGAAATGTTGATTGTGTGTCTTCAAGCTCCTAAACCTTTTCCCTGATGGTAGCAATATGAAAAGGGCATGTCCTTGATGGCGAAGGTCATCATTGAAAGATTAACCATTTACAACTTCGACAAATCTTAACGCCCATTCCATGCCAAGCATCATCACAGAGCAAATTTACAAGACTGATCCTGGGAATGATGGCTCTGGGCCTGTACTCACTGGAGTACCGGAGTTTAGAATATTGGAAGGCCTGGATAGAGTGGACATGGAGAGGATGTTTCCTACTTGGGGGGGATGGGGGGTGTCTAGGACCAGAGGAGGGACACAGCCTCAGTCAGAATAGAGGAATGTCCATTTAGAACAGAGATAATCATGAGTCTTGTTAGCGGTAGGGTTGTGAATCTGTGGAATTCATTGCTACAAATGGCCATGGAGGCCAAGTCATTTTAAAGCAAAGGTTGATTCGTAAGGGCGTCAAAGGTGAAGAGAAGAAGACAGGAGCACGGGGTTGCAAGGGGTAATAAATCAGCCATGATTGAATGGTGAAGCAGACTCAATGGGCCAAATGGCCCAATTCTGCTCCTATGTCTTATGGCTTTAAAATCTCACCACAGTAGCAACAGACAATGTTTAATCTCATTAGTCCAACTGTTGACATGAATGGGAGGGTGAAAGCGACCACACCGGATATGGTCTAAACCATCCCATATTGGAATGGGGTAATTTCACTGGATTCCTGCCCAAAATAGTCACTGGGTGCAACCAGAAACAGATGCAGAACACTCACTTGCATCATGACAGATCAAAGCCAGGTGAATATTTTATGGGGTCATCAATGCAAGAGGGTCAGATTAGGTCCACATGCCTCACCTTTCTCTACCTTGTGTTGGTGGAGGTGACTGGTGACAGAAGGGGTGTTTGATGGACTGTGAAGAATAAAATTGAGAGAAACTGCAGCCTTGGATGTGAGGTGTAGCCTCATGAACACTGAGTCAATGCATCACCTTCAAGGGTGCTTCATCCCACAAAACCCCACATGTGATCTCTGGGCACCAGCTAACTGGCATGATTGTGTAGCTGCTAGCATAATGCTTTACAGCAACTGGGTTGTGTAGGATTATCACTGTCTGTAAAAAGTTTGCATGTTCTCCCCATGACTACATGTGCTCTAATTTCATCTTTAAATCTTTAAAACTCTCCTTACTTTTTGAGCAGCTCCTCTTTGCTCTGGAGCACATCCTGTAAGTTCTTGATCTGGCTCTGAAGAACTTTCTTGTCATTTTGCTGAATTTTCCGCTCGTTCTCAATTTCCTGCTTCAGCCTTTGCACCTCTGTTGTTTGTTGCTGGGAAGGATGAAAGGAAAAAGGCCTCAACTCAATAGAGTTTATGGAATTCCCAACGTGCCCCAAATTCCATATGCAGCCATTCGTCTCCCCATCCCACTCCACTCTCAAACCCAGACAGGGAACTGAATTGGACTGAACACAAGAGATTCTGCAGATGCAGGAAACCTGAAGCAACACATCACAAAATGCTAGAAAAACTTAGCAGGTCAGTCAGCATCAATGGAGAGGAATAGACAGTTGATGCTTCAGGCTGAGGCCTTTCATCAGGACAGATCAAGATTGGCCCAAGCCTTTTGGCACTGCTGATCTGAAACACACCAGCAGGTGGCAGTCATGGACATCAAAGATGGCAGAAACTATTGTCTCCCAGGGTGAGCCTACCACCCACCACCTTGTAATCAAGGAAATTCACCCATGTCCATAAATTTATGGAAAATATGACTCAATCCATCTCGAGTAGGTTCTGTGGACAAGAACAATATTTCCCAAAGGTATGTCGCCTCAAAGGTGCCAGGATCTGGGACATTTCAGATTGACTCCTCAGCATTCTTAAGTGGGAGGGTGAACAGCCACAGGTCGTGGTCCATGTAGGTACCAATGACATGGGTAGGTCGAGGAGAAACGAGGTTCTGCATAGGGAATTCATGGATTTCCAGGGCTGTGACCTCAGGATTGCTACCTGTGCCATGCGTTAGTGAGGTCAGAACTAGGAAGATTATACAGTTTAATATATAGCTATGGAGTTGCTGTAGGGAGGAGAGCATCAGATTTTTGGATCATTGGGCTCCCTTTCAGGCAAGGTGGAACCTATACAGATGGAACAGTTTGCATCTCAACTGAAGGGGAACTAACATCAAAGCAGGAAGGTTTGTTAATGCTGCATAGTGGATTTTAAACTGGAGTTGCAAGGGAATGGGAACCAGAGTGCCAGAACAGTTAGTGGAGAGGTTATCGAGACATGCTGGTAAGACCTCAGACAAAGTTACGATCAAAAGGTTGAGCATGGTTCGACTAGTGTCCTGAGCTGTCTATATTTCAATGCAAGAAGTGTCGTGGATGAGCTCAGGGCATGGATCAACACCTGGAATTATGACACTGTAGCCGTTAGTGAGACTTGGTTAGAGGAGGGACAGGACCGGCAGCTCAATATCCCAGGGTTCTGTTGTTTTAGATGTGATAGAGCAGGAAGGATTAAAAGGAGAGGGATGGCATTACTAGTCAGGGAAATGGCATAGTAGTGCTCAGTCAGGACAGACTGAGAAATAAGACAGGTATGACCATGTTTACAGGGCTATATTATAGACCACCTAATAGTACTGGGAATTTAGAGGAACAAATTTGTAAACAGATCGCAGACTGTTGCAAGAAACATAAGGTTATTATAGTAGGTGATTCTAACTGTCTACTTATTGATGGGGAATCCCATACTGTAAAAGGACTTGATGGGATAGAGTTTGTCAAATGTGGTCAGGAAAGATTCCTTCATCAGTACATAGACATGCTAACGAGAGTGTGCAATATTTGATCTGCTAATAGGGAATGAGACAGGGCAGATGACAGAAGTTTGTGTTGGGGAACACTTTGCATTCAGTGACCACAATGCCATTAGTTTCAAGATAATTATGGAAAAGGATAGGTCTGGTCTGCTGGTTGAGATTCTAAACTGGAGAAATATCAATTTTGATGGTATTAGAAATGACCTGGCAAATGTGGATTGGGACAGGCTATTTTCTAGCAAAAGTGTACTTGGAAAATGGGAGGCCTTCAAAAGTAAAATTTTGAGAGTATAAAGCTTGTATGTGCCTGTAAGAATAAGAGGTAAAGATAGCAGGTTTAGGCAACTTGGTTTTCAAGAGATATTGAGGCCCTTGATCAGAGAAAAAGGAGGTGCATAGCAGGTATAGGCAGGTAGGAACAAATGGAGTGGAAGAATTGCAAGAGAACACTTAAAAAAGAAATCAGGAGGGTTAAAAGAAGATATGAGGTTGCGCGAGCAGACAAGGTGAAGGAGAATCCTGAGGGATTCTACAGATATGTTAAGAGAAAAAGGATTGCAAGGGACAAAATTGATCCTCTGGAAGATCAGAATGGTAATCTATGCATGAAGCCAGAAGAGATGGGGGAAATCTTAAATGCATCTTTTGCATCTGTATTTACTCAGGAGATGGATACAGAGTCTACAGAAGTGAGGCAAATCGGCACAACCTCATGGACCCTGTACAGATTACAGAGGAGGAGGTGCTTCCTACCCTGAAGAAAATCAAGGTGGATAAATCCCCTGGGCCTGACAACATTTTCCCTCAGACTCTGTGGGAGTCAAGTGCAGTAATTTCCGGGGCCCTAGCAAATATTTTTAAATCATCATTAGAGACAGGTATGCGACCAGATGATTGTAGGTTAGCTAATGTAGTTCTGCTGTTTAAGAAAGGCTCTAAAAATAAACCAGGAAATTATAAGCTGGTGAACCTGACATCAATTGTGGAAACTTAATGGAAGGTAAACTCAGGGACCAGATATCTGTGTATTTGGATAGACATGGACTGATCAGAGGAAGCCAGCATTACTTTGTGCATGGTAGGTCTAACCAATCTTGTAGAGTTTCGAGAAAGTTTCCAGAAAAGTTAATGAAAGCAAGGAAGTGGATGTTGTCTACAAGGTCCTGCATGAGAGGCTGGTCAAGGTGGTTCAGTCATTTGGCATCCATGATGAGGTAGTAAATAGGATTCGTAATTGGCTTTGTGGGAGAAGCCAGAGAGCGGTAGTGGAAGATTGTTTCTCTGAGTGGAGGCCTGCGACTAGTGGTGTGCCACAGGGATCAGTGCTGGGTCCATTGTTATTTGTCAACTATATCAATGATCTGAATGATAATATGGTAAATTGGATCAACACATTTGTGGATGACACCAAGATTGGGGGCGTAGTGGACAGTGAGGAAGACTACCAGAGTTTGCAGTGGGATCTGAACTAGCTGGAAATTGGCGTGAAAAATGACAGATAAAATTTAATGCAGACAAGTGTGAGGTGTTGCACTTTGGGAGGGCTAATCAGTGTGGGTCTTACACAGTGAACGGTAGGGCACTGAGGAGTGTGGTAGAATAAAGGGATCTAGGAATACAGGTCCAGAATTCATTGAAAGTGGCATCATAGATAGATAGGGTCATAAATAAAACTTGTGGCACATTGGCCTTCACAAATCAAAGTACTGGGTACAGGAGATGGGATGTTATGTTGAAATTATATAAGAAACTGCTGAGGCCTAATTTGGAGTATTGTGTGCAGTTTTGGTCACCTACCTTCAGGAAAGATGTAAACAAGGTTGAAAGAGTGCAGAAAAAAAATTACAAGAATGTTGCAGGGTCTGGAGGACCTGAGTTATAAGGAAAGATTGAATAGGGTAGGAGTGTATTCTTTGAGAGGAGATTTGATAGAGGTATACAAAATTATAAAGGTATAGATAGGGTAAATGCAAGCAGTTTTTTCCAGAGTTTAGGTGGGACTACAACCAGAGGTCATGAATCATTAGTGTATGGAATGAGCTGCTAGCGCAAGTGATGCATGTGAGCTCAATTTGAAATGAAATATCTTTATTGTCATTGCATAGTACAATTTTCATGCACCAATACAGCGAAAATGAGTTTGCAACTCTCGGACTCAACAAATAAATAAACAATAAATAAAATCAAGTAACCAGCCAGTATAAGCAATGTCCAGCAGTACAAAAGCGCAACTCAGATGCATGATAGCCATAAAACCAGTATTAAAAGTAGCAATATAACAAATTTATGGATGATATTTGATCGATTGGTTCAGAGCAATTATTGCTCTGGGGAAAAAGCTATTTTTCAGTCTGGAAGTGTGGGTATAGAAAATCTTATAACATCTGCCAGATGGAAGAAGTTCAAACAGATGATTGCATGGGTGTGTATTGTCCTTACAGATGCTTGTAGCTTTCCTTAGGCAGCGTGAGCTGTAGGTGTCCTCCAGGGCTGGGAGCTGTGCCCCAATGATCTTCTGTGCACTCAAGACAACCCGCTGAAGTGCTTTCCTATCAGCTGCTGTACAACTGAGATACCGCACAGAGATGCAGTATGTCAAGATGCTCTCTATGGTGCAGCGGTAAAAGGTCACCAGCATCTGTTCAGGTAGATCAGCTTTCTTCAGCGTCCTGAGGAAAAACAAGCGTTGCTGTGCTTTCTTAACTATTCTTGTGGTGTTAGTGGACCATGTAAGGTCTTCTGAGATGTGTATTACCAGAAACCTGAAACTGGACACTCTCTCCACTATGTCTCCGTTAATGTAGACTGGAGCGTACTCGTCATCCTGTGACTTTCCAAAGTTGATAATTAGTTCCTTAGTCTTTGCTGTATTAAGAGACAGGTTGTTCTCTGAGCACCAGCTCACTAAGTTCTGTACCTCCACTTTGCACGCTGATTCATCTGTGTTGGAGATCAACCCAATCACTGTAATGTCGTCTGCGAATTTGCCAAGGTATTGGTGCTAAATGCAGGTACACAGTCGTAAGTAAAGAGGGAGTAGAGTATGGGACTCAATACACAACCTTGTGGTGTACCAGTGTTCAGGATAGTAGTGAAGGACAGGTGAGGGCCCAATTTCACTGCCTGTGAAAGCTCTGACAAGAAATTCAGGACCCAGTTGCAGAGTGATGAGCTGAGGCCTAGCTGGTGGAGTTTGGAGATGAGCTTACTGAGGATGACAGTGTTAAAAACAGAGCTATAATCAACAAACAACATCCCTACGTATGTGCCCTTTCCCTCCAGATGTGTCAGGACAGTGTGAAGAGCTAATGAGATGGCATCCTCCGTGGACCTGTTTGCTTTATAGGCAAACTGGTGTGAGTCCAGTATAGCAGGGATAGTGACTTTAATGTGGGAGAGGACCACTCTCTCAAAGCACTCCATTATTGTTGGTGTGAGGGCAACCGGACAATAGTCATTCAAATTGTTGATGTTTGTTTTCTTCGGGACAGGCACTATGATGGATGACTTCAGGCACTTGGTGACCGTTGCCTGAGATAGAGACAGATTGAAAATCCTCGTAAATATGCCAGCCAGTTGTTCACCATAATCTTTAAGTACCCCTCCTGGAACTCCATCAGGGCCTGCAGCTTTCCATGGATTGGCCCTCAGAAGCACGCACTGTACATCATGTGTGCTCAGTAAGAACCTGTTCATCCTCTATGGCCAGGATTCTTGCACTCCTCACATTGTTGTTAATTTCAAACCGGCCAAAGAAGATGCTCAGTTCATTGGCCAGTGTGACATCACTGTGGGGGAAGACAGGGTTACTGTTGTGATCAGTAATAGCCCTGATGCCTTGCCACATGTTCCGATTGTCAGCATTGTTAAAGTGGTCCTCTACCTATTGCCTATGGATGTCTTTGGCCTTTTTTAATGCCTTTTTTCAGGTTTGACCTGGCAACACTATATGCTGAGGCATCACCAGATCTAAATGCATTATTGCGTGCTTTTAAAAGATTTTGTACCTCTTTATTCACCCGTGGTTTCTGGTTTGGGAATATCTTTATTTTCTTGTCCACTGTTACACTGTCTACACAACCATTGATGTAGAAAAGCACAGTGGATGTGTACTCCTCCAAGTTCACCTCTGTACCGTGTGTAGCCTGTTGTGCAACAGGTCCCAGTGGGTGAGACCAAAGCAATCTTGGAGTTGTAAAGAGGCATCTTCTGGCCATATTTTGACTGTTTTTATTGCAAGTTTAGTTTTGTGGATAAGTGGTCTGTATGCTGGCATCAAAAACAGTGAAACATGCTCAGATTGTCCCAGGGGGTGAGCTGAGGGAGGCTCTGTATGAGTCTTTGACATTCATGTACACATGATCCAGAGTGTTTAATCACCTGGTAGGACACTGCGCATGAGGATAGAATTTATGGAGCACAGATCATAGGTTGACCTGGTTAAAATCCCCTACAACAATGAAAGCACCATCAGGGTGAGCATCCTGCTGTTTGCTGATGGCTGAGTATAGCTGTGCTAACGCTAGCTTAGCATTAGCTTGCGGGGGGATGTATACAGCCATGATCATAACAATGTTTTTTAAGAGAAATGTTAAGAGAAGTTTAGATAGGTACATGGATAGAAGTGTTATGGAGGGATATGGTCTAGGTGCAGGTTAATGGGACTGGGCAGTTTAAATGGAACAGCATGAATTGGATGGGCCAAAGGGCCTGTTTATGTGCTGACGGAAGCCCCATTTATAAATGGTGAGACGGGTGGCATTGGTGTACAAAGGAACATAGCATGCATCCTTTTACATGCACAGTGGTGTAGCAAACATTAAAGGGGACTCCCACCACCATGTTCAGGAAGAATTATTACCCTTCAACCATCAGGCTCCTGAACCAGCATGGATAGCTTCACTTACCTCAACACTGAGCTAATTCCACAACCTATGGGCTCACTTTCAAGGACTCAGGTTTTCAGTATTACTTGTTTATTTATTTTGTTGCTGGACAGAGTGAAGACAGAGATGTTTGGATATTAAGGAAATCAGGGACATGGGGTTCATGCAGGAAGGTGGTACTTGGGTGAAAGGTGAACCCCGAGTTCAGTGGATGGTGAAGAAGTAGCGAGGTGGCATACGGTTGTTACTCCAGCACCAACCTTACAATTCTCTAGCGTCTTGGTCTGTCGTTTCAGTAGCTGCTCGTACTGGGAACTCTTCTCCTCATAGAGCAGCTGCCAGCGTTGTGCTGAGGCCTCCAGTTCTGCAAACTAACAGGCAACATTTTTAACCCTTGCATCGACCTGCAATAATTTTTATCAATGCACCATAAAAAGCATCCTATCTTGATTTATAATGCTTTGGTATGGTAACTGCCCAAGGCCACAAGAAATTGCAAAGTTGTGGACACAACTCAGTTCATCACTGTCCCCTCCATGGTCTCTGTCTTCACTTCTGGCTTTCTCATTAAAGCAACCAGTAAAATCAAAGATCTCACCCAACCAGAATGCAAGTGACAGTGTTATAATTACAGATACAGAGAAAGTGCATAATAAGATACACGGACTATGATATGGAGCAGATTGTGAAGATGAGTTCTCTTTTCTCCCCCTCCTATCAGTAGAAGATAAATAAGCTTAAAACACACATCATTGTGCTTGAACATTTTTGAATGGATTTATTCATATTAAAAATAATACCTACGCATTCTTCTAAATTCCAGTGAGTACAGGCCCAAAAGCTGCCAAACGCTCCTCATATGTTAATCCTTTCATTCCTGGAATCATCCTCGTCATCCTCTCTCCAATGACAACATATCCTTTCTGAGATAAGGGGCCCAAAACTATTGACAATACTCCAAGTGTGGCCTGACTAGTGTCATATAAAGCTTCAGCATTACCTCCTTGTTTTTAGAAGACCATAAGACATAGGAGCAGAATTAGGTCAATTGGCCCATCGAGTCTGCTCCGCCATTCAATCATGGCTGATCCTTTTCTTCTCCTCCTCAACCCCATTTTCCTGCCTTCTCCCCGTAACCTTTGATGGCATGTCCAATCAAGAACCTATCAATCTCGGCCTTAAATACACCCAACGACCTGACCCCCACATCTGCACATGGCAACAAATTCACCACCCTCTGGCTAAAGAAATTACTTTACTTTACTTTACTTTAAATTACTCTATCCTGAGGCTAGTAGCCAATCAGAAAAGGCTCCTTTTATTTCTACTCATTGCCTCCTGCCTGTCAGCCATTCTTCTATCCATGCCAGTATCTTTCCTGTAACGCCATAGGATTTTATCTTATCCAGCAGCATCACGTGTGGCACCTTATCAAATGCCTTCTGAAAATCCAAGTAAATGACATCCACTGCCTCTTCTTTGTCCACACTGCTTGTTACTTCCTCAAAGAACTCCAACAGATTTTTCAGGCAAGATTTCCCTTGACAGAAACCATGCTGACTTTGATTTATTTTATCATCAGTCTCCAAGTACCCCAAAACCTCATCCTTAATAATAGACTCCAACACTTTCCCAACCACTGAGATTAGGCTAACGGGCCAATAATTTCCTTTCTTCTGTCTTCCTCCCTTCTTAAAGAACGAACTGACATTTGCAATTTTCCAGTCCTCCAGGACCATGCCAGAGTCAAGTGATTCTTGAAAGATCATGACCAATGCATCCGTCATCTCTTCAGCAACCTCTCTCAGGACTCTGGGATGTAGTCCATCTGGCCCAGATGACGTCCACCTTAAGACCTTTGAGTTTACCAAGCACTTTTTCCTTTGTAATAGCAATGGCACTCACTCCTGCTCCCTGACTCTCATGGACCTCTGGCACACTGCTAGTATCTTTCACCCTTCTTATAACCATTTTAGTTGCCTGTTGTTAGATTTTTAAAGCTTACCAATCATTCAATTTCCCACTCACTTTTGCTACCTTGTACGCCCTTCCCTTGGCTTTTATGCAGTCCTCAATTTCCCTTGTCAGCCATGGTTGCCTAGCCCTGCCATCTGAGAAGTCTTCCTCTGTGGAACATACCTATCCTGTCCCTTGTGAACTATTCCCAGAAACCTCTGCTCTGCTGTCATCACTGCCAGTATCCCCCTCCAATCCACCTGGGCAAGCTCCTCTCTCATGCCTCTGTAATTCCCTTTATTCCATTGCAATACTGATACAAATGACTTGTGCTTCTCCCTTTCAAATTACAGTATGAATTCAATCATATTATGCCACCACCTCCTATGGGTTCCTTTATGTAGCTGATTCATTATACCTCTCACTCCCATTCTTCTGCCTTCTCCCTGTAACCTTTGATGCCCTGACTAATCAGGGAGCTATCAACCTCTGCTTTAAATACTCCCAGTTACTTGGCCTCCACAGACATCTGTGGCAATGAATTCCACAAATTTACCATTTTCTTGGGACACGGAAGGTAGCCAGATCACCCAAACGAAACTCGTACAGACAGTACCAAAGTATTTCTGCCAGGTTCCATATTTTAGGCAGAAACGGAAAGATGCTACCTGTGACCATTGAGTCTTATAGTAAAGGATTAAGTTACAGGTTTATTTATTTGGTGATAACAGTAGCATTAGGGGTATGCATCTAGGATTAGTGTTGTGCTTGGAGTGCCAGATGTGAGGACCCTGGGAGACTCCCAGCCTCACCAAGGATTACATCTGCACCAGGTGCATTGAGATGAGGCTCCTTAAAGACCGTGTTCGGGATCTGGAGCTGCAACTTGATGACCTTCAGCTAATATGGGAAAGTAAGGAGGTGATTGATAATACCTATAGAGAGATAGTGGACAGCACCTCTGTGACAGTCCCCCTTGGAAATCGATATACCGTTTTAAATACTGTTGGAGAGGTTGACCTGACAGAGGAAGACCACAGCGAATGGGATTCAGGCACTCTGCCCAGTGCCGTGTTCAAGAGAACAAGGAGAAATGTAGTAGTTATAGGGGATTCCAACGTGAGGAGAACAGACAAGAGATTCTGCGAGCCGGACAAGGATACCCGGATGGTGTGTTGCCTCCCTGGTGCCAGGGTACGAGATATCTCAGTTCGGGTCCAGAGTATCCTAAGGAGAGAGGGCGAGCAGCCAGAAGTCTTGATACATGTTGGTACCAATAACATAGATAGAAAAAGAGAAGAGGCCCTGAAGGAAGATAATTGGGAGCTAGGAAGAAAATTGAAAAGCCAGACCTCCAGAGTAATAATCTCAGGATTACTGTCTGAGCCACACACCAATGATGGTACGAATAGCAGAATTAAGCAGATGAATGTGTGGCTAAATAACTGATGCAGGGGGCAGAGCTTCAAATTCTTAGATCACTGGGATTTATTTTGGGGGAGGTATGACTTATGCAAAAACGATGGGTTACACCTGAACTCAAAGGGTACTAATATCCTGGTGGGATTGTTTAATATAGCTGTTAGGGAGGGTTTAAACTAAGTTGGCAGGGGGAAGGAAACCAGGATGTTACGGTCGAGGAAGAAGAAAACAGAAATAAGTCAAAGATACTGTGCAGCAAAGATGGCAAGAATGACAGGCAGGTGAATAGACAGGGTAATTTGCGATAGAAATATAGCACAACAGATACTGATCTAAATGTACTACACTTAAATGCACGCAGCATTAGAAAAAAAATGGATGACCTTGTTGTACAGCTACAGGTAAAAGAATTGACATTGTGGCCATCACCAAGTCATGGCTAAATGATGGATGTGATTGGGAGCTGAATGTCCAAGGATACACCGTGTGTAGGAAAGATAGGAAGGTGGGTAAAGGGGGTGGCGTGGCCCTGATAGTAAGCAATGATATCAAGTCACTAGAAAGAAGGGACAGAAGATCAGAAGAAGTAGAATCCCTGTGGGTCGAGTTTAGAAATGGCAAGGGTAAAAAGACACTAATAGTAGTTAAAAACACAAAATGCTGGCAGAACTCAGCAGGCCAGACAGAATCTATGGGAGAAGGTAGTGACGAAGTTTCGGGTCGAAACACTTCATCAGGAGTATAGTAGTTATATACGGGCCTCCAAACAACAGCCGGGATGTGGACTACAAGCTACAGCTGGAAATAGTAAAAGCGTGTCAGAAGGAAAATGTCAAGATAATTATGGGAGATTTTAATATGAAAGTGGATTGGGAAAGTCAGGAAGATACTGGATCTCAGGAGAGGGAGTTTGTAGAATGCCCACGGGAACAGCTTGTCCATAAGCCCACCAGGGGATCGGCTGCTTTGGATTGGGTGCAGTGTAATGAACCTGAGGCAATTCGGGAGCTAGAGGTAATGGAACCCCTTGGAAGTAGTGATCATAATATGATCGAGTTCAGTTTCAAATTTGAAAAGGAGAAGCTGGTATCAGGTGTATCGATATTTCAGTGGAACAAAGGAAATTACAGTGGTATGAGAGAGGAACTGGCCCAAGTTGATTAGAAGAGTAAGCTAAATGGAGGGACAGTAGAGCAGAATTGGATGAAATTCCTATAAGAAATAAGGAAAGTGCAGGAAAAATATTTTCCAAGAGAAAAGAAAATCATAAAAGGAAAAATTACACAAATGTGGCTAACAAGAGAAGTTAAGGCTAAAACAAAAGCAAAAGAGATGGCGTACAAGGAAGCAAAAATTTGTGAGAAAACGAAGGACTGGACGAATTTTTAAAAATTACAGAAGGAAACTAAAAAAGTCATTAGGAAAGAAAAGATGAATTATGAAAGGAAATTGGCAATTAACATAAAAAAGGACACTAAGAGTTTTTTTAAATATATGAAGAGTAAAAGAGTGACATGGGTAGATATAGGACCTATTGAAAATGATGCTGGTGAAATTATAATGGGTAACACAGAGATGGCAGAGGAACTAAACGAGTATTTTGTATCAGTCTTCACAGTGGAAGACATTAGCAACATACCTGATAGCCAGAGGTCTCCGGGAATAGAATTAGGTACAGTCAAGATTACCAGAGAGAAAGTGCTTGAGAAGCTAAATGGACAAAGGATAGATAAGTCTCCTGGACCAGACGAAATGCATCCACGGGTTCAGAAGCAGTTGACTTTGGAGATTGTGGAGTCATTGGAAATAATCTTCCAGGAATCAGTAGACTCTGGCACAGTTCTGGAGGACTGGAAGGTCGCAAATGTAGTTCCGTTGTTTAAGAAAGGGAAGAGGCAGCAAAAAGAAAATTACAGACCTATTAGTCTGACATTGGTAGTCGGAAAGTTATTGGAGTCGATTCTCAAGGATGAGATTATGAATTACCTCGAGGTGCATGACAAGATAGGCCCAAGCCAGCATGGTTTCATGAAGGGAAGATCCTGCCTCATCAACCTATTGGAATTTTTTTGAGGTAATCTCAAATAAGATTGACAAGGGAGAAGCCTTGGATGTTGTGTATTTGGATTTTCAAAAGGCCTTCGATAAGGTGCCACATAAGAGGCTGCTTAACAAGATGAGCGCCCATGGAATTACAGGAAAGATATTGGAATGGGTGGAACATTGGCCGATAGGCAGAAAGCAAAGAGTGGGAATGCAGGGATCCTATTCTGGTTGGTTGCCGGTTACTAGCGGTGTTCCACAAGGGTCAGTGTTGGGGCTTCTTCTTTTTAAACTGTATATTGATGATTTAGATTATGGATTAAATGGTTTTGTGGCCAAGTTTGTGGATGACATCAAGATAGGTGGAGGAACAGGAAGTGTTGAAGAAACGGAAAGGTTGCAGAGAGACTTGGTCAGTTTAGGAGAGTGGGTAAAGAAATGGCAGATGAGATACAATGTTGAGAAATGTATGGTTGTTCATTTTGGAAGAAGAAACAATCAGGCAGATTATTATTTAGGTGGGGAGAAAATCCAAAAATCAGAAGTGCAAAACGACTTCGGGGTCCTCATGCAGGATACCCTAAAGGTTAACCACCAGTTTGGATCGGCAATAAGGAAAGCGAATGCTATGTTGGCATTCATTTCGAGAGGAATAGTGTATAAGAGTAAGGAGGTGTTGATCAGACTCTATGGGACACTGGTGAGACCCCATTTGGAATACTGCGTGCAGTTTTGGGCCCCCTATCTTAGAATGGGTGTACTGATGTTGGAGAGAGTTCAAAGAAGATTCATGAGGATGATTCCTGGAATGTAGGGACTAACATATGAGGAGTGTTTGTCAGCTCTTGGATTGTATTCATTAGAGTATAGAAGGATGAGAGGGGATCTCACAGAAACATTTCGAATGTTGAAAGGGTTGGACAGAGTAGATGTGGAAAGGCTGTTTCCCTTGGTGGGTAAGTCCAGGACAAGAGGTCAGTCTTAGAATTAGAGGGTACTCATTTACAACAGAGATGAGGAGAAATTTTTTTAGCCAGAGGGTCATGGATTTATGGAATTCATTGCCACATACAGCTGTGGAGGCCCGATCATTGAGGGTGTTCAAGGAGGAGACTGACAGGTATCTAATTAGTCAGGGTATCAAGGGATATGGGAAAAAGCCAGAAATTGGAACGAGATGGGAAAATAGTTTAGCTCATGGTGGAGTGGCGGAGCAGACTCAATGGGCCGAATGGCCTACTTCTGCTCTTTTATCTTGTGATTCTAGGACTGCCACTGGGCAGTGCCTGCTTCAGGCTCTGATAGTGTGCCCCCATCACAGGGACTTTGTCAAACTGCATCGCCAACAATATGGAAGAACTCCTACCTCATTCTTCGTTTGGACTTCCTGATGCGATGCCTGAGGAACATCCTCATCCCTGTCAGAGAGAAACAACACTCAGTGCGCTCTAACAGAGGGACCTCAAATTAAAGGAACACAAGTGGGAGGGGGAAGAGCGAGAGGGGGTGAGGGGAGAAAGAGGAGGAAGGAGGATGGTGAAGGTTAGGGGATTCACTGCCAACCTTAGGAACAAATGGGCTGAATGTTCTTTTTACATTTTTAAAATTTTATTTTATTTTGAAATACAGCATGGAAACAGGCCCTCCCACCCCAATGAGCTCGCACCACCGAACTACACCCATGTAAACAATTAACCTACTACTTGGTACATCTTTGGACTGTGGGAGGAAACCAGAGCACCTGGAGGAAATCCACACATTCATAGGGAGGATGTACAAATTCCATGCAGATAGCGGCAGGAATTGAACCTGGCTCACTAGTGTTATGCTAACCACTACACTACCGTGTTGCTCTATATATTTAATATTTACATACATATATGTATACACACATACTCACACATACACTCATACACGTGTAGTTACTTACAGACATTCACACACACACCGTCACTCACACAGTCACATATACATACACACTCACACCCCCACACAGTCACACACACACTCAGAGTCAAATACACACACACTCATTCACATGCATACACAAGTAGTCAAACACACATGTACAGTCACTCACACCCAGGCACATACACACACACATTCAGTCATGCACTCACAGTCACTCAACCACGCTCACTCACATACATAAACAGTCACTCAAACACATGCACACTCACAATCCCTCGCACCAACACACACTCACTCACACACACGCATACACACACCCAGTCACTCAAACCCTCACACACATTCCAACATACACACAGCCACTCTCACTCAGTCACTCTCACACACACATTCAAAAACACACACTCATGTACACACCCACTTTCTCCCAGCCACTCACATAAACACACTCACACCCTCACAAACATATTCACACACTCAGTCACTCACACCCTCAGTCTGACACTCACATACACACACACTGACAGTCACTCACACTGTCACACATCCAGTCACTCACATACACACTCACACCATACAAATAATCACACAGTCACTCACACCCACACTTACTCACACATACCCCCCCACACTCACTCACACTTTCATACACACTCCGACACTCACACATCAACACATACATAGGCACTCAGATACATACACACAAACTCACATAGTCACACAGTCACTCATACATACACACACACACACACAAACTCACATACACACCCACATACAGTCATTCATGGACACTCACACACATACATGTTTGTATGTGGTGGTTAAAGAACGTGGCATCCATTATTAAGGTAGTAATGAGAAGAGAGCATGTCCTGGGTGATGAGGGTCCTTAAAGTAAATTTATTATCAAAGTACATACAGGCAGTCCCCCAGGTTACGTATGAGTTCCGTTCCTGACTCCGTCTTTAAGTCAGATTTGTACGTAAGTCGGAACAAGTACATCCAGTATTATTTAGCGTCAGTTAGCAAAACGTTTGTCTTAGTATATAGTATATATTTTACCTTTCTATGCATATAAAACACTTAAGAAACGTATGTATTCCAATAATTAAACCACTGTGTTGCTTAGTAATAATTGTAGCTTTCATCGGGGCAGGGCCTTTCACATGTTCCATTATTCGCACTTTATCCTTTAAAATTGTTCTGATCGTTGACCGACTGTAGCCTAATGCTTTTCCAATGACTGATGGCATTTCACCTCTTTCCAAACGCTTTATTATTTCCACTTTATTTTCAATCGTGATCGCTTCCTGTCAATGGACCAGAAACACTGCGGGCAGTGGGTTCCGAGGTCCGCTGGGTCCTAAGGACCACCACACTGAATTCCCCGGGTCCTAAACTCCACTGCACTGAGACAGGCTAAATGGGACAAGTGGGGGCTGTGCTTGGTTTGGGTACTGTATTTGATCCTCCACAATATTCCATGTGGGAATTTAAACTGCAGGTGGCAGTGTTTTTATTTTATAAGGTTGAGTTGCATGCTCCACATTAACCTGGCACAGATGGTACGGGAGTCACTGGATTGACATCGACCCGGCACGGGAACGGTCTGTCACTAAATCAAACTCAGGAATCTCCGTTCTCCAGCCCAGCGCTGATCTCACTGCGCCACCAACCGACAGGAACAGGGGGGGCTGGGGTCAGGATGAATCTTGCTATGAAAAATTTAAGCCAAATCAAAGTTACACACTCAACACGGTGTCAATGGCAACGACTTAAAATGCCGGACAACGTCGCAATCTGACTTAAAATGGCAGATGGCGTTCTCCTTCCTCAGTTCGTAAGTACGAGTTGTCTGTAAGTCGGACGTTCGTAACTCGGGGACTCCCTGTATGTTACTATAACCATTTTGAGATTTATTTTCTTGCAGGCATTTACAGGGAAAAAAAGAAATAGAATCGTATTTATGAAAAACTACACACGAAGACTGACAAACACCAGTGTGCAGAAGACAAACTATGTCAATAAAATATACTGAGAACATGAGACTTCAGAATCTCCCGCCCAATAATAATAGTGAGAAGAGAGCATGGCCTGGATGGTAGGGGTCTTTCATCATGGATACTGCATTCCTGAGGCAACACTGTGTATAAATTGTACCTGATAAATTGTACCTGACTGTACTACTGCCACAAAATAACAAATTTCATTGCATGTTTCCATGATACTGATTCTGATTCTTGACCAGACAGTGGCTGGGAGTAGCAGCATACCTATCCTCATCTGCAGTGCTCTCCACATCCTTCTCACTAATGTTTTCAACAGGAACTGCTGACTTCTGAAAAACAAAATGATTAAGAAAAATTATTCTACATAGACTTTGGAAGCAGTAATATAGAACCCAGTGGCTGAACAGATGAACATGCAGCAGAGTAGTTTGTTCAGGGTCAGTGCAGCTTGATTGGTAGTACCAGCCAGAGTCCAGTCTATCACCCACCTACGTACGTCAGCTTTATGGGAGAGTGGTAAAGAGAAAGCCACTGTTGAAAAAAGCTCACATGAAATCTCAGCTACAGTTTGCCAGAAGGCACGTGGGAGACTCTGAAGTCAGCTGGAAGAAGGTTTTCTGGTCTGATGAAACCAATATTCAGCTTTTTGGTCATCAGACTAAATGCTGTTTTTGGCGTAAGCCAAATACCGTACATCATCAAAAACACACCATGAAGCATGGTGGTCCATGCATCATGCTGTGGGGATGCTTCACTGCAGCAGGCTCAGGAAGGTTTGTAAAGATGAAGGGTTGAAATGAATGCAGTAAAAAAACAGGGCAATCCTGGAGGAAAACCTGATGCAGTCTGCAAGAAAACTTAATTTAGATCACTTTGCAGAGATCTGTTTTCACTTTGGCACGAAAGAGACTTTTTCTGCTGATCAGTGTCAAAAAGCCAAATTAAAATTCACTGTGACTCAAGTTTGTAAAACAATAAAATATGAAAACTTCCAAGGAAGTTGTTGTAGCGATGTACTACATACAGAGCGAGAGACGACACGCAGTCGGTAAGTCGTTTCGAGACTAGTTTATTCAAACTTCGCGGAGCTGGCATTTAATCCCTAGCGCCAGTCCTCTCCGGGCGGAAATGACATCAGAGGTGCATTACCAAAGTCTCCCCCCCCCCCCCCCCCCCCCGGTGCTGGATATTTGTGAGCCGGTTCGCCTGTGCAGAAAGTGGGTCGTCACATAACAACCCCCCCCCACCCGAACCGGAGATACACCCCCCAATGTCCACAGTCTGGATCAGCCTCTGTTTGGGAGGTCTGCCTCTGCGCCGCGATGCCTGAACCTCGACCGGCTGCGCCAAGTCCACATGGGCCGGTTTGAGTCGGTCCACCATGAAAACCTCCTCTCTCTCCCCAACGTCCAGAACGTACGTGGACCCATTGTTGTTGATCACCTTGAACGGCCCCTCGTACGGCCGCTGTAGCGGTGCCCGGTGTCCGCCCCTTTGTACAAACACAAACTTACAGTTCTGCAGGTCTTTGGGTATATGGGTCGGGGTCCATCCATGCTGTGAAGTCGGTACGGGGGCCAGGTTGCCGAGCATCTTGTGTAGTCTGTCCAGGAATGCTGCGGGTTCTTCCTCTTGCACCCTTGGGGCTGGTATGAACTCTCCCGGGACGGCCAGGGGTGCGCTGTACACCAACTCGGCCAACGAGGCATGCAGATCCTCTTTGGGCGCTGTGCGAATTCCAAGCAGGACCCAGGGAAGCTCGTCCACCCAGTTAGGTCCTCTCAGGCGGGCCACGAGAGCCAACTTCAAGTGACGGTGGAAGCGTTCCACTAGTCCGTTCGACTGTGGGTGGTAGGCAGTAGTGTGGTGTAGCTGCGTTCCCAACAGGCTGGCCACAGCCGACCACAGGCTGGAGGTGAACTGGGTGCCTCTGTCACAGGTAATGTGGGCCGGTACCCCGAAGCGTGCTACCCAGGTTGCAATCAGTGCTCGGGCGCAGGAATCGGCAGATGTGTCGGTGAGCAGGACCGCCTCTGGCCACCTCGTGAACCGGTCTACCATAATTAGGAGGTACCGCGCTCCTCGTGACACTGCTAGGGGCCCCACGATATCCACATGAATGTGGTCGAATCTCCGGTGGGTGGGTTCGAACTGCTGCGGTGGGGCTTTAGTGTGCCGCTGCACCTTGGCTGTTTGGCACTGCGCGCACGTTCTGGCCCATTCACTGACCTGCTTTCAAAGTCTGTGCCATGCGAACTTGCTGGAGACCAGCCGGACGGTTGTCCTGATAGATGGGTGCGCCAAACCGTGTATGGAGTCGAAAACTTGCCGCCTCCAGGCTGCCAGGACAATGGGGTGAGGTTGGCTGGCAGCCACATCGCACAGGAGGGTCCTATCACCTGGGCCTATGAGAAAGTCCTGCAGCTGCAAACCTGAGACTGCGGCCCTGTAGCTGGGCATCTCGTCGTCTGCCTGCTGCGCCTCTGCCAGTGCTGCATAGTCCACCCCCAGGGACAGGGCCTCGATAGCTGGTCTGGAGAGTGCATCTGCCACAACGTTGTCCTTTCCCGAGACATGCTGGACGTCCGTCGTGTACTCGGAGATGTAGGACAGATGTCACTGCTGGCGAGCCAACCAGGGATTGGACACCTTCGTGAACGCGAAGGTCAACGGTTTGTGGTCCGTGAACAGGGTGAACGTCGTGCCTTCTAACAAGTACCTGAAATGCCGGATTGCCAGATACAGTGCCAACAGCTCCTGGTCGAAAGCACTGTACTTGAGTTTGGGTGGTCGTAGGTGCTTGCTGAAGAACGCCAGGGGTTGCCAGCACCCCACGATGAGCTTCTCCAGCACCCCACTGACTGCTGTGTCGGATGCGTCCACTATGAGTGTGTTCGGAATGTCCATTCTGGGGTGCACCAGCATCGCGGCATCTGCCAAGGCTTCTTTGGCTTTAACGAAAGCAGCCGCAGCCTCCTCCTCTCAAGTAATGTCCTTGCCTTTACCCAACATCAGGGTGTACAAAGAGCACATGATACGGGCTGCTGAGGTGATGAAACGGTTGCTTTCCACAGCACGTCTGCCCAGGCCGCCACCTTCCGGGCGTCGCTGAAATCTGTGTCGGCCAGCAGCAGGTGTATGTCTTCGGGCAGTTGCTCTAGGAACGCTTGCTCAAACATGAATCAGGGCTTGTGTCCATCAGCCAGGGCCAGCATCTCGTTCATCAATGCTGATGGCAGTCTGTCTCCCAAACTGTCCAGGTGAAGCAGGCGGGCACCCCGCTCATGCCGCGAGAGGCCAAAGGTCCAAATGAGCAGCGCTTTGAATGCTTCATATTTGCCTTCTTCCGGGGGTGACTGTATGAAATCCGCAACCTGGGCGGCCGTCTCCTGGTCAAGGGCGCTCACCACGTGATAATAACGCGTGGAATAAGAAGATATCTGCCGAATCTGGAACTGGGCTTCTGCTTGGCTAAACCACACGCGTGGTCGCAGCGTCCAGAAAGTCGGCAGCTTTAGTGAAACTGCGTGAACAGATGAAGAGTCGGTCATCTTTGGTCCAAATCCCATTTGGACCGTCGGGGTCACCAATGTAGCGATGTACTACATACAGAGCTAGAGACAACGACACGCAGTCGGTAAGTCGTTTCGAGTAGTTTATTCAAACTTCGCGGCGCTGGCATTTAATCCCTAGCACCCGCCCCCTCCGGGCGGAAATGACGTCAGAGGTGCATTACCAAAGTTTCCATCCGTGCATTGACTATTTGTGAGCCGGTTTGCCTGCGCAGAAAGTGGGTCACCACAGGGTGAATATTTTTTAATAGGCACTGTAATGCTCTTACGCTACTCACCTACATATGACAGCATATACATATGTGACCAACCTATGTACATATCCATCTCCATGCATCACCCAGTTACGTGCTTCCCCTTATATATATGTCACACAGCTAACGTCCTGTGTACATAGGTCTCCGAGCAATATACACGCCAATGTACCTATGTCACCCACTTACATACACCCCAGTGTAAATATGTCACCCACTTACATACATCCCAGTGTAAAAACATCACCCACTTACATACACCCCAGTGTAAATACATCACCCACTTACATACACCCCAATGTAAATGTGTTACCCACTTACATACACCCCAGTGTAAATATGTCACCCACTAACATACACCCCAGTGTAAATGTGTCACCCACTTACATACATCCCAGTGTAAATACGTCACCCACTTACATACACCCCAGTGTAAATATGTCACCCACTTACATACACCCCAGTGTAAATGTGTTACCCACTTACATACATCCCAGTGTAAATACGTCACCCACTAACATACACCCCAGTGTACATACGTCACCCACTTACATACACCCCAGTGTAAATGTGTTACCCACTTACATACATCCCAGTGTACATACGTCACCCACTTACATACAACCCAGTGTAAATATGTCACCCACTAACATACACCCCAGTGTAAATGTGTCACCCACTTACATACATCCCAGTGTAAATACGTCACCCACTTACATACACCCCAGTGTAAATATGTCACCCACTTACATACACCCCAGTGTAAATGTGTTACCCACTTACATACATCCCAGTGTAAATACGTCACCCACTAACATACACCCCAGTGTACATACGTCACCCACTTACATACACCCCAGTGTAAATGTGTTACCCACTTACATACATCCCAGTGTACATACGTCACCCACTTACATACAACCCAGTGTAAATATGTCACCCACTTACATACATCCCAGTGTAAAAACATCACCCACTTACATACACCCCAGTGTAAATATGTCACCCACTTACATACACCCCAGTATAAATACGTCACCCACTTACATACGTCCTAGTGTACATACATCACCCACTTACATACACCCCAATGTAAATGTGTTACCCACTTACATACATCCCAGTGTAAATACGTCACCCACTAACATACACCCCAGTGTAAATATGTCACCCACTAACATACACCCCAGTGTAAATGTGTCACCCACTTACATACACCCCAGTGTAAATATGTCACCCACTTACATACACCCCAGTGTAAATGTGTTACCCACTTACATACATCCCAGTGTAAATACGTCACCCACTAACATACACCCCAGTGTACATACGTCACCCACTAACATACACCCCAGTGTAAATGTGTCACCCACTTACATACATCCCAGTGTAAATACGTCACCCACTTACATACACCCCAGTGTAAATATGTCACCCACTTACATACACCCCAGTGTAAATGTGTTACCCACTTACATACATCCCAGTGTAAATACGTCACCCACTAACATACACCCCAGTGTACATACGTCACCCACTTACATACATCCCAGTGTAAATGTGTTACCCACTTACATACATCCCAGTGTACATACGTCACCCACTTACATACACCCCAGTGTAAATATGTCACCCACTTACATACATCCCAGTGTAAAAACATCACCCACTTACATACACCCCAGTGTAAATATGTCACCCACTTACATACACCCCAGTGTAAATATGTCACCCACTAACATACACCCCAGTGTACATACGTCACCCACTTACATACACCCCAGTGTAAATGTGTTACCCACTTACATACATCCCAGTGTACATACATCACCCACTTACATACACCCCAGTGTAAATGTGTTACCCACTTACATACATCCCAGTGTAAATACGTCACCCACTTACATACACCCCAGTGTAAATATGTCACCCACTTACATACATCCCAGTGTACATACGTCACCCACTTTCATACACCCAAGTGTAAATGTGTCACCCACTTACATACATCCCAGTGTAAATACGTCACCCACTTACATACACCCCAGTGTAAATATGTCACCCACTTACATACACCCCAGTGTAAATGTGTTACCCACTTACATACATCCCAGTGTAAATACGTCACCCACTAACATACACCCCAGTGTACATACGTCACCCACTAACATACACCCCAGTGTAAATGTGTCACCCACTTACATACATCCCAGTGTAAATACGTCACCCACTTACATACACCCCAGTGTAAATATGTCACCCACTTACATACACCCCAGTGTAAATGTGTTACCCACTTACATACATCCCAGTGAAATACGTCACCCACTAACATACACCCCAGTGTACATACGTCACCCACTTACATACATCCCAGTGTAAATGTGTTACCCACTTACATACATCCCAGTGTACATACGTCACCCACTTACATACACCCCAGTGTAAATATGTCACCCACTTACATACATCCCAGTGTAAAAACATCACCCACTTACATACACCCCAGTGTAAATATGTCACCCACTTACATACACCCCAGTGTAAATATGTCACCCACTTACATACACCCCAGTGTAAATACGTCACCCACTTACATACGTCCCAGTGTACATACATCACCCACTTACATACACCCCAATGTAAATGTGTTACCCACTTACATACATCCCAGTGTAAATACGTCACCCACTAACATACACCCCAGTGTACATACGTCACCCACTTACATACACCCCAGTGTAAATGTGTTACCCACTTACATACATCCCAGTGTAAATACGTCACCCACTAACATACACCCCAGTGTACATACGTCACCCACTTACATACACCCCAGTGTAAATGTGTTACCCACTTACATACATCCCAGTGTACACACGTCACCCACTAACATACACCCCAGTGTACATACGTCACCCACTTACATACACCCCAGTGTAAATGTGTTACCCACTTACATACATCCCAGTGTACATACGTCACCCACTTACATACACCCCAGTGTAAATGTGTTACCCACTTACATACATCCCAGTGTAAATACGTCACCCACTAACATACACCCCAGTGTACATACGTCACCCACTTACATACACCCCAGTGTAAATGTGTTACCCACTTACATACATCCCAGTGTAAATACGTCACCCACTTACATACACCCCAGTGTAAATATGTCACCCACTTACATACATCCCAGTGTACATACGTCACCCACTTTCATACACCCAAGTGTAAATGTGTCACCCACTTACATACACCCCAGTGTCTCCCAGCAATATACACCCCCATGTACCTATGTCACCCACCTACATACATCTCCTTCTACATACATCACCCACTGACATACACCCCAGTGTACATACATCACCAATCTAGATATGTCCCCATGAGCACACATCACCGACCTACAGACGTTCCCATATATCGCCCACGTACATACGTCCCCATGTACATACATCAGCCATCTACATAGGTCCTAATGTAAATACGTCACCGACCACATTTTATAAGTAATTAATGCAGAGAAAGACATAATTGCGAAGGATTGATAAACTTTTTCTAGCAACTGTGCACTTGAGAAATATAGCTGTACTTTAAACTTCCTTGCTTACCTTTAAAAGTTCAAAGTTAATTTTATTATCAAAGTACATATACAGTTGCAAGAAAGGTTTTGTGAGCTCTTTGGAATTACCTGGTTTTCTGCATTAATTACTCATAAAATGTGGTCTGATCTTCATCTAAGAAACAATATATGGACAAACACAATCTGCCTGAACTAATATAACACAAATAATTGTACTACTTCTTGGCAATACTAAGTGCACCATTTAAACAATCACAGTCTAGGTTCAAAAAAGTATGTAAACATCTGGGGAATTGTTTTCTACAAAAGCTATTTGGAGCCGGGTGTTCCAATCAATGAGATGAGATTGGAGGTGTGGGTTGTAGAGGTACCCTACCCTAAAAAATGACACACAAAGTCAGGTCAGAGCCTGCTCTTCTCAAGAAAGATCTGTTTACGTACACTATGCCTCAGTCAAAACAACTTTCAGAGGACCTTAGAAGGATTGTAGAGATGCATGAAGCTGGAAGAGGCTACAAAAGCACTTTTAAAGACCTGAGTGCTCATCAGTCCACAGTCAGAAAAAATGTCTAAAAACGGAGGAAATTCAGTACTGTTGCTACTCTCCCAAAGAGTGGGTGTCCTGCAAAGATCACACCAAGCGCGCAATGTGCAATGCTGTAGGAGTTGAAAAAGAACCCAAGGGTAACAGCAAAAGACCTGCAGAAATCTTTAGAACTTGCTAAAGTCTCTGTTCATGTGCCCACTATAAGAAAAACACTGAACAAGAATGGTTCAATACCACTCTCCAAAAAGAAAATTGCTGTACATCTCAAGTTTGCAAAAGACCTCCTGAATGTTCCACAAAGCTCCTGGGACAATGTTCTGTGAACAGATGAGACAAAAGTTGAACTTTTTTTTCCCAGAAATGCACACTGCTATGTTTGGAGGACAAAGGGCACTGCACACAAACACCAAAGCCTCATCCTAACTGTGAAACATGATGGAATGAGCATCATGGTTTGGGGCTGCTTTGCTGCCTCAGGGCCTGGACAGCTTGCAATCGTTGAGGGAACAATGAATTCAAAATTGTATCAAGACATTTTACAGGAGTGTGCCAGGGTAGCGGTCTGTCACCTGAAGCTTAATAGAAGTTGGATGATGCGACAAGACAATGATCTGAAACACAAGAGTAAATCAACAACAGAATGGTTTAAAAAAAAGAAGAAAATTCGTGTTTTGGAATGGCCAAGTCAGAGTCCAGACTTTAACTCAGTTGAGATGTTGTAGCATGACCTGAAGAGGGCTGTTCATGCAAGGTATCCAAAAATATTAATGAACAGAAACAGCTTTGTATGGAGGAATGGTCTAAAACTCTTCCTCGCCAACATGCAACTCTGATCAGCAGGTACAGGAAACATTTGGTGGAGGGTATTGCTGCTCAAGGAGGTTCTACCAGTTATTAAATACAAGGGTCTACATATGCTTTTTCGGCCCGGACTCAGAATGATTAAGAAATGTGTTCAATAAAGACATGAAAAGTACAACTTTTAGTTTAGGCAGATCATGTTTGTCTGTTAACGTGGCTTAAATGAAGATCAGGCCACATTTTGAGTAATTAATGCAGAAAACCAGTAAATTGCAAAGGGATCACAAACTTTTTCTTGCAACTGTACATTGCCAGACTACATATGTCACCAGTATGCATACATGACCCAAATATGATCCGTGTGCTCTCCCCACGTGTTCACATCTGGACTCTGATACAGGGAAGGAGGTATGAGGATGAGATTGCTCTGGGAGCTAGCACTGACCAGATTTTTCACGAGTCCTGAGAAATATGCATTAGGAACACCCTCTGCAGGTAACACCTTTGACTCATGATTTACTCTGTGTTCAGTCAGCTTTGGTCACTCACTAATCTCACCATCTTCTTCCCTCTTCTGTTCATGGGGTCCTACAGCCCAGCTTGTTCAGACTGACCAAGGACCCAGTTTCCTGTATTTGGCCTAAATCTTCACCACCATGGACCTTGGGTTGCCTGGCATGGTAGTATAGCAGCTAGCATAACAACTTACAGCGGCAGAGATAACAGGAAAAAGAAGCAAAAGGAGGAAAGAGAGATAAAGAAAAGAATAAAGTGGAAAGATGCAGTGAAGCAAAAAGAGAAAGGCAATCGGCTCATTCCCCTCCCCCCATCACATCGTTCAGACTCAGAGCATGGGATGTGGGGCTGGGAATGTGATTTACCTTTTTTCCCTTAGTCTTTTTCTTCTTTTTCTTCCGGCTGTATCTCTGGGGATCGTTCTGTAATTTCAAACATATTTTTAGATTTAGATTCTGCCTCAAAATACCTGGCAAGAGCACACAGTTCTCAAACTGGCTGCTCTGATAATGCTGATCTCAGTGGGCAGAACAGCTGGACAATGCTGTCGGCTGTTGGATGTGGACCCAGCTCATAGGGACAGCACTTAACAGCTTTAAATCAAATCACAAAATGTCAAGGGCACAAAAGAGGCCACTCAGCCCTTCAAGTATGTACTGGATCTCTGCAAGAGCAATCAACCCACCCCAGTTTCTGTCTACCTCCTTGGAGATCTGCAACTTTTAAATCCATTAGAATATGGATTCAGTTCCCTTGGAAGTGCCATGGTTGAACCCACCAAAAACGCACCATTGTACAGTGCAGACACCAACCACTCCCTCCTCCTTTCCTAATTCCTTAACCTCTGGATCCTGCTTTTTCCACCAGTGGGAGCAGTTTCGAGGTTTGTCCTGATCCCTGTGCGCTTTCCAGAATCCGCTTGCTGCCCTCAGCTTCCTCAGACCGCATGCAAGGTAAAACCCCATCCATCTCCCCACACCTTAAAACAGCTCACCGCACTCTGTGTCCCGGATGCCTGTGAGCTCCCCTCGCCTTTCGCAGTCACTTGAAACAAAAGCGAGTTATCCTGCAAGAACGAGGAGAATGGTGAGCACTGAAGAGCAAGGAGTTACCCTAATGCGATCCTAGATCCACATGGATCAAGGAATCCTCACACAACCAGCAAGGGAACAATGCCATCCTACTACTTCCCCAAGTAGACCTCAGCATTTAAGAAGCACTTGGAGCGGTGGGGCCTGGAGAAGTGCTGGCCGAATACAAGAAATTGGGACTGGCTAGGTGGACAGTCTCACACGCAAAATACTGGGACAACAAGAGGTAGGGACAACAAACGATCCACTAGAGAACCTCAGCAGCTTTAGCAGTATCCATGGTGGGAACTGAATTATCGATGTTTCAGGTTGAAACCCAGCATGAATCCACATGCAGAATTTTAACCCAAAATGTTGACAATTCCTTCCCACCCACCAGAGATGGTGCTCAACCCACTGAGTCTCTGTTCCTCCAAATTCCAGCATCTGCAGTCTGTTAGGTGTCCGACAAATTCAGGGAGTTACACTCTCATTTGGTCAGCTTCCAAAGAAGTGCTATGATGAAGGAGTCCCCTCAGGAGGTGGCCCTCCATAAACCAAGCAACCAGCATGTAAATAAAGCAGACCAGAAAACAGGCAGAAATGCCAGTGCTAGACTACAACTCCAGAGAGGCCTCGAATATTAAAGCAAGGATATAACGTTGAGGCTTTTTAAAGCATTGGTCATACCACATTCGGACTATCGTCAGCAATTTTGGGCCCCATATCTAAGAAGGGTGCTGGCATTGAGGAGGGTCCAGAATGGTTTACAATAATGATCCCAGAAATGAAAAGGTTAACATATGAGGAGCATTTGATGGCTCTAAGCCTGTATTCACTGGAGTTTTGAAAAATGGGGGGAGGGGAGATCTCATTGAAACCTATTGAATATTGAAAGGCCTAGATAGAGTGGATGTAAAGAGGATGTTTCCTACAGTGGGGGAAGTCTTGAACCAGAGAGCAGACTCTAAATATAGCCTAACTGTTCCTATCTCTTATGTGAAGGCGAGCAAGAAGCTCCTGTTCTACCTCCTCCGTGGCATCCTGAGCTGGTGCAATCTCTCCCTCTTTGCCAGCCTCTGCCTCTTTCTCTGTCTCTTTCCCTTTCTTCCCATCAGGAGTGGCTGTGCCTGTTGGCAATGTGGGATTCTCCTTCCGTCCTGGAGGAGGTTCCAATTTGGATTCTCCCATCTTCATCGGTTCCTTGGTCTTCGACTCTGCAACAGCAAGGAAGAGTTAGAAGTTGGAAAAGAATCATAGCAAGAGAGAGGAGATCATTCAGTTCTTCACACCCAGGATGGCTTAGAAACAGAAGGAACTACAGTCAAGGGAGGGGAAGCAGACAAGACAGATGTCTTTGTTTCTCCCCATTTTGTAGACTCTGAATTGATTCTTGCTCTGGGATAATTGAATGAGAGCAAATGAATGTGGACACAAGGAGCTTCAGGTAATTACCTGCTAAACCTGAGACTATTCTCAGACAAGTAGCTACTTATTATGTAAAGTGGCAGACTTACCAGAGAAGCAATATGTAATCTCATTTGACTCAGTGTTTGGGTCACCAGTTGAAAGGAACACAAGGCTGAGGGGCAGAAATATAGAACAATGTTGGTTGTAGCCCTGAACTACAGCCAGGGCTACAACCAACCCAGGTTGGTCCGGTGACCTTGAGCCAAAGGGATGGAGATCCATCATTTCAACTGATCAGGAACACTATAAGAGTCAGGAACTCTTATATGTAACAGTGATGAATTTTCAACAGCCAGAGACCAACCATCACAGATAAGGATGACCTCACGAACACGTGGAGATCGGGTCTACGAGGAATGCATGGCCAGTGTAGACTCCTTTCTTGGGTAATACCTTTTTCTCTTCATTGACTGTTCATGAGGAGTCAGGGAATTCTAATGGGTGTGGACACAGGTAGTTCTTTTGTGAACCCATGTGCTTTTTAGTGGAAACAATAAAGGATACTTGTTGGTAAATACAGATTCTCTGTGCCTTTCTGATGATTGCTACTAAGGAGTAAGGTCCCTATAACAGTCGAGTCAAAAGTCAGTTGAGTTTATTTTCATCTGCACAAGTGCATGTGTGCACAGGTGCAATGAAAAACTTATTGCAGCAGCATGATAGGGACATAACATCAGGTAAGTAACATTCACAAGAAAAACATAAATTAAACTTCAATTACTCAAAATTATACAAGATACAAGACAATTAGAACCAAAAAATGTCAACTATGGTGCAACACACAAAAAATTGGACTATGCCAGTCAGTGAGCGGGCGCATGAGAAGAAGCAGCGGCTTCACTTCGGCACGCAGTTGAAGATTTAAAACCATCAGCGCTTTGCAGCAGTTTTCAGAGTTGGACAGCGCCCAATCAGTGAGCAGGAGGATGAGAAGAAACAACAATTGTTCTTAGGTGCACGGTTGAAGATTTAAAAAGGCAGCGCTCTGTGGCAGTTTTCAGAGTTGCACTGCACCCAATCTGTGAGTGGCAGCACGATAACTGGTAATTTCACTTAAGTACGCTATTTTAGATATGGTGTATGACAGTTTTCAGAGTGTGCCCAATCAGTGAATGGGAGCATCAGAAGAAGGAACATATTTCATTTAGGTATGCAGCTGAGGATTGAAAAGGGCAGCACTTTGCAGCAGTTTCAGATTTGGACCACGCCCAATCAGTGAATGGCAGCATGAGAAGAAACTACGATTTCAGCTAAGTCCGATGCTGAAGATTAAAAAAGGCAGCGCTTTGCGATAATTTTCAGAGTTGGACTATGCCCAGTCAGAAAACGGGAACATGAGAAGAAGAGGCAATTTCACTCAGGTACATGGCTGAAGATTAAAAAAGGCAACTCTTTGCAGCAGTTTGCGGAGCTGGCCTATGCCCAATCAGTGCAGGAGGATGAGAAGAAGTGGCGATTTCACTTAAGGTTTTTTTGCAGATTTTAAAAAAAAGGCAGCACTTTGCGGCAGTTTTTGGAGTTGGACCGTGCCCAATGAGCAGGATGAGAAGCAGTAGCAATTTCCTTAGGTACATGGCTAAAGGTTAAAAGCGGCAACACTTTGCAGCAGTTTTTGGAGTTGGACTACACCCAATCAGTGAGCTGGAGCATCAGAAAAAGCGGTAATTTCATTTAGGTTTGCAGTTGAATGTTAAAAAAGGCAGCATTTTGCAGCAGTTTTCAGAGTTGGACCATGCCCGATTAGTGAGCGGGGAGATGAGAAGTAGTGGCAATTTCACAAAGTTATACGGCTGAAGATTTAAAAAGGCAGCGCTTTGCAGCAGTTTTCAGAGTTGGACTGTGCCCAATTAATGAACAGGATTCATTAGAAAGGGAGAATAAAAGTAAGGCAGGGGTGGGCAGAGCGGCCATTGTGTAAGTGTGGCTTTGGCGCATCAGGCTTGGGTGAGCTAAGTATCTGGTAAGTTTCTTCTTCTTCTTTATTCCTCATCCCTTGTCTGTTAGGGCACAATTCGTGCAGTGAGAATGGCTCCAGGGGCTGTGTCTTGTTCTGTGTCTAAGACGAGGAATTCTGAGAAACCATCAGCCTCCCGGATAACCACATCTACACTGGGTGAACTAAGTTACAGCTCCTGAGAGAACGTATTTAGGAACTGAAGCTCCAGCTCGATGACCTTCGATTCATACGGGAGAATGAGGAGGTGATAGACAGGAGCTACAGGGAGGTAGTCACCCCTAGGTTGCAGGAGACAGGTAACTGGGTGACGGTCAGGAGAAAGAGGGGAAAGGGGCAGCCGGTACAAAGTACTCCTGTGGCCGTTCCCCTCAATTATAAGTACACCGTTTTGGATACTGTTGAGGGGGGCAACCTACCGGGGGGAGCCGCAGTCAGCAGGTTTCTGGCACTGAGTCTGGGGCTGTGGCTTAGAAGAGAACAGAGGTGATATGAGATTCCTCAGTCAGAGGAATAGAGACGAACGAGATTCTGTGGACGTGATAGAGACATCCAGACGGTATGTTGTTGCCCAGGTGCCAGGGTCAGGGATGTCTCGGACTGGGTCCGCAGTATTCTAAAGGGGGAGGGGGAGCATATTGGCATCAATGTCATGGGTAGGAAAGGTAAGGGGGTCCTGAAGAGAGATTTTAGGGAGCAAGGTAGAAAGCTGAAAAGTAGGACCCTCCAGGGTAGCAATCTCTGGATTGCTGCCCATGTCACATGCCAGTGAGGACAAGAATAGGATTATGTGGCAGATGAATGTGTGGTTGAGGAACTGACATGGGGTGGCAGAGGTTCAAAATTGTTGATTATTGGGATCTGGGTGGCATTGTTCTGTTGGTAGAAAAATGAAATCAAATCATTAGGAAGAGGTGACATAGGATCAAAAGATGTTGAATCATTGTGGGTTGAGTCAAGGAACTGTAAGGGTAAAACGACCCCAATGGGTGCTGTATACAGGGGTGTGAACAGTAGAAAAGATGTAGTCTACAAATTACAATGGGGGATAGAAATTGCATGTCAAAGGGGCAATGCTACCAATAGTCATGGGGGGATTTCAGTTTTCAGGTAGATTGGGAAAATCAGGTTGGTGCTGAATCCCAAAAGGGGAAATTTGTGGAATGCCTATGAGGTGGCTTTTTAAAGTGGCTAGTGGTGAAGCTATTAGGGGATCAGCTATTCTAGACTGGGTGTTGTAAAACGAACCAGAATTAATTAGAGAGCTTGAGGCAAAGGAACCCTTAGGGCCAAGTGATCATAATATAATAGAATTCACCCTGATATTTGAGAAGGAGAAGCTAAGGTCAGATGTATCAATATTCCAGTGGAGTAAAGGGAGTTACAGAGGCATGAGAGAGGAGTTGGCCAGAATTGACTAGAAAGAAACATTATCAAGGATGACGGCAGAGCAGCAATGGCTGGAGTTTCTGGTAGCAATTTGGAAGGTGCAGGATAGATACATCCCAAAGAGGAAGAAGTGTTCTAAAGGCGGGATGACGTAATTGTGGTTCACAAAGGAAGTCAAAGCCACAGAGAGGGCAAATAATAGAGCAAAAATTTGTGGGAAATTGGAGGATTGAGAAGGTTTCAAATACCAACAACAAGCAACTAAAAATCATTAAGGAGGAAAAGATAGAATACATACTGTAGGTGAGCTAACCAATAAAATTAAAGAGGATTCCAAAATTTTCGTCAGATACATTAAGTATAAAAGACAGGCAAGAGTGGATATCAGACCACTGGAAAATGATGCTGGAGATGTAGTAATGAGAGACAAGGAAATAGTAGACAACCTGAATAAGTACTTTGCATCAGTCTTCACTGTGGAAGACATTCTGAAGGTGTATAAGTCACCTGGACCAGATGGTGTACACCCTAGAGTTCTGAAAGAGGTGGCTGAAGTGATCGTGGAGGCATTATTAATGACCTTTCAAGAATCAACTGATTCTAGAATGGTTCTGGAAGACTGGAAAATTGCAAATGTCACTCCACTCTTCGAGAAGGGAGAGAGGCAGATGAAAAGAAACTATAGGCCAGTTAGTCTGACATCAGTGGTTGGGAAGATGTTGGAGCTGATTGTTAAGGACGTGGTGTTCTGGTACTTGGAGGCACATGATAAAATGCGTTAAAGTCAGCATGGTTTACTTAAGAAAAAATCTTGCCTGACAAATCTGTTGGAAGAAATAACAAACATGATAGACAAAGGAGAATTAGTAGATGTTGTGTACTTCGATTTTCAGAAGGCCTTTGACAAGGTGTCACACATGAGGCTGCTTAACAAGTTAAGAGTCCATGGTATCACAGGAAAGATTCAAGAATGGATAAAGAGTGACTGATTGGCAGGAGGCAAAGAGTGGGAATAAAGGGAGCCTTTTCTGACTGGCTGCCGGTGACTAGTGATGTTCCACAGGGATCTGTGTTGGGACCAATTCTTTTTATGTTATATATCAATGATTTAGATGAAGGAATTGATGGCTTTGTGGCCAAGTTTACAGATGATACGAAGATAGGTGGAAGGACAGGTAGTTTTGAGGAAACAGAGAGGTTACATAAGGACAGATGAGGAAAATGGGAAAGTAGCAGATGGAATGTATAGTCATGCACTTTGGTAGACAAAACAGAAGTGAATACTATTTTCTAAATAGAGGGAAAAATTTAAAAATCTGAGATGCAAAGGGACTTGGGAGTCCTTGTGCACAATTCCCTAAAGGCTAATTTGCAGGTTGACTTGGTGTTAAGGAAGGCAACTACTACTACATCGACTCAGGCCTAGGGGGTCAGCATCAGGCACGACGACAGACTCTCCACTCCTCTCTCTCCCTCATCAATATGTTCAGTTCATCTACATTAGCTATCTTCTAGGAGCGTGTTGACCATAGTCTTGGGAGGGCGCCCAGGGTTCATCCTCCCATGCTTGGGCTCCCATGTGATGACTAGGCTGGCAGGTAGCTCAGGGTGGCGTAGACAGTGCCCCGCTAGTTGCAATCTTCTCGCCTCGAATTTAATGGTGAGCATTGGTAGGTCGTCATAGAGCTCGACGTTCGTCATGTGCTGTTGCCAACTCACGTCAAGAGCCATCCGGAGCATTCGTGTATAGCAACCATCCAGTGACTATCGCATGGTCTAGGTGAGTGTCCACGTCTCGCATCTGTACGTGAGAATGGACTCTATGACTGCTATGAAGATCCTCTTTTTGAGCCCTCTGGTCAGGTTCGACCTCCAGATTTCCTTCACATCATTCATAGCCCTCCACGCCAGCGCCTTCCGTATCTTTATGTCCTTCTCCAAACTCATCATTCTTGACCCAAGGTACTTGAAGACTAAGACTTTCTTAATGGTATCATTCTTTGTGGTCTTCAGAGTACCTTCATCACAGCTGAATGCCATGTACTCTGTCTCTTTAGCATTTAAGTGAAGTCTAACTTTATTGCACTCAATTTCTACTTTCGTCAGAAGCTGCTGTGCTTCCTCAATCTGGTCAGAGAGTAGGACTGTCATCTGCAAAATCGAGATCTGTGAGCGTAACTGGTCTGACTCTTTTGGTTCGTCCTGGTTTTATGGAAGGCAAATGCATTGTTAGCATTCATAGAGTCATAGCCCTTTGGCTCATCTAGTCCATGGCAAAACCATTTAAACTGCCTTCTCCCAACAACCTGCAGCTGGACCAGAGCCCTCCACATCTCTACTATCCATGTACCTATCCAATGCACCACTTGAGTGAAAAAGTTTCCTCTCATGTTCACTTTTCATCCTTAAGCCATGAGCTCTGGTTGTAGACCCAACCAACCTAACTGGAAAAAACCTGCTTGCATTTACGTTATCTATACACCTCATAATTTTGTATACATCTATCAAATGTCCTCTCAATTTTCTGCGTTCTATAGAATACAGTCCTAATCTATTCAATCCTTCCTTGTTACTCAGGTCCTCCAGATCTGGCAAATTCCTTGTAAATTTTCTCTGTACTATTTCAACTTTATTTACATCTTTCCTGCAGGTAGGTGACCAAAACTGCACACAATACTCCAAATGAGTCCTCACCATTATCTCATGCAATTTCAACTTAACACCATAACTCCAGTACTCAACATACTGATTTATGAAGGCCAATGTGCCAAAAGCTTTCTTTACAATCCTATCTACCTGTGACACCACTCTTAATGAATTATGGACCTGTATTCCCAGATCCCTCTGTTCCACCACACGCCTCAGTGCCCTAGTTTTCACTGTGTAAGACCTACCCTGGTTGGTCCCACCAAAGTGCAACACATGGACTTGTCTGCATTAAATTCCATCTGCCATTTTTCAGCATATTTTTCCAACTAATGCAGATCCCTCTGCAGCCCTTGATAGCCTTCCTCACGGTCCACTACACCCCCAATCTTGGTGTCACCAGCAAATCTGCTGATCCAGTTAACCACATTATTATCCAGATCATTGATATGGATGACAAACAACAAAGGACCCAGCACCGATCCCTGCCGAACTCCACTATTCACAGGCCTCCAATCGGAGACGTTACCCTCTACTACCACTCTCTGGCTTCTCCCACAGAGCCAATGTCTAATCCAGTTTACTACCTCATCCTGAACGCAAGTGACTGAACCTTCTTGACCAGCCTCCCATGTGGGACCTTGTCAAAGGCCTTACTAAAGTCCATCTCGATAGCATTCACTGCCTTGCCTTCATCAACTTTCTTGGTAATATCCTTGAAAACTATAAGATTAGTTAAACATGACCTACCACGCACAAAGCCACGGAGACTATCCCTAATCAGTCTATGTCTATGTTATACAAATACTTGTATAACTCAATAGGTCTAGAATATAAAAGCGAGGATGTAATGTCGAGACCTTATAAAGCACTGGTGAGGCCTCAGTTGCAGTACCATGAGCAATTTTGGGCCCCTTATCTAAGAAAAGATGCGCTAAAACTGGAGAGGGTTCAAAGGAGGTTCACGAAAATGATTCCAGGATTGAATGGCTTGTCATAGGAAGAACTTTTGATGACTCTGGGTCTCTACTCAATGGAATTCAGAAGAATGAGGGGTGACCTCATTGAAACCCATTGAATGGTGAATGGCTTTGATCGAGTGAATGTGCAGAGGATGTTTCCTATGGTGGGAGAGTCTAGCGCCAGAGGGCACAGCCTCAGAATAGAGGGGTATCCAATTAGAACATAGATGAGGAGGAATTTCTTTAGCCAGAAAATCAGTGGAACTAGTGGTGAATCAGTAGAATTCTTGGCCACGGCAGCTGTGGAGGACAGGTCTTTACGTATATTTAAGGCATAGATTGATAGATTCTTGATTGGTCAGGGCATGAAGGGATATGGAGAGAAGGCAGGAGATTGGGGCTAAGAGGGAAATTAATTGGTCATGATGAAATGGCAGATCAGACTCGATGGGCCAAATGGCCTAATTCTGCTCCTATATCTTATGGTCTTAAAATGCTGGAGCAACTTAGCAAACAGGCAGCATCAATGGAGGGGAATAAACAGTCAACGCTTTCGACCTGATGAAGATTCGGGTCTGAAATGTCAACAGTTTATCCCCTCTACAGATGCTGCCTGACTTGCTGAGTTCCTCCAGCATATTGTGTGTGTTGTATAACATTGGCAATCAGAGAGGATCTTCCCACGTTACTCTGTGTTGCAAGTGTGTGGTCTGGGCACTGCAGCAGGTTAGGAGAGAAGAGGTCCTTACGTAGGTGAGCTTTCATTGCCATCATGTACTGTCCAGTCAACTCCGAGCACTGCCTCCCCATGAGTTCAGAGATCAGCTTATAATCCTTCCAGAGCACGTAACCTGGCGTGAACATGATGTCCTCAATCTCCTCAGGGTCCTTCCCAAGGCGGCAGAGGCACTGCTTCGCCTCACTCCAAATCACCAGGAACTCCTCTTCTGGCACGCCAAGGTAACCATCCCTCAGCACTAGCCGCCTCCGCAAGTACAGCAGTCGCAGGAGGCTGGCAGGCTTGGAGTGGTCATCAGTGGGGGGCTCTGTCCGCCAGCCTTTCCTCGGCGCAGGGAAGGACTTGACATGCATCATCAGAAAGACGATAAGTGTGATATCGTACTTCTGGAACTCCAGGCGGGAAGTATTCTGCGGATATAGCAATCCCCAGTCAGAGTGGGAGGCAAAAGTTGCCTGATGTTCCCTGAAGTACCGGTGCAGTTCCGTTTTCTTCAACTTCCGAATTTCTGCCTGCAGGTTACTGGGGGGCACACGCTCGGCAAAAACCTTCTGTGCTATCCGTGTCCCCTCCAAGATAATGAGATACATCAGCCGGAAGAAGTTACAGTAAGAGTTTCGCTCATCTGCTGGGAGATCCTCACGCCTTCGCAGTCTCTTAAGTGGCATGTATCTTTTGAAGCGAGGTATGTAACCATCACCTGGAGTGAAAGAATGGAAAATAGCATTCATTGGAGTTACTGTGTATTTGTATTAATGAACAATGCAATCACAATGTATAAAGATAATGGTACAGCTCTATAAAATTATTATTAGACCACACTTGGGAGTTCTGCTCACCTCATGAGAGCACAGATGTGGATGCATTACAGAGGGTGCAGAGCCGTATTATTTGTAGTATTGACAGAGGATGTAGATGAATATTACCTGAAGTATTGTCAGTATTTAGAGAGAGTGCAGAGCAGTATTACTTCCAGTATTGTGAGTACTGAGAGAGGGTGCAAAGCAATATTACTTGGGAGTATTGAGAGGGTTAAAGCAGTATTAAAGTTATTGAGAATATTGATAGAGGGTGCAGAGGAATATTACTTGCAGCATTGGAGTACTGGTTAGAATATTGTGTTCCTTTCTGGTCACCTCATTATAGGAAGAATGTGGCAGATTTATGGACAGTGCAGAGGAGATCTACCAGGGAACAGCCTGGATTAGACAGCATGTCTTATGAAGATAAGTTGAGCAAGCTAGGACTTTTCCCTTTGGAGTGAGAGTATGTGAGGTCACTTGATAGAGACGTACAAGATTATAAAAGGCATAGATAGAGTGACTTTTTCCCAGGGCAGAAAATGACTAAAATGACTAGAAGGCAGCATAACTTTAAGGTATTTGGAGTAAAGTATAATGAGATGTCACAGGTAGTTTTTTTTTAAAAACAAGAGAGTAGTGGGTGTGTGGGAGGTGCTGCCTGGAGTGTCAATACTGGTAGAGACAGATATATTAGAGGCACATAAGAGCAAATGGTTGAGAATAGATTGGCATGTGGAAGCAAGGGTTGGGTTGATTTGGAGGAGGTTAAAGAGTCGGGGCTGACGGGCCTGTACTGTGCTGTAATGTTAAGTTCTATGTACAAGACAGGACATGTTCTATTGTTCTGCATACACTTCCTATAGCTTTTTTTTATTTCATTGTATATCTTTCATGTTCAAATTATCGCCACTTATTATTAATGTAATGTTAAATATCCATATGCAGGCTGTTAACCAAGATCATGAAACACTCCTGAGGAACAGTCTCGACTCTCCCTTTGCTGCCACTGCGTTCCCACAGCAGTGGTTTTTTTTTGCTGCAGTTCACGGTTTCTTATATCATGTCTCTTATGGCATCACAACCCTATTTATTATTATTACAACCCTGAACAATTCATTAAAGATTTATGAGAAAGTCAGATTCTTGTAAATCAGGTCTTTCATAACTGGAGACTGCCTATATTGAGTTTTCTATAGAATCCCCAGTTTTCATACTTTCTGAATAATGTCACAAACTTCTTAAAAGACATTATATGAATTACACCTAACAAATGCACAATTACAAAGAGAATGTGTGGTACAGGACAGAGTGAGGGAAGGTAGTAGGAGGTATATGTAGTGCATGAACATCAACACTGACCAGTCTTTAGCTCGGCTGAACACAGTCAGTGGATTTGTCTGGGACCTAGATCAGTTGGACAACAAGAGCTGTATGTATAGAGTCTTAGAGCTGTACAGTATGGATAAAGACCCCTTGGCCCGCTCGTGCCCATACCAAAAAGATGTACCATAGATTCAAGCTAACCCAATTCCCCTGCACTTGGTACCTATTCAAGTTCTCATCATTCATGTACCCATTGACATACTTCTTAAATGTATCAAAAGTACCTGCCATAACCACTTCCTCTGGCAGCTAGTTCCATAAGATCAGAAGATGTGTAAACAGAATTCTGCCATTCGGCCCATCAGGTCTACTCCATCATTCCATAATGGCTGATTAATTATCCCTCTCAAACCCATTCTCCTGCCTTCTCCCCATAACCTTGCTCTTACTAATCAAGGAACTATTAACCTTCACTTTAAATAAATAAATACACACACACAAACACACACACACACACACACACACAAACCCCCTCCACAGTCACCTATGGCAATCAATTCCACAGATTCACCACCATCTGGCTAATTAAATTCCTCTTCATCTCCATTCTAAAGGGACATCTTTCTATTCTGAAGTTTTACCCTTTGTTCCCTACTATATTAAACATCCTGTTCACATTCACTCCATCTAGGCCTTTCAATATTCAATAGATGATATTTGGATAAAGATATTCCATTTATCCACCACTTACTGTATCAATAAGTTAGCCCTGAGATTCTATTTCACCTCTAATGTTGAAAGGCGGATGACACGAAGCTGGGTGGCGGTGTTAGCTGTGAGGAGGATGCTAAGAGGATGCAGGGTTAATTGGATAGGTTAGGTGAGTGGGAAATTCATGGCAGATGCAATTTAATGTGGATAAATGTGAGGTTATCCACTTTGGTTGCAAGAACAGGAAAACAGATTATTATCTGAACGGTGGCTGATTAGGAAAAGGGGAGGTGCAACGAGACCTGGGTTTCATTGTACACCAGTCATTGAAGGTGGGCATGCAGGTATAGCAGGTGGTGAAAAAGGCAAATGGTATGTTGGCATTCATAGCAAAAGGATTTGAGTACGGGAGCAGGGAGGTTCTACTGCAGTTGTACAAGGCCTTGGTGAGACCGCACCTAGAGTATTGTGTGCAGTTTTGGTCCCCTAATCTGAGGAAAGACATTCTTGCCATGGAGGGAGTACAGAGAAGGTTCACCAGATTGATTCCTGGGATGGCAGGACTTTCATATGAAGAAAGACTGGATCGACTAGGCTTATACTCACTGGAATTTAGAAGATTGAGGGGGGATCTTATTGAAATGTATAAAATTCTAAAGGGATTGGACAGGCTAGATGCAGGAAGATTGTTTCCGATGTTGGGGAAATGCAGAACGAGGGGTCACAGTTTAAGGATAAAGGGGAAGCCTTTTAGGACTGAGGTGAGGAAAAACTTCTTCACACAGGGAGTGGTGAATCTGTGGAATTCTCTGCTACAGGAAACAGTTGAGGCCGGTTCATTGGCTATATTTAAGAGGGTTAGATATGGCCCTTGTGGCTAAAGGGATCGGGGGTATGGAGAGAAAGCAGGTACAGGGTTCTGAGTTGGATGATCAGCCATGATTATACTGAATGGCGGTGCAGGCTCAAAGGGCCGAATGGCCTACTCCTGCACCTATTTTCTATGTTTCTATGAAACTATGTCCTCTAGTTTTTGATCACCAACTCTGGAAAAAAACATCGCTCACCTACCTAAACCACTCATGCTTTTAATTATCTGTATGAAATCACCCCTTAGTTTCCTACGCTCCAAGGAGTAAAGGCCCAGCCTGTGTAACTTCTCCTTATAACTCATGTTGCAGAGGTGGAACATATTCAGACATTAAAAATGACTCTGTATTTTACAGTGCCTTTCACAACACCCTAACGCCCCTTACAGTCAATTAAGTAATATTCTAAAGTCTGTAGCAAATTCTGACATTACTATAATGTAGGATGTTATCACAGCCACTAATTAATGTTTCTGATCAGATGAGGGATAAATTTTCACCAAGTTAACAAAACTAAAAAGCCGGATTAAAAATAACCGGCAAGAATCCCAGACTTATTCTGTAGTCGCCCATTCCACTTACGCAGCTTTTCAAATTCCTGTTGGAACTCATCCAGACATTTTTTCAGTGTTGGGAAGGATCTCCGCTCTTCTTCCAAAAGGAAAACAAACTCAGCCTTCTCAGCAGCTGACTTCATGTAGACAATGACCTCCAGCAGCCTCTGGCCTCTGTGCACAGGGGAGGTTTTCATCAACAGGTCATTCTCCACATCTGTCAGAATATTTCGGTTCTGCAGACTATAAATAAGGTCCCTTAAAGGGATACCATTCAATGGCTCTGCCAAAACTTCCAGGTACAGGTACAGGAAACTGTCAGCACAACTGTTGCCTTTAAAGAAAAAGTACATAATAAAATACCATTAGCCTTTCAGAATCACATTCAGATTTATTATCACTGACTTTGATGATGTGAAATGGGTTATTTTGCTGCAGCAGGACAGTGTAAAGATATAAACTTACAAGTAACAAAACAATTAACAATGGGAAAAAAAGTATAAAGAGGTAGTGTTCAAGAAACATTCAGAAATCTGATAGTGGAGGGGAAGATGCTGTTTCTGAATCATTTAGTGTGCATCTTCAGACTCCTATCCCTCCTCCCTGATGGTAGCAATGAGAAGAGGTACAGCGTGTAAACAGGTTCTTGGGCGAACCACATCCATGCCAACCATCAAACATCTATTTATGTCAATCTTACGCTAACCTGTCTTATTCACTGCATATTCTTATCAATTCCCATTCAACATTACCTCTTGTCCACATGCTGGGGGCAATTTACATTGACCTGTTTCCACAAGCCATTTTACACTGACCACTTTGATGATGTGTGAGGAATCAGAAGCACTCAGGAAAAACCCATAAGGTCAGAGAAGAACGTGCAAGATCCACACAGACAGCATCACTGAACCTGGGTCATGGCAGCTGTGAGTCAGCAGCTATCTCAGTCATGCTTCCCTAGAAAGATTTAGTCTAAAATACAGGAGTTAACGTCTTAAACATCCCATCAATTTTCCCTCTCACTTTACTGATCATTCTGATAGGCTTACTAAACATTCAGTTCACTTTTACCCTGTCCTTCCATCAATAAGGAATTGACCTACAGTACATTCCTCACACAATTGCAGAATTAACTCTCAATTGCCCAGGGTTCTGCATGGCAAAATATGAACCTTAACCTGTGCTGAAGGGTGAATCATACAATCATAAGACACAGGAGCAGAATTAGGCCATTCAGCCCATCAAGTCTGCTCTACCATTCCATCATGACTAATTTATCATCACTCAAAACCATTCTCCTGCCTTCTACCCATAACCTTTGACACCCTCATGAAACAAGAACCCTATAAGCATTCATTTGAAATATAGCCAATGACTTGGCCTGCAGCTGTCTGCAGCAAAGAATTCCACAGATTTTCCTGCCTTCTCCCTGTATCCCTTCATGCCCTGACCAATCAAGAATCTCTCAACCTCTGCCTTAAATATACGTAAAGACCTGGCCTCCACAGCTGCCTGTGGCCAAGAATTCTACTGATTCACCACTAATTCCACTGATTCTCTGGCTAAAGAAATTCCTCCTCATCTTGATCTAAACGGATATCCCTCTATTCTGAGGCTGTGCCCTCTGGTCCTAGACTCACAATAGGAAACATCCTCACCACATTCACTCTGTCTAGGACTTTCGCCATTCGACACATTTCAATGAGGTCACCCCTCATTCTTATAAATTCCAGACTTGCTAAGGCTATTGGGGAGTGGGAACCAAACTGAAGAGACGGAGGAAGAGGAGGTTAGCTCACAAATAGAGAAAGCTTGGAGACAGTGCAAGAGAGAGGATAGGCAGGTGATAGAGAAGGGATATGCTCAGACCGATGGTTTGAGATGTGTCTATTTTAATGCAAGAAGCATCATGAACAAAGCAGATGAGCTTAGAGCGTGGATCAGTACTTGGAGCTATGATGTTGTGGCCATTAGAGATTTGGATGGCTCAGGGGCAGGAATAGTTACTTAGAGTGCCAGGCTTTACATGTTTCAGAAAGGACAGGGAGGGAGGCAAATGAGGAGGGGGCATGGCACTGTTGATCAGAAATAATGTCACGGCTGCAGAAAAGGAAGAAGTCATGCAGGGCTTGACTACTGAGTGTCTGTGGCTGGAAGTTAGAAACAGGAAGGGGTCAATAACTCTACTGTGTATTATTTATAGACCACCCAATAGTAACAGGGACATCGAGGAGCAGATAGGGAGACAGATTCTGGAATGGTGTAATAATATCAGGGTTGTCATGGTGGGAGATTTTAATTTCCCAAATACTGATCAGCATCTCCTTAGAGCAAGGGGTTTAGATGGGGTGGAGTTTGTTAGGTGTGTTCAGGAAGGTTTCCTGACACAATATGTAGATAAGCCTGCAAGAGGAGAGGTTGTACTTGATCTGGTATTGGGAAATGAACCTGGTCAGGTGTCATATCTCTCAGTGGGAGAGCATTTTGGAGATAGTGATCATAATTCTATCTTCTTTACGATAGCACTGGAGAGGGATAGAAACAGACAAGTGAGGAAAGCATTTAACTGGAGTTAGGGGAAAGATGAAGTATAAATTGGGAACAGATGTTCTCAAGGAAATGTACAGCAGAAATGTGGCAAATGTTCAGGGGATATTTGCGTGACGTTCTGCACAGGTATGTTCCAATGAGACAGGGAAAGGATGGAAGGGTACAGGAACTGTGGTGTATAAAGGCTGTTGTAAATCTTTCTTTCTTTCTCAATCTTTTATTATTAAGTTTTGAATAGATAAACATAACAATGATAATGATACAAAGAGATCGGGATTACATTAATAACGGTTAATGTATGCAGAAACAGACTCCGAGTAACATGTGTAATCTAAGCCTCCCAGTATCTTAGTAACTGAACATGAAAAAGATTCAAAAAAAAATTTATACAGGAAAAAAAAAGTCCCCCTAAACTAAAAAAAAACAAAACAAAAGCTGGGCTGCGATGTTTCATCGGTTAAAATCATTATTTGTCATTAATTCCACTCCTCTATACACAAACAAAAAGTTATTCAGAAAAGGTCAGCTTACGTCATATGAAAATGTTGATTAAATAGCCTCTAGGTTTCTTCAAGTTTAACTGAAGGGTCAATAGTGCCACTCCTAATTTTTTCTACATTTAAACATGTTATAGTTTGGGAAAACCATTAAAATGTAGTAGGGGGATTAGAATTTTTCCATTTAAATAAAATAGATCTTCTGGCTATTAATGTAACAAATGCAATCAAACTGCAAGCTGAAAGGGATAATTGACTACAGACCATCACTGGTAATCCAAAAATTGCAGTAAAATTGGCTGTTGTAAATCTAGTCAAGAAGAAAAGCTTACGAAAGGTTCAAAAAACTAGGCAATGACAGAGATCTAGAAGATAATAAGGCTAGCAGGAAGGAGCTTAAGAATGAAATTAGGAGAGCCAGAAGGGGCTATGAGAAGGCCTTAGTGAGCAGGATTAAGGAAAACCCCAAGGCATTCTACAAATATGTGAAGAGCAAGAGGATAAGACGTGAGAGAATAAGACCAATCAAGTGTGACAGTGGAAAAATATGTATGGAGCCGGACAAGATAGCAGAGGTATTTAAAAGGTACTGAAAAGCTTGAGCATATAGACATTAAGAAAGACGATCTGCTGGAGCTTTTAGAAAGCATCAAGTTGGATAAGTGTCTGGGACCAGATGAGATGTACCTCAGGCTACTGTGGGAGGCGAAGGAGGAGATTGCTGAGCCTCTGGCAATGATCTCTGCATCATCACTGGGGACAGGAGAGGCTCCGGAGGATTGGAGGGTTGCAGATGTTGTTCCCTGATTCAAGAAAGGGAGTAGAGATAGACCGGCGAGTCTTACTTCAGTGGTTGGCAAGTTGATGGAGGAGATCCTGAGAGGCAGGATTTATGAACATTTGGCAAGGCACAATATGATTAGGAATAGTCAGTATGGCTTTGTCAAAGGCAGGTTGTGCCTTACTAGCCTGATTGAATTTTTTGAGGATGTAATTAAACATACTGATGAAGGTAGAGCAGTAGATGTAGTGTATATGGATTTTAGCAAGGCATTTGATAAGGTACCCCTTATCAAGGCTTATTGAGAAAGTAAGGAGGCATGGGATCCAAGGGGACATTGCTTTGTGGATCTCATTGAAACCTATCCAATGATACAAAAATCTGAAACCCACCCTCCTCCACCAACTCCATACCTACATGTTCAACTGTATGATTTATAACTTCTTATTTCTGACCTCACTAGCGTGTGGCATGTGTTTCAGATCTGAACCACAACCCTGGAGGCCCTGCCCTTTAACTTAGCACCTAACTCTTTGAACTCACTTTGCTGAAACTAGTCACTCTTTTTACCCATGTCATTGGTAGCTACATGGACCACGACCTCTGGCTGTTCACACTCCCACTTAAGAATGTTGAGAACTCAATCTGAGATGTCCTGGACCCTGGCACCCAGGAGGCAACAAGCATTCAGGTATCTCGTTCTTGTCCACAGAACATCCTTTCTGTTCCCCTAATCAATGAATCCCCTATCAATATAGCTCATCTCTTCTCCACACCTCCTTTCCTTCTGAGCCACAGAGCCAGACTCAGTGCCTGAGACCTGACTGCTGTGACTTTCCTCTGTTATGTCATTCCCCTTAACAGTATCCAAAGTGATGTACCTGTTGTTGAGGGGGATGGTCATAGTGGTAGCTCTGCACTGACTGCCTATCCCGTTTCCCCCTCCTAACAGTCAACCAGTCCTGCACCTTGGGTGTAACTACATAACTCCCTGTATGTCCTGTCTATCAAACCTTCAGTCTCCTGAATGGTCTGGAGTTCATCCTGTTCTAGCTCCAGCTCCTTAACGCGGTCTGTTCGAAGCTGCAGCTGGATGCACTTCTTGCAGGTGTCGTCATCAGAAACACTTGAGGTCTCCTTGCCTTCCCATATCCCATGACAGGAGCTTCCAGCATCCTGTCTGGCATCCCAACTGCTCTAAATGTGCAATAAGAAATAAAGAAAAAAATCTACCTACAGCCTAGCCTCTCCTCGCTAAAACCTTGTTGAACCAAAGCCTCAACTCCCAACACCACACTGGCCCACTCACACAATGGCCACTCTGCTTAAACCTAACTTTTTTTAAAATTGTTCCTTGCCAAGTGCCTAATGACGTGCAATCCAATGTCTCCTTGGGACAGTATCGCACAAAATGTGCCAAATGCCTCCGCTCACTTCTTTTAAACTCTCTCTCCTATGCCACAATCCCACGTCTCCCTTGTCTCAATCCCATGGTGCGCAAAATGTGCCGACTGCCCCAGACTGCACTCTTTCAATCTTATTGATAGATTTAAGACATCTTTCATCTTGGAGCATGCCAACCACTTTCAGGGATTATTAATGGAACCAAACCCTGACTTCCTTCAGGAATTGTACATCATTCACCACCTCTGCTCCTTAGATCAATGTGGAGTTTCTCCAAGCCTGCACTTCAACTATCATTAGATGTATCTACAAGTTGCTGCTGGGAAGGAAACTTTTTTTTATTATTGTATTTAGAGATACAGCACAGCAACAGGCCCTTCTGGCCCAATGAGCCCGCACCAACCAATTACACACATAACCAATCAGCCTACTGACCCATATGTCTTTGGAATGTGGGAGGAAACCGGAGCACCCAGAGGAAACCTGCATACTCACGGGATAAAATATGAACTGCTTTTGACAACAGCGGGAAATGAGCCCAGTGTTACTGACACTGTAATAGCATTACGCTAACCACTATACAACCCTGCCCGCCGATGCAAATTCATCTGAACAAAGGTGATGCAACTTCACCAGCAGTGAATGCATTCATGTATACGCCTCAGTTTAATGTTCTGTAATCCTCTGTATGAAACTGAGAAACATTACCAAACAAGTTGGAAGGACAGATGATTTGTAAATGGCATCCCATGAAGTCTGCAGGCAGAATTCCAACATACCCATTTCCTCCAGATTCTGGACCCATTTGGAAAGTTCCGGCTTCAATCCATCGATTGCGACTAGCACGGATGTGAACTTGCGAATCTCCAGGTTGGAGTTCTTTTTCAGCACGATTCGAAGTAGGGCATCCAGCTTCAATGGCCCGGTGCTCTGCTTCTCCACCTCTTCCTGGTCACCTTCAGAGAGAAATTTCTTCAGCTTCAAGCGATAGAGCAGGAACGAGATATCCTCCACACCGTGAGTGATCAGCTCCTGCTCTGAATGCACTGCTCGCCACAGACGACATTTGGAAGGGTCAAAGACTATCTTATCTGTAGGCAACCAAAGTAGATAAATGTTAGCTAAGAGAAACTTTGATGCCTTGCATGCACACAATGGACAGTCAGACACAAACCAAAAGACATAGGAGCAGAATTAGGTCATTCAACCCATCGAGTCCGTCGCTTCATCATGGCTGATCCCGGAAACCATTCAACCCCATTCACCTGCCCTCTCACCATATCCCTGGAAACCCCGACCAATCAGGAATCTGTCAACTTGCGCTTTAATTATACCCACAGACTTGGCCTCCACCGCAGTCTGTGGCAGAGCATTCCACAGATTCACCACTCTTTGGCTAAGAAAAATTGATGACCCTACTCACCCCAAACACAAACTGTTTCAGCTGCTACCATCCAGGAAAAAGTACCGCAGCATAAAAGCCAGGACCAACAGGCTCCGGAACAGCTTCTTCCACCAGACTGATTAATTCATGCTGATACAACTGTGTTTCTACATTATATTGATTGTCCAGTTCTACAGACTATTTATTATAAATTACTATAAATTGCACATTGCACATTTGAACAGGGATGTAACATAAAGATATTTGCTCCTCATGTATGTGAAGAAAGTAATAAAGTCATTACAATTCAATTTCCCAACACTGTATTCCATCTGCCACACTTTTTTTGCCCATTCTTCCAATTTGTCTAAGTCCTGCTACAATCACATTGCTTCCTCAGCACTACCTACCCCTCCACCTACCTTCGTATCACCTGCAAACTTTGCCACTAAGCCATCAATTCCATTATCTAAATCATTCACAGACAATGTGAAAAGTAGCGGTCCCAATATTGATTCCTGAGGAACAACACTAGTCACAGACAGCCAACCAGAAAAGTGGGATTGAAACATATAAGATTATTAAGGGATTGGACACGCTAGAGGCAGGAAACATGTTCCCAATGTTGGGGGAGTCCAGAACTAGAGGCCACAGTTTAAGAATAAGGGGTAGGCCATTTAGAACAGAGTTGAGGAAAAACTTTTCCACCCAGAGAGTTGTGGATCTATGGAATGCTCTGCCTCAGAAGGCAGTGTAGGCCAATTCTCTGGATGCTTTCTAGAAAGAGTTAGATAGAGCTCTCAAAGATAGCGAAGTCAACAGATATGGGGAGAAGGCAGGAACAGGGTACTGACTGTGGATGATCAGCCATGATCACAGTGAATAGCAGTGCTGGCTTGAAGGGCCGAATGGCCTACCCCTGCACCTATTATCTATTGTCACAGCTGTCCATGGCAATGAATTCCACAGATTCACCACTCTCTTGGCTGAAGAAATTCCTCCACATCTCTGCTCTAAAGGGACGACCTTCTATCCCAAGGCAGTGCCCCCTGGTCCTGGACTCACCCACTATTGGAAGTATCCTTTCCACGTGCATTTCCCACCGGCAAAGGGTCAATAAAAGCACTTTTTCGATGGCAGTTGTAAAAACCAGGAGTTTTATTGGGGAGAGAGAGAGAGCTTGTGGTATGCTGAATTACCGGGTGAACAAGTAGTCTTTGGGGTACTGCAAATCTGTGTCTTTGCTGATGCTTTTGCTGCACGCTTGAGAGTTCAGTGGAGGGTGCCGATGCTTGTTTTTGCTGGTGGGGGGGGGGAACGTTGCATTGCTGCTGCTTACGCGGGAGTGGGGGGAGCTGGGTAGGCTTTAGGTTTCTAACATTTAACCATCATTTATTCTTTCGGGCACTCCTCTGTTTTCGTGGATGTTTGCAAAGAAAAGGAATTTCAGGAATGTACATCCCTGACATTAAATTAAACCTTTGATGGGGAAAATGCATTTTTACTTAGTGTTCTGATGAAACCAGTGATGAATGGAATTAAATTCACTGGAAATGTACAAAAGAGCATTTGATCTATAGTCATAAAGGAAAATTTTTACAAAGAAAGGACGGGATAGTGGACAGATAGGCAATTTGGAGCTGAATGGCCTCATTGAGCTGAAGGATTCCATCTGCAGGCCCCAAGATGTGAAGAACAAAGAGTCTTAAATATCTGGTATGGGTTTTATCATTCTGCACACTCAAAGCAACCAATACTTCCTTCTATTTTAATGGCGCTAGTTTGACGCTTAGAACTATGGAGCTTAAAGACAAATAGAGAAACACACACACAAAATGCTGAAGGAACTCAGCAAGTCAGGGAAAATATTGACTCTTTACAGATAGGCTTTGGATCTACTTACCTGCACTTTTTGGTTCTGATATTTTCCTGGAACTATTTTCCTCTTCATATCTAAAGTATGGAGATATGTGAGGGTTAGTAAAGTTACTTTAACTGGTTTATTTCCTTCAGCAACCTTTCCCCCTTCATCTTATCAATTGGTACCAACTTAGAACCAGGTTCCTGTGGCACAGTGACTTCTGGCACTGTTCTTTGTGTCCAAGTTAAGACTAGATGAAGAGGACTATTCAGCTCCAACAGACACTGTGCCCAATCCACACAAACTGTTGGAGAAACTCAGCAAGTGAGACAACATCTATAGACGGGAATAAACAGTTGAAGTTTTGGTCCCTTCATCAGGATTGATGAAACATTGACTCTTTATTCCTTTACATAGATGCTGAATGTTTCCTACCATTTACAGGTGAGGGGTCTCAGCCAGATATGTTGACTGTTTATTTCTCTCCAGAGATGCTACACAACCTGCTGATTTCCTCCAGCATTTTGTGTGTGTTACTCAAGAGGATTCGATGACAAGCTAAATTTCTAGACATCAGTCGCATTTTATTCCATACTTCCTGGTTTGATCAGTTGGTAAATAATTCAGGGGATGTGTCAGGTAAACATAAAACTCATACAACAGTGGAGTTGCTGCTAATTCAGGGGCTCTACAAAAGAAAGCACAAAGTAAGGGCAGCATGGTAGTGTGGTGGCTAGCGTAATGCTTTACAACACCAGTGACCTGGGTCCAATTCCCACTATTATCTGTAAGGATTCAGTACATTCTCCCCAAGAGGGTGTGGAATTCCTCTAGGTGCTCCAGTTTCTTCCCACATTCCAAAGGCATATTGATTAGGGTTAGTGAGTTGTGGGCATGCTAGGAAGCGTGGCAACAATTGTGGGCTGCCCCCAGAACATCTTCAGACTGTGTCACCTGTTGACACAAACAACTCATTTCACTGCATGTTTTGATATTTCAATGTACATATGACAAATAAAATTAATCTTTAAATTTAAAGCTCTCCCAATCTGCCAACTAAAATACCTAGGATCATAAGAAACTGAAATAAGATGTGAGCAGAGCTCAGCATATCACAGCAACCAGCCTCCCCTCCGCCGACTGTCTTCACTTCCTGTTGCATTGTTAAAACAGCCAACATAGAACTCAGCCACCCTGGGCATTCTCTCTTCTTCCCACTCCTATCAGGCAAAAGATTCAAACACCTGAAAGCACGTCCCACCAGGCTCAAGGACAGCTTCCATCCCACTGTTATAAGGACTATTCACTGGACCCCTTGTAAAAATAAGATGGACATTTGACCTCGCTATCTACTTCATCACAACCTTGCACCTTACTGTCTGCCTGCAATGCACTTTCTCTGTAACTGTAACACTTTATTCCGCATTCTGTTAATGTATTCCCTTGTTTTACCTCAGTGCACTTTTGTACTGAATTGATCTGTATGGATGGCATGCAAAACTAAGTTTTTCCCTGTACCTCAGTACTTGTGACAATAACAGAGAATTTACCAAAATAACAAGGAGTCCAAATGCTGCCAACAGTAGAGAATGTGACTCTCTAAAAAGGCAAATATTGAATTATAATCAGGTTTATTATCACTGATATGACATGAAAAGTGTTGTTTTGTGGCAGCAGTCAGTGTAATACACAAAAATTACTCTAAATTATAATAAGCGTATAAAAATAAATAAGTAGTGGAAAAAGAAAACAATATAATGAGGTAATGTTCATAGGCCATTCAGAAATCTGATGGCGGAGGGGAAGAAGCCGTTCCTAAAATGTTGAGTGTGTGTCTTCTGGCTCCTGTACCTCCCCATTGATGTCAGTAATAAGAGAGCATGTCCAGTGATAAGGGTTCTTAAAGTCAGGAAAGAAGGTCAGAGAGAGAGAAATACTAGGTAAGGCAACCAGGATTCATGGTTTACAAGCACTGGAAATCTGCTAGACCTACTCTTCTGGGCAGGAGAACTGGTGAACTGTGGAAGAGTGGAAGGAACCCAGTTATAATTCATTAACACATTGGAGATTTTCAACTGCTACTTACTGTTCATTGGAATCTGGAGGAACATCTTCACACTAAACAAAAAAACATGAAAAGAATGTTGAGCACTTATTTGTTATATTTTTTACAATGAGGTCTCAGCATTCCTGCAGATAAAGACAGAAGGGTATTTTGTTCACCTTTAATGACCCTAAATTCCCCTTCTATTACAACTATATAATTTCAAATGGATACCCCCAAGCTTAGTGTTCACAGCACATCTCATGTGCTCCTTGTTCATTGTACAAAACTTCCTGATATCAATCGGTTAACATGATGCTTTACAGCACCACCAATCAGGATTCAATGCCTGCTACTGTCTGTAAGAAGTTTGTACGATCTCTCTGTGAACGTGTAGCTTTCTGAGGGTGCTCCGGTTTGCTCCCGCATCCTAAAGTCGCACATGGTAGGGTTAGTAAGTTGTGGACATGCTATGTTGGTGCCAGAAGCGTAGTGAAACTTGCGGACTGCCCCCAGCACATCCTCAGACTGTGTTGATCGTTGGTTCAAACGGTACATTTCACTGTATGTTTCCATGTACATGTGAAAAACAAAGCTAATTTAATCTTTAATCTTCAATTTCTTTTCTTTTGCTCTCTGAGTCTGCATTTTCTTTCATTTCAATTGAAGAATCAGGATTCAAGTTTATTTATCACATGTACATCAGAACATACAGTAACAATCAAAACACCCAAGGATGTGCTGGGTGTCTACAGGTGTTGCCACACATCCCTGGATATAAATCCAGATTTGCTTTATAAAAGATTATTTAGATTGCAACCACTAAAGGGTTAAAAAGGGAAGAATATTTGAACTGAGAAGTTCACCTCGTTTCTCCTTCCACAGGAATTGTCTAAGCTGCTGAGTGTTTCTGATTTTATTTCCGATTTCCAGCAATGGAAGTTTTTGACTTTCAGCTTTCAACATCCACTTGTCCTGAAAGATGAATGCCTCTGCTTTTTTTTAAGAAATTCACAGTATGGGGCCAACAGTTGTGCAGTCAGCATTTCAAAACCTTTAATGGATGGTTTGAGAGCCTTTTCAAAGTTAAGTCTCAGCCATATTGTTGTGGACTTGAGCAGCAAAGGGTTTTGCTCAAACATCAGTGAGACAATGAGTTTTTAAACTTACAATCACTCTTACTGTAACTCAGAATAGCGGAGCGTTATTTTAGAACGGAGATGAGGAGGAATTTCTTCAGTCACAGAGTTGTGAATCTGTGGAATTCATTGCCACAGGCAGCTGTGGAGGCCAAGTCTGTATGTATATCTAAGGCAGGGGTTGACAGATTCTTGACTGGTCAGGGTATGGAAAGGATACAGGGAAAAGGCAGGAAATTGGGGCTGAGAGGAAAACTGAATCAGATGAAATGGTGGAGCAGATTCAATGGGCCAAATAGCCTAATTCTGCTCCTCTATCTTATTATCTTAATTGGTCACATGATAGTAATTGGGTGACACAGGCTCAATGGGCCGAAAGAGTCTGTTACCAAGGCTGTATCTTTAAATAAAATAAACATAGAAACCTACAGCACTATACAGGCCCTTCAGCCCACAATGCTGTGCTGAACATGTACTTACTTCAGATATTACCTCAGGTTACTTATAGCCCTCTATTTTTATAAGCTTCATGTACCTATCCAAGAATATGTTAAAAGACCCTATTGTTTCTGCCTCCACCACTGTTGCCGGCAGCCCATTCTACGCACTCACCACTCTCTGTGTAAAAAACTTACCCCTGACATCTCCTCTGTGCCTACTTCCAAGTACCTTAAAACTGTGCACCTCTCATGTTAGCCATATAAAATATGGCCAATTTTCCAAACTTTAACATTGATGAAAGTGGAAAAGGGGGAAAAGGGGAGGACAAAGAGGAAAATTTTACCAAGTCTGTCTTTTCAGTCTTGGGAGCCGACTTCTGACTTTCAATACTTGTGTCGGATTCTTCAGGGAGCTCATCTGGAACAAACACAGGAATATAGGCATGACTGTACACAACAACACTTGCAGGTATGAGGACAATGTGGTCATTTTCTTTGGAAGGAGATTTGAGGGAGGATTCAGAGTCACAGACTTATGCAGCACAAAAACAGGCCCTTCAGCCCAACTTGGCAATACATGTGCCTGTGTTTGGCTCATATTCCATTAAACCTTTCCTAATTATAAGACCATAAGACATAGGAGCAGAGGAGCATCACAAAATGTCTTTTAAATTTAATAATTGTACCAATTTCTACCACTTCCTCTGGCAGTTCATCCCATAGAACCACTAACCCCACTAACCTGGGGAAAGGACTGTGACCATCCACCTTATGTACTCCACTCATGTATTTGTCACCCTTCCACCTCCATTACCTCAGGGTAAAAAGTCCCAAACTATCCAGTCTCTCCTTACAACTCAAGCCATCCATAAGACCAGAAGAAATAGGAGAAGAATTAGAGAAACGCCTTCTGTTCTGACTCACCGAAAACCTTGCAGTTCTTTTCAATCGGGTTTTCGCAAGCTGCCTGGAAAAAGAATCAAGAATGCACGTTAATCTTTCTCTTCAATGCTGCTTCATTCTCTCTGCCACAGAGAATTTTTGGTCTTAAGACTTTTAATTTACAAACAGCATTGTTTATTCTCTTTCACCACCCTCCTATCTGACCTCGGTTCACTCTCCCCACTTCCATCAGAATAGAGTTAAGCAGATTTGACCTCAATCAAGGGAGATGTTAGCAGAGATAAGAAGAGGTTAAACCAGAATTACATGTGACTTCATGGAGGGAAATTAAATGGTTTGGAACATGCAGAATCAGGTTTAATATCACTGACATATATCATGAAATTTGTACGTGTTCATTGTCCTGAAACATTGAGTGTGTGTCTTCAAGCTTCTGTACCTCCTCTCTGATGGTAGCAATGAGAAGAGGGATTGGCCTGGTTGATGGGGGTCCTTAATGGTGGATGCAGAGCTTTTGAGGCATCATCTTTTGAAGAAGTCCTTAATGCTGGGGAGGCTTGTATCCATGATGGAACTGGCTGAGTTTGCAACCCTCTGCAGCTTTTTCCCAAACCTGTGCAAAGTGTAGTGGATAGCTAGAGACTATTACAGCACCAGCAACCCAGGTTCAATTCTTGCTGTCTGTAAGGAGTTTGTACATTCTCCCTGTGCCAGCATGGGTTTCCTCCAGGTGCTCCGGTTTCCTCCCAAAGATATATGGGTTAGGAGATTAATTGGTAACATGAACGAGCATTGGCGTAATTGGCAGCATGGGCCTGAAGGGATGGAAGAGCCTCTTACTGTGTTGTATATCTAAATAAATTTTTTTAAATAAGATTATTTTCTTGAATGGTAGTCATTGACCTTGAATGTAGTTTGGCATGGACCTCCAGTGGAAGGTGCAGATGGAGTGTCATGATCCAAAGCTTCAAGATATCCATCCATATTATCGATATGTAACTACTTTCACTGGTTTGGATGTTTGGGAAGAGTGGGCAAAATCTAGGAAACAAGGGCAGAACCTACTAGGATTCCACTGGGAAACAGGTTGAGACTTATCTGCAGTAATAGAGAGCTTTCCTCCACGAATAGCTTAAGATTTTAAGAATTAACTTTATTTGTCACACGTACATCAAAACATACAGTGAAATATACAGACATTCAGTTGCGTCAATGATCAACACAGGCTGAGGACATGCTGGGGGCAGCCTGCAAGTGTTACCAAACACAGCATGCCCACAACTCACTAACCCTAACCTGTACGCCTTTGGATGTAGGAGGAAACTAGAGCGCCCAGAGGAAGCTCACAGTCACAGGAGAACATACAATCTCCTTACAGACGGCAGAGGAAATTGAATCCTAATTGCTGATGCTGTGATAAATTGTGTCTACCTCTATCATACTGTGCCACCCTGTTGTCAAGCCTAGGATTTTTTTTAATGAACTGAAGGTATTTAACCACATTTTCCACCCTCCAATTAGGACTCTGTCAATTCCCACAACTCACCTGGAATTTCTCCCCTCTGACATTGCCGGCAGACCCTTCACCTTCCAAAGACTCAATGTCTGTATCTGAACCTGGCCCAGGCACGGAGCTGTCATCACCACCAGCAACCATTGCTTTTTTACTGAAAAGAACCAGATGGAAAAAGTAAAGACAGGGCTGTGGGAGAGCCAGACAGAAGGTAACCACTTACCCACTCACACCATTGTTACAGAATTCTCAGTGAGTTATATATGACAAAATAGACAAATTGCTCCATTTTAAAGTTGTCTTTACCCTCACTAAAAAAAAATGGAGAATAATTCAGGCTCACTTACCATGAACTGTGCTCCTCTTGTGTTGTTTCGCAGTTACCTGAGGGAATGGAACAACAAAATAGAGTCATAAAGCGATATCACACAGATACAGGCCCTTCAGCCCAACCAGTCCATGCCAATCATGTTGCCCACCCAGTTAGTCCCAATTTCCTCCGTTCGACCCAAATCCCTCAAAACCAGCCCCTCCAAACGATACTGACTGGCTGCATCACTGTCCAGTATGGGGGTGGGGGGGGGGCGGTGACAGGGATACTGCAGAGGATTGATGTAAGCTGCAGAGAGTGGTAAAATTAGTCAGCTCCATCATGGGTACTCTGTAATTTCCAGGACATCTTCAAGGAGTGATGCCTCAAAAAGGTGGTGTCCATTATTAAGGACCCGATCACCCAGGACATGCATTCTTCTCAAAGTTACCATCAGGAAGGAGATACAGGAGCCTGAAGGCACACACTCAGCAATCCAGGAACAGCTTCTTCCCCTCTGCCATCTGATTTCTAAATGGACAATGAACCCATGACTACCTGACTACTTTAGTAGTCACACACACACGCACACACATTTACTGTGATACGAATGAGGAGCAACTCTGATGGGCAGAAGGGTACAGAATTGCCAATTCCCGCCCCCCCCCCCCTTTTTGAGAATCGCAAAATCACTATTATTTCGGGTCTGATAACCAGGAAATGAGAGAGATACACAGCATGTCAGTAATGAGAGAGAGACAACGCCGGGATACACAAAGGTGGAATGTCTCCTATTGACAAAGAAAGAGATTACTGCTATTGTCTCTTGAAGAAGGAATTATGTATTAAGTACTGTTCTATTCATTGAAACCCCTCAGGGGGCAACCAGAGTGGTCTGGTTGATGTGTTGCATCATCCCAACCTGATTGACATCTGAGACCCCGTGAGTGGGGATAAAAGTAGGGTCTGGGGAACACCCCTCAGACGCACCAGGAGAAACGGTACGAGACAGGTGGGAGCTTGTGTGTGTGTCCACCCTTGCCTGGGTGACGAGTCCACCACGGAATGCTCTAGCTAAAGGACGCGGAGGGGTCATACGTGAATGGCCACAACAACAACAATGCATCGAAGGATCCAGATCGTAAAAGGAAAGTCGGCAAGTTAATAGCTGTTACTGCTTTTTCTCTCTCTCTCCAACAATTGCAACACAGTGATCAACAACGACTGCAGCCTGTATGAACTGAACTTTATATTTCCATCGGACAAATCATTATCCCCTATACAACGATAGAGCTCATTTCTTATTGATTATTATTATACCCGCACTTTTAGGCTTAGTATTGATGACGTATGTTATCTGTATATTTGCATTGATATTATTGTTGTGTATTTTTACTAATAAATACTGTTAAAAATAGTATCATCAGACTTCAACGGATACTCCTATCTTTGCTGGTAAGACACCCAGTTACGGGATTCATAACAACTGTAAATCACAATTCCCACCCCTCCCATATTTACAATGGGTTGCATGCAATCTTGGACAATGACTCCCATCCACTCCATAATGTACTGGATAGGCACAGGAGTACATTCAGCCAGAGACTCATTCCACCAAGATGTAACACTGAGTGTCATAGGAAGTCATTCCTACCCGTGGCCATCAAACTTTACAACTCCTCCCTCAGAGTGTCAGACACCTTGAGCCAATAGGCTGGTCCTGGACTTATTTCCACTGGGCATGATTAACTTATTATTATTTAATTATTTAGGGTTTTATATTGCTATATTTCTTCACTATTCTTGGCTGGTGCAGCTGTAACAAAACCCAATTTCCCTCAGGATCAAAAAAGTAAGTCTGGGGGGGTGGAGTTCCAAGATGGCGGCGTAAGCATCTGCCTTTTAGGCGCTCTTTATTTTTTTAACTATAATCACCCTTTAATTAGACCTTTTCGAACTTAATCATATGAGTTGCTACCTTTGATTGACCCTTTTTTCCTAAAATAATAGTTGATCTAATCTTGTCAAACCTAAAATGGCTACAAGTAAGAAATCGGCTAAGGATCCTGTATCCATCGACGCAATTGTTGGTCTTTTGGACACTAAACTGGATGTTAAATTTGCGGCTATGGAAAGTAAATTGGACAATAAACTGGATGCTAAATTTGCGGCTCTGGAAGGCAGACTAGAAGGTAAATTGGACAGTAAACTGTTAAGTTTGGAAAGGAGGATTACTTCGAAAATATCCGATCTTGAAGGAGTTGTTAAATCGCTTGAAACTAAGTTTCAGTCGCAGGCGTTAGAGGTTCAACAGCATGGAAATAAGATCACGACTCTTGAACAATCAATTTGTGAAAAAGCACGTACAATTGAAGTGTTAGAGAAGAAGATAGAGTCGACTGCTAAAACTTTAGATCAGTACAAGTTTAAAATTACTGATCTTGAAAATCGTTCTCGCAGACAGAATTTGCGCATCATCGGAATTCCCGAAAAAGTTGAGTCCGGTGATTTAACTGAATTTTTCTCTAAATTACTGTGGGAAATTTTCGGTGGTGAAGGTTTGAAAAATGAACCTGTTATTGACCGCGCTCATAGAGTTGCGAGGCTTTCGTCTGTGTCTGATAAACCACGAGCGGTGATTGTTCGCCTTCATTATCCTCGTGAGAAAGAGCTTCTAATTCGATTAGCTCGTAAAAAAGGTATGATCTCCTACAGAAATTATTCATTTCGAATAGTTGAAGACTATTCGTATGAAGTAATGAAAGCCAGGATCGCTTTTAAACCAGTGATGGCAGAGATTCATTCGATTGGATTTAAACAAGCTTTAATGTATCCAGCGAAACTTAGAATGGTGCTGCCCGACAACAGTCTACACTTTTTTATCACTCCTGAAGAAGCGAAGAAATTTGTTGAAGAATATCGATCCTCTAGTGCAACTTGAACTATGAGTTACATTGAAGATTTTTTTTTGGAGAGAGGATGTTATTTCATTTTAAGTTTTAACCCTGGAAGTTGGGTTATAACTTCTTATTTTGAACTATGGGTCTGGGTCTTTTTTTTTACTACTATTATTATTGCTTATAGATGCTGTTTTAATTTTTATAATATCCTTTTTTTATATACGTTTGTATTTTGTAATATTGAATTATTTTTTTTTTCAAAATGTCGTTTCTTCTTCCCATAAGTCTTTACTTTTTATAAGCGTTTATTTGCTTGCCTGTATTTAGAAATGGAACAAAGGTTTTGAATTCTTTTTCTTTAGTTTTTTTTTTTAAATATGTTGTAGTGTCTATTAAATCTTTTTTTTATAAAAATATTCTATTTTGATAACTTTTTTACTATATTTTCTTATTAGATTGCTGAATTTATATTCATATTTTGTAATATGGCTTTCTCAAAATGTCGTTTCTTCTTCCCATAAGTCTTGGCTTGTGAAACGTCATCTTTGTATCTGAATATGGAATTTCTTTTTTAAAGGTGTATCACATTTTTAAACTTTAATGTGCATTTTTTTTTTTATTAATGATCTTTCTGGTTTTACTATTTTAGTTTTTTTTTTGATTTGTCTGATATGGGTGTGTATGTGTATGTGTATATATATATGTATATATATGTAGGTATATATATATATTTTTTTTTTTTTTGCAACTCTATATTTTAATTGGGGTGTTATATAGTTTTTTCTTAAAAAATTTTCTTATGGAGCTGCCATCTTGAAATGGGGGTAATATTAGTATTAGTTTATGCGCCTGCCGCTTGGCTTTCTTTCAAAGGGTGGGGGGAGGGGGGAGGGATCTTTTTTCATGCTTTTGCTTTTTATTTTTTTGCTTTTAGTTTATGGGCTGACTTTAAATTGTTAATATTGTTGAGGTGTCAGGATCTCCGGTTGCTCCTGAATCAATTTTCCTTCTTCCTAAATTGTGGGTTATGTGTCTTTTTAACCTTTTATGATACACACAATTAATATTGGTATGATGGATAAATCTATTAACTTTATCTCGTGGAATACTAATGGTTTAAATCATCCGATTAAACGTAAAAAAATATTTAAAGTATTCCATAGATTGAACGCTAATATTATTTTTGCACAGGAGACCCACATTAGGAGGGAGGATAATCAACGTTTTTTTAGGTTCTGGAAAGGTCAACAATTTCACTCAAATTGTACCGCTAAAATTAGGGGTGTGTCTATTTTTATAGACGCCTCAATTTCGTTTACACATTATGAAATTATTTCTGATCCACAGGGTAGATTTTTGTTGATAACTGGTTCACTTTTTAATCGGAAAGTTGTTTTAGTTAATATTTATGCTCCAAACTTTGATTGTCCTGAATTTTTTAAACGTTTATTTACTTCTCTTCCTAATTTGAATGAATATATGTTGATTATGGGTGGAGACTTTAATTGTTGTTTGAATCCTTCGATGGATAGATCTAAACCTATTCGAACTCTTCCGAATAGATCAGCTTTACTTATTAATTCTTTTATGGTTGATTCTGGAATTACTGAAATATGGCGGTTTTTGAACCCTAAAGGTAAAGAATTTTCATTTTTTTCACATGTATATCATAGTTATTCTAGAATTGATTACTTTCTTATTGATCATCGTTTATTAACAGATGTTATTGATTGTAAATACGATTCTATTGCTATTTCGGATCATGCGCCTTTGAAGTTATCTATCAAGATTTCGGATTCTTCTATCAATACTAGATTTTGGAGACTTAATGCTACTTTACTTCAAGATCCAGAATTTATTACCTTCATAAAACAACAAATTGACTTATTTTTTTCAACAAACTATAATGAAGAGATTGATAAAGGAATACTTTGGGACTCTTTCAAGGCTTTTATTCGTGGACAAATTATTTCATATTCCGCTGGTAAAAGAAAACAAAGATATTCAGATATAGCTTTATTGGTGGATAAAATTAAAGAAATTGATAAGATTTATTCCGTTACTCCTACCAAAGAACTTTATAAGAAGAGAGTTGAGCTTCAAATGGAACATAGTTTATTATTATCTTCTTCAATTGAGAATCAATTAATTAAGACTAGGGCTCAATTTTATATTCATAGTGATCGAACTGGTAAATTGTTAGCTAATCAATTAAAAGCTATTTCGACTAAGCGACAAATTATTAAAATTCGTAAACAAGACGGTAATTTAACTACTGATTATAAAGAAATCAATAACACTTTTCAAGATTTTTATAAATCTTTATATCAATCAGAATTTGACGGTGACCGGTTTACGATGGATAATTTTTTTAATAATTTGAATATTTCTAAACTGATAGATGAAGATTGTAGCTTGCTTGATGCTCCTATTTCTATGGATGAAATAAGAGAGGCTATCTCATCAATGAATTCAGGGAAAGCTCCTGGTCCTGATGGTTTTATTGTAGAATTTTTTAAAACTTTTTCTTTATTGCTTTCTCCTTGGCTATGTGAAATCTTTAATGATGCGTTTGTTAAGAAGAGATTACCTCAATCGTTTTATGAAGCTACTATCTCTTTAATTCTTAAAAAAGATAAAGATCCTACCTTATGTGCATCTTATCGCCCTATATCATTATTAAATGTAGACTCTAAGATTCTTACAAAAATTTTAGCCATTAGATTAGAAAAGGTATTACCACAGATTATTTCAGAAGATCAAACTGGTTTTATTAGGAATCGATATTCCTTTTTTAATATTAGAAAATTGATTAACATAATTTATACTTCATCACCTACAACCCCAGAATGTGTTATCTCATTAGATGCTGAAAAAGCCTTTGATAGAGTTGAATGGACATATTTATTTAATGCATTGAGAAACTTTAATTTTAGTCCTAATTTTATATCATGGATTAAATTAATATATTATAAACCTGTTGCTTCTGTTCTTACAAATAATTATAGATCCTCTTTTTTTCAATTATCTCGTGGTACGAGACAAGGTTGTCCTTTAAGTCCTTTATTATTTAATATTGCATTAGAACCTTTAGCTATTGCTATTCGTGAGTCTCCTAATATTTTTGGTATTACCCGTAATGAGAAGTTATACAAATTATCGCTTTATGCTGATGATTTGTTGTTATATATTTCTAATCCTAGTAGGTCTATTCCTGCTATTTTATCCTTGTTGGCTCAATTTGGTAGTTTTTCTGGTTATAAGTTAAACTTAGATAAGAGTGAGTTATTCCCTTTAAACGCGCAAACTTTATTGAGTGATAGGATGCCATTTAAAGTTGTTACTGATAACTTTATCTATTTAGGTATAAAAATCACCAAGAAATATAAAGATTTATTTGGACTGAATTTTTTACCTATGCTTCATCAAATTCAGCAACTTACTACTAGATGGTCTCCCTTATTTTTATCATTAGTTGGTCGGATTAATGCTATTAAAATGATGATTTTACCGAAATTTTTATATTTATTCCAAGCTTTACCAATTTTTATTCCTAAATCTTTTTTTGATAATATTGATTCAAAGATTTCCTCATTTGTTTGGCAAAATAAAAATCCTAGGTTAAGCAAAAGGCAATTACAAAAGTCTAAAAAAGATGGTGGTCTAGCTTTACCTAACTTTAGATTTTATTATTGGGCGAATAATATTCGTAACCTAATGTACTGGAAACTAGATTTGGATTCACCTGTGTGCCCACAGTGGGTAAATTTGGAATGTAGTGAGGTTAAGGGATATTCTATATTTTCCGTTCTTGGTTCTTTTCTTCCTATTGATTTAGCCAAATTCAATAAACAGATATCTAACCCTGTTGTTAAACATACACTACGAATTTGGTTTCAATTTCGCAAATTCTTTAATCTGAAAAACTTTGCTCTGGACAGCCCTATTTTATGTAATTTTTTTTTCAAACCTTCATTGACAGATCAAGCTTTTAGTATATGGAAAAGGAAAGGTATAAAATGTTTTCGTGATCTTTTTTTTTGAAGGTACTTTGATGTCTTTTGATCAACTATCCAACAAATTTGAATTACCTAAATCTAACTTTTTTAGATACTTACAAATTAGAAATTTCTTACATAAAATTCTTCCATCTTTTCCTAATTCAACTCCATCGGATTTTTCAGATTTGATTTTTACTTTTAATCCTTGTCAGAAGGGATTAGTAGCTTTTATTTATAACATGATTATGAAGATACAGCCAGAAATATCGGATAGAATTAGACAAGAATGGGAAAAAGAACTTCGATGTAATATATCAACAGATAAATGGGAAAAAATTTTACAAATGGTTAATTCCTCCTCTATTTGTGCTAAACATGCTTTAATACAATTTAAAATTGTACATAGAGCTTATATGTCTAAAGATAAACTTGCCCGATTTTATTCGCATATTAATCCTCAATGTGACAGATGTCACTTAGAAGTGGCTTCATTGACTCACATGTTTTGGACATGTCCCACTTTACATAACTATTGGAAGGACATTTTTGATGTCATTTCCTCAGTATGGAATATCGATTTACAACCCCATTTTATTACTGCAATTTTCGGTATACCAAATGAAGATGGCAATCAGCTTTCCCCTTCAATCAGACGAATGATTGCCTTTGTAACATTAATTGCCAGAAGGTCTATATTACAAAACTGGAAAGAAGTAAATCCTCCTACTACATTTCAGTGGTTCTCCCAAACTATTTCTTATCTGAGTTTGGAAAAAATCAGAAGCACTATCTTTGATTCTTCAATTAAATTTGAAGAAACCTGGGGACCATTTATTCGACACTTTCATATGAATTAATTTGGCTTATTTCAGATCCTTTTCTCTACTTATACTTGTTCAGGTATGGAGTTCTGGAGTTCTTTTCTTGACACCTTTATATATTTATAAAGTGCTATTATTGCCCATGTTAGTTTTAGTTTAGTATTTTTTTTCATTATATATTTTTTCTCATATATAATTTCAATTTTTTTTTTCTTTTTTCGACGATTATTTTTGTTTTTCATATATATTTATATAGACTTGATTGATTTATGTACCTTTTGTTGATGGATGTTTTAATAGGATATTATTATCCTATTACTAATGTAATCTCAAGTTTATTGAATCTGTAATCTATTCATTATTTTGTGTTGTTTTTTTTATATATGAAATTTAATAAAAAGATTGAAAAAGAAAAGAAAGAAAAAAGTAAGTCTGTCTGTCTGTATTATACTGCTACCATAATATTAAGAAATTTCACGACATATGTCGAAGATATTAAACTTGATTCTGATTCAGTGGAGATAACTTCATTTAATTTCACTTGCACCATCACTGAACTGTTCCCACAGCCAATGGTCTCACTTTCAAGGGCTCTTCATCTCATGTTCTCAATATTTATTGCTTTTTTTTTCTCTATTTTGTATTTGCAGTTTGATGTCTTTTGCACATTGGTTGTTTGTCTGCCCTGTTGGGTGTGGTCTTTCATTGATTCTATTATGGTTCTTGGATTTACTGAGTATGACTGCAAGAAAATGAATCTCAGGATTATATAAGGCAGCATGCATGTACTTTGATCATAAATTTACTTTGAACTTTGAATTATCCTCATGAACCTCCTCTGGACCCTTGCCAATGCCAACATTGCTTAAATAAGGGGCGCAAAACTGTTCACAATACTCAAGTGCAGTCTGACCAATGCCTTATAAAGTCTCTGCATCACATCTTTCCTTTTGTATACTAGTCCTCTCAAAATAAATGCTGACATCACATTCACCTTCCTCACCGCTGATTCAACCTGCAAGATAACGTTCAGGGAATCCTGCACAAGGACTCCCAAGTCGCTCTGCACCATCCTAACACACACCCTGTGCAACACACCAAATTAATAGAGGACATTGTGGCAATACCAGAGAAGTCAATCACCTTTTTTCTTAATTTCTTCCTGAATTTCACTTCGTTGTTCCTGCAGTACAGTGATGTCACTGCCTCCAACCAGACACAGGTCGATGCCTCTCCTGTTCACTACCAAAGCATAGTCCGGGTAGCCTGCTGACAAGAGACCTTTAGCACAGAAGTAATGGCCCTGGAGAGAGCAGAACAAGGTATCAAGGCAAGTATGTCACTGGGGGAAGAGAAGGAAAGGGACTGATGTCCAAATGATAAAACACTTTTAGCATTAGGGACATAGATAGAGGTATTTAAAATAATGAGGGGATTAGATAGAGTTGACGTGGATAGGCTTTTTCCATTGAGAGTAGGGGAGATTCAAACAAGAGGATGTGAGTTGAGAGTTACAGGGCAAAAGTTTAAGGGTAACACGAGGGGGAATTTCTTTACACAGAGAGTGGTAGCTGTGTGGAATGAGCTTCCAGTAGAAGTGGTAGAGGCAGGTTCGGTATTGTCATTTAAAGTAAAATTGGATAGGTATATGGACAGGAAAGGAATGGAGGCTTATGGGCTGAGTGCGGGTCAGTGGGACTAGGTGAGAATAAGCGTTCAGCACAGACTAGAAGGGCCGAGATGGCCTGTTTCCATGCTGTAATTGTTATATGGTTATATGGTTATATTTAGGGACTCTTAGTCAACCATGTGCCTGTCTATGTGGGAGGTAAGGGTAGATTAAAGGGCTGACACAACATTATAGGCCAAAAGGCCTGTACTGCTCTATTTAATAGATAGTGGACAACCAGCAACTTTTTTTTTCCAGGGTGGCAATGACCAATACTAGAGGACATCCATTTAAGGTGAGTAGAGGAAAATTTAAGGGTGAGTTCCCGGTAGAGGCTGATATAATAGGGCTACTTAGATAGGCACATGGATGTTAGGAAAATGGAGGATTATGGGCTGTGTCGGAGAGAAGGGTATGACTGAGCGTGACGTAGGTTTATATAGATTGGCACAACATTGCGGGCCAAAGGGCCTGAACTGTGTTGCATTGCTCTATGTTCTAATTATGCAGGGTCACCACGGTAGAGCAACAGAACAATGTTATATGTAGATGGATTTTCGCTGATGCATTAGAAGCTTCCTGCAATTTTCCGGTAAAGGAGAAATCTAGAAAACTTAGCATAAACAGAAGTTGAAAATAGATTCCCCAAAATAGCTAAATTAATAAAATATTCCCAAAACAATCTCTGAAGACAAGGCATGACAAGATTGGTAAGCAGATAAATGGTGGTTTGAACATAAGTCTTTCTGAGGATCAACCAGAAGTATATCACTTGCCTTAAAATAGTCTGGCTTCAGGACCGTGGCTCTGATGCTGTCCAAGATGGCAGTTCTACAGAAAAGAAAAAGTAAATCACTTTGTTTAACAGCTCCATTTCCAAAAGAAAACTCTAGACTTCTCTGATATTGCATGCCTGCTCCCAGAACAACTCCAGAAAGGGCAAGATGTTCAGGAACTTCTTTTAACTGTTCTTCTAATGTTTTCCAGTGCTGAGCTGTGAAATCTGTCGAGCTTGTGGTTCAGATGTACAGTGGTGCGAGAAAGTTTATAAACCCTGTCAAATTTTATATATTTCTGCATAAATATGATCTAAAATGTAATCAGATCTTCACACGTCCTAAAACTAGATAAAGGGAACCCTTTTAAATAAAGAACACAAAAACATTATCCTTGCTCACTAATTTATTCAGAACAATGATCCAATATTACATGTATTTGTTGGAAAAAGTATGTCAACCTTTGCTTCCATTAACTGGTGAGACACCACCACCACCCCACCCCATACAGCAATGACTTCAACCAAACATTTCCGGTAACTGTTGATCAGTCCTGCACATTGGCTTGGATGAATTTTAGGCCATTCCTCATTACGAAACTGCTTCAACTCTGGAATGTTGGTGGGCTTCCTTACATGAATTGCTTGCTTTAGGTCCTTTTCACAACATTGCTATAGGATTAAGGTCAGGACTTTTACTCAACCATTCCAAAACACAAATTTCCTTTTTTTTAAACCATTCTGTTGTTGATTTACTGTTGCTTTTCAGATCATTGTCTTGTCGCATCATCCAACTTCTATTATGCTTCAGGTGACGGACTGCTACCCTGATATTCTCCTGTAAAATGTCTTGATACAATTTTGAATTCATTGTTCCCTCAACGATTGTAAGCTGTCCAGGCCCTGAGGCAGCAAAGCAGCCCCAAACCATGATGCTCCTTCCACTATGCTTCACAGTTGGAATGCAATTTTGGTGTTGGTGTACAGTAGCTTTTTTCCTCCAGATATAGCAATATGCAATTCTGCCAAAAATTTCAACTTTTGTCTCATCTATCCACAGAACATTGTCCCAAAATCATTGTAGAACAACCAGGTGGTCTTCTGATAACCTGAGATGTGCAGCAATGTGATTTCTATTTGGAGAGTAGTGGTTTCCTTTGTGGTGTCCTTCCAAGAACACCATTCTTGTTCAACACACACAAAATGCTGGTGGAACACAGCAGGACAGGCAGCATCTATAGGAGAAGTACTGTCGACGTTTCGAGCTGAGACCCTTCCTCATGTTTACCATTCTTGTTCAGTGTTTTTCTTATAGCAGACACATGAACAGAGACTTTAGCAAGTTTGAAGAGATTTTGCATGTCAACAAATACTATAGTCAACAAAATTTCTATAGCTTCTAAAGCTGTACCGTGGAGAGCATTCTGACAGGCTGCATCACTGTCTGGTATGGAGGGGCTACTGCACAGGACCGAAAGAAGCTGCAGAGGGTTGTAAATCTAGTCAGCTCCATCTTGTGTACCAGCCTACAAAGTACCCAGGTCATCTTTAGGGAGCAGTGTCTCAGAAAGATAGTGTCCATTATTAAGGACCTCCAGCACCCAGGGCATGCCCTGTTCTCACTGTTACCATCAGATAGGAGATACAGAAGCCTGAAGGCAAACACTCAGCAATTCAGGAACAGCTTCTTCCCCTCTGCCATCTGATTCCTAAATGGACATTGAAACTTTGGACACTACCTCACTTTTTTTTAAAAAATATACAGTATTTCTGTTTTTGCACTTTTTAAAAATCTATTCAATATACATAATTGATTTACTTGATTATTATTATAATGTTTATTTTTCTCTCTGCTAGATTATGCATTGCATTGAACTGCTGCTGCTAAGTTAACAAATTTCATGTCAAATGCCAGTGATAATAAACCTGATTCTGATTCTAGAGATTTCTGCAGATCATTCACTGTTACCCTTGGATTCATTTTCACCTCCTTCAACATTGCATGTTGTGCTCTTGGTGTGATCTTTGCAGGATGGCCACTCCTAGGGAGAGTAGCAACAGTACTGAGTTTCTGTAGGCAATTTCTCTTACTGTGGACTGATGATAACACTCAGGTCTTTAAAAGTGCTTTTGTAGCCTTTTCCAGCTTCATGCATCTCTACAATCCTTTTTCTAAGGTCCTCTGAAAGTTGTTTTGACAGGCATAGTGTACATAAAAAGATCTTTCTTGAGAAGAGCAGGCTCTGTCAGGCAGGGTATCTCTACAACCCAAATCTCCAATCTCATCTCATTGATTGGAACACCCGGCTCCAAATAGCTTTTGTAGAAAGCATTACTACAGAGATTCACATACTTTTTCCAACAAATACATAGAATATAGAAACCTTACAGCACAATACAGGCCCTTCAGCCCACAATGATGTGCTGAACATGTACTTACTTTAGAAATTACCTAGGGTAACCCATAGCCCTTTACTTTTCTAAGCTCCATGTACCTATCCAAGAATCTCTTAAAAAAAAACCCTATTGTATCCACCTCCACCACCGTTGCCAACAGCCCATTCCACGCACTCACCACTCTCTGCATAAGAAAAAATTGCCCCTTATATCTCTTCTGTACCTACTTCCAAGCACCTTAAGCCTATGTCCTCTTGTGGCAACCATTTCAGCCCTGGGAAAAAAGCCTCTGACTATCCACATGATCAATGCCTCTCATCATCCTATACACCTTTATCAAGTCACCTCTTATCCACTGTCGCTCCAAGAAGAAAAGGCCAAGTTCACTCAACCTATTCTCATAAGGCATGCTCCCCAATCCAGGCGACATCCTTGTAAATCTCCTCTGCACCCTTTCAATAGTTTCCACATCCTTCCTGTAGTGAGAAGACCAGAACTGAGCACAGAACTTCAAGTGGGGTCTGACCAGGGGCCTATAAAGCTATAACATTACCTCTCAGCTCTTAAACTCAATCCCATGGGTGATGAAGGCCAATACACCGTATGCCTTCTTAACCACAGAGTCAACCTACATAGCATTAATACTATATTCTGCCATTATATTTGACCTACCAAAATAAACCACCTCACACTTATCTGGGTTGAACACCATCTGCCACTTCTCAGCCCAGTTTTGCATTCTATCAATGTCCCGCTGTAACCTCTGACAGCCCTCCACACTATCCACAACACCTCCAACCTTTGTGTCATCAGCACATTTACTAACTCATTCCTCCACTTCCTCATCCAGGTCATTTATAAAAATCATGAAGAGTAAGGGTCCCAAAACAGATTCCTGAGGCACACCACTGGTCACTGACCTCCATGCAGAATATGACCCGTCTACAACCACTCTTTGCCTTCTGTGGGCAAGCCAGTTCTGGATCCACAAAGCAATGTCCCCTTGGATCCCATGCCTCCTTACTTTCTCAAGAAGCCTATCATGGGGTACCTTATCAAATGCCTTGCTAAAATCCATATACACTACATCTACTGCTCTACCATCATTGATGTGTTTAGTCACATCCTCAAAAAATTCAATCAGGCTTGTAAGGCACGACCTGCCTTTGACAAAGCCATGCTGACTACTCCTAATCAAACGAGCCAAATTTTCATAAATCCCGCCTCTCAGGATCTTCTCCATCAACTTACCAACCACTGAAGTAAGACTCACTGGTCTATAGTTTCCTGGGCTATCCCTACTCCCTTTCTTGAATCAGGGAACAACATCTGCAACCCTCCAATCCTCCGGAACCTCTCTCATCCCCATTGATGATGCAAAGATCATTGCCAGAGGCTCAGCAATCTCCTTCCCCGCTTCCCACAGTAGCATGGGGTGTATCTTGTCCAGTCCCGGTGACTTATCCAAGTTGATGTTTTCCAAAAGCTCCAGCACATCCTCTTTCTTAATGTCTATATGCTTGAGCTTTTCAGTCCACTGTACGTCATCCCTATAATTGCCAAGATCTTTTTCTGTAGTGAATACTGAAGCAAAGTATTCATTAAGTATCTCTGCTATTTCCTCCAGTTCCATACACACTTTTCCACTGTCACACTTGATTGGTTCTATTCTCTCATGTCTTATCCTCTTGCTCTTCACATATCTGTAGAATGCCTTGGGGTTTTCCTTAATCCTGCTCATTCAGGCCTTCTCATGGCCCCTTCTGGCTCTCCTAATTTCATTCTTAAGCTTCTTCCTGCTAGCCTTATAATCTTCTAGATCTCTATCATTACTTAGTTTTTTGAATCTTTTGTCTGCTTTTCTTTTCTTCCTGACTAGATTTTCAGCAGCCTTTGTACACCAGTTCTTCTACCCCACTATCCTTTCTGTCTCATTAGAACATACCTATGCAGAATGCCACACAAATATCCCCTGAACATTTGCCACATTTCTGTGGTATATTTCCCTGAGAACATCTGTTTCCAATTTATGCTTCCAAGTTCCTGCCTGATAGCTTCATATTTCCCCATATTCCAATTAAATGCTTTCCTAACTTGTCTGTTCCTATCCCTCTCCAATGAAGGAAACAGAATTGTGATCACTATCTCCAAAATGTTCCCATGTAATATTGGATCATCTCCATGTAATATTGGATCAATTTTCTCAATAAATAAATGAACAAGTATAATGTTTTTGTGTTATTTATTTAATTGGGTTTTTTTTATCTAGTTTTAGGACTTATGTGAAGATCTGATCATATTTTATCCTACAGGGTTCACAAGCTTTCTAGTACCACTGCAGATGTTTGTTAAGGTTCATATGGATGGTTTTTGGACAGCTTGGGGAGTTAAGGGACAGGTTAGGGTTTAGGTACAGAGATGAGGGAAGTTAGGAGTCAGGTGCAGTAAATGTAGAGTCAGAAGGAGGAGCCGGCACTAAGATCCCCAGTCAATGGTTGGCTCTGTAGATGAGAGCTGATGACCTCCGCAGCTTGGCAAGTCTCCTCAGATCGTCAAGTCCTGGGATTGGATGTCTGTACAAGAAGCAAGCACGAGGAATCTCTATTGGAGGCCCGAGGTTGTTTCCAGAAGTCAGAAATCTTATGTCTGTTATCCAGAAGGCTGATGTCTATGAATCTGCTAGTCCAGGCCAGGATTATGGGCTGGAAGCCCAGAGGCAGCTTGTCTGTGGTCAGAGACCTGTCTGTGTGTATGAGTGGGAGGGTGGGAGGAGGAAAGGGGTTTGTTTTGTTTTTCTTTTGCTGTTGTTGTTTTGTTGTTCTGTTAAACATTGTAGACATGTTCTAGCCATCAGGCTTCCATATTTGATATCGACCCAGGACTTAGTGATTTCAACAAATGAGGGCCCCAAGGTCCATTTTTTTTTACAATTTTTTTAAATTGATTTTTTATTCCCTTAGTTTTCCATGTTAAAAAAGCCTTATCCAGAGTTGATGGTTTAAAGAAAAAATTAGAATAGATATTACTAGAGAATAGAAAATTATTTAATTCAAAAAATCTATGAAACTGAAACCAGATTTTTAAAGTATGTTTAACAATAGGATTGAGTGCTTGTCTACCTATTCTGGAGAGCAAAAACGGAAGGGAAGCTCGTAATAAAGAAGCTAACGAAAACCCCATTACCGAATTCTCCTCCAGATGTAACCATGAGGGGCAGTCCTGGTTATCTATACCATGAATCCAAAAAGTAATATAACAAATATTAATTGCCCAATAATAAAATCTAAAGTTTGGTAGCATCAGTCCTCCATCTTTTTTGATTTTTGCAAAAAAAGTTTATTCACTCTAGAGCTTTTATTATTCCAAATGTAAGACAAAATCACAGAATCTATTTTATCAAAAAATACTTTTGGAACAAAAGAAGGAACTGCTTGAAATGTATATAAAAATTTCAGTAAAATAACCATTTTACAGCATTTATTCAACCAATCAATGACATCGACATAGGTGCCCCAAAGTCCAGACCTCGAATTCAGACTCTCTGATGACCAGGTCTCTGAACACTAAGCCTCGAACGCCAGTCTCACCAACTTGCGTACATGCGGATTCACTCACCCTTGTTCCTCATAAATAATAGTTATGCAATCTTGCTGCCTCTGAATTTATTCTTCAAATAGCAGTGGTGGCTTTTTTTCTTCATCTGAGAGGATAGACGAAGTCTCAGTTTAATGTAAAATCTGAAATGGCAGGTGTGACCACGCAGCATCCCCGTTCCCTCAAACTCTATGTCACTGAGTCTGGAGAGTAAAGCTGTGAACTCGGTAATGTGTCATATTGCAACTCCTCTTACATTGGACTACGGCATCAATACAGCTGTGATCTTGCTAATAAATTGAGGAATAAAAAGCATCCACTCATTACCAGGAATATGACTCACCGGTGATCACTCAGCTGCAGGTAGCAGTAGGCCCGTCGACAATACAAGTGATGATTATACGGACTGAAAAGGAGAGAAGGGGAGGGGGAAATGAAACAAACTAGTTATTGCTTCTACGCATCAGAGCAATTTTCATTATTGAGCAGAACATGAGGCTAATGAAGAGAGATGAGCCTCCAAGAGCATGGATAACAAAAGGCACTAAATTTTGACTTTGAAGATACAACACCAATATACTAACCCTCTTCTCACTACTTCCTTCAGATAGAGGGTACAGATGCGTTAGATCCCACGCCACCAGGTTCAGGAACATTTATTATCCTACAACCAACAGGCTCCTGAACCAAGGGGATAACTTCACTCACCCCAACATGGAACTGATTCCACAACCTACAGACTTACTTACTTTCAAGGACTCTACATCTCATGTTCTCTATAACTCATGTTCTCAGTATTATTTTCTTTGCATGTTGTTTGTTGGTTAGTATTTGTCTATATATAGTTTTTCATAAGCTTCATTGCATTTCTTTATTAAATGCCTGCAAGAAAATGAATCTCAGGGTAGTATATGGAAACACATAAATACTTTGATAATAAGTCTTACAAACAAGCTGGATGAACTCAGCAGGTATCCAGCTTGTTTGCACATCTTGATTTGACCACAGCATCTGCAGTGTACTTTGTGTTTGATAAGTCTGACTGACTTTCATTAGAGGAGATCAAGTGAAGAACTCTTCCACTCAGAGGGTAGTTGACAGCTGGGACTCCTGCCTGAGTGACTGATGGGGCCAGGGACTCTCGCAACACCGTTCAGACTATCATTTAAATTACCATGGGTTAGAAGGCAATGGACAAAGTGTTGGAAAACAGGATCAGAAATGGCTAATATGGGGGGGGGGGGTCATAATTTTACAGTGAATAGCGGAAAGTATAGGGGAGGTGTCAGAACTATGCTTTTTACCAGACAGAGTGTTGGGTGTACCAAAGAGGCAGATACCATAGGAGCAGGATTAGGCTATTTGGCCCATCAAGATGGCTCCATCATTTAATCGTGGCTGATTTATTAACTCTCTCAATCCTGGAGACCGCCTCTGTCTGTCAATGGTGTAGCAGCAATTCTGTGCTGCTCTTAGTTTTCTCTCTCTCCCCCCAGCTTAGATTTTGAATTTAAAATTTTTAATTGCTGATTCTTGAAGGGGAGTAACGTGTCTGTGTCTACGAGAAGTGGGAAGAATCTGCATGAACCTACTGACAAAGGTAATGGAAAAGGAAAGATGCTGAAGGAAAGATCTGATGAAATGCCAACATGGGCTGAAGATATCGTTCGGACACTGAATTCAATTCAAGATCAGAACAAGGTAATTAAAGATCAACTGGAAAAGAATAATAATGAAATGAAGTTATTTCTGGGAAAACTTAAAGATGTGGAAATTCAAGTTACTAAACATGAAGAGGAATTGAAGTCAACAAGCAAAAACTGTCTGAAACTACAACCCGTTTGGAAAAATATCATAATAAGATTATTGATCTGGAAACTAGGTCTCGCCGAAACAACATATGAATTGTTGGATTGCAAGGAGCTGAAAATGGAAACTTAACGGTTTACTTTGGTAAGCCCTTTCATGATCTATTTCCGACTATTTTATCACAGCCACCTGCTATTGAAAGAGCATACAGACTGTCCACTTCGAAATCTAGAAATTCAAACAAACCAAGATTTATTTTGGTTTGCTTTCATCACTTTAAAATTAAAGATCAAATAATGCGACAGGCAAGAAAACAGAGAGTTTTCAGATTCAATGAGTCTGAGCTCCGTTTTTATGAAGATTATCCAAAAGAAGTAATGGAACAAAGGTCAAGATTTGCTTTGGTAATGAAACAAGCATATGATAAGAAACTATTCCCCTCTTTGGGTTACCCGACAAAAATGAAAAATTTTCCTCCTAATTCTTCCCCACGTACTTTCTTTGACCCAAAAGCCGCGCTGGATTTTGTTCAGGCTATACCTGTCACCGCCACTGATGTTACTACCGAATGAACTATCTGAAAAGCTGTTTGATTATCTGTACGTTACTCACATTTTGAAAATAAGATATATGAAGGCTATTTGGATATTTCATTGACAGATTAATAAAAGAAGAAAAGAAAACCTGCTCATCATTACATCCTATTGGATTTTTTTTTGGAAAGAAGATTTACGGTTCAAGTTTGACTGTTTAAATGGTTAATTACATATTTGACTGAGAAAAGAGGATAAAAGGTTTGTTCCATATTTGGTTTGATGCTTTTTTTGTAGTTTCTTAACTAACTGGTAGTTTTTTTTCCTACCAATAGGGTTTCTTTTTACATACCGTAGATTCCGGACTACAGAGCGCACCTGATTAAAAGCCGCACGCTCTAATTTTAGAAAGAAAATCAATTTTGTACTTGTACAGGCCGCACCGGATTTTAAGCCGCAGGTGTCACACGTTGTAATATGAGATATTTACACAGAAAGATATTACACGTGAGGATTTTTTAACTTTTAATTAAATCCGTATGGTAACATAAACAAATACATATTGCAAATGCTTTTTTTCGAACAGTGCCTGTAACACAGCTACTTTTAAATATACATACGTATCGGTAACACACAAATTACGTTGCGTATACTTTTTTACTGAACAGTGCACGAACAACATTCCAATATCTCCTAACGACTGGTAAAAATATATATACTGCAGACTACCAGGAAAAGTTATTGATCGCCTTCTTCATCTTCCTCCTGTGCACTAAAACCATCAAAGTCCTTCGGTGTCCGAATTGAACCACCTCAGGATCTCGTCACTCACTTCAGTCTCTTCGTTGTCGCTCTCACTTGAGTGCACGCGGTCCTCTTCATCACGCAGCAGTCCAGCCTCTCGAAACCCGTTGGTGATGGTGGATGTTGTGACACAGCTCCACGCATTTAGGATCCACTGGCAGACTTGAGTTAAAGATGCTCTTCGCATGCGTCCTGTTTTGGTAAAGGATTTCTCGCCGCTCGTCATCCAAGCCTCCCACTCAACGCGCAGCGCCACTTTAAATGCCCGGTTCACGCTGATGTCCAATGGCTGCAAATACTTCATGGTGCCCCCAGGAATCACAGCTGGAATTGAATTTGTATTCTTGATGGCAGCTTTCACTGAACTTTCATTCTCAGACGCTTAAAAATCACCATCGGTGGAAGCTTTAGTCCGGATGCTGTGCAGCTCAGAACACAAGTAAAATGCGTTCTCTCATGGCCACTTGTTTTCAGTGTGATGGACGAGTCACCTTTTTTATTAACAGTCCGAGTGAGAGGCAGGTCAAACGTCAAAGGTACTTCATACATATTTATGATATCATCTGGCCCGATGGAATTCTCCGCTATCTTTGTTTGAGTGAATGTGCGGAAGTTAGCAAGTTTTTCCTCGTGGTCGGGAGGGAGCTGCTGACACAGAGTCGTGCGTACCCTGACGGACAGGCCTTTTCGTCTCATAAATCTAAAACACCACGATGGCCCACCTCTAAAATCTTCGATTTTCATTTTGGTGGCGATTGCTTTAGCCTTCAGTCTGATCTGCACGGTGGAAACACCGCGGCCGCCTGTTCTCTGTGTGTTAACCCAGTCTTCAAGAAAGTTTTCAAGTTCGGGCCATCTGCTATGATTACCTCTGAAAGCTTTTGTCGTCTTTTTGCATTGACTCAGTTCTTCATGCTGGCGTCTCCACCGTCTCACTATCGATTCATTTATGCCAAGATTATGTGCAGCAGCTCAATTTCCTTCTTCAACCGCCAGATTGATCGCCTTTAACTTAAAAGCTGCATCATATGCTTTTCTTCGAGTGTTTTCCATGTTGATGAGGGTGAGTACAAATGACTGATTTACAATAATTTAATTGTGAAAGTGTGCTTGATTTATCGTACAATTTCATTGGACCTCTGTGAACTACTCATCAATTTTATTGGTCTACTGTTACGAGGCAAAATGTTTTTGGCAGCATGAAAAAAAAACATGCATTAGCCGCACCGTAGTATAGGCCGCAGTGTTGCCGCAGTGTTCAAAGCGTGGGAAAAAAGTAGCGGCTTATAGTCCGGAATTTACGGTATATATATATCTGGGAGGGTTTAGTTACTATGATATTACTAATTAATACTTTTGTAAATTTAGTTCAGTTAAATATACTATTAACCTTTTTTTTAATCTGTTTTATTATAGCGCCCTATAACCAAATTTAAAGTTTTTTTTTAGGGATTTAAAGGTAAACTTAAGATGGCACTGGTTTTTCTCGCTGAGATTCTATTATCTTGGTTCTTTTTCTGTTTAATACATGATGGAATGTAAACACTCTCCTTTGTCAAGACGTTACTGGTCATTTTATTGCAAGGTCATTTTTTTTTGTGTACTGGCTGGGGGGACGGAGAGATGAGACCAACAGAGCGGCCCATGGCTTCGCATCTATCTTAGTTCGCTTGCCTCTTTTTTTTTTTTTCGGGCTTTTGGGAGGGTGGGTTGGTTTAGCATTAGGAGTTTTTTCCCCATTGGGTGGTTCCGGAGCACGCGTGTTTTCTATATGGCTGTATTCTTCATCACTGAGATCTTTGATAATCCCGTATTTGGTATGTGTTATGCGCATGTATAAAGTAAATTGGAATAAAATTATAGTATGGCAGTTAAACGGATTAATGTAATAAGTTAGAATGTAAGTGGTTGGAATCATCCTATTAAATGAACAAAGACTTTTAAAATTATTAATAGATTCCAACCTGATATAATTTTTGCCCAGGAGACGCATATCAGGGCGGGAGATCAAAATAGATTTTTTTCACTAGTGGAATGAGATACAGCTCCATGCTACTTCTCATAGCAAAACTAAGGGCGTATCTATCTTTATTAAATCTAATATATTTACTAAAGAGGATATTGAATCAGATTCTAATGGCAGATTTTTAATTGTTAAAGGAGTGATGTGTAATAGAAAGGTTGTTTTGGTCAATTTGTATGGTCCTAATTTAGATGATCCTTTTTTAAAAAAATATTTGCTTTACTGCCAGATTTAAATGAGTATATGCTGATAATGGGTGAGGATTTTAACTGTTGTTTAAATCCTATGATTGACAAGAGCTCAACTAATCAGCAACTTCCAAATCGTTCTGCGTCAGTTATTAACTCCTTTTTGACCAATTTTGGGTTGATCGAATTATGGAGGCATTTACACCCTGATAACAGAGAATATTCCTTTTATTCCACGTTTATAAAAAATATTCGAGGATTGATTATATTATAATTGATCCCTGCCTTTTGCCTAATGTTAAAAACTGTGAATATGACGCTATTGTATATCTGATCATGCGCCTTTCAATTTGATGATGTCATTTTTGCCCATCCACCATGGCGCATGTCTCAGACTTTATTGCAAAACTCTGACTATATGGGATGCATTCAAAGCATTTTTACATGGTCAGATAATTTCTTATTCAGCTAAACTTAAAAAACAGACTAAAGCAGAATTAGATAAAATTTCAAAACAAATTAAAGATTTAGATAATATCTATGCAACTTCCCCTAATATTGATTTATTTTAAAAAAGGGTGGAACTTCAATCACAATATAACCTATTATTAACTCATCCAATTGAAGGTTATCTACTTAAGTTAAGGAGCCAATTTTATATGTTTGGAGATAAAAATAATAAACTAATTGCATTTCAATTAAAATCGGCTGGAGCCAAAAGGCAAATTTTGAAAATTCGTAGAAAGGATGGTACTCTGGCTCGGGAATATGAAGAAATTAATAAGATTTTTCAAGATTTTTTTATACTAAACTTTATAAATCTCAATATCCTGTAGACTCTTCTGAAATGAACGCTTTTTTTTACAAAAGATTGCTTTTCTTAAAAGTTCTGCTGAGGATCAAAAAACTCAATGCCCAAATGACTGAATCCAAAATTCATAAAGCTATTTTTTCAATGCAATCTGGTAAGGCCCCGGGACTTAATGGTTATCCTGTAGAATTTTATAAAAAATTTGAAAAATTGCTTTCTCCATATATGTTGGAGATGTTTAAAGATTCTTTTGTGAAAAGTGATTTACCCTCTACTTTTTATGAGGCATCTATTTCTTTAATTCTCAAAAAGGATAAAGACCCTACTGATTGTGCCTCATACAGACCTATTTCATTATTGAATGTTGATGCTAAGATTCTCTCAAAGATAATGGCCAATTGGTTAGAGATTATTTTGGGTAAAATCATTTTTAAAGATCAAACAGGCTTTATAAAGGGTCGTTATTCTTTTTCAATTGTTCGGAGATTATTGAACATTATACATTCGCCCTCTTCTAAAACTCCACAATGCGTTGTATCTTTGGATGCTGAAAAAGCATTTGATCAAGTTGAATGGAAATATTTATTTAATGTTTTAGAAAAATTTGGTTTTGATATTAATTTTAATAATTGGATTAAAATTATATATAAAGCTCCTATTGCTACTGTTGTCACTAATAACTGTAGGTTTCCTTTTTTTCTGCTATCACGAGGGACAAGACAAGGTTGTCCATTAAGTCCTTTGTTATTTAATTTAATATTAGAACCCCTTGCTATTGCTCTTCATGAAGCCAAAAATATTAATGGGATTTTTGTGAATGAGACCATGCACAAGATCTCTCTTTATGCTGATGATTTATTGGTATATATATCTAAGCCTGAAGAACCTATTCCTGCTTTGCTAAAATTATTTGACAAATTTGGAGATTTTTCAGGATATAAAATAAATTTTAGTAAAAGTGAATTACTTCCTTTAAATGAATCTGTCTCTATATATGATAATATTCCTTTTAAAGTTACGGATTCTTTTAGATATCAAGGTGTCATAATTACTAAAAAATACAAGGATCTTTATAAGCCAATTTTCCTCCTTTAGTGGACTCTATGAAGTATTCATTTAGTAGATGGAGCCCACTTACACTTTCACTTGTTGGTCGTATTCATGTAGTTAAAATGATGATTTTACAAAAAAATTTATATTTATTTCAGAATATTCCTGTTTTTTTGACTAACAAGTTTTTGATTCTATTAATCTATCTTATATTTGGGATAATAAAAGACCAAGAATTGGTAAATGTAATTTGCAAAAGTTGAAAAAGGATGGAGGTCTCGCTTTGCCTAATCTAAGAATGTACTATTGGGCTGTTAATTTGCTGTATATGTCCTTTTGGTTATATTGGGGTGATAGGAATGATTGGCCAATTTGGGTAGATCTGGAACTGAGAGCTGTGAAACAGTTTTATTTAACTTCATTATTAGGAGTTGCTCTACCTATACAATTAGCTAAAGTTGCTAATTTAAACCTATATCCTGTGGTTAAGCACTCTTTACAAATTTGGCTCCAGTTCCGCAATTTATTTAATCTTTAAAAATTTTAACTTTGTAGTATAATTTATTGTAATTACTTTTTTTAAACCTTCTTTGAGTGATCCAATTTTTTTACTTTCAAAAAATAAAGGTATTAATTCTTTTTTGGATTTATTTAAAGAAGGCAGACTGATGTCTTTCCAACAATTAGTCGATAAGTATTCTCTCTCATATTCATACTTTTTACAATACCTTCAAGTTAGACATTTTTTACAAAAATACTTGAGTAATTTTCCTTACATATTGGAGGCCGACTTGTTAGATACTATTATGAATATGAACCCCTCGATGAAAGGTTCTATTGGAAGTATTTATAATTTATTATTACAATGGGATAAGCGTCCTTTACTTAAGATTAAACAGGATTGGGAGAAGGAACTCAATTTGACTTTTATATAGAAGGATTGGACACAGATTCTGAAGCTGGTTAACTCTTCTTCGATCTGTGCTAGTCATTCACTGTTTCAATTTAAAATTGTACATCGCTACCATTTGACGAAGGAGAGACTTTCTAAAATATTTCCCAATGTTGACAAGTATTGTGATAGATGTAAAACTGAGATAGCTACACTGACACATATGTTCTGGTCATGTTCTATATTAAAACAGTTTTGGAAGTCAGTCTTTACGACAATTTCTAAAGCACTCAGAATCAACTTACAATCTAATAAATTGACTGAGCTTTTTGGAATAATTCCTCAAAATATCCATGGTATTTCTGTGTCTGACCAACATGTTACTGCGTTTGTTGCATTGATAGCTAGGAGGGCCATCTTGTTGAAATGAAAGTATATATCAGCTCCTGCTTTGTCACAATGGTTCTCTCAAATGATGCTGTGTCTTAGCTTGGAGAAAATTAGAAGTCGAAACTTTGAACCTTTATTTGATTTTGAGAAGAGATGGGGCTCATGTGCTCGTTATTATCATTTCAGTTAACTGATAGATTTCCTCCACAATCTAAATGTAAATTTTTTTTTGATATACCTATTTTTCCTGTTGGCGGATTGATGTTTATTTTTAAGAAGCTTTTTGTATGACGCGTGGCTCCAGGGTTGTACCTCCAAAGGGTTTCTTTTTATTCCCTCACTTTTCTTGCTTAGTAGGGTTTTTTTAATTATTCACAAAAATTTTCAATCTTTAGGATAATTTCTTCTTTTTTGAGGCATTGTAAGTATTGTTTCTTCGATGTACCTGTGCTATTTAATAATAAAAAGATTTGAAAAGAAAGAACACTCTCAATCCTATTCTCCTGCCTTCTCCCGATAACTTTTGACACCCTGACAACTCAAGAAACTATCAAACTTCATTTTAAATATAACCATAGAACAATTACAGCACGGAAACAGGCCATCTTGGCCCTTCTAGTCCATGCCGAACACTTACTCTCACCTAGTCCCACCAAACTGCACTCAGCCCACAACACCCCATTCCCTTCCTGTCCATATACCTATCCAATTTTTTTTTTTTAATGACAAAATTGAACCTGCCTCTACCACTTCTACTGGAAGCTCGTTCCACAATATACTTAATGACTTGGCCTCCACAACTGCCTGTTGCAATAAATTCCACAGGTTCACCACTCTCTGGATAAACAATTTCCTCCCCATCTTTTCTCCAAAGGGACATCCTTCTAATCTGAGGCTATGCCCCCTTCTCTTAAACTCACCCACTATAGGAAACACCCTCTCCACATCCACTCATTTTGCAGACTAAGGGGGAGCAGCCAAATGTCTTGGCAGATATTGGTACCGATGAGATAGGAAGGAATAGAAATAAGGTCCTGAAAAGAGATTTTTAGAGAGCTAGATAAAAAACTGAGAAGCAAAACCTCCCAGGTAGTAATTTCTGGATTGCTACCTGTGCCATGCACCAGTGAGGGTAGGAACAGGATGATTTGGCAGATAAATACATGGCTGAGAAGCTGATGCAAAGGGCAGGGCTTCATGTTCTTGGATAATTGGGATCTCTTCTGAGGGAGGTATGACCTGTTCAAAAGTGACAGGTTGCACCTAAGCCCAAGGGGGACCAATATTCTCGCGGGCAGGTTTGTTCGAGCTGTTGGTGGGTGGGGGAGGTGTTTAAACTAATTTGGCAAGGGAGTGGGAAACAGTGAAGAAACTCAGGATAGTCTGAATGGAATAGATGGTTTTGTGGCTAAGTTTGCTGATGATACAAAGATAGGTGGAGGGGCCGGTAGCGCTGAGGAAACAGAGAGTCTGCAGAGAGACTTGGATAGATTGGGAGAATGGGCAAAGAAGTGGCAAATGAAATACAATGCTGGAAAGTGTACGGTCATGCACTTTGGTTGAAGAAATAAACGGGCAGACTATTATTTAAATGGAGAGAGAATTCAAAGTTCTGAGATGCAACGGGACTTGGGAGTCCTCGTGCAGGATACCTTTAAGGTTAACCTCCAGGTTGAGTCGGTGAAGAAGGCAAACGCAATGTTGGCATTCATTTCTAGAGGAATGGAGTATAGGAGCAGGGATGTGATGTTGAGGCTCTATAAAGCACTGGTAAGACCTCACTTGCAGTACTGTGTGCAGTTTTGGGCTCCTTATTTAAGAAGGATGTGCTGACGTTGGAGAGGGTTCAGAGAAGATTCACTAGAATGATTCCGGGAATGAGAGGGTTAACATATGAGGTAAGTTTGACAGCTCTTGGACTGTACTCCTTGGAGTTTAGAAGAATGAGGGGGGACCTCATAGAAACATTTCGAATGTTGAAAGGCATGGACAGAGTGGATATAGCAAAGTTGTTTCCCATGGTTGGGGAATCTAGTACAAGAGGGCATGACTTAAGGATTTCAGGGCGCCCATTCAGAACAGAGATGCGAAGAAATTTTTTAGCCAGAGGGTGGTGAATCTGTGGAATTTGTTGCCACGGGCGGCAGTGGAGGCCAAGTCATTGGGTGTATTTAAGGCAGAGATTGATAGGTATCTGAGTAGCCAGGGCATCAAAGGTTATGGTGAGAAGGTGGGGGAATGGGAGTAAATGGGAGAATGGATCAGCTCATGATAAAATGGCGGGCCAAATGGCCAACTTCTGCTCCTTTGTCTTATGCTCTTTTGACAGGGCATATGGTAAAAAAGATAAAGATAGCGTGCAGTAAGACTGTCAGGAAGGGCAGACAGGTGGTGGGATTTAGTTGCAGCCAACAGGCTGAGTATCAAATCATTAGGGATGTGGAGTCAGAAAGGCAGTGTAGTTTGGAGCCGCCACCAAGCAGGATAGAACCAGACTACAGCGCACAGTGAGGACTGCCGAGCGCATCATTGGAGCCTCCCTGCCCTCTGTTGTGGACCTGTACTCTTCCAGGTTGAAGAAGAGGGCGGGGAACATCATAAAGGACTCCTTCCATCCTGCGCACGGACTGTTTGAACTGCTTCCGTCTGGTAGGCGCTTCAGATCCCTCCAGACTAAGACTAATAGGCACTGGAGAAGTTTTTTCCCTACTGCGGTCACTTTGCTGAACAGTTAACTGCTGGTTAACTGTCGGCTAACTATTACTTGGATTGCACTACTTGTATGTATAATCTATATTTTCATTTATATTTATCATTATTATTGTTATGAGCAGAGAGACAACATCTGCCGGAAGTAAATTCCTTGTATGTGTACAGGTAATTGGCGATTAAAGTCTGATTCTGATTCTGATTCTGATTCTGATTCTGATTCTGAAATACATTTCTCAAGGTATTCCATCTAAATGTGCGTAGTATAAGAAATAAGGTGGATGATCTTGTTGCACTTTTACAGATTGCCAGGTATGATGTTGTGGCCATCACTGAATCGTGGCTGAAGGGCGGTTGTAGTTGGGAGATGAATATCCATATTTACATGTTATATCGGAGGGATCAGAAGGTAGGCAGAGGGGTTGGTATGGTTTGGTAAAGAATAGCATCAAATCAGTAGAAAGATGTGACATAGGATCAGAAAATGTTGAGTCCTTGTGGGTTGAGTTAAGAAACTGCAAGGGTAAAAGGACCCTGATTGCAGTTATATACAGGCCTCCCAACAGTAGCTGGGAGGTGGATCACAGGTTACAACAGGAAATAGAAAAGGCGAGTCAAAAGGGCAATGTTATTGTAGTCATGGGAGATTTTAACATGCAGGTTGATTGGGAAAATGAGGTTGGTAATGATCTCAAGAGAGTGAGCTTGTTGAATGCCTAAGAGACAGCTTTTTAGAGCAGTTTGTCATTGAACTGGAGGCGATTAGGGAGCTTAAGGTAAAAGAACCCTTAGGAACTAGTGATCACAATATGATTTTGTACAACTTGAAATTTGATAGGGAGAAAGTAAAGTCTGATGTAGCAGTACTTCAGTGGAGTAAGGGTATGAGAGAGGAGTTGGCCAAAGTAAATTGGAAGAAGACAAGGGAAGTCAAAGTAAATGCCACGTTAGCATTCATTTCAAGAGATCTCGAATACAAGAGCAGGGATGTGATGCTGAGGCTTTATAAGGCACTGGTGAGGCCTCACCTTGAGTATCGTTAACATTTTTGGGCCCCTCATCTTAGAAAAGATGCGCTGGCATTGGAGAGGGTCCAGAGGAGGTTCACAAGGATGATTCCACGAATGAAAGGGTTATCATATGAGGAACGTTTGATGGCTCTGGGTCTGTACTCACTGGAATTCAGAAGGATGAGGAGGGTTCACATTGAAACCTTTTGAATGTTGAACGGTCTAAACAGAGTAGATGTGGAAAGGATGTTTCCCATGGTGGGAGAGTCTAGGATGAGAGGGCACAGACTCAGGATAGAGGGGCACCCTTTCAAAATAGAGATACAGAGAAATTTCTTTAGCCAGGGTGGTGGGTGGTGAATTTGTGGAATTTGTTACAACAGGCAATCTTTAGAGGGTGGTGAATTTGTGGAATTTGTTACAACAGGCAGCTGGAGGCCAGGATATTGGGTGTACCTAAGGCAGAGCTTGATAGGTTCTTGATTGGACATGGCATCAAAGGTTACGGGGAGAAGACCGGGAACTGAGGTTGAGGAAGAGAGAGATAAAGGAAGAGTCATGATTGTTTCTTAATTGGATATGGCATCAAAGGTTATGGGGAGAAGGCCAGGAAGTGGAGCTGAGGAGGGGGAAAAAGGATCAGCTATGACTGAATGGAAGAGCAGACTCGATGGGCCAGATGGCCTAATTCTGCTCCTATGTCTTATGGTCTTATATCGATGAAGGGTATTTAGAGGGATGAAGGGTACGGGGGGTGGCATTCCTAGTCAGGGAAAATGTTACAGCAGTGCTCAGGCAGGACAGATTAGAGGGCTTGTCTACTGAGGCCATATGGGTAGAGCTGAGAAACAGGAAAGGTATGATCACATCAATGGGGGTGTATTATAGACCACCCAATAGTCAGTGAGAACTGGAGGAGCAAATCTGCAGAGAGATGGCAGACAACTGCAGGAAACATAAAGTTGTGATAGTAGGGGATTTTAATTTTCCACATATTGATTGGAACTCCAATACTGTTAAAGGTCTAGACGGGTTAGAGTTTGTAAAATATGCTCAGGAAAGTTTTCTAAATCAATATATAGAGGTACCGACTAGAGAGGATGCAATATTAGATCTCCTATTAGGAAACGAGTTAGGACAGGTGACGGAAGTGTGTGTAGGGGAACACTTTGGTTCCAGTGACCATAACACCATTAGTTTCAACTTGATCATGGATAAAGATAGATCTGGTCCTCGGGTTGAGGTTCTAAACTGGAAAAAGGCCAAATTTGAAGAAATGAGAAAGGATCTAAAAAGTGTAGATTGGGACAGGTTGTTCTCTGGCAAGGATGTGATTGGTAAGTGGGAGGCCTTCAGAGGAGAAATTTTGAGAGTGCAGAGTTTGTATGTTGCTGTCAGGATTAAAGGCAAAGTGAGTAAGAATACGAAACCTTGGTTCTCTAGGGATATTGGAACTCTGATAAAGAAGAGGAGAGAGATGTATGACATGTATAAGAAACAGGGAGCAAATAAGGTACTTGAGTATAAAAAGTGCAAAAAAATACTTATGAAAGAAATCAGGAGGGCTAAAAGAAGACATGAGGTAGCTTTGGCAGTCAAGGTGAAGAATAACCCAAAGAGCTTCCACAGGTATATTCAGAGCAAGAGGATAGTAAGGGATAAAATTGGTCCTCTTGAAGATCAGGGTGGTCAGCTATGTATGAAACCAAAAGAAATGGGGGAGATCTTAAATGGATTTTTTGTGTCTGTATTTACTCAGGAAATGGGCATGGAGTCAATGGAAATGAGGCAAACAAGTAGTGAGGTCATGGAACCTATACAGATTGAAGAGGAGAAGGTGCTTGCTGTCTTGAGGCAAATCAGAGTAGATAAATCCCCAGGACATGACAGGGTATTCCCTCAGACCTTGAAGGAGACTAGTGTTGAAATTGCAGGGGCCCTGGCAGATATATGTAAAATGTTGGTATCTATGGGTGAGGTGCCGGAGGATTGGAGGATAGCTCATGTTGTTCTGTTGTTTAAAATAGGCTCTAAAAATAATACGGGAAATTATAGGCCGGTAAGTTGGACGTCGGTAGTAGTTAAATTATTGTAAGGAGTACTAAGAGATAGGATCTACAAGTATTTAGATAGACAGGGACTTATTAGGGAGAGTCAACACAGCTTTTGCATGGTAGGTCATGTTTAACAAATCTATTAGAGTTTTTTGAGGAGGTTACCAGGAAAGTGGATGAAGGGAAGGCAGTGGATGTTGTCTACATGGACTTCAGTAAGGCCTTTGACAAGGTCCCGTATGGGAGGTTAGTTAGGAAGATTCAGTCGCTAGATATACATGGAGAGGTAGTAAATTGGATTAGACATTGGCTCAATGGGAGAAGTCAGAGAGTGGAAGTGGAGGATTGCTTCTCTGAGTGGAGGCCTGTGACTAGTGGTGTGCCACAGGGATCAGTGCTGGGCCCATTGTTATTTGTCAGGTAGCTTTAAGGTAAGAGGAGGAAAGTTCAAGGGGGATATCAGAGGAAAGTTTTTTTACTCAGAGAGTGGTTGGTGCATGGAATGCACTGCCCAAGTCAGAGGTGGAGGCAGATACACTAGTGAAATTTAAGAGACTACTAGACAGGTATAAGGATGAATTTAAGGTGGAGGGTTATATGGGAGGCAGAGTTTAAGGATCGGCACAACATTGTGGGCCCAATGGCCTGTACTGTGCTGTATTGTTCCTTGTTCTTTATATCAATGATCTGGATGATAATGTGGTAAATTGGATCAGCAAATTTGCTGATGATACAAAGATTGGAGGTGTGTGGACATCAAGGAAGGTTTTCAAAGCTTACAGAGAGATTTGGACCAGCTGGAAAAATGGGCTGCCATTTAATACAGACAAGTGTGAGGTATTGCACTTTGGAAGGACAAACCAAGGTAGAACATACAAGGTAAATGGTAGGGCACTAAGGAGTGCAGTAGAACAGAGGGATCTGGGAAAACAGATACAAAAACCCCTAGAAGTGGCGTCACAGGTAGATAGGGTCGTAAAGAGAGCTTTTGGTACATTGACCTTTATAAATCAAAAGTACTGAGTATAAGAGTTGGAATGTTATAGTGAGCTTGTATAAGGCATTGGTGAGGCTGAATTTGGAGCATTTTGTGCAATTTTGGTCACCAAATTACAGGAAGGATATTAATAAGGTTGAAAGAGTGCAGAGAAGGTTTACAAGGATGTTGCTGGGACTTGAGAAACTGAGTTACAGAGAAAGGTTGAATAGGTTAGGACTTTATTCCCTGGAGTGTAGAAGAATGAGGGGTGATTTGATAGAGGTATATAAAATTATGATGGGTATAGATAGAGTGAATGCAAGCAGGCTTTTTCCACTGAGGCTAGCGGAGAAAAAAACCAGAGGACATGGGTTAAGGGTGAAGGGGGAAAGTTTAAAGGGAACGTGGGTAGGGGGCTTCTTCACACAGAGGGTGGTGGGAGCATGGAATGAGTTGTCAGATGAAGTGGTAAATGCGGGCTCACTTTTAACATTTAAGGAAAACCTGGACAGGTACGTGGATGAGAGGTGTATGGAGGGATATGGTCCAGGTGTAGATCAGTGGGACAAGGCAGAAAAATGGTTCGGCACAGCCAAGAAGGGCCAAAAGACCTGTTTCTGTGCTATAATGTTCTTGTACTGTGCTGTAGTGCTCCATGTTCTATGTTCTTCTAATAGGTAATCTGATGATCAGCTTGGACCTGGTGAGCCAAGATTTCCATTGCTGTACTGTATGACACAGTACTATAATACAATGCAAATGACAATCCCTGTGTTAGAGAGGTCCTGCAAAAGGGTTCCAGAAAATGATTCATCTTCATTAAGAGGTGAACACTGAATGTTTCTCAGTTCTACACACAGTGCTCAATGGATCAAGCCTGTGTGTTCTCAGGAATGTGGTGTAGGCCATTCACTATGCCCACCCTTGACCCCATCCTTTGGTTAATAAGAGTAACAACTAACCCAGTATTATTCAGTTTGTGAAAAAATATTACAATCTTCTGTGTACTGTGTCTCCAGAAATGTTCACTAGCTTCTTTCAAGAGAGCCATGGGTCTGATCTTAGATTCCCATCCTGGATTAGTTTCTCTCCCTCCTCTTTTGGGCTTATTCAGCTTTAGTTTGTGTAACCTCTCTCATGAGCTGATGCCCTGGAATCCAGGTGTCACTTCAATACCAATGTGATCTTCCTAAGCTACAGAACACTAACAATACTCTGGCTGTGATTTATTTACCAACCTGAGGGAACTAGTTCAGATAATTAAACGAGTCAAATAAACAGTGTACCCATTTTCTCTTCCACTCTGCTCTTAACACACCCAAGTCATAGAACACTACAGCACAGAAACAGGCCCTTCTGCCCATCTAGTCCATGCCAAATTATTAAACTGCCTAGTTCGATCAACCTGCACCTGGACCACACCATATCCTTCCCACCCATTTACCTATCCAAATTTATCTTAAATGTTGCAATTGAACCCTTATCAACCATCTCTGCTGGCAGTTCATTCCACACTCTCACCACCCTCCGAGTGAAGAAGTTCCCTTGAAGTTCTTCTTAAACATTTCACCTTTCACCCTTTACCTACGATCTCTAGCTCTCATCTCACCCAACCTTAGTGGAAAAAGCCATTTTGCATTTACCCTATCTATACCCTCATAACTTTCCATACCACTATCTAATCTCCCCTTACTTGCCTACGTTTCAGGGAATAAAGTCCTAACCTATTCAATCTTTCCCTACAAGTCAAGCAGGCCTGGTTGAATGAGATGTGAAAACACCGGGACTGTTTACTCAAGAAATTTTAATGACAATATGAATGGAACGTAAATAAAATGATGCAGCTTAAACTGAAAATGTTCTGCATGGTAAATACATTCAGTGGCCAGTTTATTTGGTACACCTGTACACCTGCTTGTTTAGAATCAGGTTTATTATCACCAGCATGTGACGTGAAATTTGTTAACTTAGCAGCAGCAGATCAATGCAATACATAGTCTAGCAGAGAGAGAAAAAAATAATAAAATAAAACATAACAAGCAAATCAATTACGTATATTGAATAATTGTTTAAAAAATGTGCAAAAACAGAAATACTGTACAGAAATAATGCAAATATTCAATCAGCCCATCATGTGGTAGCAACTCAATGCATTAAAGCATGCAGACATGGTCAAGAGGTTCAGTTGTTGTTCAGACCAAACATCAGAATGGGGAAGAAATGTGATCTCAATGACCTTGACCATGGAATGATTGTTGGTACCAGATGAGATAGTTTGAGTATCTCAGAAACTGGTAATCTCCTGGGATTTTCACACACAACAGTCTTTAGAGTTTACAGAGAATGGTACAAAAAACATCCAGTGAGCAGCAGTTCTATGGGTGAAAACACCTCGTTAATGAGAGAGGTCAGAGGAGAATGGCCAGACTGGTTCAAGCTGACAGGAAGGTGACAGTAACTCAAATAACCACACGTTATAACAGTGGTGTGCAGAAGAGCATCTCTGAACACACAACACATCAAACCTTGAAGTGGATGGGCTACAGTAGCAAAAGAAAACACACCAAATTTTAATCCTGTACCTAATTAAAGTACATTTCTGGAAAAAGATCATGTTTAAACAGTCCAACTAGCCATCATGGTAAAGGGTACCTTGTTTCCACAGCTTTGCTGTATGTGAGGATGGCAGCTGTGAATTCACTGATGCTCACCTCGTCTTCACCTTTCCATTGAAGATGTGTAATCTTCTAATGACAAAGCACACAAGATCACTGTAAAGTTAACCGCTCCAATCTGAACCACTGCAGATTTCAGTGCCTTTCTGTACACCTACCGACAATCCCCGATGTTTCAGTGGAGAAGACAGTAAGTGCACAGTCAGAGCTCAATGACTCAATGCCAAGTCTGTGGTTACAACAAATCTATTCCAACAAATGGATTGAAGCATAGAAACTCTCATTGTCACTAAAGACTCTAGTAAATTTCTACAGTTGTTCTGTGGAGAACATTCTAACCATCTGATAAGCTGTAGCCACTGCACAGGATCAGAAAAAGCTACAGAGTTGTAAACCCAGCCAGCTCCATTATGGGCACTAACTTCCCCAACAGAGGACACCTTCCTTCAAAGGTGATGCCTCAAAAACACAGCATCCGTTATTAAGGACCCCCATCACCCAGGACATAACCTCTTCTCATCGCTACCATCAAGGAGGTGGTACAGGAAACTGAAGACACACTATCACAATGTTTTAAGAACAGCTTCTTCCTCTCTGCCATGGGATTTGTGAGTGAACAATAAGCCAATCCATGAACTCTACCTCACTTTTTTGCTCTCATTTGCACTACTAATTTAATTTTTATATGTACTTTGTATTGCAATTTAGTTTTTTTCTGTGATTGCACTGTACTGCAGCCTGCAAAATAACAAATTTCACAACATATGTCCATAAAACCATAAGGTGTAGGAGCAGAATTAGGCCATTTGGCCCATCAAGTCTGCTCTGCATTTCATCATGGCTGATCCAATTTTCCTCTCAGCTCCCATCTCCTGCCTTCTCCCCATATCCCTTCATGTCCTAACCAATCAAAAATCAATCAACTTCTGCCTTAAATATACTTAAACACTTGGCCTCTACAGCTGCCTGTGGCAAAGAATTCCACAGATTCTCTACCCACTAGCTAAAGAAAGTCTTCATCATCTCCATTCTAAAAGGATGCCCCTCTATTCTGAGGCTGTGTCCTCTGGCCTTAGACTCTCCCACCATTAGGAAACATCCTCTCCACATCCACTCTATCAAGGCCGTTCACCATTCAATAGGTTTCAATGAGGTCACCCCTCATTATTCTGAATTCTAGTGAATACAAGCCCAGAGCCATCAAATGCTCTTCATATGACAAGCCATTCAATCCTGGAATCATTTTCGTGAACTTCTTTTGAATCCTCTCCAGTTTCAGCACATCCTTTCTTGGATAAGGGACGCAAAGCTGCTCACAATGCTCCAAGTGAGGCCTCACCAGTGCTTTATAAAGTCTCAACATTACATCCTTGCTTTTATATTCTAGTCCTCTTGAAATGAATGCTAACATCACATTTGCCTTCCTCACCATAGACTCTACTTGTGTTGGAGTATAAAAATATTATGGAGTATAAAAGTTGTATTATTTGCTGTGTAACCAAAACTATGTAGTCGGCTTGCTATGCATGTAACCAAAATGAAATCCTAGGAATGTAGAAGACAATGGTGTGTTAAAGGTAGCTAAAGAGATGTAGTCAGCTTTGAAACTTGCTATTTGCTATGCATGTACCCAATTTAGCAGGAGAATGAAGTATTAAGAATGTAAACTTGCTATTTGCTAGAGAATGAAATCTTAGGAATGTAAAAGACAATGGTGTGTTAATGAGAGGTAGCTAAGAGATGTAGATTTAGAACATGATTAAGTCAATGGGACGTACGTGTGGTACCTGTGAAACTGGACCAGGAGATTGATATAAAAAATGCTGTGTCTGGGGATCGGTGGGCAATCAGCGATTAGCTCAATGACTGTCTCAGTTCTGATTTGCAAATTAAAGTTTAACCCTTCTTGAAGAATCTTCTGCGTCTCCTAGTCATTTGTGAGGCACGACAAACCACGACACTTGCAAGTTAACCTTTAGGGAATCCTGCACAACGACTCCCAAGTCCCTTTGCACCTCAGTTTCTTTTCGTGTTTTCTCTCCATTTAGAAATTTCTTCTACCAAAGTGCATAAGAGCACACTTCCCAACACTATTCCATCTGCCATTTCTTTGCCCATTTTCCTAATCTATCCAAGTCCTTCTGTAGCCTCTATACTTCCTCAAAACCACCTGTTCCTCCACCCATCTTCATATCGTCTGCAAACTTTGCAACAAAGCCATCTATTCCATCATCCATATCAGTAATATTAAACCAGATTCTGTTTCTGATTCCCTCATACAATGGTCAATCTCCCAAGACCCCCTACAATAAGATGATTAATTAACCCATTCTTATTGCACAATCTTCACTGTCATTTTCCTTACTTAGTTCCAGAAGTCCCCAGTAGTAGACATAAGTGCCATCACAAAGAAGGCACAATGGCACTTCTACTTCCTTAAAAGTTTGCAAAGGCTCAGTATATCAGCTAAAACCTTGACGAACTTCTATAGATGTATAGTGTAGAGTATCCTAACTGGTTACATCATGGCCTGGTATGGAACCTCAATGCCCAAGAACAGAAAATCCTACAAAAAGTAGTGGATACGGCCCAGTCCATCACTGGTAAAGCCCTCTCCATCACTGAGTAAATCTACAAGGAGCACTGTCACAAGAAAGCAGCATTCATCATCAAGGCCCCCAACCTTCTGGGCCTTAATCTCTTCCCACTGCTGCTATCAGAAAGGAGACACAAGGACCTCAGGACCCACACCACTAGGTTCAGGAAAGGTTAACCCCTCAACCATCAAGTTCTTGAATTGGCACGAATAACTTCACTCACCACAATTCTGAATTGATTCCACAACCTGTGGACTCACTTTCAGAAACTCTTTCCAACTCAGGCTCTCAGTATTATTGATTAACTTTTTTTAATATATATTATTTGCATAATATGTCCTCTTTTGCATAGTTTGTCAGTCTATGTTTATGTAGAATTTTCCATAAATTCTATTGTTTTTCTTTATTTTCCTGTAAATGCCTGAAAGTAAATGAATCTCAGAGTTGTATATGATGATATATATGTACATATATAATAATTTTTCTTTGAATTTGAAATACATATATATTGATCTGGAAAATCATTTGGTGTAGCTTCCATAAACTTAAACCCCCCCCCCTTAATTTTCATTATCCAATCTATACATAGATTCAATGATTACTGCAACAAGTTTCACGACATACATCAGCGATAATAAACCTGATTCAAAGTTCAAAGTATTTTATTATCAAAATACTTTTATTATCACTTTTATTATCAAAAGTGGAAATATGTCACCATATAAACCCTGTGATTCATTTTCTTGTGGGCATTCACAGTCAACCTATTTTCTAAGCTAAGAAACATAATAGAATCAATGAAAGACCGCCCGCCAACAGGGTGGGCAAACAACCAAAGTACAAAACACAACACAATGCAAATACAAAAAGAAAAACAAAATAATAATAATAAATAAATAAACAACTAATATCAAGAACACGAGACAAAGGGTCCTTGAAAGTGAGTCGATAGGTTGTGGGAACAGTTCAGTGATGGGGTGAATAAAGTTATTCCCCCTGTATTATCACTATTTGCACTGTGGAAGGACATGGCTTATTCTGATTGGTGAAAGTTGCTTCCAGCTTGATTGGTTAGCTTAGAAACCTCAGCTTCTTTTCCCATTGCATAGCCGCCTGATGTCCAGTTTCAAATATCTTGGGTATATAGACAGCACGTATGGGAGATTTGCTTTCCCTTTGTTTACAGCAAACAGTGCATATGGCCATTGGGAAGGTATGCTCTGTGTGCGCTTTTAACTAAGTATGTTTGTTAAAGGTATGTATGCTGTTGAATATTCAGCTTTGTAGTTTCTGTAACTTGAGGAACATGAATGATCAAATTCTTACTGTTTGAAAATAAATGATTAAAATACTTATTCAAAGTCAGCAATTTCTGTCTCAATTGCTGGACCTATAAACTGATTCAACATTACACTATTATATGCACTTTGGGCTCTGCCACACCTAAACTGTTGGCTGGAAATAGCGCTCGAAGTTTTCTAAACTTTGCCTTTTCATAGCACCACCCATGCTAATTCCAGGTTTACATCACAATCTCCTGAGCCAAGAACATTTCTCAGTACTGTGCTCATCTCTTCCATTATCAATATTCATTATTGAGATTATCTATATCCATTATACTCATTATCTACAGTATATAGCCCTCTTCTTTGCCAAAACACAAGAGATTTGCAAATGCTGGAAATTGGGAGTAACACACACAAAATGCTGGAGGAACTCAGCAGGTCAGGCAGCATCTGCGGAGAGAAATTTTTTAAAAAGTTGACGTTTTAGGCCAAGACCCTTCATCAAGACAAAGGTTGATATTATTTGCTCTAAATCAGGGGTTCCCAAACCTTATTTTATGCCACAAACCCCTACCATTAAGCGGAGGGGGGGATCCATGGACCCCAGGTTGGGAACCCCAGCTCTAAATTAAGAGATTAAATTTTGCAGCACTGATCTTTGATTAATGGGACAATTTTTGCTCCTTCCTCTGTAGATAAAGAAGAATTCATTGACTAGTCAGGAAAATAACCTGCAATGCAATGGATTTATAAACATGTGGAAACAAGGCAAAAATATGTTAAGTCTGCTCTTTGAAAAGTTCAATCAAAATCACCTATCACCTACTCCTTCCCCTTCTTTTCTTCTCCTGAAGGATCACAGTCAAAAACCTTGACTCTTCATTCCTCTCCAAAATGTTGCCTGACCCACTGAATTCCTTCTTTTCTTTGCCTCTTGTTTTATAGATGGGAGTTGAATGAAACAAGGGACGATAAGAACAGGGGACCTTCCAGGTGACTGACATGACATGCATAAAGAAGCAGCAAGGAACTGATCCATAACATAACAGGAAACACCAAGGTACTTACCTGGTTATTGCATTCACAATTTCGTTCAAAATCATTTAGCAGAGAATCCCCTTCATCAGCAAATTTCTTTATATAATCTGCAACTAAACAAAGTACAAAATGATAACAGGCAGAGATCGAGTAGACAGCCAGAGACTTTTCCCAGTGCGAAAATGGCGAATATGAGGGGGCATCATTTTTAGGTGATTGAAGGAAAGTATAGGGCAGATATCAGAGGTAGATTCTTTACAAAGAATGTGCTGGGTGTGTGGAATGCCCTGCTGGGGTGATGGTAGAGGCAAATACATTTGGGACATTTAAGAAACTCTTAGATAGGCACATGGATGGTAGAAAAATGGAGGGCTATGTGGGAGGGAAGGGTTAGATTGATCTTAAGAGTGGGTTACTCTTAAGGGCTTGTACTGTGCTGTAATGGTTTATGTACTAAACAGTCTATGCAGCAATTTGACATCCCATGGCTGTGAATGAGACTGTGTACTTAGAAGAGAACAACATGTTCTCCAAATAACTGAACAGCAAACTGTGCCAATTTATCCATAAGTAACGTGCACTCCTGCAGTTCAGTTGGTAAATGTGATGATCAGTCATCAAGGCAAGATTACTGTAAGCATGTGCACTAGGGAGTTCCCTGTTCAGTTTCCTGCTGGGTAAAACTGTAGCAGCCACATCTCCATCTGTGCAAATGCAAGGTCATCTACCTTAGACCTGGCATTCACACTACTTTCTGAGTGACAAAAATATAAACAGGAGAGATCAAATCTTCCACATCTCTAGGTTCAAGAACAGCTTCTTCTCCACTGCCATCAGATTACTGAACTGACCGAGAAAACCCAAACACCAATTCAGGCTAAGACACACTCAAAATGCTGGAGGAACTCAGCAGATCAGACAACATCTATGAAGTAGAAGAAAGAGCCAACGTTTCAGGTCGAGACCCTTCATCATAACTGGAAAGGAAGAGGAAAGAGGCCAGAATAAGATGATAAGGGGGAGGGGAAAGAGTACAAGCTGGCAGATGATAGGGTGAAGCCAGGAGGGTGACCAATTGAGACAATATTCTGTTTTCCTCATTTTCAATCTTGCATTAGTGTCATTTTGTTGTTTATTTTGCATACATGTAAGTTATGTGCAATTCATGTTAATTTAAGTTTTTATTTATTTATTTTATTTAGAGATACAGCACAGTAACAGACCATTCTGGCCCAATGAATCAACACTTTCCAATTCCATCCATGTGACCAATTAACTAACTGGTATGTGTTTGGAATGTGGGAGGAAACCAGAATAACCGGAGGAAACCCACGCAGTCATAGAGAGAGGACACAAACTCTTTACAGACAGTGCTTGGAATTGAACCTGGGTAGCAGGTGCTGTAATAGTGTTATGCTATCTGCTATGCTACTGTGTAGGTTTGCCCTTGTCCTGTAATGTACTGTGCTGCTGCTACAAAAAACTAATTGTCATGGCATTTACACTCTGGATAACTATGCCTGTGACAACATTAAACTTGAACCTTGAGCAAATACCAAAGTGACACAGTAAAGGTTAACCAAACCGCTGGCCTTTATACCCAGAACCAATATAAGGAGATTGGAAATGGTGTTATAGCCACAGGAACCCCTGACAGTCCAAAAGGAAAACACTGCAAATGATAGAATTCCAAAATAAAAGCAGAAAAACAGGATCATTGATCTGATCCAGTGTCAGTAGAGAAACAGAGTACAGCAGCACCGGAACAGGCCCTCATCCCACACTGTTATTTTGCAGTCCCAATGATCCTCAGCTGGACCATAGCCCTCCAGACCTCTCCAATCTATGTACTTATCCAAACCTCTCCAGTTTTAAGCTCCTTATCTAGGAAAAGATGTGCTGGCATTGGAAGGGTCCAGGAGGTTCACAAGAATTATCCCAGAAACGAAAGGGTTAATGTATGAGGGAGTCTCATTGGTCTACCGAATATTGAAAGGCTTAGACAGAGTGGGCGAAGAGAGGACGTTTCCTATACTGGGGTGAGTCTAGCACCAGAGAACACAGCCTCAAATTAGAAGGACATCCCTTTGGAATGGAGATGAGGAGGAATTTCTTTCAGCAGAGGGTGGTGAAATCTGTGGAATTCTTTGTCTCAGACAGCTGTGGAGGTCAAGTCATTGAGTATATTTAAAGCAGAGGTTGATAGGTTCTTGGCTGGTCAGGGCGTCAAAGGTTATGGGGAGAAGGCAGAAGAATGGGGTTGAGAGGCATAATAAATTGGCCATGATGGAAAGGCAGGGCAGACCTGATGGGCCAAATGGCTGAAATTCTACTCCTTTATCTTACAGTCAAAAATACTGGAGGAAGTTAGCAGGTCAGGCTAACTTATGGAGTTAACTATGGAGAGAAATAAGCAGTTGACATTTTGGGCTGAGATCTGATGAAGGGTTTCGGCCAAAAACATTAACTGTTTATTTCCCTCTATAGATGCTGCCTGACTCACTGAGTTCCTCCAGCATTTTGTGTATATGTGTTTTTAATAGAGTATTAGTTTGAAGATTGTTGAGAATGGCACTTACAGTGAGCTAGTAGTATCGTGAGTGCAGTGTTCCTCTGTAGGTCTGTCCAATGAGGGGCTATGTTGCTGATTGGAATTTGCTTTAATAAAGGCTTGGTACAGCAGATGATCTCCTTCAGGTCGACATTATCCTAAAGAGAAGGAAAAAGATACTCAAACAGACACAGGAAAATTATGAAATTACTTAATAGATCAGGCAGCATCTGCAAAAAAGGAAACAGAATTGAGGCTTCAAGTCAATGATCTTTGATTTACAGTTGATTAACTATAAATTCACTCTGACTGGGAATAAGGTGGTGTTTCTTTCACAAGGTGGTGCAGTTGACTGCAAGTCTGGTGATGTTGTTAGATTCTGATGTGTTTTTGATCCTGAGGTTCTTTGGAAGTCAAGAATGAGAAATAAAACTTGTTGCTTTTGGCTGTTTTATTCAGTGTTACAAGAACCAAGAAAGAACACCAGAGAAAAAAAGTCCTCTGCAAAAACAAGCTCTGACTAAAAAGATAATGACATTCCAGTGATAACAATTAACATAAAACTGAAACATTCAAATGGCATGACAACTGCTATACTGATTCCGCAACTGATGAACAATTACATGTATCCAAGTGATTACATAAAAAAGTAATCATAAGAAAGTTAAACTGCATGAAAAAAAACAATTCTACATCAGAATCCAGTAATAGGAATGTGGAAAGCATGTGCAAGGGCAAGGGCAAAGTACGTCCAATCCAGCTAAACTGTGAGAGGACTTATAACCAAACTGACTATAACTATGGGACTTCAACATAAACACAGCTAATACATTTTGACAAAATGGCTGGAATGTGGAGAAAAAGCATTACTGCAAACAGATCACCAAGGCAACTCTGGCAAAATGCTCCAGTTGCTGACTAGCTGAGATCTCTGCAGAGATGGAAACAGTGCTTTGTTATCTGTTATTAACCATAATATAAATCAGTGTGATTAATGGAATAATTAGACCATGACGTGTGATGTTTATACTCAAATGTAGCACTACACTAAATTACATAATTAGGAGCAGACGATCCATTTGGGGACAATGGGAAGATTATGGAAGCGATGCTACTGGATGCCACTTGGCACCAAGGAACATGTCCCAGGAATCTCAGAAAGTTGCAGCGAATGAGGAGCAAAGGATTCAGGTAGACCCAACTTTAGTCATTGAGTGCTCAGGCAGGTACAGTATGTTGTTTAAATGTGCTCAGGGTTTCTGCCTCTACCACCTTTTAGGCAGAAAGTTTTAGACCCCAATAACCCACAAAGCTCAGTTTTTCTCAACTCCCTTATAATTCACCTCCCATTCACTTTAAATCTGCATACTGTGGAGAGCATTCTGACCAGTTGCATCACTGTCTAGTATGGAGGCACCACTGTACAGGACTGGAAAAAGCTGCAGGAAGCTGTAAATTCAGTCAGCTCCATCGTGGGCACCAGACTCCCCAATATCAAGGACATCTTCAATTGGCAATACTTCAAGAAGGCAGCATCCATCTGTTACTAATGATGAACAACTCTGATGGGCAGAAGGGTACAGAATCACCAATCCCCCCCCCCCTTTGGAGAATCGCAAATCGTTGCTATTCCTATGCTGTTATCAAGGGAGATGAGAGAGACACAGGAAAGCTGCCAAGACAGTTGTTATTGATAAACAGCTCATGTCAGTTAATGAGAGAGAGACAACTCAGAGATACACAAAGTGGAATGTCTCCTCCTAACAAAAGCGGAACAGAACCACTGATTACTGCTATTGTCTCTTGGAGAACGATTGTTTATTGAGTATTGTACTATTCATTGAAACCCCTCAGGGGGCAACCAGAGTGGGCTGGTTTGATGGGTTGCATCATCCCAACCTGATTGACACCCGAGACCCCGTGAGTGGGGATAAAAATAGGGTCTGGGGCAACACCCCTCAGACATACCAGGAGAAACGCTACGAGACCGGTGGGGGCTTGTGTGTGCGTCCAACCTTGCCTGGGTGACGAGTCCTCCACGGAAGAACGTTCTAGCTAAAAGACAGAGTGGTCATACGTGAATGGCCACAACAACAACGCATCGACGGATCAAGATCGTAAAGGAAAGTTGGCAAGTCAATAGCTGTTACTGTTCTCTCTCTCTCTCCAACAATTGCAACACAGCGACCAACAACTACCGCAGCCTGCATGAACGGAACTGAACTTTATATTTCCATCTGACAATTCATTATCCCCTAGACAACGATAGAGCTAATTTCTTATTATTATTATACCCGCACTTTTAGGTTTAGTATTGATGACTTATATTATCTGTATATTTGCATTGATATTATTTTTGTGTATTTTTACTAATAAATACTGTTGAAAATAGTATCACCAGACTCCAACGGACATTTCTATCTTTGCTGGTAAGACACCCAGTTACGGGGTTCGTAACACATCATTAACAAAACCCATCACTCAAGACAAGCCCACTTCTCATTGCTACCTTTGAGAAGGAAGTACAGCAGCCTGAAGACACACACTCAATGAGTCGGTAACAGCTTCTACCCCTCTGCAATCAGATTACTGAACGGTCCATGAAGCCATGAAAACTACCTCACTGTTTTGTTCTTCTGTTGCACGACATATTTATTTTTAATATTTCTTATTGTAACTGACAGTAAATTTTATGTATTCCACTGTACTGCTGCCACAAAACAAGTTTCACGACATGTTGTATATACTGCTTATTATAAATTACTATAAATTGCATATTGCACATTTAGATGGAGGCATAACAAAGATTTTTACTTAAGTATATGAAGGATGTAAGAAATAAAGTCAATTCAATTCAATAGGTCAGTGATATTAAACCTGATTCTGATTAAGAAGCCAATCACACTGTTCAGAGGGTTTACTCTCCCTCTCTGCAAGTGAACGGGTGAAGACAAAAGGAAAAGTAAAATCCTTCACAAAGGAACATTGGCAAAATCAAAATAATCACTGCAGATGATGGGAATTAGATATTAAAAATAAAGAACATGCTGGGTATACACAACTCTGCCATCGACAGTCCCAAGCCTGGCTCCGAAAGGTTGGACATGGAGCTAGCAATCCCATCCCATAAAAACCCAGAGCTACAAAAACACCAACAGAAGCTCCAAAGACCTCATCCCTGCAATGAGGAATGTTCTTTGAAGATGGGCTATATTGGTGACAATTCGAAAGACTGGCCCAGGACAGAGGACACTAGCGAGCTGTGGTAGCAAGCTGATGTGCTGAAGGAAGTAAGTGGATACCTGTCACAGGCCAAACAGTATCGGTGGAATGGGAATTTGGGAAACATTAGCTATCATTAACTTTAAAATTTTTCTAAGATGCTGCCTGGCCTACTGAGTGTTTCCAACTTTTTATTGTTTTTGCCTTTGCAAAACATTAAGCTCAGACCCACACTCAAAGGCCATAACCAAACACCCAGAGGCCAGAGCCCAACAAACAGAAGTTAGACCGCAACACACAAAGAACATATCCCAGCTCAGAGAGGCAAGTCCCCAATGCACAGGGGCCAGAGCCCAACGCACAGAGACGACACCTCAACTCACAAAGGCCAGTCCCCAACATGCAGAGGTTAGACCCCAAGTCGCAGAGGCCAAAGCACAGAGGTTAGATCCCAAGAGGACATATCCCAACGCACAGGGGCCAGAGTCCCAACACATAGAGGACATATCCCAACTCAAAGAGAAAAGTCCCCAATGCACAGGGGCCAGAGCCCAACTCAGAGGCCAGAGCCCCATCGCACAGAGGTTAGACTCCAATGCACAGAGGACATACCCCAACTCAGAGAGGCAGGTCCCCAATGCACAAGAGCCAGGGCCAAACACACAGGAGTCAGAGCCCAACTCAGAGAGCCCAGAGCCTCAATGCACTGGGGTTAGACTCCAAAGCACAGAGGACATATCCCAACACAGAGAGGCAAGTCCCCAGAGGCCAAAGCACAGGGGACTTTGCGAAGAAAGACCCCAACGTGCAGGGCCCAGATCCCAATGCACACAGATGCCATCTCAACACACAGGCACCAGAGCCCATCGCACAAGGGCCAGTCCCCAACTCAGAGAGGCCAGTCTCCAACGCACAGGGGTTAGACCCCAATGCACAGAGGACATATCCCAACTCAGAGAGGCAAGTCCCCAGAGGCCAAAGCAGAGGGGACTTTGCGAAGAAAGACCCCAACGTGCAGGGCCCAGATCCCAATGCACACAGATGCCATCTCAACACACAGGCACCAGAGCCCATCGCACAAGGGCCAGTCCCCAACTCAGAGAGGCCAGTCTCCAACGCACAGGGGTTAGACCCCAATGCACAGAGGACATATCCCAACTCAGAGAGGCAAGTCCCCAGAGCCCACGCACAGGGCCCAGAGCGCAACTCAGCGAGGAAAGACCCCAATGCGCAGTGACCAGATCCCAACGTGCAGAGATGGCACCTCAAGTCGCAGAGGCCAGAGCAGCTTGCACAGGGTCTAGAGCCCATCACACAGGGGCCAGAGCCTCAATGCACAGTTTAGACCCCATTGTACAGGAGCCAAAAGCCAACACCCAGGGGCCAGAGCCACATTCACTGAGTAGGAAATCCATGCTATTCTCTGCTAGTTGTAAAACAGACCCTCTGCTCTGTGCTCTGACAATGTTCCACATGAAAGGATAGTAGATCTCTCTTTTGTTTCTCTATATATTCTACATGCTACTGAAGTGTGACTAACTAAAGAGTTTCATTCATTTCCATAACCAGTCTCTTACCTTTGCTTGTTCAAAGGTCTTCAAGAGGGCAGCAACAAACCCATTCTGATTCTGAAACAGGATTCAAACAGATGTAAATAAAGACCAGGAACCCAAGAGATTCTACAGATGCTGGAAATCCATAGCATTTTGCCTAAATGAGACCAGGAATATATGGGGTTCAACACCATAGGTTTTAACAGTTAATTGTTCAAAAATCTAATAAAGGCCCTCTGCACCCCTGTCCTACCTGCCCACTCCACACAACACCTGCACCTCACAGCACAAGAAATCTTCCTGTGACCCAGCCCCTTAATTAGAACCAGTCTGGCCATCATACCAAGGTTCCCACTGTTCCCGAGTCAGACCAGCGGAAAATACTGCGCAGCCGAAACAGAGGTCAAACTGGTGACTTCTAGACTTCGATAACCGAGGAGGATTCAATGTCCAGAATATGTGATTATCCGAGTGGCAGTGGCTTTGGGGAAGAGGGGGAAAACTAAATTGGTCAACTTACAGGGCTAAAGAACCCTTCTGATCATGCTGGGATATTCTGGAGGTAAGTGTTAACATTTCTTTTATTTAAAAAGGCCAGGAGTTCCAGCGGGAAGTTAATAATCAAGAAGTCATCATTAATATTTTGTTTCCTACATGGCTGCCACTCTAATATACACTTGGTGGCCACTTTACTAGTTAATAAAGTGGCCACTGATTATATATTTGTGGTCTTCCGCTACTGTAGCCCATCCACTTCAAGGGTTGGCATATTGTGCATCCAGAGATGCTCTTCTGCACACCACTGTTGTAACTTGTGGTTATTTGAGTTACTGTCACCTTCCTGTTAGCTTGAACCAGTCTGGCCATTCTCCTCTGACCTTTCTCATTAACAAGGTATTTTCACCCACTGAATTGCTGCTCACTGGATGTTTTTTGTACCATTCTCTGTAAACTCTAAAGACTGCTGTGTGTGAAAATCCCAGGAGAACAGCAGTTTCTGAGATACTCAAACCACCCCGTTTGGCACCAACTATCATTCCACAGACAAAGTCACATTACTTCCCCAATCTGATGTTTGGTCTGAACAACTGAAATTCTTGACCAAGTCTGCATGCCTGAATGCATTAAGTTGCTGCCACATGATCAGTTGATTAGATATTTGCACTAAAGAACAGGTGTACAGGTGTGCCTAACAAAGTGACCATTGAGTGTATTTTTCTCCAAATGCATGAAATTTTAACTTACACACTTCTTCTTCATCTCAGCATACAGTGTCCAGAAGACTTCCATTGTCTCAATTACAGTTAAATCCACTGCTTCATCCTTGCAATTCCTGCTGGATCAAAAGCAAATGAGCAAAATCAAAATTATAACTGCACCTCTCAATACCTCCAGTGCAAAACTTCTATCAATATTTCCTTCATATATCCCTTTCTATCCACAGTCATTCCTGTTCCTTATTTGCAACACACACAAAATGTTGGTGGAACTCAAATGATCAGGCAGCATCTCAGCATCTCAGCATCTTTGGAGAAGAAGAAAGAGCCGAGACCCTTTTAGGACCGGGAAGGAAGGTGGCAGAAGGCAGAATTCTTTCTGAATATTGTTGAATTATGTATTTACATCACTGAAATACTGGGATTTTTCAATGCTGAAAATCATGATAAACATATAGGATTTTAAAAATGCTGGAGGATGCTGAAAACATCACCAGGATCTCTCTTCTCAGCCCCGTCCCACCACCATTCAGGACATACATCAGAAACATTGCATATGCAGTACCTGCAATACTGTCAAAGGCTCCTCCCATCCTTCCCATAGTCTCTTTGACCTCCTGCCAATGGGCAGAAGATACAGAACAAGACCCACAACTGTTGGGCAATAGCTTCCACCAAGCTGTTAGATTTAAACCCTGCTGCCATCCAGTACTCATGTACACCCTTGTCCAAATGCCCTGCCCCACTTCCCAAGTCACAGATACACTCACATCCTGCACTGGTCACTTTTCATCTTGTATTGCTGCTGTTTCACATATCTATAGGACTGCTTGTTTTATTATGATCGTGTCAGTAACATTACACCGTCTCACAGAAACATGTACCTCACACTTTCAATCTTCAGACCATGCCACTCAGGAACTTGTGCTGGTGTTAATTTATGACTGTATGTGCTGGATCGTAACTCTATGTGCTGTGTGTAACCATATGTACTGCGTTTTGTACCTTGGTCCCAGAGCCACACTGTTTTGTTTGGCTATGTATTTGCACATGGTCGAATGACAATAAACTTGAACTTGAACTCAGGTCAGGCAGGATCTATGGATCAACTTCCTTATTCACTCATCCCTCCCCACAGATCTCCCTCCTGGCACCTACCTTTGCAAGCAGAACAAGTGCTACACCTGCCCTTACATCTTCTCCCTCACCACCATTCAGGACCACAAACAGTCCTTCCAGGTGAGGCGACACTTCACCTGTGAGTCTGTAGGGGTCATCTACTGTGTCCAGTGCTCCCAGTGTGGCCTCCTGTATATCCATGAGACCCGATGTAGATTGGGAGACTGCTTTCACTAAGCCAGAAAAAGCGGGATCTCCCTGCATCCACCCATTCTGATTATCCTTCCCATTCCAGTATGTCAGTCCAGTGCCAGGAGTGGGAAGTGTCAGAAGCATTGGTGGTAGTGGAAGGCAGGTGGAGCACCTGGAGGGGGGGGGGCTTTCTTATTTGTTTAAACCATACACACACTTTTTTTTAATAGAGAGATAGAGAGAGATTCTTTAACGGTGAGTGTGTGTCTTCAAGCTCCTATATCTCCTTTCTGATTGTAGTAATAAGAAGAGGGCATATCATGGGTGGTGAGGGTTCTCAACGACAGGTTCTGCCTTTTTCAGGCATTGACTTTTGAAAAACCACAGCAATCAGGTCTCTGGCACTGAATCTGGATCTGTGGCTTTGAAGGGAAGGACAGAGAAGAGGCGAACTGTGGTTGTAGGGGATTCGTTGGTTAGGGAGGTTCTGTGTACAAGAATGAGAATCCTGGATAGTACGTTGCCTCCCGGGTGCCAGGATCAGATGCGTTTTGGATTGTCCACAGCATTAAGTAGGAGGGTGAGCAGCCAGAGGTTGTGGTCCACGTTGATACAAATCACATGGGTAGGAGGAGTAACGAGGTCCTACAAAGTGAGTTCAGGTAGTTAGGTGATGAGTTAAAGGCTAGGAACTTCAGGGTTCTGATCTCAGGATTGCTATCTGTGCCATATGCTCGTGAGGCCAGAACGAGAAAGATTATATAGTTTAATATGTGGCTAAGGAGTAGGAGGGAGGGCATAAGATTTTTGGATCATTGGACTCTCTTCCAAGAAAGGTGGGACCTGTACAGAAAAGACTGGAGAGGGACTAATATCCTAGTGGGAAGATTTGCTAGTTCTGCATGGCGGGGTTTAAACTAGAGTTGCAAGGGAATGGGAACCAAAGTGCCAGAACAGTTAGTGGAGAGGTTGTGGAGACAGATGTTGGTAAGACCTCAGACAGAGTCAGGAATCAAATGGTTGAGCATTAAGGGACTAATGTTTGAGCTGCATGTATTTCAATGCAAAAGAAGTATTGTAGGAAATGTAGATGAGCTCAGTAGATAGATCAACATATGGAATTATGACTCTGTAGCTATTCGAGAGACTTTGTTGCAGGAGGAGCAGGACTGGCAACTCAGTATTCTGGGGTTCTGCTGTCTTACATGTGACAGAGTGGAAGGGATTAAAGAAGGAGGGGTGATGCTTCTAGTCAGGGAGAATGTCACAGCAGTGCTTTGCCAGAACAGACATCGGAGCAGAATTAGGCCATTTGACCCATCGTGTCTGCTCTGCCATTTCATCATGGCTGATCCTCCTTTCCTCCTCCTTAGCTCCACTCCCCGGCCTTCTCCCTATAACCTTTGGTGCTGTGTCCAATCAAGAGCCTATCAGCTCAGCCTTAACTACACCCAATGACCTGGCCTCCACAGCTGCCTGTGGTAACAAATTCCACAAATTCACCACCCTCTGGCTAAACAAATTTCTCTACATTTCTTTTTTTTTTAAATGGATGTCTGTCCATCCCAAGGATGTGCCTTCAGTGATCCTCAATGAGAACCCCCTCACCCTTCTCATTCAGAAGAACAAGAGGAGATCTTATAGAAATATACCAAATTATGAAAGGAAATAGAAAAGATAGAAGCAGAAAAGTTGTTTCCACGGGTAGATTTAGGATGGAAATGAGGAGGAACTGCTTTTCCCAAAGGGTGGTGAATCTGTGAAATTCTCTGCCCAATGAAGCAATGGAGGCTACCCCAGTAGATATATTTAAGGCAAGCTTGGATATATTTTTGCATAGTAGGGGAATTAAGAGTTATGGGGAAAAGGCAGGTAGGTGGAAATGAGTCAATGGCCAGATCAGCTATGATCTTATTGAATGGTGAAACAAGCTCGATGGGCTAGATGGTCTACTCATGCTCCTATTTCTTATGTTTTTTTCTAAATTCCAGCAAGTATATACCCAGAACTATCAAACGTTTCTTGCAAAATAACCCTTTCATTCCCGGAATCATCCTTGTGAAGCTCCTCTGAACCCTCTCCAATGCCAGCACATCTTTTCTAAGATGTGGAGCCTAAAACTGTTCACAATACACAAGGTGAGACGTCACCAGTGCCTTATCACATCCCTGCTTTTATATTCTAGACCCTTTGAAATGAATGCTAACATGACATTTGCCTTCCTCACCACCAAGTCTACCTGCAAGTTAACCTTCAGTGTGTTCTGCACAAGGACTCCACAAAGACCCTTTGCATCTCAGAGTTTTGGATTTTCTCCCCATTTAGAAAATGGTCTGCACATTTATTTCTTCTACCAAAGCGCACAACCATGCATTTTTCAACATTGTATTTCATTTACCGCTTTCTTGCCCATTCTCCTAATCTGTCCCAAGTGCCTTTGCAGCTTACCTGTTTCCTCAACACTAACTGCCTCGCCACCAATTTTTGTATCATCTGCAAGCTTGGCAACAAAGCCATCTATTCCATCATCTAAATTATTAATATACAGCATAAAAAGTGGTCCCAACACCGACCCCTACAGGCCACCACTAATCACTGGCAGCCAACCAGAAAAGGATCTTTTAATTCCCACTCGCTGCCTCCTACCAATCAGCCAATGCTCTAATCCATGCCAGCATCTTTCCTGTAACACCATGGGCTCTTAACTTGGTAAACAGCCTTATGTGTGGCACCTTGTCAAAGGCCTTCTGAAAGTCCAAATATACAACATCCACTGCATCCCCTTTATCTATCCTACGTGTAATCTCCTCAGAATTCCAACAGGTTTGTCAGACAGGATTTTCCCTGAAGGAAACCATGCTGACCTTCTCCAACTTGTCCTGTCTCACCAAGTACTCCATAGCCTTGTCCTTAACAATTGATTCCAACACTTTCTCAACCACTAAGGTTAGGCAAACTGACCTATAATTCACAGGTTGAGTCTGTGGTAAAGAAGGCAAATGCAATGTTGGCATTTATTTCAAGGGGAATAGAATATAAAAGCAAGGAGATAATGCTGAGCCTTTATAAGACACCAGTCAGGCTGAACTTGGGAGTACTGTCAACAGTTTTGGGCCCTTTATCTCAGAAAGGATGTGTTGTCATTGGAGTCAGTCCTGATGAGGTTAACGAGGATTCTGGGAATAAAGGGCTTAACATATGAGAAGCATTTGGCAGCTTTGGGCCTGTACTCACTGAAATTTAGAAGAATGCTGGTGGGGGGAGGGGTTGAGAATCTCAATGAAACCTACCGAATGTTGAAAGGACTAGATAAGGTAATGTTTCTTATGGTGGGGGCATCCAGAACTAAAGTACACAGCCTCAAAATTGAGGGGCAATGTTTTACAATAGAGGTAAGGAGAATTTTGTTTGGCAAAAGAGTAATGAATCTGTGGAATGCTCTGCCAAGACTGCAGTGGAGGTCAAGTCCGTAGGTATATTTGAAGCGGAATTTGATAGTTGCCTGGATCGTCAGGGCATCAAAGGATATGGCGAGAAGGCAGGTGTATGGGGTAGAGTAGGAGCTGGGATCAGCCATGATGGAATGGTGAAGCGGACTCGATGGGCTGAATGGCCTAATTCTGCTCCTATGTCTTATGGACCTTCTGACTTGGTTGGGCAATGGCGGGGGCGGGGGGGTGGGGGGAGCGGCTGAGAGTCAGGTCCCCAGCAGAGTTCTGAAATGAAATACTAATGGAAGGTCGCTTGCAGGTTTGTTGCAGCAACTGTCAACACTTGTCACATTCAGAGATACAAAAGATTCAGTGGGAGATACAGCCTAACAATGGAGAGAAGAGAAGTGACAGGTCCATCTTCCTGTGGTGCATTGTGCTGGAAAGCTCTGGCATGTTGTACAGCAGCAGAATCTGCCTACTCAGTTTGTCAGCTCAGCAATCTCCTGAGCACACAAAACTATGGGGAGGAGAGAGCAGAATACACACAACTTGCGAACACTCTTTACTCCAGCTCTAATGAACTCTCGATATGTTCAGCAGCTGACTACCTTGAATGTGATGCAGAAAGTGAAAGAAAATGGCAGGGAATAATGGGGTGACTTCACCTGCACACACCATGGAACACAGGACTTTACAGGCCCTGTGGCCCACTCAGTTGTGCTGATCTTTTAATCTATTCTGGAGCCTACATGGCCCATCATCCATGTGCTTATCTAAGAGCCTCTTAACTGCACCTAATGTATCTGCCTCCATCACCATCCCTGGCAGTGGGTTCCACATACCCTCCACTATCTGTGTAAAAAAAAACTGCATCTGACATCCTCCTAGTCCCCCCCTCCAATCAAGTTCCTGGGTGTGAATATCTCTGAGGATCTAACTTGGTCTGAATTTATCGATGCAGCTATCGAAAAGGCAAGACAGCTGCTACATTTCATAACACAAACACGGGGAAATCTGCAGATGCTGAAAATTCAAGCAACACACACAAAATGCTGGTGGAACTCAGCAGGCCAGGCAGCATCTATAGGAAGAAGTAGAGTCAACGTTTCAGGCAGAGACCCTTCATCAGGACTAGAACCATAGAACCATAGAACATTACAGCACAGAAACAGGCCCTTCTGCCCTTCTTGGCTGTGCAGGACCATTTTTCTGCCTAGTCCCACTGACCTGCACCTGGGCCATATCCCTCCAAACCCCTCTCATCCATATATCTATCCAAGTTTTCCTTAAATGTCAGAAGTGAGCCCACATTCACCACTGGCATTCATCTGGCAGCTCATTCCACACTCCCACTACTCTCTATGTGAAGAAGCCCCCCCTTAATGTTCCCTTTAAACTATTCCCCCTTCACCCTTAACCCATGTCCTCTGGTTTTTTTTCTCCCCTGGCCTCAGTGGAAAAAGCCTGCTTGCATTCACTCTATCTATACCCACCATAATTTTATACACCTCTATCAAATCACCCCTCATTCTCCTACGCTCCAGGGAATAAATTCCTAACCTATTCAACCTTTCTCTGTAACTCAGTTTCTCAAGTCCCGGCAACATCCTTGTAAACCATCTCTGCACTCTTTCAACCCTATTAATATTCTTCCTGTAATTAGGTGACAAAGGTGACCAATTAGGTGACTAACTGAAAGAAGAGATAGTAAGAGATTTGAAAGTGGGAGGGGGAAATCCAAAATGATAGAAGACGACCGGAGGGAGAGGGGTGAGGCTAAGAGCTGGAAAGTTGACTGGCAAAAGGGATACGCAGCTGGAGAAGGGAAAGGTTCATGGGACAGGAGGCCTAGGGAGAAAGAAAGTGAGAGGGCAGCACCAGAGGGAGATGGAGAACAGGCAAGGAGTAATGGGCAGAGAGAGAGAGAGAGAAAAAAAGGGGGAAATTTTTTATTTCAGTTATTTTGCACTACTTATTTTATATACGTATAGACATATATACACTTAATGTAACTCAATTTTTTTCTCTTTATTTATCATGCACTGCATTGTACTGTTGGCACTCAAGTTAACAAATTTCACGACATATGCCAGCAATAATAAACCTGATTCTGATCTTAAAGTTATACCACCTTGTATTGGCCATTTCCGCCCAAGAAAAAGTGTGCTGGCTGTCAACTCAATCCAAGGCTCCTTTACACCTCAGTCACCTCAGTTTTAAGATGGGAGAAGAGGATTTCAAGGGATCTAAAGGGAAGGGAAATAAAAGCAAGCTTCTCAGGAATGCAAAAAACATCAGTGAGAAACTCCCACTTCTGTGGTAAACCTGACCTTAAATCTGTCATATCACTGCCTGCCAATGACTTCTACAAAGCAACTTCTCTCTGCACCGTGGGGTCAAAGACTGTATCTGGGCTCTATGACCGAGGATCTGTTGCAAGTCAGATTGTTGCCTGAATGCACTGGGAATATATATAAGCGTCTGTGGCAATCTTATGACCAGTGCTTGATGATAAGATTAAAAATTCAGTCGAGTGTGCTGTCAGAGGAAAAAGCATCCATCATCAAGGACCCCCACCACACAAGCCACACTCTCTCCTGACTGCTGCCATTGGAAAGGAGGTACAGGAGCCTCAGGACTCGCACCACTAGGTTCAGGAATAGTTATTACCCCTCAACTATCAGGCTCTTGAACTAGAGAGGATAACTTCACTCACCTCAACACTTGGCTGATTCCACAGCCTTTTAACGACCTTACAATTTGTGCCTTCAATATTTATTGCTTATTCATTTATTATTGATATTGCTTTTTTCCTTTTTTGTATTTGCAGCTTGTTGCCTTTTGCACAATGGTGGTTTGTCAGTCTTTGTTATGTATAGTTTTTCACTGATTATATTGTGTTTCTTTCTAATTACTGTGAATGCCAACAAGAAAATTAACCTCAAGGTTGTATATGAATCTCAGGGTAGTTTCTAGAAACATTGATAATAAGTTTACTCTGATTCCTTTAACTTGATTTCTAACTTTTGGCATTTATAGCTCTACCTTTCAGCATCAAGACAAAACAGAGCTCCTATTACAGCACATCACAATCTCAGCTCGCTTGCCCAAATGACAACTGTTTTGACTGTTTATGCTAACCGCTACACCACCATGCACCCTTTCCAGCTTCATCCTTCCTATATTCAACTGACCAGTATTGAGAGTGTGGTATCACCAATGTCTTGTGCAGCTGTACCTCAGCCAAGGCTTTGGAGAGTGAGGGTTCAAAGTTCAAGGTAAATTTATTATCACGGTGCATACAGTTTATGTCTCCATATACAAGACTGAGATTCATCTTCTTGGATTCACAGCATATCCAAGAAACATAATAGAATCAAAGAAAGACTGCACCCAACAGGACAGACAAGCAACCAGTGTGCAAAAGACAGCAAACTGTGCAAACACAAAAGAAAAAAAAATAACTAAGTAGGCAATAAATATCAAGAACATGAGATGAAGATTCCTTGAAAGTGAGTCCATAGGTTGTGGGAACAGTTCAGCGTTGAAGTAAATGAAGTTGAGTGAAGTTATCCCCTCTGGTTCAAGAGCTTGATGGTTGAGGGGTAATAACTGTTCCTGAACCTGGTGAGTCCTGAGGTTCCTGTACCTCCATCCCAATTGCCACAGCGAAAAGAGAGCAGGTCCTGTGTGATGGGGATCCTTGATAATGGATGCTGCTTTCCTGCAACAACAGTGTAGATGTGCTCAATAGTGGGGAGGACTTTACTCGTGATGGACTGGGCTGTATCCACTACTTTTTGTAGGATTTTCTGTTCAAGGGCGTTGGTGTTTCCTTACCAGGCTGTAATACTGCCAGTCAACATACTCTCCGCCACACATCTATAGAGGTTTGTCGAAGTTTTAGATGTCATGCCAAATCTCCACAAGTTTCTAAGTAGAGGCACTGTGGTACTTTCTTTGTCATGGCACTTATGTGCTGGGCCCAGGACAGATCCTCAGAAATGATAACACGAAGGAACTTACAAGTTGCTGACCCTCTCCACTTCTGATACCCCGATGTGGTCTGGCTCATGGACCCCTGATTTCCTCCTCCTAGAGTCAATAATCAGCTCCTTGATCTTGCTGATATTGAGTGAACCTGGAGTTGCAAACAATCCTGGAAATTGTGTTTTATTCATTACTTGAGATTTATCTTGAAAAGAAGCACAGCAAGGAGCTTGCACAGTGTCAAAGTCAAGGTCACTGACTCTCAGAAGCCTTGCCTTGAGATCCTCACATTCTGTTGCTGCTGAGGTACCACCACATACATATTGCTGCTTAGTACAAATCCAAGAGCTCCTCTGGTAAATTTTCTACATGTCCTTACAAACTGAATGGTGCCACAGTATCATCAGAATCTGAATCTGAATCACATTTATTATCACTGACACACTGAAATTTTACACAAGAAAATTTGCAGGTGCTGGAAATCCAGGATAACACAGAAAATGCTGGAGGAATTCAGCAAGTCAGGCAGCATCCATAGAGAGGAATAAAGAGTCAATGTTTCAGAATTGCTCTATGTTTTGTTGTGTTCGAGAGCTAAACAAGATGATGAGAGCACTGGTAGCCAAATGTTTGGTTACAGCAGTACGTTGAATACATATCTCAAAACAGCAGAGTGTGGAACTGTAAGTGTTCGAAGATGAAGCAGTGAATTTCAGAACTTGCTGACAATTGAAGGCATGGCTGTCAATTACAAGTTGAGCAAAGGTCTGTGATTGGAAGAGGGCAAAATTCTCAGAAACAGACCACCGGGAAAGGAGGGATTGAAGGGTATGGATTGTAGACATTACTTAGCCAGGGTCAGAGTGGACAGGGATGAAGGGTCACTTCAAAGTAAAATAACGAACAATTGAGAATTGCTCATCATGCTGGTAAATCTTAGAACATAGAATAGTACAGCACATTACAGGCCCTTCAGTCCACAATGTTGTGCCGACCCTCAAACCCTGCCTCCCATATAACCCCCCACCTTAAGTTCCTCCATATACCTATCTAGTAGTCTCTTAAACTTCACTAGTGTGTCTGCCTCCACCACTGACTCCACCAGTGCATTCCACGCACCAACCACTCTCTGAGTGAAAAACCTTCCTCTAATATCCCCCTTGAACTTCCCTCCCCTTACCTTAAAGCCATGTCCTCTTGTACTGAGCAGTGGTGCCCTGAGGAAGAGGCGCTGGCTGTCCACTCTGGCTATTCCTCTTAATATCTTGTACATCTCTATCATGTCTCCTCTCATCCTCTTTCTCTCCAAAGAGTCCAATGAGTCTTCATCATCTCCAATAATGAAGGATCTCTCTGAAATCCTTCATCACGAGTCCTCCAGCATTTTGTGTGTTTCTGTGTCATGAATTTTGCTGTTTTGCAGCAGTAGTGTAATATGTAAAATTACAATGAATGACAATAAGTACAGTATATACTGTACGTGCATATATAATGCAAAAAGAAAAGAAAAGTAGTGTTCATGGAGCATTGAGTTAGTATGCTTTACAGCACCAGCGACTCTGATTCAATTTCCACCGCTGTCTGCAAGGAGTTTGTACGTTCTACCCCATGACCGTGTAGGTTTCCTCCAGGTACTCCAGTTTCCTCTCACATCCCAAACGCATACAGGTTCGTCGATTAATTGTTCACATGCTTGTAATTGGGTTCTGCGGGCTTTTTGGACTTGTTACTGTGCTGTACCTCTAAAAAAACGCTAAAGAATATTCAGCTCATCAAATCTATGCTGACTCACAGACCAATCCCATTCCATGAGTAGTTTTCTCTCTAACCTTTTCTCCCTATATTCTCATCAAAATTCTACCTTCCACTTATATTAGAGGTAATTTACAGTGGCTAATTAATCTACTTTAGGATGTGGAAAGAGATTGGACTACCTGGAGCAAACCACACAGTCAAAGGGAAAACATGAAAATTCCACACAAGCAACATGATCTTACATCTCGTGCTATAATAGCATTACGCTAACCACTATGCTATCTTGCCACCCTTATGAGCCTAATCCTTTAAATAATGTTCAGTCTGAAACTTCAATGAAATTAAAAGCTGTATATTCTGAGTAGGAATAGTGTCAGATGTGATTCAGGTCAAAAGGTTCTGGTAAGTCTCTCCAGAAGAAATTAAGAGCAGTAAACTACAATTGCTGTCCCTTCGGTGAGCTTGATGCCAGAGAAACAGTGTAAAGCATAGAAATTACTTGCAGAAAAATACAAATATCAACATTAACTTATATACAGTAGAAACATGGCAAACTGATTAATGCACATTACTTCTGCACAATTTGGATATTTTGAGAATTGCAGAGACATTTCTAGGCCTCAACCCTATCTGAGTAACTGCATTATGCCACATCAGGTGCACTAATATGTTCTAATATTAAGCAAATAAGCTACTTTTAGCCTATCACAACCATGCCATCTCATTGAACTACCTGTCCACTTAAAACCTTTCCAGGGCCACTTTCCACATCCATTTGATTTGCAGTGCACTGTAGTGAGGTTATAGTCTGATCATGTCACTGTTTTAGTTATGAATTAACATTGTGTGGACAACTCACACCAACACTGAATAGATTACACAACCTCACTTTCAAGGACTCTATGACTCATGTTCTCAATACTTATTACAAATTTATTATTTCTTACTTTTTGTATTTGTACAATTTCTTGCATTTTGCACATCAATTGTTTGTCCATTTTGTGCACAGTTTTTCATTGATTCCCAAACATGAGAAAATCTGCAGATGCTGGAAATCCAAAGCAACACACACAAAGTACTGGAGGAACTCTGCCATTCAGGCAGCGTCTATAGAAAAGAGTAAACAGTTGATGTTTCAGGGCAAGACCTTTCATCAGGACTGGAAAGGAAGAGAAGTCAGAGTAAGAAGGTGGGGAGAGGGGAGGAAGAAGTACAAGGTGGCAGGTGATAGGTGAAACCGGGAGAGGTGAAGTAAGGAGATGGGCAGTTGATAGGTGAACGAGATAAAGGGCTGGAGAAAGGGGAATCTGTTATGACAGGATAGAAGACCATGGAAGAAAGGGAGGGAGCACCAGAAGGAGGTGATGGGCAAGTAAGGAGATAAGCTGAGAGAGGGAAAGCGGGTGGGGAATGGTGAAAGAGAGTGGGGGGGGGCAATTAAATGAAGCTCGAGAAAACGATGTTCATGCCATCAGATTGGAGGCTACCCAGACGGAATACAAGGTGTTGCTCCTCCAACCTGAGCATGGCCACATCACAACAGTAGAGGAGGCCATGGATTCACATATCGGAATGGGAATGGGAAGTGAAATTAAAATGAGTAGTCACTGGAAGATCCTGCTTTTTCTGGTAGACAGAATGTAGATGCTCGGTGAAGTGGTCTCCCAATCTACGTCAGGTCGCACCGATATACAGGAGGCCACACGAGGAGCATCGAACACAGTAAGTGACCCCAACACACTCACAGGTAAAGTGTTGCCTCACCTGGAAGGACTGTTTGGGCCCTAAACGGTAGTGAGGGAGGAAGTGTAGGGGCAGGTGTAGCACTTGTTTCGCTTGCAAGGATTAGTGCCAGGAGGAAGATCAGCGGGGAGGGACGAATGGACAAGGGAGTCATTTAGGGAGCGATACCTGCAGAAAGCAGAAAATGAGGAAGAGAGGGGAAGATATGCTTGGTGGTGGGATCCTGTTGGAGATGGCGGAGGTTTCGGAGAATTACGTGCTGGATGCGGAGCTGGTGGGGTGGTAGGTGAGGACAAGGGGAACCCTATCTCCGGTAGGGTGGCAGAAGGATGGGGTGAGGGCAGATGTGTGTGAAATGGAAGAGATGCGTTTGAGGGGAACGCTGATGTTGGAGGAAGGGAAGCCCCTTTCTTTGAAGAAGAACATCTCAGTTGTTCTGGAATTTAAAGCCTCATCCTAAGAGCAGATGCAGTGGAGACAGAGAAACTGAGAAAAGGGAATAGCATTTTTACAAGTGGCAAAGAGTGGAAAATTGATTGATTCTAATGTGTTTCTTTGTATTTACTGTGAATGTCCTCAAGAAAATGAATCTCAGGATAGTACATGGTGACATATATTGTATGTAATAAATTTACTTTTAACTTTGGTAACTGTCTGGCTTGGTCCATCTACAAGGATACTTTTATTTCCTCTTGTTTACCAGAATACAAATAGTAAAACCAACTCCACATCTTTTGCAGATCTTACACTGCTGACAGTCATATGCTGAACAGACAAAGCACCCTTCCTCACTGCATGGTTAATGAGTACATTGTGGACTGGAGCTGCAAGTTTACAGATCCCACCTTGCATTCACCATAATAAAAAAATCTCAACAATGAAGAGTGAACTCCAAAGAAACATCTATTTTTCATTTTCTCATTTAATCTACATCCCTCACAATACTGCTGATGAGGAGTTCCAAATATTTTGAGATAGCACGGTAGCATAGCAGTTAGCCTAACGATATTACAGCACCAGCAACCCGGGTTCAATTCCCACCGCTGTCTGTAAGGAGTTTGTATATTATCCCTGTGACCACATGAGATTCCACCAGATGCTCCAGTTTCCTCCCACATTCCAAAGGCTAGGATTCATAGGTTAATTAGTCACATGGGTGCAATTGCGGAAGAGTCTATTACTGTAGTGCATCACTAAATAAAATAAATAAATAAATCCTCACGATGAAGGTGGTTTGACAGACCCATCGTAGTGGCTGTGAGTTTAGGACACGTGGTTGAATACATTTTGACAAAATGGTTCCTCCTATAAACCGTACACACGCCAACTGCTATAAAACCTCATTAATAACGAAGTGGAAGATTTCATCAGCAGATAAGGAGCTAAAAGATACAAGTTCCATCTCTGCACTGATTAAAATTGGAAGAATAATCTTTAGAGTTTGGAAGGGTATTGGCAGTAATACATCGAACATAGTACAGCAAAGGAACAGGCCATTTGGCCCATGATATTGTGCCAAACTAATTAAGCTAATGATACCAAATTAAACTAATCCTGCACATGATCTATATCCCATCAGTCCCTGCAGATGCCTATCGAACAGCCTTTTAAATGCCTCTATAGCATTTGCCTCCACCTGACAGCACATTCTAGCCATCCAACCATTCTCTGTGTTGTACCACTTTAAACTTTCACCCCTCACCTTAAATCCATGACCTCTTCTATTGAACATTTCAACCCAAGGTTAAATATATCAGCTGTTGACTCTATCTATGCCTCCTATTACTTTATAAACTTCTATCAGATCTCCCCTCAGCCTCCGTCACTCCAGTGAAAACAACCCAAGTTTGTCCAACCTCTCATTATAGTACATGCCTTCTAATCCAGGAAGCATCTTGATAAATCTATTTTGCACCTCTACAAAGCCGCCAATCCTTCCGATAATGGGTCAACCAAAACTGTATACAAAAACAATCAATAAGCTCCAAGACCCTGACCTCAATACCTCCCTGTGGAATTGGATCCTCGATTTCCTCACTTGCAGACTGCAGGCAGTTCAGATTGGCAACAAGATCTCCTCCACAATCTCCATCGACACAGGTGCACCACAAGCCAATGTGCTTAGCCCCATGCTCTACTTGCTTTACACTTATGACTGTGTGGCTAAACACAGCTGCAATACTATATTCAAGTTTGTTGACAATACCACTGTCATTCACTGAATCAAAGATGGTGAGGAATCTGGCTGAGTGGTGTCATAACAACCTTTTATGCAATGTCAGCAAAACCAAGATACTGATTATTGACTTCAAGTGGAGGAAACCAGAGGTCCATAACTCCTTATCAGGCGATCAGAGGGGCAGAGGGTCAGCAACTTTAAATTCCTCATTTCTGAGGATCTGTCCTGGGTCCAGAACACAAATGCCAGTACAAAGAAAGTACAGCAGCACTTCTACTTCCTTAGGAGTTTGCGGAGCATCCAAATGACACGTGAAACTTAAACTTCCATAGATATGTGGTGGAGAGTATATTGGCTGGCTGCATCACAGCCTGGTATGAAAACACCAATGTTCTTGAACAGAAAATCCTACAAGTAGTAGTAGTAGATACAGCCCAGTCCATCATGGGTAAAGCTTCCCCACTACTGAGCACATCTACATGAAACACTGTAGCATCCATCATCGGGAAACCCCAGAGGTTGTGCCCTCTTTTCACTGCTGCCTTCGGGAAAAAGATACAGGAGCCTCAGGACTCACACCACCAGGTTCAGGAACAGTTATTACTCATCAACCATCAGGCTCTTGAGCCAGAGGGGATAACTTCACTTGCCCTATTACTGAAATGGTCCCACAACTAACGGACTCACTTTCAACAACTCTCCATCTCATGTTCTCGGTATTTACTGTTTATTTATTATTATTGTTTTTCTTCATGCATTTGACCAGTTTGTTGTCATCTGCACTCTGGCTGAATGGCCTAGCTGGCAGTCTTTCATTGATTCTGTTACTATTCTATAGATTTATTGAGTATGCCTGCTCCAAAATGAATCTCAGGGTTGCATATGGTGGCACATATGTACTTTGAGACTTGAACACTCCAGATCCAGCCTAACTAGAGTTTTATAAAGCTTCAACATAACTTCTCAACTTTTCAACATAAAGCATTAACTAATAAAGGTAAGCTTGCCTTATGCCTTCTGTACCATCCTATCAATCTGTGCAGCTATTTTCATGAAGTTACAGATTTAGACCCAAGGTTCCTCCGAAACATGAAGTAACAGTGAATGCTCAGAATCCACATTACTGTACAGTGTCCCACACTAAAAACTGACTGAATGGATGACTGTAATGAAAGAAATTTTCAGTGGAACATATGAGAATGAGGGGTGATCGTACTGAGATTTATAAAATCAGGAGAGGCATGGATAGGGTCAATGTGCAAACAGTCTTTTCCCCACAGTTGGAGAATCAAGAACTAGAGGGCACAGGTTTAAGATGAGTGGGGAAGAGATTTAATAGGAATCTGAGGAACAACTTTTTCACTCTGTATATAGAAAAAGCTGCCAGAGGAAGATGGTTGAGGTAGCTACATTAACAACTATTTAAAGATATTTGGACAAAAACACAGATAGGAAATGTTTAGTAGGATATGGGGCAAACACAGGAAAATGGAACTCACTTAGATGGGAGTCTTAGTCAGCATGGAGCAGTTGGGCTGAAGAGCCTGTCTCTGTGCTATAAGACTCTGTAAATTCAACTGTGATGACCCCCAAAGTACAATAAGTGCAGAAATGTAAAATAACTTGAATAAAATACCAGAGTGGTCAATCCTGGTGTAACTGCACTCCAAAATGAATGTCAGTAGTTCTTCAGAAAATTACCCGTAATAGTTGATGGGAGAAATATGATCCAGGTGTGTATAGATGGAACTCGGAGAATAAGAGATGAACGTGGACTAAATGGGCCATAGACCTAAATGGGCCTATGGTGAAGTGCTCTATGACTCTATGTGGGTTTGATTCAATCTCTAGTTCAAGCTGTTGTTCACACAGATGTGATGTGTGTCGATCGTTTAAATAAACTTACACTTTCTGACTCAGCAGCAGTCCCTCCTGGGCCCACCTGAGGTAACGTGTTGGCTCGTGCTGTTGTTTGAAGAGCAGCTCATCAAACACGTGTATAAAGGCGAGGTGGCAGTGCTGCAGGTAACATTCTGAGGGCATCCTGCACCAGTCAAAAGCCATCTCTCCTGAAAAGGTCAAGAAGGGAAGAGAAGCATCAAAGATGAACAGGATGCAAAACACATTAACTTCAGTCTTCGCTATCAGATAACTTAGATTACACAGTCTTGCCATATACATTGCTTACCGGATGCTGCCTCGATTAGAGAGCATGTCTTATGAGGATAGGCTGGGTTTTTCACTTTGAAGCGAAGGAGGATGAGAAGTGACTTGATTGAATTGTGCAAGATGACAAGAGGCATAGATTGAATGTAGAGCCAGAGACATTTTCCAGAGCAGAATTTACTAATACAAGGGGAAAAACTTAAAGGTGATAGGAGGAAAGTATAGGGGAGGAGGTGTAAGAAGTTGGGTGGTTTGTATGTAGGTTTGTTTTTTTTTTAAATACACAGAGTGCGCTAAGTGCATGGACTAAGTGCCAGGGGTGGTGATAGAGGCAGATACATTAGGAACACGCACAACACGCTGGAGGAACTCAGCAGGACAGGCAGCATCCATGGAAACGAGCAGTCAACATTTCAGGCCGAGACCCTTCGTCAGGGCGTTGATGAAACGTTGACTGCTCATTTCCACGGATGCTGCCCGACCTGCTGAGTTCCTCCAGCGTGTTGTACGTGTTGCTTTGACCCCAGCATCTGCAGTGTACTTTGTGTTTAAGATACATTCGGAACATTTCAGAAACATAGAAACGTAGAAACATAGAAAACAGGTGCAGGAGTAGACCATTCGGCCCTTCGAGCCTGCACCGCCATTCAGTATGATCATGGCTGATCATCCAACTCAGAACCCTGTAACTGCTTTCTCTCCATACCCCTTGATCCCTTTAGCCACAAGGGCCATATCTAACTTCCTCTTAAATATAGCCAATGAACCAGCCTCAACTGTTTCCTGTAGCAGAGAATTCCACAGATTCACCACTCTCTGTGTGAAGAAGTTTTTCCTCATCTCGGTCTTAAAAGGCTTCTCCTTTATCCTTAAACTGCGACCCCTCGTTCTGCACTTCCCCAACATCGGAAACAATCTTCCTGCATCTAGCCTGTCCAATCCCTTTAGAATTTTATACGTTTCTATAAGATCCCCCCTCAATCTTCTAAATTCCAGTGAGTATAAGCCTAGTCGATCCAGTCTTTCTTCATATTAAAGTCCTGCCATCCCAGGAATCAATCTGGTGAACCTTCGCTGTACTCCCTCTACGGCAAGAATGTCTTTCCTCAGATTAGGGGACCAAAACTTCACACAATACTCTAGGTGCGGTCTCACCAAGGCCTTGTACAACTGCAGTAGAACCTCCCTGCTCCTGTACTCAAATCCTTTTGCTATGAATGCCAACATACCATTTGCCTTTTTCACCGCCTGCTGTACTTGCATGCCCACCTTCAATGACTGGTGTACAATGAAACCCAGGTCTCGTTGCACCTCCCCTTTTCCTAATCGGCCACCGTTCAGATAATAATCTGTTTTCCTGTTCTTGCAACCAAAGTGGATAACCTCACATTTATCCACATTAAATTGCATCTGCCATGAATTTGCCCACTCACCTAACCTATCCAATTCACCCTGCATCTTCTTAGCATCCTCCTCACAGCTAACACCGCCGCCCAGCTTCGTGTCATCCGCAAACTTGGAGATGCTGCATTTAATTCCCTCGTCTAAATCATTAATATATATTGTGAACAACTGGGGTCCCAGCACTGAGCCTTGCGGTACCCCACTAGTCACTGCCTGCCATTCTGAAAAGGTCCCGTTTACTCCCACTCTTTGCTTCCTGTCTGCCAACCAATTCTCTAACCACATCAATACTATACCCCCAATACCGTGTGCTTTAAGTTTGCACACTAATCTCCTGTGTGGGACCTTGTCAAAAGCCTTTTGAAAATCTAAATATACCACATCCACTGGCTCTCTCCTATCCACTCTACCAGTTACATCTTCAAAAAATTCTATAAGATTCGTCAGACATGGTTTTCCTTTCACAAATCCATGCTGACTTTGTCCAATGATTTCACCTCTTTCCAAATGTGCTGTTATCACATCTTCGATAACCGACTCTAGCATTTTCCCCACCACCGATGTCAGACTCATCGGTCTATAATTCCCCGGGTTTCTCTCTCCCTGCTTTTGTAAAAAGTGGGGTTACATTAGCCACCCTCCAATTCTAAGGAACTAATCCAGAATCTAAGCAGTTTAGAAAAATTATCACTAATGCATCCACTATTTCTTGGGCTACTTCCTTAAGCACTCTGGGATGCAGATCATCTGGCCCTGGGGATTTATCTGCCTTTAATCCCTTCAATTTACCTAACACCACTTCCCTACTAACATGTATTTCCCTCAGTTCCTCCATCTCACTGGACCCTCGGTCCCTTACTATTTCCGGAAGATTATTTATGTCCTCCTTAGTGAAGACAGAACCAAAGTAGTCATCCAATTGGTCTGCCACGTCTTTGTTCCCTATGATCAATTCACCTGTTTCTGACTGTAAAGGACCTACATTTGTCTTGACCCATCTTTTTCTTTTCATGTATCTATAAAAGCTTTTACAGTCAGTTTTTATGTTCCCTGCCAACTTTCTCTCATAATCTTTTTTCCCTTTCCTAATTAAGCCCTTTGTCCTCCTCTGCTGGTCTCTGAATTTCTCCCAGTCCTCAGGTGTGCCGCTTTTTTTTTGCTAATTTATATGTCTCTTCTTTGGACGATACTATCCCTAATTTCCCTTGTCAGCCACGGGTGCACTACCTTCCCTGGTTTCTTCTTTTGCCAAAGTGGGGTGAACAATTGTTGCAGTTCATCCATGCGATCTTTAAATGCTTGCCATTGCATATCCACCGTCAACCCTTTAAGTATCATTTGCCAGTCTATCTTAGCTAATTCACGTCTCATACCTTCAAAGTTACCCTTCTTTAAGTTCAGAACCTTTGTTTCTGAATTAACTATGTCACTCTCCATCTTAGTGAAGAATTCCACCATATTATGGTCACTCTTACCTACAAGATTGCTAACTAACCCTTCCTCATTGCTCAATACCCAATCTAGAATGGCCTGCTCTCTAGTTTGTTTCTCGACATGTTGGTTCGGAAAACCATCCCGCATACATTCCAAGAAATCCTCTTCCTCAGCACCCTTACCAATTTGGTTCACCCAATCGATATGTAGATTGAAGTCACCCATTATAACTACTGTTCCTTTTTTGCACGCATTTCTAATTTCCTGTTTAATGCATCCCCAACCTCACTACTACTGTTAGGTGGCCTGTACACAACTCCCACCAGCATTTTCTGCCCCTTAGTGTTATGCAGTTCTACCCATATTGATTCCACATCCTCCAGGCTAATGTCCTTCCTTTCTATTGCGTTAATCTCCTCTCTAACCAGCAATGCTACCCCACCTTCTTTTCTTTTCTGTCTACCCCTCCTGAACATTGAATATCCCTGGATGTTGAGCTCCCATCCTTGGTCACCCTGGAGCCATTTCTCTGTGATCCCAACTATATCATACTCATTAATAACTATCTGCACATTCAATTCATCCACCTTGTTACAAATGCTCCTCGCATTGACACACAAAGCCTTCAGGCTTGTTTTTACAACACTCTTAGCCCTTATACAATTATGTTGAAAAGTGGCTCTTTTTGCTTTTTGCCCTGGATTTGCCTGCCTGCCACTTTTACTTTTCACCTTACTACTTTTTGCTTCTACCCTCATTTTACACCCCTCTGTCTCTCTGCACTTGTTCCCATCCCCCTGCCACATTAGTTTAAAGCCTCCTGAACAGCAGTAGCAAATGCTCCCCCTAGGACATTGGTTCCAGTCCAGCCCAGGTGCAGACCGTCCTGTTTATACCGGTCCTACCTCCCCCGGAACTGGTTCCAATGCCCCAGAAATTTGAATCCCTCCCCCTTGCACCATTTTTCAAGCCACATATTCATCTGAAATATCCTCCTATTTCTACTCTGACTAGCACATGGCACTGGTAGTAATCCAGAGATTATTACCTTTGTGGTCCTACTTTTTAGTTTATCTCCTAACTCCCTAAATTCACCTTGTAGGACCTCATCCCATTTTTTACCTATATCGTTGGTACCTATGTGCACCACGACCACTGGCTGTTCACTCTCCCACTCCAGAATGTCCTGCAGCCGCTCAGAGACATCCTTGACCCTTGCACCAGGGAGGCAACATACCATCCTGGAGTCTCGTTTGTGGCCGCAGAAACGCCTATCTATTCCCCTTACAATCGAATCCCCTATCACTATAGCTCTCCCACTCCTTTTCCTTCCCTCCTGTGCCACAGAGCCACCCATGGTGCAATGAACTCGGCTGCTGCTGCCTTCCCCTAATGAGACATCTCCCCCAACAGTATCCAAAACAGTACATCTGTTTAGGAGGAAACTCTTAAATAGGCACATGGATGATAGACAAATGAGAGGGAAGTGTTAAATTGATCTTAAGAGTAAGTTAAAAGGTTGGCAAAACATTGTGGGCTGAAGGGCCCTGTACTTGAGCATAATGTTCTATGTTGTAACATCCCAAAAGTTCTTAGAACCAAAGTGTAGTTGCTGTTGTACTGTAGCTAATGCAGCACTTATTTTTTGCAAAGCGAACTCCCATAAGCAGCAATTTGACATTCAGACGTGCAAGATATTGATTAATAGCAAGAGTAAGCCACATAGCCATTCAAGCCTAGACTTCAATACAATCACAACCAATTGTAATGCAAAATGATGGTAGTGATGGCAATGATTGTAATCTCAATTCCGCATTCCTGCCCACCCATGGCAACCCTTCATACCTTTGCTTATCATATATCTATCAATCCCGATGCGGGGTCTCAATCTGAAACGTTGACCATCTTCAGAGATGCTGCCTGCCCTACTGATATCCTTCAGCCGGTTGGATTTGCTCATGAATCTATCTAACATTGTTTGAACATTATTCAAATACTTCTCTTTTAGCTCCCTCTGAGAGAGGTGCTCTGTTTGGTAGTGTCAACAGAAGGATAAAACTAGGCACTGGGGAAAAAGGGTCGACACAGTAGCATAGCAGGTAGAGTAACACTTCACATCGTCATTGATCCGGGTTCAATGCCCACAGCTGGCTGTAAGGAGTTTGTATATTCTTCCTGCAACTGTGTGGGATTCCTCCAGGTATTCCAGTTTCCACCCAAATTCCAAAGACATATGGAGTAGTGTTAGTGAGTTGTGGGCATGCTATGTTGGCACTGCAAGCGTGGCAACACTTGTGGGCTGCCCCAGAAAATTCTTGGACTGTGTTGGTTGTTGACACAAGCAAAGCATTTAATTTTAAGTTTTGATGTACATGTGACAAATCTTTAAACTCCCTTGCTTACCTTTCAGAGTAAATTTTTATTATCAAAGTATATATACAGTATGCAACCATATACAACCCCAAGGTTCAATTTCTTGTGGGCATACTCAATAAATCTATTGAATAATAACTAACAGAATCAATGAAGGACCACCCAACTAGGGTGTTCAACTAGAGCATAGAAGACAACAAACTGTGCAAGTGCATGAAGAAGAATCAATAATTAATAAATAAATAAATAAATAAATAAATAGATAAATAGATAAATAAATAAATAAATAAATGGATAGATAGATAGATAAATAGATAGATAGATAGATAGATAGATAAATAAATAAATAAATAAATAAGCAAGCAAGCAAGCAAGCAAGCAAGCAATAAATATTGAGAAAATTAGATGAAGAGTTCTTGAAAGTGACTCCATTGATTGTGGGAACATTTCAGTGATGGGACCTATTGAGCAGTTTTGACAGAGTAAATTCCTAATAAGAATTAGATGTAGGTCAAATTTAATTTCCCAAAAATCAGTCTAGTTTTGGAGGAAAGAAATCAATCCAGTTCTGGGCAGCAAGGTACTGTGGCGTTTGTACATTCTCCCCATGTCCATGTGGGTTTCCTCCCACATTCTAAAGACATATGGGTTAGTAGGTTCATCGTCACATGGGTGTAATTGGGCAACGTGGGCACAATGGGCCAGAAAAAGTCCAATGTTTTATACAAGAGGCACATAAGAAGCTGTTTGATAGTATCAGCATTCAGGGGACTGGAGGCAACACATTAGAGTGAATTGTGGAATAGAAAGGCATGACAAATGAATGCAAAAGAGTCTGCAATCCCGTTCTGTCATCCAACAAGATCAGCACACAACAATGCCTTGATGCCTTTAATATCCAGAAACACATCAATCTCAGTTTGAAACTAAAACTGCAGATCCTTTCAGGTGCAGAACTGCACGATTCACCAACATTTGATTGAATAATAACATCACAGAAGCACAGGAAACACAAGAGCTTCTGACTGTAGACTTCAGGAGAGGGAAACCAGAAATCCGTGAGCTAGTAATCATTGGAGGATCAGAGGTGGAGTCAGGAGTCAGAGGTGGAGTGAGAGGCAGCTGAGTGAAAGGGCTTTAGCTCAATGGGCTTCTGCAGTAACGGGACGAGGTGAGGCAGTTGTTGATTGCAAAAGGAGGTAGTATGTGTGTGAGGCCAGTTTTCTGTGGTCGGTGTCAGATGTGGGAGGTTCTGGAGTCTCCCAGCCCCCCGGATAGCCACATCTGCACCCGGTGCATCGAGATGCAACTCCTAAGGCACCGAGTTAGGAAACTGGAGCTGCAGCTCGATGACCTTCGTCTGGTCAGGGAGAGTGAGGAGGTGATAGAGAGGAGTTACCGACAAGTGGTCACTCCAGGGCCACGGGAGACAGAGAAATGGTCACAGTCAGGAGGGGGAAGGGGAAGAGTCAGGTACTAGAGAGTACCGCTGTGGCTGTACCCCTTGACAACAAGTACTCCTGTTTGAGTACTGTTGAGGGGGACAGCCTACCTGGGGAAGTGACAGTGACTGTGCCTCTGGCACAGAGTCTGGCCCTGTGACTCAGAAGGGTAGGGAAAAGAAGAGAAAGGCAGTAGTGATAGGGGACTCTATAGTCAGGGGGTCAGACAGGCGATTCTGTGGATGCAGGAAAGAAACTCGGATGGTAGTTTGCCTCTCAGGTGCCAGGGTCCGGGATGTTTCTGATCGCGTCCAAGATATCCTGCGGGGGGAGGGAGCGCAGCCAGAGGTCGTAGTACATATTGGTACAAATGACATAGGTAGGAAAAGGGAAGAGGTCCTGAAAGAAGACTTCAGGGAGTTAGGAAGGAAGTTGAGAAGCAGGGCCTCAAAGGTAGTAATCTCAGGATTACTGCCAATGCCACGCGACAGTGAGAATAGGAATAGAATGAGGTGGAGGATAAATGCATGGCTGAGGGATTGGAGCAGGGGCAGGGATTCAGATTTCTGGATCATTGGGACCTCTTTTGGGGTGGGGGTGACCTGTACAATAAGGACGGGTTGCACTTGAATCCCGGGGGACCAATATCCTGGCAGGCAGGTTTGACAGAGCTGTTGGGGAGGGTTTAAACTAGTTCGGCGGGGGGTGGGAATCAGAATGTGAGTGCAGGGATTAAGGTAGAAGGACAAGGGCACGATGCTCAGAGTTCTGAGTTGATGAGGAAGGACAGGCAGGGGACAGAAAATAATTGTAGCCAGTTAAAGGTGTTGAAATGTGTCTATTTCAATGCTAGGACTATTAGGAACAAGGAGGATGAACTCAGTGCATGGATTAGTACATGGAACTACGATGTTGTGGCCGTTATTGAAACTTGGTTGGAGGAAGGGCAGGATTGGATGATGCAGGTCCCGGCGGGGTTCAGGTGTCTGAAAAGGAATATGATGGGAGGTAGAAAAGGGGGGGTGGGGGGAGTGGCATTGCTGGTCAGGTATAGTATCACGGCGACAGAAAGGGAGGACTGAGTCTGTGTGGGTGGAAGTCAGTAATACGAAGAGATCAATCACTGTGTTGGGAGTAGTCTATAGACCCCCAAATAGCCCTCGGGACACCGAGGAGCAGATAAGCAGGCAGATTTTAGAATGGTGCAGGAAATACAGGGTAGTAGTTATGGGAGATTTCAACTTCCCTCATATTGACTGGCACCTCACGAGTGCAAGGGGGTGAATTTGTCAGGAGTGTCCAAGAAGGATTCCTGACACAGTATGTGGACCGGCCGATAAGAGGAGAGGCTATACTGGATCTAGTTCTGGGTAATGAACCTGGTCAGGTGACAAACCTCTTGGTGGAGGAGCATTTTGGTGAAAGTGACCACAAGTCCTTTAGCTTCAGCATAGCTATGGAAAGGGATAAAATCAGACGAAATGGTAAAGTGCTTAACTGGGGAAGGGCTAACTTTGAAGGGATGAGGCAGGAATTAGCAAAAGTAAATTGGAAACAGATGTTCAAAGGGGAAAGTACATAAGTAATGTGGGAGAAGTTTAGGGACCACTTGAGCTGGATTCTGGGTAGGTTTGTCCCACTGAAGCAAGGTAAAAATGGTAGGAAAGGGTCCCGTGGCTGACAAAACATGTGAGGCAACTCGTCAAGAGGAAAAAGGAAGCATATATTAGATACAAGAAGCAGGAGGGGCTCATGGGAAGTACAGGGTAGCCAGGAAGGAACATAAGAAAGGACTTGGGAGAGCTCGAAGGGGGCATAAGAAGGCCTTGGCATGTAGGATTAAGGAGAACCCCAAGGAGTTCTATATGTATGTGAAGAATAGGAGGATGACGAGAACAAAGGTGGGACCGCTAAAGGATAAAGAGGGCAACATGTGCCTGGAGGCGGAGAAGGTTGGGGAGGTCCTTTATTGACTCTGGGGATTTCCCATCCACCACCACCAACCTCATAGTTCCTGCACCCCGCACCTACCGTTTCTACCTCCTACCCAAGACCCACAGACCCGCTTGTCCAGGAAGACCCATTGTTTCAGCTTGTTTCTGCCCCACTGAACTCATATCTGTATACCTCGATTCTGTTTTAGTCCCTTCCTACCTACATCCGTGACACCTCACACACTTTTGATCTTTTCAAGGATTTCAAGTTCCCTGGCCTTGATCATCTTATTTTCACTATGAATGTCCAGTCCCTGTACACCTCCATCCCCCACCAGGAAGGCCTCAAAGCTCTCCGCTTTTTTTTCTGGACACCAGGCCTAACCAGTTACCCTCCTCCAACACTCTCCTCCGCCGAGTGGAACTTGTCCTCACTCTCAATAATTTCTGCTTTGACTCCTCCCGCTTCCTTCAAACAATAAGGGTAGCCACGGGCACTCGCATGGGTCCCAGCTATGCCTGCCTGTTTGTCGGCTACGTGAACAGTCTGTTCCAAGCCTACACTGGTGACTGTTCCGCACTTTTCCTGCGCTACAGTGACAACTGCATTGATGCTGCTTCCTGCACCTGTACTGAACTTATCGACTTCATCCACTTTGCCTCCAGCTTCCACCTGGCCCATTTCCGACACCTCCCTCCCCTTTCTTCGATCTCACTGTCTCTATCTCCAGAGACAGCTCATCCACCAACAAACCCACGGACTCTCACAGCTACCTGGACCACACCTCATCCCACTCTACTACTTGTAAAAACGCCATCCCCTTTTCTTAATTCCTCTGTCTCCACTGCATAGAACCATAGAACATTACAGCAGAGAAACAGGCCTTTTGGCCCTACTTGGCTGTGCCGAACCATTCTCCTGCCTAATCCAACTGACCTGCACCTGCACCACATCCCTCCATACCCCTCTCACCCATATACCTGTCCAAGTTTTTCTTAAATGTCAAAACTGAGCCCTCATTCACCACTTCATCTGGCAGCTCATTCCACACTCCCACCACTCTCTGCGTGAAGAAGCCCTCCCTAATGTTCCCTTTAAACTTTGCCCCCTTCACCCTTAACCCATGTCCTTTGATTTTTTTCTCCACGAGCCTCAGTGGAAAAAGCCTGCTTGCATTCACTCTATCTTTACCCATCATAATTGTATACACCTCTATCAAATCACCCCTCATCTTCTACACTCCAGGGAATAAAGTCCTAACCTATTCAACCTTTCTCTGTAACTCAGTTTCTCAAGTCCCAGCAACATCCTTGTAAACCTTCTCTGCACTCTTTCAACCTTATTAATATCCTTCCTGTAATTAGGTGACCAAAACTGCACACAATACTCCAAATTCGGCCTCACCAATGCCTTATACAAGCTCACTATAACATTCCAACTCTTATACTCAATACTTTGATTTATAAAGGCCAATGTACCAAAAGCTCTCTTTACGACCCTATCTACCTGTGACGCCACTTCTAGGGAATTTTGTATCTGCATTCCTAAATCTCACTATTCTACTGCACTCCTCAGTGCCCTACCATTTACCTTTAACGTTCTACTTTGGTTTGTCCTTCCAAAGTGCAATACCTCACACTTCACTCTATTCAACTCCATCTGCCATTTTTCAGCCCATTTTTCCAGCTGGTCCAAATCCCTCTGCAAGCTTCGAAAACCTTCCTCATTGTCTAGTACACCTCCAATCTTTGTATCATCAACAAATTTTCATCTGCTCTCAGGATGAGGCTTTTCATTCTGCAACGATGGAAATGTCATCCTTTTTCAAAAAAAGGGGCTTCCCTTATTCCACCATCAATGTTGCCCTCGACCGTATTTCTTCCATTTCACATATGTTACCCAAGGATAGGGTTCCTCTTGTCCTCACCAACCACCCCATCAGCCTCCGTGTCCAGCACATAACTCTCCAAAACCTCCGCCACGTCCAATGGGATCCTACCACCAAGCACCCACCGCCCCACTTTATGCTTTCCGCAGGGATTATTCCCTACGTGACTCCCTCGTCCATTCATCTGTCCCCACTGATTTTCCTCTTGGTACTTATCCTTGCAAGCAGAACAAGTGCTTCACCTGCCCCTACACCTCCTCCCTCACATCCATCCAGGGCCTTAAACAGTCCTTCTTGGTGAGGTGACACTTCATTTGTGAAACTGTTGGACTCATTTACTGTGTTCGGTGCTTCTGGTGTGGCCTCCTGTACATCGATGAGACCTGATATAGATTAGGACACCGCTTCGCCAAGCATCTCCACTCCATCCGCCAGAACAAATGAGATCTCCCAGTGGCCACCCATTTTAACTCCACTTCCCGTTCCCATTCCAGTATGTCTATCCACTATTGTGATACGGCCACACTTAGGTTGGAGGAACAACACCTTATTTTCTGTTTGGGTAGCCTCCACCTGATGGCATGAACATCGATTTCTTGAACTTCTGGTAATGAACCTCCTGCCACCTTTTAAATCTACTCCTCAGCTTTTTTATCTCCAGTCCTGCCGAAGGGTTTCCACAGACGCTGCCAGGCCAGTTAAGTTCCTCAGCACTTTGTGTGTGTTGATCCATTATCAAAGATTCTCACCACCCAGGCCATACACTTTTCTCACTGCTGCCATCAGATATTAGTGCCTCAGGACTCACACCACCAGGTTTAAGAACTACCCCTCAACCATCAGGCTCTGATGGTTGAAAAAGGGGATAACTACACTCATTTAAGGACTCTTATTTTGTTATTTCATGCTCGTTATTTATTGCTATTTATTTATTATCTGCATTTGCACAGTTTGTTTACAGTTCACAGTTCCTGATGTTTATAGTGTACAGACCCTATTTACAGTTACTGCTCAATAGATTTGCTAAGTGTGCCCACAGAAAAAGAATCTCAAATTGTATATGGTGACATCTATCTACTCTGATAATAAATTTTGCTTTGAAATTTGATCTTTCTGTAGATGCTGGAAATCCAGAGCAACCCACACAAAATGCTGGAGGAACTCAACAGGTCAGGCAGCATCCATGGAGGTGAATAAACAGTTGATGTTTTGGGCCAAGACCCTTCATCAGGACTGGAAAGGAAGGGGGAAAAAGCCAGAATAAAAAGGTGGGGGAAGGGAAGAAGTACACGCTGGCAGGTGATAGCAGAGACCAGGTGAGAGGGGAAGGTGGGAAGATGGGGGAGGGGGGATAATGTAAGAAGCTGAGAGGGGACAAATGGAAGAGGAAAAGGGCTGAAGAAGAAAGAATCTGATAGGAGAAGAGAGCGAGTCATAGGAGAAAGGAGAGGAGGGGATCCACAGGCAGGTTGGTGATGGGCAGATGAGGAGAAAAGTGTTCACTGCTCAGGCAGGACATATTAGAGGGCTTGTCTACCGAGGTCATATGGGTGGAGCTGAGAAACAGGAAAGGTATGACCACATCAGTGGGGTTGTATTATAGACCACCCAATAGTCAGCGAGAATTGGAGGAGCAAATCTGCAGAGAGATGGCAGACAACTGCAGGAAACATAAAGTTGTGATAGTAGGGGATTTTAATTTTCCACATATTGATTGGAACTCCAATACTGTTAAAGGTCTAGATGGGTTAGAGTTTGTAAAATATGCTCAGGAAAGTTTTCTAAATCAATATATAGAGGTACCAACTAGAGAGAATGCAATATTAAATCTCTTATTAGGAAATGAGTTGGGACAGGTGACGGAAGTATGTGTAGGGGAACACTTTGGTTCTAGTGATCATAACACCATTAGTTTCAACTTGATCATGGATAAAGATAGATCTGGTCCTCGGGTTGAGGTTCTAAACTGGAAAAAGGCCAAATTTGAAGAAATGAGAAAGGATCTAAAAAGTGTGGATTGGGACAGGTTGTTCTCTGGCAAGGATGTGATTGGTAAGTGGGAGGCCTTCAAAGGAGAAATTTTGAGAGTGCAGAGTTTGTATGTTGCTGTCAGGATTAAAGGCAAAGTGAGTAAGAATAAGGAACCTTGGTTCTCTAGGGATATTGGAACTCTGATAAAGAAGAGGAGAGAGATGTATGACATGTATAGGAAACAGGGAGCAAATAAAGTACTTGAGGAGTATAAAAAGTGCAAAAAAATACTTATGAAAGACATCAGGAGGGCTAAAAGACATGAGATAGCTTTGGCAGTCAAGGTGAAGGATAATCCAAAGAGCTTCTATGGGTATATCAAGAGCAAAATAATAGTAAGGGATAAAATTGGTCCTCTTGAAGATCAGAGTGGTCGGCTATGTATGGAACCAAAAGAAATGGGGGAGATCTTAAATGGGTTTTTTGCATCTGTATTTACTGAGGAAACTAGCATGGAGTCAATGGAAATAAGGCAAACAGGTAGTGAAGTCATGGAGCCTATATATTTGAGGCAAATCAGAGTAGATAAACCCCCAGGACCTGACAGGGTATTCCCTTGGACCTTGAAGGAGACTAGTGTTGAAATTCCAGGGGCCCTGGCTGATATATTTAAAATGTCAGTATCCACAGGTGAGGTGCCGGAGGATTGGAAGATAGCTCATGTTGTTCCGTTGTTTAAAATAGGCTCTAAAAGTAATCCGGGAAATTATAGGCCGGTAAATTTGACATTGGTAGTAGGTAAATTATTGTAAGTAGTACTAAGAGATAGGATCTACAAGTATTTGGATAGACAGGGACTTATTAAGGAGAGTCAACATGGCTTTGTGCATGGTAGGTCATGTTTAACAAATCTATTAGAGTTTTTCGAGGAGGTTACCAGGAAAGTGGATGAAGGGAAGGCAGTGGATGTTGTCTACATAAGACTTCAGTAAGGCCTTTGACAAGGTCCCGCATGGGAGGTTAGTTAGGAAGATTCAGTCGCTAGGTATACATGGTGAGGTAGTAAATTGGATTAGACATTGGCTCAATGGGAGAAGCCAGAGAGTGGTAGTGGAGGATTGCTTCTCTGAGTGGAGGCCTGTGACTAGTGGTGTGCCACAGGGATCAGTGCTGGGTCCATTGTTATTTGTCATCTATATCAATAATCTAGATGATAATGTGGTAAATTGGATCAGCAAATTTTCTGATGATACAAAGATTGGAGGTGTAGTGGACAGTGAGGAAGGTTTCCAAAGCTTGCAGAGGGATTTGGACCAGTTGGAGGAATGGGCTGAAAAATGGCAGATGGAGTTTAATGCAGACAAGTGTGAGGTATTGCACTTTGGAAGGACAAACCAAGGTAGAACATACAAGGTAAATGGTAGAGCACTGAGGAGTGCAGAACAGAGGGATCTGGGAATACAGATACAAAATTCCCTAAAAGTGGCGTCACAGGTAGATAGGTTCATAAAGAAAGCTTTTGGTACATTGGCCTTTATAAATCAAAGTTTTGAGTATAAGAGTTGGAATGTTATGGTAAGGCATTGGTGAGACCGAATTTGGAGTATTGTGTGCAATTTTGGTCACCAAATTACAGGAAGGATATTAATAAGGTCCTACTCCTGTTTCTTTTGTTCCTATGTACAAATTGCCTGTAATTTTTGCTGGAATTATATCAAATTTGAACCACACAGAGCAGACAAGCCTAGGTCTCATCTCATGCCAACACATTAAGGATCAATATAGATGTTTATGGGAGGGGTTACAGATTAAAATTTAAGAGAATATACTTTATTATTTGGTAATTTACCTGTGGCAATGTTACTTTGTGTTGAGTGTGAACAGACTGGGTAACAGCTTCTTCCCCAGGTTGTGAAACTGATGAATACCCTCCCACCACTGCGGTCTTGTTACTGGGACACTGAGCTGTTTACCTGTGTTGTGCACTTCACATCCATTTTAAATTGTATTGTATTAACTTAATTGTGGTAATGTTTTGGTTTATTGCTATGTGTGATACATGTTCTGTGGGTGCACTGTGGGCTGGAGGAACATTGTTTCATTTGGTTACACTTACACACACACACACACACACACACTGTTGGATGACAATAAACTTGAACTTGAAGTTCTAAAAGCTGCTTCAGCAGAGGAATCAACAAAACTATGTTTGAAGTAAACATTGAATTTAAACTAAGACTTACCAACTGATATTGAAGACTTCATGGCCATTGTTCTCTGCAAGTAAAGTTTTTGAAAAGTTAACTCATTGGATTAAAAAATAATTTCATGCCTTTATGTCCACTCCCTGTAGCAACCAAGTCTCCAGTATAAACACAGGAAAATATTCAAAATGCCGGGCAGCATAAGAATTTGTTATCTACAGCAATACTATAGTAGGATGCTTACATGAGAAAGCTGCCCTGGACTACAGTTCAGAATTCAACACCGTAATTCCCTCCAGGCTTGGCAAGAAGCTCGGAGACCTCCGCCTTGACCCCACCTTGTGTAACTGGATCCTAGACTTCTTATCTCATCACCAACAGGTGGTAAGAATGGGCTCACTCACCTTTGCCTTCTGAACCTCAACACAGGTGCCCCCAGGTTTGTGTCCTGAGTGCCCTTCTCTACTCCCTTTACACCCACGACGGTACTGCCACGCACAGCTCCAATCTGCTGATCAAATTTGTAGATGACACAACTTTGATCGGCCTTATTCCTAGCAGCAATGAAATAGCCTACAGAGAAGAGGTTAACACCTTGACACAGTAATGCCAGGAGAACAACCTCTCCCTCAATGTCCAAAAGACAAAAGAGCTGATTATGGATTACAAGAGGAACGGAAACAGGCTCACCCTGATCAACATCAATGGGTCTGCAGTTGAGAGGGTGAGCAGTTTCAAGTTCCTCGGTATACACATCACTGAAGATTTCACCTGGACTGTACACATCGGCTTTGTGGCAAAAAAAAAAGCACAAGAGCATCTCCAGTGAAAGTTGGAATGCCTCAGTCATCCTCAGTGATCATAGTGTGCACGCAAAAGTGTGTGTGCATGGAAGAGTTTGTGTATACATGTGTGAAAGTGTGTATGTGCACGTGAACATATATATGTGTGTGTGTTTTGAAGTGTGTGTATATGTATATATGTGTACATGAAATTGTGCGTCTATGTATTTTTGTGTGTGTACGCAAGTGAAATTTTCTATACATGCACATGAAAGTATTGTGTACATGCCCATGAAAGCATGCATATGCGCACACAATGTGTGTATACATATGTACCTGTAAATGCGTGCGAAGGTGAACATGGACACACGTGAAAGTGAGCATGCATGCACATAGGTGCTTGCGTGTGCGCGCATGTAGATGTGCATGTGCAGACAAGACCATAAGACATAGGAGCAGAATCAGGCCATTTGACCATTCCAGTCTGCTCCGCTACTTCATCATGGCTGATCCATTTTCCCTCTCAGCCCCAATCTCCTTCCTTCTCCCTGTATCCCTTCATGCCTTGACCAATCAAGAAACTATCGATCTTTGCCTTAAATATACATAATGACTTGGCCTCCACAGCTGCCTGAGGCAAAGTATTCCACAGACTCACCACTACCTGGTAAAGAAATTCCTCCTCATCTCTGTTCTAAAAGGCTGTCCCCTCTATTCTGAGGCTGTGTCTGGTTTAAACACACCCACCATAGGAAACATTCTCTCTACACCCACTCTATCAAGGCCTTTCACCATTCGATAGGTTTCAATGAGGTCACCCCTCATTCTTCTGAATTCTAGTGAATACAGGCTCAGAGCCATCAAACACCTCTCATATGACACGCCAGTCAATCCTGGAATCACGTTTGTGAACCTCCTTTGAACCCTCCTGTTTGAGAACACTCTTTCTTATACATGGGGCCTAAAACTGCACACAAGACCTCTCCAGTGCTTTATAAAGTCTCAACATTACATTCTTGCTTTTATATTCCAGTGCTTGTGAAATGAATGCTAACATCGCATTTGCCTTCCTCACCACAGACTCAACCTGCAAATGAACCTTTAGGGAATCCTGCAAAAGAACTCCCAAAACCATCAATTCCAAATTATTGTATACAACGTAAAAAGAATCAATCCCAAAACAGACCCTTGTGGAACACCAGTAGTCACCAGCAACCAACTAGAAAAGGCTCCCTTAACACAGACTCACTCTCTCACACGCATATACAAGCACACACTCTTTCAATCAGGCATGTGCACACAAATAAACACATACACACTTTCGCGTACTCATGCATATACAGTTTCACCCGCCCGTGCATACACACATGCACAAAATTTTGTGCACCAGCATACACACATGCATTTTCAGGCACCTTGCTTTTAACTAACAACTTTGTCTTTTATTTTCATGTTTATACTTTATTCCATTGTAAAGCACTTTGAACTAGTGTCTATATTAAAAGTTCTCCATAAATATTATTATTATTATTCATATCCATGTACTCAGTCAAGGAAAGGCAATGGGAGGGTGGCACATTTAAGTCCATGATAAGGAGCCATCCACCAAATTATTGTAGAAATGTCACCATGTTCTGAATTACCAATCCTTCCCAGTGACCAAGGTAAATCAGCATCATTCAGATTCAGATCTACATTCAGCCCTCCATATCCACGGGGGATTAGTTCCGTGACCCCCCCCCCCCCCGCAGATACCAAATTCCACAGATGCTCAAGTCCCGTATATAAAATGGCATAGTATTTGCCTATAACCTACTCACATCCTCCCATATCGTTTAAATCATCTCTAGATTACTTACAGTATAAAACCTAACACAATGTAAATGCTATGTAAATAGTTGTTATACTGTATTGTTTAGGGAATAATGACAAGAAAAAGTCTATACGTGCTCAAACAATGATTGCTGGAGTAAGTACTTCCGGTTTTTCTTTACTGATCCCAATCTGAGGTTGGTGTAATCCGCGGATGCTGAACTCACGGATACAGAGGGCCGACTGTATTTATCAGATGTACATTTAAACATAGAGTGAAGAACATTGTTTGCAAGTGTCACCACACATTTGGGAGCCTACGATGTTCCACAGAACAACATAAGCAGCAACGGCAATAACAACAAAACAAAACACAACAACAACATTTCCCATAAACAGGCCTCCAACTGAAGTCCTTGTTCCGGACTTGCAGACTGTAAATTGTAAAGAAACAAAAATACGAGGAGCAGGGACCCCCGAGCCCGTACTGTCATTCAACAAGACCTTCCAGAACACCATTTTCCTGCGTTAATCCTATATCCCTTGATTTTTCTAACATCCAAACATCTATCAATCATAATTTGGAATGAAATCACTGACCAAGCCTCCACTACCCTCTAAGACTCCAAAGAATCACCACCTCTGCATGAAGAAATGTAATACAGTAATAGAACATTATAGCACAAAAACAGATCTTTTAGCTCATCTAATACATGCCGACCCATTAATCTGTCTACTCCCATCAACCTGCACCTTGATCATAACCCTCCATACAGCTACCAAATATGTACCTATCCAAATTTCTCTTAAATGTTGAAATTTCCATCACTTGTGCTGGCAGCTTATTCCACAATCTGTCCACCCTCTGAGTGAAGAAGGTCCCCCTCATGTTCCCCTTAAACATTCCACCTTTCACCCTTAACCCATGACCCTTAGTTCTGGTCTCATCTAACCTCAGTGAAAATATCCTGCACTTACACCATCTGTACCCCTCAGAATTCTGTATACCTCTATCAAATTTCCCCTCATTCTCCTACACTTCAGGGAATAAAGTCCTAAACTATACAAGCTTTCCTTATGTAATAGAGCCACAGAGTCAAGAACACTACAGCACAGAAACAGGCCCCTAGGTCCATCTAGTCCATTCTAAACTATTACTCTGCCTCATCCCATCGACCTGCGCCTGGAACATAGCCCTCTATACATTAATATTTATACCCGTGTTCTCAGATCCCTTTAACAGTGAAGACCCTTTGCTTTCCTAGCAGCCTGCTGTTGGCTTTTAGTGGCTTGTGCAGTAGGACACCCAGTTATTCTTGAACATTAACCAAATGGCACCATTTAAGAGAAATCTGGATGGATACCTGGGTAAGAGGGGTATGGCCAGCTATGGTAAGTGTGAGTCAATATGTCTTGGCAGAACAACAGGCCTGTCTCTGGTGCCTTAGTGTTCTATGACCCAGTCTCTCACATTTAAAACTGGTCACTATTTGTTTCTTATTCAACTCAAATGGATAACCTCACATGATCACCCCTCACTCAGCCTTTCAAAATCTCACTATTCACATTCCATTTAAGCACACACTTCGTCAGCTCAGACCAGCCTTTGATAGCGATTGCAAATAATTCTGGCCCAACACCGATCTCTGAGGTATCCAATAAGTCAAAGGCCAAAGAAAAAAATTTTTTTTTAATACACACACACACATATACATAATTCACCCCCTTGGAAGTTTTCATGTTTTATTGTTTTATAACGTTGAATCACAGTGGATTTAATTTGGCTTTTTTGACACTGATCAACAGAAAAAAAGCTCCTGTCAGATCACTACAAAGTGATCTAAATTAATTATATAACCATATATAACCATGTAACAATTACAGCACGGAAACAGGCCATCTCGGCTCTTCTAGACCGTGCCGAACGCTTACTCTCACCTGGTCTCACTGACCTTCACTCAGCCCATAACCCTCCATTCCTTTCCTGTCCATATACCTATCCAGCTTTACTTTAAATGACAATTACAAACATAAAACACAAAATAATTGATTACTTAATTATTCACACACTCTCTTTAATATGACTAACCAAATCATCACTAGTGAAACCATATGGTTTTAGAAGTCACATAATTAGTTAAACAGAATCCTTTGTGCAGTCACAGTGCTTCAGTTGATTGTAGCAAAATACAACTTTATCTGGAAGGTCCAATTGCTGGTGAGTCAGTATCCAGGCAAAAAACTACACCACAAAGACAAAAGAACACTAAGCAATTCTGTGAAAAGGTTATTGAAAAGCACAAGTCAAGAGATGGATACAAGAAAATTTCCAAGTCAATAATATCCCTTGGAGTACAGTTAAGTCAGTAATCAAGAAATGGAAAGATTATGGCACAGCTGTAAATCTGCCAAGAGCAGGCCGTCCTCATAAACTGAGTGACCGTGCAAGAAGGGGACTAGTGAGGGAGGCCACCAAGAGACCTGTGACAACTCTGGAGGAGTTACAAGCTTCAGTGGCTGAGATGGGAGAGACTTCGCATACAACAACTGTTGCCCGGATGCTTTATGGGAGAGTGGCAAAGAGAAAAATACTGTTGAAAAAAAACTCACATGGAATCTCAGTTAGTTTGCCATAAGGCATGTGGGAAACCTTGAGGTCAGCTGGAAGAAGGATCTATGATCTGATGAAATCTAAATTGAGCTTTTTGGCCATCAGACTAAACACTACGTTTGGCGTAAGCCAAACACTGCACATCATCAAAAACACACCATCCCTACTGTGAAGCGTGGTGGTCCATGCATCATGCATTGGGGATACTTCACTGCAGCAGGCTCAGGAAGGTTTGTAAAGATGGAGGGTGAAGTGAATCCAGTAAAAAACAGGGCAATTCTGGAGGAAAACCTGATGCAGTCTGCAAGAGAACTGCAACTTGGGAGAAGATTTGTTTTCCAGCAAGATAATGACACCAAGCATACAGCCAAAGCTACATAGGAATGGCTTAAAAACAACAAAGTTAATGTCCTGGAGTGACCAAGTCAGAGTTCAGACCTCAATCTAATTAAGAATTTGTGGCTGGACTTAAAAAGGTCTGTTCCCTCATGATCTGCATGTAATCTGACAGAGCTTGAGCAGTTTTGTAAAGAATGGGTAAAAATTACAGAGTCCAGATGTGCAAAACTCATACAGACCTATCCACACAGACCCAAGGCTGCCAAAGATGCATCTACTAAATACTGACTTGAAGGGGGTGAATATTTATGCAATTACTTTGTGTTTTATATTTGCAATTAATTTAGATCTTTGTAGAGATCTGTTTTCACTTTAACACGAAAGTTTTTTTCTGTTCATCAGTGTCAAAAAAAGCCAAATTAAATTCACTGTGATTCAATGTTGCAAGACAATAAAACATGAAAATTTCCGAGAGGAGTGAAAACTTCTTTATAGCACTGTATATATAAACACATATTACATAAGAGTGAAAAAGAAACAAATGCACACACTAAGTAGCCTAAGACTTTTGCACAGTACTGAATTGTCAATATGGAGTACAGAGCATGTTTGTAACTCTGGAAGAAACATTGCCAACATCCTTTGGTGAACGTGGAGCACCCCAGGAGGGAAATGGGACTGCTGGCAGAGATGGGTGGCAAACATACCAAGCCCTGAAACACCAGGTCATTTGATTTATCATTACAGAATGTCTCTCTGGTGCTTCCCACTCCCTCCCCTCTCCCCAACCACCATTCCCCTCTCTTTGCCCCCTTCCCATTCTTAGCCCACAGCAGAGACCCATAGAACCAGGTTTATCATCACTCAAATGTCATGAAATTTGTTTTTTTTCCCCCAACAGCAGTCTAGTACAATACATTAAATTACTATAGTACTGTGCAAATGTCATAGGCACCCTAGCTCTATATACATGTGCCTAAGACTTTTACACAGCACTGTTTGTTACCACATACTACCTTGAGATTTATTTTCTTGCAAGCATTTACAGAAAAAGAAAAATAGAATTTATCTTTAAAAAAAACTATACATAAACAAAGACTGACAATCAACCTAGGAACCAATTATTCCTCCACTTTGTTTTCTGTGAAACAACCCTCAATGCACAGGAGTAGATTCCCCCAGTCTCCAATCCTGTTCACCTTGTTAATGTCATTGAAAACCTTCTGAAAATCCAAATACACATTAACTGTAAACTCCTTATTAACACTGAAAAATATACCTCAATAACTCCAATACATTAGTTAAACACCGTATCTTTCTCACAAATGCACAATAACTCGGCCCGATTATATTTTCACGTGTCTTGTGTTGCGATACAGTCAAAGGAGCAGACCACACACACACGCGGTGACGATTTAATCATATGATTCAAGTTCCCAAGCAAATCGCAGATTTTTTTTTAAAACAGATACTCTAAAATTTGGGTTGAAGAGAAAGGGAATCTCCTGCCACACTACAATCAGAAGTCCTCTTATTCCTTAAACTACTGACATTACCTTGAACAGCTGGATGACTCAAAGAAATGACTTTCAGACGGTCGAGGGAGAAAGGATTAGGACAATGTACAAAAACCCCAGTTTACGGCGAGTGAAATCTCCACATTGTAGGTTAGTCTGCAATCATGTAGAATTTGAGACAACGGTGCAACGCAGTGGGGGAGGACGGACTGGCGGGCGGAAACAAATCGGGGAGCAGGTATCTTTTACATATGTGACTGAATAGCTTCGGCTTCCTCCCCCGCGCACGCCTTCCATCCTGTTCCTCTCTATACCCTCTCACTACAATGCATCGCCCGAAAAACTTCAGTACAATGTAACTGTAGAAAGCAGCAGGCGTTCTTTGTCACCTTCAGTCGCTGTAATATCTTGACCACCGCTGTGTTTCCCTCTGTCAATCCGACTAAACCGAGAGCAGAAAAAAACAGGAATGCACACCGCGCCGCTCTAACTGAAACTAAAGCTATCGCGAGCTTTGAGCACTTCCGCAAAAGAAATAAAAGGGGATATTGTACTGTACCATGTTTTGATGCAAAAGCTGGAATATGTTATATTCTCCAATATTTTGTAATGCGTGTTACTTCCATTATAATTTGAATGCTTGTGCATTAATTTTCGAAAGTGGTTTTGCAGATCTAATTCCAGTTCTCACTGACTCTCACTCCGCCTCCTTGACAGCGTGTTGCACTGCACGCATTGTATAATAAGAATTGGTTATTGCATATTTTTAGGAGTTTATCAGATTCAAGTTTATTTTTTGTTGTTTTGTGGCAGCAGTACAGTGGGAGGCATAATATATAGTACAAAAAAAGGAATACCGAAGTAGAGGACTCTTAGAAATCTGATGGGGGGGGGGGGTACTGTTTTTAAACCATTGAATGTGGCTTTTCAGGCTCCTGAACTTCCTCCCCAACTGCAGGAGGAATATATAATTTTAGCGATTAGTTTGGAAAATAATTATAACACAATCCAGTTTTGCTGAGTAAACTGACTTTTATGTTTCCCCTGCTGACTGGGCGCCTTCAAAGTAAATTTATCATCAAAGTACATATACTACCATCACAAGAAGATAAGAAATAGGAGCAGGAAAAGGCCATCTGGCCTGTCGAGCCTGATCCACAATTCAATAAGATGATGGCTGATCTGGCCACGGACTCATCTCCATCTACCTGCCTTTTCCCCATAACCCTTAATTCCTCTACTATGCAAAAATCTATCCAACCTTGTTTTAAATATATTTAATGAGATAGCCTCCACTACTTCATTGGGCAGAGAATTCCACAGATTCACCACTCTCTGGGAAAAGCAGTTCCTCCTAATCTCCATCCTAAATCTACTCCCCGAATCCTGAGGCTATGTCCCCTAGTTCTAGTCTCATCTACCAGTGAAAACAACTTTCCTGTGTCTGTCTTATCTATCCCTTTCATAATTTTATATGTTTCTATAAGGTCTCCTCTCATTCTTCTGAATTCCATCGAGTATAGTCCCAGGTGACTCAATCTCTCCGCATAGTCTAACCCCCTCATCTCTGGAATCATCTTCGTGAACCTCCTCTGCACCGCCTCCAAAGCCGGTATATCCTTCCTCAAGTAAGGAGACTAGAACTGCACCCAGTACTCCAGGTGCAGCCCCACTGGTACCCTGTATAGTTGCAGCTTAACCTCCCTGCTTCTCTCTAGCAATGAAGGCCATCATTCCATTTGCCTTCTTGATAGCCTGCTGTACCTCAAGTCAAGTCGCTTTTATTGTCATTTCGACCATAACTGCTGGTACAGTACATAGTAAAAATGAGACAACATTTTTCAAGACCATGGTGTTACATGGTACAAAAACTAGACTGAACTACGTAAAAAAAACACAGAGAAAGCTACGCTAGACTACAGAGCAAACATGAGGAAATCTGGAAATTCAAACAACACACACAAAATGCTGGTGGAACACAGCAGGCCAGGCAGCATCTATAGGGAGAAGCACTGTCAAAGTTTCGGGCTGAGACTCTTCGTCAGGACTAACTGAAAGGAGAGATACTGAGAGATTTGGAAGTAGTGGGGGGAGGGGGAAATGCAAAATGATAGGAGAAGACCAGAGGGGGTGAGGTGAAGCTAAGAGCTGGAAAGATGATTGGCGAAAGTGATACAGAGCTGGAGAAGGGAAAGGATCATGGGACGGGAGGCCTAGGGAGAAAGAAAGGGGGAGGGGAGCACCAGAGAGAGATGGGGAACAGGCAGAGTGATAGGCAGAGAGAGAAAGAAAAAAAGGGAGGGGAAAAAAAAACTAAATGTATCAGCGATGGGGTAAGAAGGGGAGGAGGGGCATTAACAGGTTAGAGAAGTCAATGTTCATGCCATCAGGTTGGAGGCTACCCAGCTGGTATATAAGGTGTTGTTCCTCCAACCTGAGTTTGGATTCATTTTGACAGTAGAGGAGGCCATGGATAGACATATCAGAATGGGAATGGGACGTGGAATTAAAATGTATGGCCACTGGGAGATCCTGTTTTCTCTGGCGGTCCGAGCATAGGTGTTCAGCGAAACGGTCTCCCAGTCTGCATCGGATCTCACCAATATATAAAAGGCCACACCAAGAGCACCGGACACAGTATACCACACCAGCCGACTCAGAGGTGAAATGTCGCCTCACCTGGGGTTGGAGGAACAACACCTTATATACCGGCTGGGTAACCTCCAACCTGATGGCATGAACATTGATTTCTCTAACTTCTCTAACCAGCACTCCCGCTGAATCACCAGCACAAAGATATGAAGCAGGAATAGGAGATGGAAAGTTATATTATGATAAGTGTCTTATTATATATAATTTTATATATATATATATATATATATATAATATATAATATTATATATAATTATATAATAAGACCCTTATTATCATAAGGGTCAGGCTATCTATTTGGAATCTAAGGAGAATACGAAGATTGGCTGTGTAATTAGCGCAGTTGGATCAAATGAGATATGGGTAAGGAAGACAAGTGATAGCACAAAGATGCGTATATATCTAGGACAGCTGCACAGAGCAGTCTTCATTATATGGAGGCGATCTGCTGCCTAGAACTCTTAGCAAGTTGGAGGCGCACATCTTCTTAACTCCCTATGCTCAGGCTTTTATATGGAAATCTGTATTAAAACAAACAAGTTATTGACAGACATTACCCGGAGAGGCAGAGAAGACAACCCCCAGAGACTTGAGTTATAAATGGGTCTTAGACCAAAAGTTAAGCTTGTTATAATTTGATATTATTAAGTTACTAAGTAAACAAATGGTAGGCGTTTGTATGTTAAGGGTAAAGCTTTTTGTTTAGCATAGTGCCCCAGTAAAAAAAAGTGGATACACTATTTAAAAAAAGGGGAGTTGTGTACTGTATAGCCTACAGTATAATAAGGGACTACTTTATGTTTTAGTAACATGTTGTTGAATTCACTATTAGGCACATATTGAGCATGCGCTATTAGGTGCATATTGATCTGTATGTGTGTGCCGAGTTCGGTTTCTGCCAGTAAAGAACCGTGAACCTTAGCTCCCATCTCCAGCGTTTTTATTAATAGCATTGTTGTGTAACCAGGCCACATACACAACAAATAGCTTCAAGCATTTTCCCAACTAACTGGCCTATAGTTACCTGCCTTTTTCCTGCATCCTTTTTTGAACAGTGGCATGACATTTGCCATTTTCCAATCTTCCGAGACCAACTCAGAGTCCAGAGAATTTTGGTAAATCATCACCAAAGCCCCAACTATAAATTTTGCCATTTCTTTCAGTACCCTGGGATGCATTCCATCAGGACCAGGGGACTTATCTATCATCATGCCCACAAGTTTGCTCAGCACCACCTCTTCAGTGATAATTATTGTGTCGAGGTCCTCACCTCCCACCACATCCATAACATCTCTTTGGCATGTTAAACGTGTCCTGCACCATGAAGACCAACATTATTAGGGTGACAGAGAGCCTGTGGTATGTCAAATGCCAGGTGAACGAGTAGTCTTCGGGGTACAGCAAGTCTGTGTCTTTGCTGCACACTTGAGTGTTTGGTGGTGGGTGCCGATGCTTTTTTTGCCGGTGGGGGGAGGGGGGATCATTTTTTGTTGCCACTTACATGCAAGAGGGAGAGGAGCTGGGGGTACTTTGGAGTTCGAACATTTAACTGTCGTTCATTCTTTGATGCACTCCTCTGTTTTTGTGGATGGTTATAAAGATAAAGCATTTAAGGATGTATATTGTATACATTTCTTTGACATTAAATGTACCTTTGAAACCTTTGGAAATGGTCACCGTGGATTAGCAAGGTATCTCCTAAGCAGAAATTTCATGGCATATAGGAGTTTCAGGACCTGCTGTCCAAGCTCTCCTGAAGAAGCACAAAGAAACTGGCAAGGTTGGGGACCAGAAAGGCAGTGGTCAGCCACGGAAACGTAGTGCAGCAGATGAGAGATACATCAAACTGACGTCCCTTCTAAATCAGAAGTAGTACAGCACTGCTATCATCTCTGAACTCACAGAAAACACTGGAACCCAAGTACACCCCTCCAGAGTCCGGAGAAGTCTTGTCAGAGGTAGTCTTCATGGAAGAGTTGCTGCCAAAAAGCCATTCCTCTGAAGTGGAAACAAAGCCAAGAAACTCACATATGTGCAAAAACACAAGGACTGGGGTGCTGAACGGTGGCAGCAACGCTCTAGACTGAAGAGTGAAAATGTTTGGCTCAAACAGGAGGCAGTCTGTCTGCAGAAGAGCTGGAGAGCACCACGTGGATGAGTGTCTGCAGCCAACAGTGAAGCACGGAGGAGGTTCCCTGCAGGTTTGGAGCTGCATTTCTGTAAATAGAGTTGGTGATCTGGTCAAAATTAATGGAATCCTCAATGCTGAGAAGGACAATCAGACTCTCATCCATCACATATTACCATCAGGGAGACATCTGATCTGTCCCAACTTCATTCTGCAGCAGGACAATGACCCCAAACACTCCAAATATTGACCCACTCATAACAATGGGCACTCCGCTTGCACTTGTCTTATTTTTATTCACCCTTTCTAATGAATCCTGCTTGGTGATTGGTCACAGTCCAACTCTGAAAAATTGTCGCAAAGTTCTGTCTTTTTAATCCTGAGTGCGGACCAGATTGAAAAGGTAGCCTTCTTCATTTACTTGGTGATTGACCCTGATGGGAGTAGTATACAGACCCCCAAACAGTAGTAAGGATGTGGTCTACAAATTACAATGGGAGATAGAAAATGCATGTCAAAAGGGCAATGTTACAATAGTCATGGGGGATTTCAATATGCAAGTAGATTCAGCCCGAAACATCAACTGTACTTTTTTCCATAGATGCTGCCTGGCCAGCTGAGATCCTCCATCGGATTTCCAGCATCTGCAGATTTTCTCTTGTTTGGGAAAATCAGGTTGGTGCTCGATCTCAAGAGGGGGATTTTCTGGAATGCTTCCAAGATAGCTTTTTAGAGCAGTTCATGGTAGAGCCCACTGGTGGATCAGCTGTTTTAGATGAGGGGTTATGCAATGAACTGGATTTGATTAGAGAACTGAAGGTGAAAGAACCCTTAGGGGACCAGTGATCATAATATGATAGAATTCACCTGCAATTTGAGAAGAAAAAGCTAAAATCAGATTTATCAGTATTACAGTGGAGTAAAGGAAATTACAGAGGCATGAGAGAGGAGTTGGCCAGAGTTGATTGGGAAAAGAACATTGGCAGGGATTATGGTAGAGCAGCAAGGCTGGAGTTTCTGGGAGCAATTCAGAAGGCACAGATATATACCTCCCAAAAACGAAGACGTATTCTGAAGGCAAGATGATACAACTGTGGCAAAGAAGAGAAGTCAAAGCCAACATAAAAGCCAAAGGGGGGCATATAATAAAGCAAAAATTGGTGGGAAGTTAGAGGATTGGGAAGCTTTTAAAAACTAACAGAGGCAACTAATAATGTAATTCAGAGGAAAAGATGGAATATGTAGGTAAGCTAGCCATTAGTATTAAAGATGATACCAAAAGTTTCCTCAGATACATTAAGTGTAAAAGACAGGTGTGAGTAGATATCGGACCACTGGAGAACAATGCTGGAGAGATAGTGATGGGGGAAGAAGGAAATGACAGACGAACTGAACAAATATTTTGCATCAGTCTTCACTGTAGAATACACTAGCAGTATGCCGGAGGTTCGAGAGTGTCGGGGGACAGAAGTGTGTGAAGTTGCCATTACTAGGGAGAAGGTTCTTGGGAAACTGAAGAGTCTGGAGGTAGGTAAATTACCTGGACCAGATGGTCTACACCACCGTGTTCTGAAAGAGGTGGCTGAAGATTTCATGGAGGCATTAGTAATGATCTATCAAGAATCACAAGATTCTGGAATGGTTTCAGAAAACTGGAAAATTGCAAATGTCACTTAACTCTTCAAGAAGGGAGAAAGGCAAAAGAAATGAAGTCGTAGGCCAGTTAACCTGACTTCAGTGGTTGGGAATATATTGGAGTCGATTGTTAAGGATGTTGTTTTGGGGTATTTGGAGCCACATGATAAAATAGGTCGTAGTCAGCATGGCTTCCTCAAGGAAAAATTTTGCCTGACAAATCTGCTGGAATTCTTTGAAGAAATAACAAGCAGGATAGACAAAGGAGAACCGGTGGACATTAATTCGGAGCAAGAAGGCTGCGAGTGAACTGCTGATTTTTCGGAGCAAAGGGAGTTTTTTTTAACTACTCAGGTTAAAGAGAGGCGAGACTGCGCAGGCGCATAACGTCAGCCAGTAGAGGGAGAAAGGTTTAAAAGGGCAAGGAATCTTCAACAGTTTTTAATTCAGAGCAAGAAGGCTGCGAGTGATCTGCTGATATTTCGAAGCGAAGGGTGTTTTTTTTAACTACTCAGGTTAAAGAGAGCTGAGACTGCGCAGCCGCGTGATGTCAGCCAGTAGAGTGCGAAAGGTTTAAAAAGAAGGCAGCAATATCCAGCGGGCAGCGTAGTGAGAGGCAGCAGAGTGAGAGGGCTTTGGCTCAATGGGCTTAGGCGGTAACGGGACTTGAGATGTGTCTATTTTAATGCATGGAGTGTTGTGAACAAAGCAGGTGAGCTTAGAGCATGCATCAGTACTTAGAGATATGATGTGATGGCCATTACAGAAACTTCGATGGCTCAAGGACAGGATTGGTTACTTCAAGTGCTGGGTTTTAAATGTTTCAGAAAGGACAGGGAGGGAGGCAAAAGAGGTGGGGGCGTGGCAATGTTGATCAGAGACAGTGTCAAAGCTGCAGAAAAGGTGGACGCGATGGAGGGACTCTCTACGGAGTCTCTGTGGGTAGAGGTTAGGAACAGGAAGGGGTCAATAACTTTACTGGGTGTTTTTTATAGGCCGCCTAATAGTAACAGGGATATCGGGGAGCAGATAGAGAAACAGATCCTGGAAAGGTGTAATAATAGAGTTGTTGTGATGGGAGATTTTAATTTCCCAAATATCGATTGACATCTCCCTAGAGTGAGAGGTTTAGATGGGGTGGAGTTTGTTAGGTGTGTTCAGGAAGGTTTCTTGACACAGCATCTAGATAAGCCTACAAGAGGAGAGGCTGTACTTGATCTGTCTGGTATTGGGAAATGAACCTGGTCAGGTGTCAGATCTCTCAGTGGGAGAGCATTTTGGAGATCATGATCACAATTCTATGTCCTTTATTATAGCATTGCAGAGAGACAGGAACAGACAAGTTAGAAAAGTGTTTAATTGGAGTAAGGGGAATTATTAGGCTATCAGGCAGGAAATTGGAGGCTTAAATTGGAAACAGATGTACTCAGGGAAAAGTACAGAAGAAATGTGGTAAATATTCAGGGGATATTTGCTTAGAGTTATGTATAGGTACATTTCAATGAGACAGGGAAGTTATGGTAGAGTACAGGAACCATGGTGTACAAAGGCTGTAATATATCTAATCAAGAAGAAAAGAAAAGCTTACAAAAGGTTCAGAGAGCTAGGTAGTGTTAGAAATCTAGAAGATTATAAGGCTACTGGGAAGGAGCTTTAAGAAGGAAATGAGAAGAGCCAGAAGGGGCCATGAGAAGGCCTTGGTGGACAGGATTAAGGAAAACCCCAAGGCATTCTACAAGTATGTGAAGAGCAAGAGGATAAGACGTGAGAGAATAGGACCAATCAAGTGTGACAGTGGGAAAGTGTGTATGGAACCAGAGGAAATAACAGAGGTACTTAATGAGTACTTTACTTCAGTATTCACTATGGAAAAGGATCTTGGTGATTGTAGTGATGACTTGCAGCAGATTGAAAAACTTGAGCATGTAGATATTAAGAAAGAGAATGTGCTGGAGCTTTAGGAAAGCATCAAGTTGGATAAGTCGCAGGGACCGGACGAAATGTACCCCAGGCTTCTGTGGGAGGTGAGGGAGGAGATTGCTGAGCCTCTGACGATGATCTTTGTATCATCAATGAGGACGGGAGAGGTTCCGGAGGATTGGAGGGTTGCGGATGTTGTTCCTTTATTCAAGAAAGGGAGTAGAGATAGCCCAGGAAATTATAAACCAGAGAGTCTTTCCTCAGTGGTTGGTAAGTTGATGGAGAAGATCCTGAGAGGCAGGATTTATAAACATTTGGAGAGGTCTAATATGATTAGGAATAGTCAGCATGGCTTTGTCAAACGCAGGTCGTGCCTTACGAGCCTGATTGAATTTTTTGAGGATGTGACTAAACACATTGATGAAGGAAGAGCAGTAGATCAAGTCAAATCAAGTCAAGTCAAGTCAACTTCTATTGTCATTTAGACCATAACTGCTGGTACAGTGCATAGTAAAAATGAGACAGCGTTTTTCAGGACCATGGTGTTACATGACACAGTACAAAAAACTGGACTGAACTATGTAATTAAAAAAAAACAGAGAAAGCTACACTAGACTACAGACCTGCATAAAGTGCACTGCATAAAGTGCACAAAAACAGTGCAGGCATTACAATAAATAATAAACAGGACAGTAGGGCAAGGTGTCAGTCCAGGCTTCGGGTATTGAAGAGTCTGATAGCTTGGGGGAAGGAACTGTTACATAGTCTGGTTGTGAGAGCCCGAATGCTTCGGAGCCTTTTCCCAGACAGCAGGAGGGAGAAGAGATTGTATGAGGGGTGCATGGGGTCCTTCATAATGCTGTTTACTTTGCGGATGCAGCTTGTAGTGTAAATGTCCGTGATGGCGGGAAGAGAGACCCCAATGATCTTCTCAGCTGACCTCACTATCCGCTTCAGGGTCTTGCGATCCAAGATGGTGCAATTTCCGAACCAGGCAGCTCCTCAGGATGCTCTCAATACAACCCCTGTAGAATGTGATGAGGGGGGTGGGAGATGGACTTTCCTCAGCCTTTGCAAAAAGCAGAGACGCTGCTGGGCTTTCTTTGCAATGGAGCTGGTGTAGGTGTAGTGCATATGGATTTCAGCAAGGCATTTGATAAGGTACCCCATGCAAGGCTTATTGAGAAAGTAAGGAGGCATGGGATCCAAGGGGACATTGCTTTGAGGATCCAGAACTGGCTTGCCCACAGAAGCCAAAGAGTGGTTGTAGATGGGTCATATTCTGCATGGAGGCTGGTGTCCAGTGGTGTGCCTCAGGGATCTGTTCTGAGACCCTTACTCTTTGTGATTGTTATAAATGACCTGGATGAGGAAGTGGAGGGATGGGTTAGTAATTTTGCTGATGACACAAAGGTTGGAGGTGTTGTGGATAGTATGGAGGGCTGTCAGAGGTTACAGTGGGACATTGATAGGGTGCAAAACTGGGCTGAGAAGTGGCAGATGGAGTCAACCCAGATAAGTGTGAAGTGGTTCATTTTGGTCAGTCAAATATGATGGCAGAATATAGTATTAATGGTAAGACTCTTGGCAGTGTGGAGGATCAGAGGGATCTTGGGGTCCGAGTCCATAGGACGCTCAAAACTGCTACGCAGGTTGACTCTGTGATTAAGAAGGCATATGGTGTATTGGCCTTCATCAATCGTGAAATTGAATTTAGGAGCCGAGAGGTAATGTTGCAGCTGTATAGGACCCTGGTCAGACCCCACTTGGAGTACTGTGCTCAGTTCTGGTCACCTCACTACAGGAAGGATGTGGAAACTATAGAAAGGGTGCAGAGGAGATTTACTATAGGACGGGAGAGGTTCCAGAGGTTTGGAGGGTTGGGAATGTTGTTCCATTATTCAAGAAAGGGAGTAGAGATAGCCCAGGAAATTATAGACCAGTGAGTCTTACTTCAGTGGTTGGGAAAATTGATGGAGAAGATCCTGAGGGGCAGGACTTATGAACATTTGGAGAGGCATCATATGATTAGGAATAGTCAGCTGGCTTTGTCAAAGGCAGGTCATGACTTACAAGCCTGATTGAATTTTTTGAGGATGTGACTAAACATATTGATGAAGGAAGAGTAGTAGATGTAGTGTATATGGATTTCAGCAAGGCATTTGATAAGGTACCCCATGCAAGGCTTCTTGAGAAAGTAAGTTGGCATGGGATCCAAGAGAACATTGATTTATGGATTGAGAACTGGCTTGCCCACAGAAGGCAAAGAGTGGTTGTAGACGGGTCATATTCTGCATGGAGGTCGGTGACCAGTGGAGTGCCTCGGGGATATGTTGTGGGACTCTTCGTGATTTTTATAAATGACCTGGATGAGGAAGTGGAGGGTTGGGTTAGTAAGTTTGCTGATGACACAAAGGTTGGGGGTGTTGTGGATAGTGTGGAGGGCTGTCAGAGGTTACAGTGGGACATTGATCGGGTGCAAAACTGGGCTGAGAAGTGGCAGATGGAGTCAACCCAGATAAGTGTGAAGTGGTTCATTTTGGTCAGTCAAATATGATGGCAGACTATAGAATTAATGGTAAGACTCTTGGCAGTGTGGAGGATCAGAGGGATCTTGCGGTCTGGGTCCATAGGACGCTCAAAGCAGCTGCACAGTTTGACTCTGTGGTTAAGAAGGCGTATGGTGTATTGGCCTTCATCAATCGTGGAATTCAATTCAGGAGCCAAGGGGTAATGTTGCAGCTATATAGGACCCTAGTCAGACCCCACTTGGAGTTCTGTGCTCAGTTCTGGTCGCTTCACTACAGGAAGGATGTGGAAGCCATAGAAAGGGTGCAGAGGAGATTTACAAGGATGTTGCCTGGATTGGGGAGCATGCCTTATGGAAATAGGTTGAGTGAACTCAGCCTTTTTTCCTTGGAGCAACGGAGGATGAGAGGTGACCTGATAGAGGTGTATAAAACAATGAGAGTCATTGGTCGTGTGGATAGTCAGAGGCTTTTTACCAGGGCTGAAATTGTTGCCACAAGAGGACACAGGTTTAAGGTGCTGGGGAGCAGGTACAGAGGAGAGGTCAGGGATAAGTTTTTTATATACAGAGAGTGGTGAGTGCGTGGAATGGGCTGCCGGCAACAGTGGTGGAGGCAGATATGACAGGGTCTTTAAAGAGGCTTTTAGATAGGTACATGGAGCTTAGTAAAATAGAGGGCTATAGGTGAGCCTAGTAATTTCTAAGGTAGGGACATGTTCGGCACAACTCTGTGGGCCAAAGGGCCTGTATTGTGCTGTAGGTTTTCTGTGTTCCTATGTTTGAATGTGTACTTGGATTTTCAGAAGGCCTTTGATGAGGTGCCACATGACGCTACTTAACAAGCTACGGGCTCATGGTATTACAGGAAAGATTCTAGCACTGATAAAGCAGTGGGTGATTTGCAGGAGGCAAAGAGTGGGAATAAAGGGGACCTTTTCTGGTTGGCTGCCAGTGACTAGTTGTGTTCCACAGGGGTCTGTGTTGGGACTGCTTCTTTTTACATTATATATCAATGATTTGGATGACAGAATTGATGGCTTTGTGGAAAAGCCTGAGGATGATACAAAGGTTGGTAGGGGGGTAGGTAGTTTTGAGGAAGTAGAGAGGCTACAGAAGGATTAGGAAAAAGGGAAAGAAGTGGCAGATGGAATACAGTGTTGGGAAGTGTACAGTCATGCACATTGGTGTAAGGTTAACTTGCAGATTGAGTTGGTGGTGAGGAGGACAAATGCAATGTTAGCATTTATTTCAAGAGGACCAGAATATAAAAGCAAGGATGTAATGTTGAGCAACACACATAAAATGCTGGAGGAACTCAGCAGGCCAGGCACCACTGAGGTCTTACTTGTAGTATTGTGTGCAGTCTTAGGCACTTTATCTTAGAAAGGATGTGCTGAAACTGGACAGGGTTCAAAAGAGGTTCACAGAAATGATTCCAGGTTTGAACAGCTTGTCAAGTTGTCTGACGGCTCTGAGCCTGTATTCACTGGAATTCAGAAGAATGAGGGGTGACTTCATTGAAACCTATGGAATGGTGAAAGGCCTTGGTAGAGAGTGGAAGTGAAGAGGATGTTTCCTTTGCTGGGGGAGTCTTCGATTGGAGGACACAGCCTCAGAATAGAGGGGTGCTTTTTTAGAACAGAGTTGAGGTGACTGTGGAGGCCAAATCATTATGTATATTTAAGACAGAGTTTGATAGATTCTTGATTAGTCAGGGCATGAGGGATACAGGGAGAAGACAAGAGATTGGGGCTGAGATGAAAAATGGGTCATCCATAATGTAATGATAGAGCAGACTCAATGGGCCAAATAGTCTAATTCCGCTTATACATCTTACTGTCTTGTGGACAGTGTACCAAAGAGAATTGATGTAATTTTAAAGGCAAAGGGTGGTCACACTGAATATTGATTTGATTTCGTTTTTTTGGTTTACTGCTCTTCATAGTAGTTTTTTTGATATTTAAAAACCTTTCATTTCATTATTTTAGGAAGCACCTTTGCTTTACAGAATTTTAAAAAATGTGCCGAAGTACTAAGTCACAGTTCCGTATATGTCATTATACACTACCCTGAGATTCATTTTCTTGCAGGCATTCACAGTAAAACACAAAAGACAAACTGTGCAAATACAAAAATAACAATAAATAAATCGATGGATAGATAAATCAGAGTATACTTGAAAGTGAGTCCATTCATCATGGTATCAGTTCAGTGTTAAGAGTCAGATTAAAAATTTACCTTTTCTGTTTGTTGGCTCTGTAATTTTTAGAAATAATTCTCAACTCTGTGCTTAAAATGTTTTGAACCCCACAATATGTCAGAAGGCAAAGAAGGGGCTGCTTCTGGCTATCTCTGTAAACCACCTTCTGCCCATAATCAGTAAGATCTCTACATACTTCAAAATCTGGCTAGCATTTCCTTTGTTCTATGTCCATTCAGATCATAAGCAATGAAAATCCACAGGATACTAAAATCAGATGCATATCTCCATCAGGACTGCTTCTAATAAACAATCTTTGATCTAAAATGTTAACTTTGTTTCCTGCTTCATGGATGCAGCATATTTTCTCTTCCTGTTTCCTTTCTTTGAACTGTTCCCTGTTTCCATTGAGACATCTCAAAACTAAATCCTTAATACACAACCAAAATTCAGGAAATTCTCAGCAGGGCAGCCAACAAAATTGGGGAGGAAAAAATATTTAACTTCAAGGTCGAGTTTATTGTCATATGCACAGATGCAATGAAAAACTTACAGCAGTCTTATAGGCACATAGCACTAGAAATACAACATTCACAAGAAAAGCATGAACATAAACATAAGTGGATCTGCACTTGGAGCTATGATGTCATGGCCTTTACAGAGACCTGGATGGTGCAGGGGCAGGAATGGCTACTTCAAGTGCCAGGCTTTTAGATGTTTCAGAAAGGACAGGGAGGGAGGCAAAAGAGGTGGGGGCGTGGCACTGTTGATCAGAGATAGTATCACAGCTGCAGAAAAGGTGGACGCCATGGAGGGATTCTCTACGGAGTCTCTGTGGGTGGAAGTTAGGAATAGGAAGGGGTCAATAACTCTACTGGGTGTTTTTTATAGACCACCCAATAGTAACAGGGACATCGAGGAGCAGTTAGGGAGACAGATTCTGGGAAGCAGTAATAATAACAGGGTTATTGTGCTGGGAGATTTTAATTTCCCAAATACTGATTGGCATTTCCCTAGAGTGAGAGGTTTAGATGGGGTGGAGTTTGTTAGGTGTGTTCAGGAAGGTTTCTTGACACAGCATCTAGATAAGCCTACAAGAGGAGAGGCTGTCCTTGATCTGGTATTGGGAAATGAACCTGGTCAGGTGTCAGATCTCTCAGTGGGAGAGCATTTTGGAGATAGTGATCATAATTCTATCTCCTTAACCATAGCATTGGAGAGGGATAGGTACAGACAAGTTAGGGGATCGTTTAATTGGAGTAAAGGGAAATACGAGGCTATCAGGCAGGAACTTGGAAGCATAAATTGGAAACAGATGTTATCAGGGAAATGTACAAAAGAAATGTGGCAAATGTTCAGGGGATATTTGCGCGGGGTTCTGCTTAGATACGTTCCAATGAGACAGGGAAAGGATGGTAGGGTACAGGAACCATGCTGTACAAAGGCTGTTGTAAATCTAGTCAAGAAGAGCTTACGAAAGGTTCCAAAAACAAGGAAATGATATAGATCCAGAAGATTATAATGCTAGCAGGAAGGAGCTTAAGAATTAAATTAGGAGAGCCAGAAGGGGCCATGAGAAGGCCTTGGCGGACAGGATTAAGGAAAACCCCAAGGCATTCTACAAGTATGTGAAAAGCAAGTGGATAAGACCTGAGAGAGTAGCACCAATCAAGTGTGACAGTGGAAAAGTGTGTATGGAACCGGAGGAGATGACAGAGGTACTTATTGAATACTTTGCTTCAGCATTTACTACGGAAAAGGATCTTGGCAATTGTTGCAGCAATATAGGACCCTGGTCAGACCCCACTTGGAGTACTATGCTCAGTTCTGGTTGACTCAATACAGGAAGGATGTGGCAACCACAGAAAGGGTGCAGAGGAGATTTACAAGGATGTTGCCTGGACTGGGGAGCATGCCTTATGAAAATAGGATGAGTGAACTTAGCCTTTTCTCCTTAGAGCGACGGGGGATGAGAGGTGACCTGATAGAGGTGTATAAGGTGATGAGAGGCATTGATTGTGTGGACAGTCAGAAGCTTTTTCCCCAGGGCTGAAATGGTTGCCACAAGAGAACACAGGTTTAAGGTGCTGGGGAGTAGGTACTGTGGTGAACTACATGTACCTGTCTGGACATGCCCCCTGCTGACTGCTCCTGTGGCTCCTCCCACAGACCCCTGTATAAAGGCGATCAAGGCCTGAGCCCGGCCTCTCAGTCTCCAGGATGTAGTACGGTGGTCAACCACTGCTTGTTCCTTCTTCCAGTCAATAAAAGCCGATATCTCGCCTTTACGTCTCAGAGAGAGTTATTGATGGTGTATCAGGTACAGAGGAGATGTCAGGGCTAAGTCTTTTACTCAGAGAGTGCTGAGTGCGTAAAAATGGGCTGCCGGATACAATAGGGAATTTTAAGAGACTCCTGGATAGGTGCATGGAATTTAGGAAAATAGGGGACTATGGGTAACCCTAAGTAATTTCTTAAGTAAGTACATGTTCAGCACAGCATTGTGGGCTGAAGGGCCTGTAGGTTTTCTATGTTTCATAACGATCCATCTCGCTTTCGATTATGATAATGCCCCACAAAGGGGAACTGAAGGAAAGGTGTTGTGATCTCAAATCTTTTACTTTCTTTTCTTTCAGGTATTACCTGACGAAAGGTCTCGACCCGAAATGTCGACTGTACTTCGTCCTATAGATGCTGCCTGGCCTGCTGACTCTGGTCCTCCAGTGCAGAGGACGCTGTGGGGCTAAGCTTCTCCCACCCGAGAGGCAAAGATTTTTTGCGTTCTTTTGTTGAGGCATTGACGGAGACGTGAGTATCAGTCTGAGGTCCGGTCTGTGGCTTCCTGATGAAGGGAAAAAAGGCAGCAGCGGTAGCAGTAGCTGAAGAAGGAGAGGTCGAGGGACCGTTTTACTGCGCGGTTTGCAGGCAGACCTCTTTCCGCGGCCGGGGGCACATCTACGGCCTGAAACACCAGGAGAGGCTCGGGGCGCTGCTAGGCCGCTTCCAGCAGAAGGTGAGGATGTACGGAGGTAGGGTCCTGGTTCAGTAAATGTCCAACAATAAATATTTGCAAATGGAAAGTGGGTTACTGGGGTGTGGTGGAAGTGGGATGGAGACAAACAGTTTCTGCTTTAAAATACTTCTGAGGTGTAAACAGCAGAGATTTTGCAGATCCTAGCCAGAGGGTGGTGAATTTGTGGAATTCTTTGCCACAGGCAGCTGTGGAGGCCAATACTTTACATTTGCGGCAGAAGTTGATAGATTCTTGATTGGTCAGGGCATGAAGGGATATAGGGAGAATGCAGGAGATTGGGGCTGAGAGGGAAATTGGATCAGCCTTGATGAAATGGCGGAGCAGACTCAGAGGGCCAAATGGGTTAATTCTTCTATGTCTTATGGTCTTGTGCTGGAAATCTTGAATACACACTCAAAATGGTTTTTCCTTGGGTTTAGATGATTATTTGTGCGTGGGTGGGAGGGGGGAAAGGGGGTTTGTTTTGCAATTTTGAATGTGGTGGAAATCCTATGTTTGCACCGGCATGTGGGGCGAGACTTGCAAGCTGCCTCGCAGCATATCCCTTGGCTGTGAATGTCGTGGTTACTTGAAATGACCAGGAGACGCAGGCGATCCTTCGAGAAGTTTAAACGTTTATTTGCAAACAAAGGCTGAGGCATTCAATGAACTTGTCACTGAAAGCCCACCGAGCTCCGGTGTACAGCATTCTTATAGTAATTTCTTATCTTGATTACATTTCGGTTTTATCAGCATACCCAATCATTCTTTAGTTGCATATCATCCATACATTAACTAATCAATCGCTCTTGACTAACTCTCGATGAGCCACTATTATTTCTTTCCAGTTCACATCTTGGGCCTCATTCCTGGCCACGGTTGTTTCTCAGTCAGCCTCCCTTAACCTCCCTCACATTCCATTGCCTGTTCGTAGCATCCTGTCTGCCACCGTTATCTCTTCATAAGCCATTCTATTCTATAATATATGGAGTACATTTCAGCTAATTAGTGCTGCTGAGGATAAACAGATGTTCTTTAACTGCCATGGTATGTAGCTAAGAGAATACAAGGTATCTAGTAAAACAATACATAGTAAAATGTGTCTAGTAAAATATTACATAGTAATATTCAATACATAAGAGTGATTACATAGTGAGTAAATAGCTAGTACATAGTGATTACATTTCAGGTATATATTTCTCAATATGACCTCAATACTATGCATTTCACTCAGTTTTGATGTATGTGGGATAAGTATCTAAAGCAGAATGGCTGGCCCAGATTGGAGGCGAGAACCAACTTCGCTCGTTCCCGCAATGGTTACTCCTTGGCACTGAGGCTATGAAGACTGCCCAGACTGCTATGCTCCGTTCCCGCTAGTATAATAAACTGATAAGCAAGGGTTTGGGCCTATTCCCGGCTGCTCCAGGGTTCGGACCTAAGGACTCAATTTTGGTTTGAAATGCTGTTGTTCACTTCAACTATTTGTATGATTTGTATATGCAAACACGAGGAAATTTGCAGATGCTGGAAATTCAAGCAACATACACAAAATGCTGGTGTAACGCAGCAGGCCAGGTAGCATCTATAGGAAGAAGTACCGTCGACATTTCGGGCCGAGACACTTCATCAGGACTAACAGAAAGAAGAGATAGTAAGAGATTTGGAAGTGGGAGGGGGAGGGGAGATCCGAAATGATAGAAGACAGGAGGGGTGGAGTGAAGCTAAGAGCTGGAAAGTTGATTGGCAAAAGGGATACGCAGCTGGAGAAGGGAAAGGATCATGGGATGGGAGGCCGAGGGAGAAAGAAAGTGGGAGGGGAGCACCAGAGGGAGATGGAGAACAGAAAAGGAGTGATGGGCAGAGAGAGAGAGAGAAAAAAAAAGGGGGAAATAAATCAGGGATGGGGTAAGAAGATGAGGAGGGGCATTAACTGAAGTTAGAGAAATCAATGTTCATGCCATCAGGTTGGAGGCTACCCAGACGGTATACAAGGTGTTGTTCCTCCAACCTGAGCATGGCCTCATCACAACAGTAGAGGAGGCCATGGATTCACATATCGGAATGGGAATGGGAAGTGAAATTAAAATGAGTAGTCACTGGAAGATCCTGCTTTTTCTGGTAGACAGAATGTAGATGCTCGGTGAAGTGGTCTCCCAATCTGAAGTGGTTCCTCCAACCTGAGTGTGGCTACATCAACACCTTTTGGTATCCATCCAGGATGTTATGTTGCCTCCCTGGTGCAAGGGTCAAGGATGTCTCTGAGCGGCTGCAGGACATTCTGGAATGGGAAGGTGAACAGCCAGTGGTCGTGGTGCACATAGGTACCAACGGTATAGGTAAAAAATGGGATGAGGTCCTACAAGGTAAATTTAGGGAGTTAGGAGATAAACTAAAAAGTAGGACTACAAAGGTAATAATCTCTGGATTACTACCAGTGCCACGTGCTAGTCAGAGTAGAAATAGGAGGATATTTCGGATGAATATGTGGCTTGAAAAATGGTGCAAGGGGGAGGGATTCAAATTTCTGGGGCATTGGAACCAGTTCCGGGGGAGGTAGGACCGGTATAAACAGGACGGTCTGCACCTGGGCTGGACTGGAACCAATGTCCTAGGGGGAGCATTTGCTACTGCTGTTCAGGAGGCTTTAAACTAATGTGGCAGGGGGATGGGAACAAGTGCAGAGAGACAGAGGGGTGTAAAATGAGGGTAGAAGCAAAAAGTAGTAAGGTGAAAAGTAAAAGTGGCAGGCAGGCAAATCCAGGGCAAAAAGCAAAAAGAGCCACTTTTCAACATAATTGTATAAGGGCTAAGAGTGTTGTAAAAACAAGCCTGAAGGCTTTGTGTGTCAATGCGAGGAGCATTTGTAACAAGGTGGATGAATTGAATGTGCAGATAGTTATTAATGAGTATGATATAGTTGGGATCACAGAGAAATGGCTCCAGGGTGACCAAGGATGGGAGCTCAACATCCAGGGATATTCAATGTTCAGGAGGGGTAGACAGAAAAGAAAAGAAGGTGGGGTAGCATTGCTGGTTAGAGAGGAGATTAACGCAATAGAAAGGAAGGACATTAGCCTGGAGGATGTGGAATCAATATGGGTAGAACTGCATAACACTAAGGGGCAGAAAATGCTGGTGGGAGTTGTGTACAGGCCACCTAACAGTAGTAGTGAGGTTGGGGATGCATTAAACAGGAAATTAGAAATGCGTGCAAAAAAGGAACAGTAGTTATAATGGGTGACTTCAATCTACATATCGATTGGGTGAACCAAATTGGTAAGGGTGCTGAGGAAGAGGATTTCTTGGAATGTATGCGGGATGGTTTTCCGAACCAACATGTCGAGAAACAAACTAGAGAGCAGGCCATTCTAGATTGGGTATTGAGCAATGAGGAAGGGTTAGTTAGCAATCTTGTAGGTAAGAGTGACCATAATATGGTGGAATTCTTCACTAAGATGGAGAGTGACATAGTTAATTCAGAAACAAAGGTTCTGAACTTAAAGAAGGGTAACTTTGAAGGTATGAGACGTGAATTAGCTAAGATAGACTGGCAAATGATACTTAAAGGGTTGACGGTGGATATGCAATGGCAAGCATTTAAAGATCGCATGGATGAACTGCAACAATTGTTCACCCCACTTTGGCAAAAGAAGAAACCAGGGAAGGTAGTGCACCCGTGGCTGACAAGGGAAATTAGGGATAGTATCGTCCAAAGAAGAGACATATAAATTAGCAAAAAAAAAGCGGCACACCTGAGGACTGGGAGAAATTCAGAGACCAGCAGAGGAGGACAAAGGGCTTAATTAGGAAAGGGAAAAAAGATTATGAGAGAAAGTTGGCAGGGAACATAAAAACTGACTGTAAAAGCTTTTATAGATACATGAAAAGAAAAAGATGGGTCAAGACAAATGTAGGTCCTTTACAGTCAGAAACAGGTGAATTGATCATAGGGAACAAAGACGTGGCAGACCAATTGGATGACTACTTTGGTTCTGTCTTCACTAAGGAGGACATAAATAATCTTCCGGAAATAGTAAGGGACCGAGGGTCCAGTGAGATGGAGGAACTGAGGGAAATACATGTTAGTAGGGAAGTGGTGTTAGGTAAATTGAAGGGATTAAAGGCAGATAAATCCCCAGGGCCAGATGATCTGCATCCCAGAGTGCTTAAGGAAGTAGCCCAAGAAATAGTGGATGCATTAGTGATAATTTTTCTAAACTGCTTAGATTCTGGATTAGTTCCTTAGAATTGGAGGGTGGCTAATGTAACCCCACTTTTTACAAAAGCAGGGAGAGAGAAACCCGGGGAATTATAGACCGATGAGTCTGACATCGGTGGTGGGGAAAATGCTAGAGTCGGTTATCGAAGATGTGATAACAGCACATTTGGAAAGAGGTGAAATCATTGGACAAAGTCAGCATGGATTTGTGAAAGGAAAACCATGTCTGACGAATCTTATAGAATTTTTTGAAGATGTAACTGGTAGAGTGGATAGGAGAGAGCCAGTGGATGTGGTATATTTAGATTTTCAAAAGGCTTTTGACAAGGTCCCACACAGGAGATTAGTGTGCAAACTTAAAGCACACGGTATTGGGGGTATAGTATTGATGTGGTTAGAGAATTGGTTGGCAGACAGGAAGCAAAGAGTGGGAGTAAACGGGACCTTTTCAGAATGGCAGGCAGTGACTAGTGGGGTACCGCAAGGCTCAGTGCTGGGACCCCAGTTGTTCACAATATATATTAATGATTTAGACGAGGGAATTAAATGCAGCATCTCCAAGTTTGCGGATGACACGAAGCTGGGCGGCGGTGTTAGCTGTGAGGAGGATGCTAAGAAGATGCAGGGTGAATTGGATAGGTTAGGTGAGTGGGCAAATTCATGGCAGATGCAATTTAATGTGGATAAATGTGAGGTTATCCACTTTGGTTGCAAGAACAGGAAAACAGATTATTATCTGAACGGTGGCCGATTAGGAAAAGGGGAGGTGCAACGAGACCTGGGTTTCATTGTACACCAGTCATTGAAGGTGGGCATGCAAGTACAGCAGGCGGTGAAAAAGGCAAATGGTATGTTGGCATTCATAGCAAAAGGATTTGAGTACAGGAGCAGGGAGGTTCTACTGCAGTTGTACAAGGCCTTGGTGAGACTGCACCTAGAGTATTGTGTGAAGTTTTGGTCCCCTAATCTGAGGAAAGACATTCTTGCCGTAGAGGGAGTACAGCGAAGGTTCACCAGATTGATTCCTGGGATGGCAGGACTTTCGTATGAAGAAAGACTGGATCGACTAGGCTTATACTCACTGGAATTTAGAAGATTGAGGGGGGATCTTATAGAAACGTATAAAATTCTAAAGGGATTGGACAGGCTAGATGCAGGAAGATTGTTTCCGATGTTGGGGAAGTGCAGAACGAGGGGTCACAAGTTAAGGATAAAGGGGAAGCCTTTTAAGACCGAGATGAGGAAAAACTTCTTCACACAGGGAGTGGTGAATCTGTGGAATTCTCTGCTACAGGAAACAGTTAAGGCTGGTTCATTGGCTATATTTAAGAGGAAGTTAGATATGGCCCTTGTGGCTAAAGGGATCAAGGGGTATGGAGAGAAAGCAGGTCCAGGCTTCTGAGTTGGATGATCAGCCATGATCATACTGAATGGTGGTGCAGGCTCGAAGGGCTGAATGGCCTACTCCTGCACCTATTTTCTATGTTTCTATGTTTATATACCATCTGAGTAGCCTCCAATCTGATGACATGAACATTGATTTCTCTATCTTCTGTCAATGCCCCTCCTCCCCTTCTTACCCAATCCCTGATTTATTTATCTTTCCCCCCTCCACCAGCATTTTGTGTGTGTTGCTTGAATTTCCAGCATCTGCAGATTTCCTCATGTTTGCTCGATAAAAAGAAGTACAGCTAAAGTTTTGGGCTGAGACCTTTTGTCAGGACTAACTGAAAGGAAAGATAGTAAGAGATTTGAAAGTGGGAGGGGGAGATCCGAAATGATAGAAGACTGGAGGGGGAGGGATGAAGCTAAGAGCTGGAAAGTTGATTGGCAAAGGGATACGCAGCTGGGGAAGGGAGAGGATCATGGGACGGGAGGCCTAGGGAAAAAGAAAGGGGGAGGGGAGCACCAGAGGGAGATGGAGAACAGGCAAGGAGTGACTGTGAGAGGGACAGAGAGAGAGAGAGAGAGAAGAAAAAGGGAAAAAAATAATAAATATGTCAGGGATGAGGTAAAAAGGGGAGGGCAGCATTAACGGAAGTTAGCAAAATCAATGTTCATGCCATCAGGTTGGAGGCTACCCAGCCGGTATATAAAGTGTTGTTCCTCCAACCGGAGTGTGGCCTCATCTTGACAGTAGAGGAGGCCATGGATAGACATATGGGAATGGGACGTGGAATTAAAATGGCCCCTGGGAGATCCTGCTTTCTCTGGTGGATAGAGTTTAGGTGTTCAGCGAAACGGTCTCCGAGTCTGCGTCGGGTCTCACCAATATATAAAAGGCTGCACCAGGAGCACCGGATGCAGTATACCACACCTGCCGACTCACAGGTGAAGTGTCACCTCACCTGGAAGGACTGTTTGGGACCCTGAACGGTGGTGAGGGAGGAAGTGTAAGGGCAGGTGTAGCACTTGTTCCGCTTGCAAGGATAAGTGTGGGAGGGAGATAGGTGAGCAGGGATGGGGGGGGGGGAAATGAATGGACAAGGGAGTCATGTCGGGAGCGATCCCTGCAGAAAGCAGAAAAAGGGCGGGAGGGAAAGGTGTGTTTGGTGGTGGGATCCTGTTGGAGGTGGCGGAAGTTATGGAGAATTATATGTTGGACCCGGAGGCTGGTGGGGTGGTAGGTGAGGACAAGGGGAATCCTATCCCTAGTGGGGTGGCGGGAGGATGGGGTGAGAGCAGATGTGCTTGAAATGGGAGATATGCGTTTGAGAGCAGAGTTAGTGATGGAGGAAGAGGAGCCCCTTTCTTTAAAAAAGGAAGACATCTCCTTCATCCTGGAATGAAAAGCCTCATCGTGAGAGCAGATATGGTGGAGACATAGGAATTGTGAGAAGGGGATAGCATTTTTGCAAGAGACAGGGTGGGAAGAGGAATAGTCCAGGTAGCTTTGTGAGTCTGTAGGCTTATAGTAGATATCAGTAGATGAGCCATCTCCAGAATGGAGACGGAAAGATCAAGAAAGGGGAGGGAGGTGTCGGAATGGACCAAGTAAATTTGAGGGCAGGGTGAAAGTTGGAGGCAAAGTTAATGAAGTCGACGAGCTCAGCATGCGTGTCGGAGGCAGCGCCAATGCAGTCGTCGATGCAGCAAAGGAAAAGTGGGAGACAGATACCCATATAGGCTTGGAACATGGACTGTTTCACAAAGCCAACAAAAAGGCAGGCATTGCTAGGATCCATACGGGTGCCCATGGCTACACCTTTGGTTTGGAGGAAGTGGGAGGAGCCAAAGGAGAAATTATTGAGAGTAAGAACTAATTACGCTAGACGGTGGAGAGTGGTAGTAGAGGGGAACTTGTTAGTCTGGAATCCAAAAAGAAATGGAGAGCTTTGATCCCTTCCTGGTGGGGGATGGTATATAGGGACTGGACATCCATGGAGAAAATAAGGCGGTGGGTGCCAGGGAACTTAAAATTGAAACAATTCGAAGCGTGCGAAGTGTCACAAACATTGGTGGGAAGGGATTGAAGAAGGGGGATAAAACAATGTCAAGGTATGCAGAAATGAGTTTGGTGGGGCAGGAGCAAGCTGGGTCTACCTGGACAGGCAGGTTTGTGGATCTTGGGTAAGAGGTAGAAACAGCAAGTGTGGGGTGGGGGGACTATGAGGTTGGTGGCAGTGGATGGGAGATCCCCAGAGCTGATAAGGCTGGTGATGGTGTGGGAGACAGTGGCCTGGTTTTCCTTAGTAGGGTCGTGATCGAGGGGTAAATAAGAGGAGGTATCAGCGAGTTGTCACTGTGTTGCATCTATAGGAAGAAGTACAGTTGACGTTTTGGGTCAAGACCCTTCATCGGGACTAACGGAAAAAAGAAATAGGAGATTTGAAAGTGGGAGGGGGAGATCTGAAATGATAGGAGAAGACAGGAGGGGGAGGGATGAAGCTAAGAGCTGGGAAATTGATTGGCAAAAGGAATACAAGGCTGGAGAAGGGGGAATATCATGGGACGGAAGTATGATTTGTATTTTTTCTTTCTCTTGCGTGTGGAGTGTTGGGTCTTATTTTTATTCCTTTTTTCCTTTAATCGGGTTCTTCCGGGTTTCTTGGTTTGTGGCTCCCTGTGAGCAAGCAAATCTCAAGGTTGTATAATTTATACATTCTTTGATATTAAATGTACTTGACCCTTGAATGCTGAAGGATTTCAGCAGGTCAGGAGAGGGAAACCACATGTCCATGAGCCAGTAATCATAGGAGGATCAGACGTGGAGTCAGTAACTTTAAATTCCTGGGTGTCACAATCTCAGAGGACCTGTCCTGGACCTTTCATATAAATATATTTGCGAAGAAAGCACGACAGAGCCTCTACTTCCTCAGGATCTGTAGAAGTTTGGCATGTAATCAAAAACCTTGGCAAACTTCTATAGAACGTTTGTGGTAGAAAGTGTGCTGACTGGCTGCATTACGGCCTTGTATGGGGAACACCGATGCCTTTGAGTGGAAAATCCGACTAAAGGTAATGGATTGAGCCCAGTACATCACAAGTAAAATCCTCCCAACCATTGAGCACATCTACATGAAATGTTGTCGTAGAAAAGCAGCATCCATCATCAAAGATCCTCACCACCCAGGCCATGCTCTTTTCTCTCTGCTGCCATCAGGTAGAAAGTAGTCGTGCCTCAAAACTCACACCACCAGGTTCAAGAGCAGTTACTACCCCTCAACCATTAGGCTCTTGAGATAAATACACTCATTCTATTTCTGGTGTTCCCACAACCGATGGTTTCACTTTAAGGACTTTTTAAACTTGTTATTTTATGCTCATTATTTATATTTGTATTTGTACTATTTGTTGTTCATTGATCCTGTTTACAGTTACTGTTCTGTAGATTTGCTAAGTATGCTCAATGTTTTATGTGTTGACATGTATGTACTCAGATAATACAGCTTACTCTGAACTTTGAGGTCAGGTAACGTCTATGGAGCGGAATAAACAGTCAACATTTCAGGCCATTGACTGTTTGTTCCCTTCTGTAGACACTGTCTGACTTGTGGTGTTCCTCCAGCATTTTGTATGTGTTGCACTGTTCTGTGTTGTATAAAGTTACTGCTTTTTAAGAAAATCCTTAAAACGTGAATGCAATAGGTACAATTAGGCGCAGGCCCTTCAGCTCACCACATCTGCACTGACCGTGATACCAGTTTAAACAAATCCCCTCTTCCTGCTAGTGAACCATATCTCTCCATTCCTGCCTATGTGTTGTAATACCTGTCAAACTTTACTATTGTATCTGCCACCACCATCCTCCTCCAGCAGTGTGCTTCAAGCACCTACCACTTTCCATGAAAAATAAGTGTTATGCTGCAGATCTCCTTTAAACTTTTCCAGTCTCACCTTAAAGCTATGCCCTCTAATACTTATCATTTCCACCATGCAGAAAAAGATTCTATTTACCCCAAACATGCCGCTCATCGTTTTATATACCTCAGCCTTTGATGCTCCAGAGCAAGTAATTCAAGTACAGTGTTATACTTTGCACTTTGCTTGGAGGATGTTGGTTTGACCCTGAGCCAACCATGGGCTTGATCTGTGCCTAGGGGACAGTAGGATGGAGGTGTTGTGGTCTTTACAAGCATGAATGACTAGAAGAGCTGCTGCCTCACAGTTCCTGCGACCTGAACTTGTGATGGGTTTGAGAAAGAAGCATAAATGTGGACAGAACAAATAATGTAATTGGGGACAACATAAGTGAGATCTAAGAACTCCCAAAGTTGATGGTTTAATGTGAAGACTGTATTTGTGGGCAGCACTGTAAGTATTGTGATATTTAAATGAGTTTTTAAAAAAATATTCCATTCTTGAGCTAAGGCAAAGGTCTCATCACATCTCATAAGTTTAACCATTTCAGCATGATGTGATTCTCTGTAAAAGACAGAGGGTGTGAGATCTGTGGCTGGATGTTACAGGTGCAGTTAATTATAGGTGTGGATTAACCTATCACCGCACATTTGGACTGGGGGGGAGGGGTGTGTGTGTCTTTTGATCATTACATGATCAACAAAGCCATCATTACAGCACAGCTCTTGTACAGAGACAGTAACCGAGTGCAGCACTGAGTTATCAGTGGGTAAAAACAGTGTACTACAGTAATTATAACAATGATAAGTACAACTATTAGGCCATAATGCAATACCTTGCCCCACGTTTTACTGAACAGGCCTTCGAACGACCACCATTTAGACCCCTCGGTGAACCTGTGTAAGTCCTGCCATACTTAATATTGTCGATCTCCTTGAGCATGTGCTCAGAGAGGGATGTAATGTTAGTAGACTTATCAGGGATATAGGTGCAGCATTCTGTGCCTGTAATAGCACATGTTCGCCAGAAAGAATGACAATCCAAATCAAAAAACACAAAATGCTGGCAGAACTCAGCAGGCCAGACAGCATCTATGGGAGGAGGTACTGACGACGTTTCAGGGCGAAACCCTTCATCAGGAGTGAAGTAACATGGGACGGTCGAGGGGGGGATAAGTGGGGGGAGGGTTGAAGTAGAGAGCTGGGAAGTAATGGGCTGGGGGAAGGTGGAGAATTATGGGAAATAAAAGAGAAAGAAAGGTAGGGCTGGGGGCATATTGTAGTGAGGGGGGAAAGAGAGAGAAAGAGAACCAGACTAAAATTATAGATAGGGATGGGGTAAGGGGGGGGGGGGGCAGGGGTATCAACGGAGGTCAACTCACAGACCTCTAGCATCTGTAGATTCACTCATGTTATAATCTTCAAATCAGTGAATTCAAATGAATCAAGGGCAGTGGAAGTGGTGTTTTTTCATGCCGTGTGGTTGGGGTATGGAGGCTGCCATTTTGTGAAGACACTCTTCTTCATTTTGTGAGCTTGTCATGCTGGGCTTGAGGGCTTGATTAGTGTTTTAAAGAAGGCACAAAGACTCTTCAGGTAATCTTCAGGAATGTAAAAGGAATCTTTAGAAAGAGATTAGAAAAGCTAAAAGAAGATACGAGGTTGGTTTGGCAAAAAAGGTGAAAGTAAATCCGAAAGGTTTCTACAGTTATATTAAAAGCAAGAGGATAGTGAGGGATAAAATTGGCCTCTTAGAGAATCAGAGTGGTCAGCTATGTGTGGAGCCGAGGGAGATGGGAGAGATTTTGAACGATTTCTTCTCTTCGGTATTCACTAAGGAGAAGGATATTGAATTGTCTAAGGTGTGGGAAACAAGTAAGGAAGTTATGGAACCTATGACAATTAAAGAGGTGGAAGTACTGGCGCTTTTAAGAAATTTAAAAGTGGATAAATCTCCGGGTCCTGACAGGATATTCCCCAGGACCTTGAGGGAAGTTTGTGTAGAAATAGCAGGAGCTCTGATGGAGATCTTTAAGATGTCATTTGAAACGGGGATTGTGCCGGAGGATTGGCGTATTGCTCATGTGGTTCCATTGTTTAAAAAGGGTTCTAGAAGTAAGTCTAGCAATTATAGACCTGTCAGTTTGACATCAGTGGTGGGTAAATTAATGGAAAGTATTCTTAGAGATAGTATTAATAATTATCTGGATAGATGGGATCTGATTAGGAGTAGCCAGCATGGATTTATGAGTGGAAGGTCATGTTTGACAAACCTTATTGAATTTTTTGAAGAAGTTACGAGGAATGTTGACGAGGGTAAGGCAGTGGATGTAGTCTATATGGACTTCAGCAAAGCCTTTGACAAAGTTCCACATGGAAGGTTAGTTAAGAAGGTTCAGTCGTTAGGTATTAATGCTGGAGTAATAAAATGGATTCAACAGTGGCTAGATGGGAGATGCCAGAGAGTAGTGGTGGATAATTGTTTATCGGGATGGAGGCCGATGACTATCGGGGTGTTGGTTACCTGTTGGTTACCTCCCTGGATAACCACAAGTAGGCTTTATACCCACAAACCCAATAGGTGCCATTCAAGGGCTGAGTGAGAAGCCCGCAATTAACAATATAATTAGAGACGCTGCAAATGCTGTTCCCCAGGTATGTTGTAGTTGTAGCAAAGGGTCAAGAAAGTATTATGGGCAAAATAAGACAGGGGATGTTTTGGCCACGGCACTTGGGGAACTACTCCCTGTGTGGACCTTGGGGAAAAAGATGGTTCTAACCTGTGGGGAGCTGCCACATCTTTGGTGGCCACTGCTCCCGCCCTTGTGTATGACTCTAGTTGACTGGAAGCCCACAAAAAGAAGGCAAAAGACAACAGCCCAATACATGGTGAAGTCCGTAATAGGCTCTTTAGTCCGTAATTTTTTTTTAACAGTCAGTATGATGTTTCCATCGCGATTGTCCTTCTAACTTGACTGTTCTGGGCATGGTGAGCAGTACTTGGAATGGTCCCTTCCATCGTTGTTCTAATTTGCCACAGCTCCAGTGCTTAATTAGTATGTAGTCCCTGGGTTCGATGCTGGAGTAGCCGCCTTCTCTTGTCGTATCGTCTTCCTCTTTGTGTGCCTGATGCACCTGTGAATGTAAGGCTTGGAGAATCCTAGTTAGGTAGCCCATTTATATCAACAGTGGGAAGTTGCGCGGAACCCCATGGAGTCCTTAGGGACTTTCCGCAGATGATTTCAGCTGGTGACAATCTCGTTTTTTTTCTGGGAGGGGGTGACCCTCATATGGAATAATGATGGGGCAATACCTTTAACCAATTGAGCTCCGTTTCCTCCGTAAGTTTGCCAATTTAGTTTTTAACATACCATTTGCCCTCTCCACTCTACCTGCAGCCTGGAGACAGTGAGAGTAATGGAATTGTTGTTTGATGGATAAGACATTGCAGATTTCTTCACTTACCTTGGCGACAAAGTGGGGACCATTATCTGAGCTCAGTATTTCTGGTAACCCATACTGGGGGATTACTTCTCGCAACAGTATTTTAGCTGCTGTCAGGGTTGTATTATTCATGGCAGTGATTGCTTCGATCCCTCTACTAAATACATCTATGATCACTAGAAACATAGAAAACTTACAGCACAATACAGGCCCTTTGGCCCACAAAGTTGTGCTGAAAATGTCCCTACCTCAGAAATTACTAGGCTTCCCTATAGCCCTCTATTTTACTAAGCTCCATGTACCAATCTAAAAACCTCTTAAGAGACCCTATTGTATCCGCCTCCACCACTGTTGCCAGCAGCCCATTCCACTCACTCACCACTTTGAGTAAAAACTTACCCCTGACATCTCCTCTGTACTGACTAGCCAGCACCTTAAACCTGTGTCCTCTTGTGGCAACCATTTCAGCCCTGGGAAAAAGCCTCTGACTATCCACACGATCAATGCCTCTCATTGGGTCACCTCTCATCCTCCTCCTCTCCAAGGAGAAAAGGCCGAGTTCACTCAACCTATTCTCATAAGGCATGCTCCCCAATCCAGGCAACATCCTCATAAATCTCCTCTGCACTCTTTCACATCCTTTCTGTAGTGAAGTGACCAGAACTGAGCACAGTACTCCAAGTGGGATCTGACTAGGGTCCTATATAGCTGCAACATTACCTCTTGGTTCCTAAACACAATTCCACGATTGATGAAGGCCAATACACCATGTGCCGCCTTAACCAGAGTCAACCTGCGCAGCTGCTTTGAGTGTCCTATGGACTCGGACCCCAAGATTCCTCTGATCCTCCACACTACCAAGAGTCTTACCATTAATACTATATTCTGCCATCATATTTGACTTACCAATAAGAACCACCTCACACTTATCTGGGTTGACTCCACCTGCCACTTATTAGTCCAGTTTTGCATCCTATCAATGTCCCACTGTAACCTCTGACAGCCCTCCATACTATCCACAACACCCCTAACGTTTGTGTCATTAGCAAACTTACTAATTCATTATAAAAATCACAAAGAGTAAGAGTCCCAGATCCCTGAGGCACACCACTGGTCACCGACCTCCATGCAGAATATGACCCATCTACAACCACTCTTTGCCTTCTGTGGACAAGCCAGTTCTGGATCCACAAAGCAATGTCCCCTTGGATCCCATGCCTCCTTACTTTCTCAATAAGCCTTGCATGGGGTACCTTATCAAATGCCTTGCTAAAATCCATATACACTACATCTACTGCTGTTCCTTCATCAATATGTTTAGTCACATCCTCAAAAAATTCAATCAGGCTCATAAGGCACGAGCTGCTCTTTACAAAGCCATGCTGACTACTCTCAATCATATTATACCTCTCCAAATGTTCATAAATCCTGTCTCTCAGGATATTTGCCATCAACTTACCAATCACTGAAGTTAGACTCACTGGTCTATAATTTCCTGTGCTGACTCTACTCCCTTTCTTGAATATGGGAGCAACATATGCAACCCTGCAATCCTCTGGAACTTTTGCATTGATGATGCAAAGATCATTGCCAGAAGCTCAGCAATCTTTTCCCTTGCTTCCCACAGTAGCCTGGGGTATATCTTGTCTGGTCCTGATGACTTAATCCAACTTGATGCTTTCCAAAAGCTCCAGCACATCCTCTTTCTTAATGTCCATATGCTCAAGCTTTTCAGTCCGCTGTCAGTCATCCCTATAATTGCCAAGGTCCTTTTCTATCGTGAATACTGAAGCAAAGTATTCATTAAGTATCTCTGCTATCTCCTCCGGTTCCATACACACTTTTCCACTGTCACACTTGATTGGTTCTGTTCTTTCACGTCTTATCCTGTTGCTCTTCACGTATTTGTAGCATGCCTTGGTCTTCCTGCTTGCTAAGGCCTTCTCATAGCCCTTTTAGGCTCTCCTAATTTCATTCTTAAGCTCCTTCCTGCTAGCCTCATAATTTTCTGGATCTCTATGATTACCTAATTTTTTGAACCTTTCATTTCTTCTTGACTAGATTTTCAACAGCCTTTGTACACCACTGTTCCTGTACCCCTCCATTCTTTCCCTGTCTCATTGAAACATACCTGTGCAGAACGTCACACAAATATCCCCTGAACATTTACCACATTTCTTCTGTACATTTCCAAGAACATTTGTTTCTAATTTATGCTTCCAAGTTCCTGTCTGATAGCCTCATATTTCCCCTTACTCCAATTAAACATTTCCCTATAGTAAAGGATATAGAATTGTGATCACTATCTCCAAAATGCTCTTCCACTGAGAGATCTGACACCTGACCAGGATCATTTCCCAATGTCAGATCAAGTACAGCCTCTCCTCTTGTAGGCTTACCTACGTATTGTGTCAGGAAAACTTCCTGAACACTCCTAACAAACTCCACCCTATCTAAACCCCCTCACTCTAGGAAGATGCCAATCAATATTTGGGAAATTAAAATCTCCCACCACAACAATCCTGTTATTATTGTAAATTTCCAGAATCTGTCTGCCTATCTGCTCCTTAATGTCCCTGTTACCATTGGGTGGTCTATTAAAAAAACACTCAGTAGAGTTTTTGACCTCTTCCTGTTCCTAGCTTCCACCCACGGAGACTCCGTAGGCAATCCCTCCATGACTTCCTCCTTTTCTGCAGCCGTGACACTATCTCTAATCAGCAGTGCCACACCCCCTCCTCGTTTGCCTCCATTCCCTGTCCTTTCTGAAGCATCTAAAGCCTGGCACTCCCCTGCCCTGATCCATCCAAGTCTCTCTAATGGCCACAACATCATACTCCAAGTACTGATCCATGCCCTAAGCTCAACTGTTTTTTTTTAAATGATGCATTTGCAGAATCTCTCGTGTTCATGATGTATTTCACTATGTTTTGATGTTTTTGTGACAAGAAAAGTTGATGTTAAAAAAGAAAATAAGTGAGTTTGTTTTATAACTTACAATTTGAAATTTCTTTTCATTTTAGTTGAAGTTTTTAACGATTAATTACGTTTCTTCAAAAAGTTCCATTTGCATAATTTTACTTTTATTTTGTAAGAAGCAGGGAAGAAACATCCCAAAATTTTATTCTAATAGCATTCATGTGCCTTCAGACTTCATTTGAATGAATGCAGGCGAAGCTGAAACATGGTTTTCATTGCTGTTCACTCCTGATATTCTCTTGAGTCTGATCCAGGGAACATAATATATTCTTGTGTTTAATGCAGTGTGGGTCAGTAGGTGGCTAGGTTTACATTGAATTATTTTGGTTGTTTGCACTTCATACTTAAGATCCCAAATAATTTCATGGGCCGTCTATGAGGTGCCCAATGTCTGACTAACGAGAAATTCCACACTCTCAAGAATAGAATAAAAATTGTAAACCAAATTGTGAAGTAAACTGTATTTCCCTCACAAAAGCCTATCAATCTCAATTTTAAAATTATCCCAACCTCAACACTTGGTTTTAGAGGGAGGGAGTTTTTATCACCCCCCCCCCCCCCCGTCTCTTGTTTTCTCCCCCCCGTCTCTTGTTTTCTCCCCCCCGTCTCTTGTTTTCTCCCCCCCCCACCGTCTCCCTTTGTAGTTATAAAGCACAGACTGTGTTAGTTCCTGACGCAAATTATGCTTTTCACTATATGTTTCGAGGCACGTATGACAAAGCTCATCTTTATCTCTCTTTCATCTAATCTTTTGATACACCTCACCCTTTTCACTTGTATAAATATTGCTTTCATAGCAAGTTTGTCAAACTCTGTCAGAGGTTTGTCTCCCCCCCCATTCTTCTAAACTCTTGGAAACATAGGCCTCGTCAACTTAGTTTCTCCCTTTATGGCAGGTTCTTTCCCTTTTAAAAGTAAGGAGACCAAAACTGCACACAGCACTCAAGGTACTATCTTGCAGTGATCAGTGACAATTTTTTCTCAAGAGCTGGTTTTCTCAATTAAAGATGTTTGCTGTTGAACCCTCAGGTTGAAGAGGCACGAAAGGTTCTCTCAGACGTGAAAGTGGAGAAATATGATTTCACCCAGCATGAGCAGAACTTCTGGTGCTACTGTTGTAATGGGGATGTGAAGAAACACATCACAAATGGAAGCCTTGTGGTGCTGTATGGAGGACTGTTGGAACACTTTGCAAGGTGCAGTGCCTGCAATTCTTCCTACTTTGTGCTGTATACAGGAGGTCCCCGTTTTTCGAACGTTCGATTTATGTCAACTTGGTGTTACGAAAGACCTCCATTTAGTTACCTGTTTTCCCTAACCAAAGAGTATTTTCGCTTTTACGAAAAAAAGACACCCGGTTTATACGTGTGTTTACTCCGGGAAAGACTACAATGACCATGAAGCCTTGTGTGGCCAGTTGTTTGCGCACGTGTGTCGGTGCCGTTTTTTTTCTTCTCTCCGAATCGTTTTTGGTTCACTGTCTTCCCAAGTTTGATAAGTGAACCTACACCGTATATACAATATTTCTACTTTATATAGGCTGTGTATTTATCATATAATTCCTGCTTTTACTATATGTTAGTGTTATTTTAGGTTTTGTGTGTTATTTGGTTTGATTTGGTAAGTTATTTTTGGGTCTGGGAAAGCTCAAAAATTTTTCCCATTATAAATCAGTGGTAATTGTTTCTTCGATTTATGCCATTTCAGCTTTCGAACAGTTTCATAGGAACACTCTACCTTCGAATAGTGGGGGAAACCTGTATAGCTACAGTGAGGGAAGACTCTGTTAACACAATCATGGTGTGAAAGATTTAATTTGCTACAATATAGGAGTATCTTCTTAACTGGTTGCTGAGCAACTTGATTTTGTAATTTTATCTTTGCACTGTACAATACAGGACAGTGATGATAAACCTGACTCTGATTTCTCTATTCTTGCAGCTTGGAACATTTGAAACAAACCAACAAATTCTGGTGGGAAAATAAAGCTGACAAAAAGTTAAAAGAGAAGTTTCTCCTCTCTGCAGATGCTTATGAGAAGTAAGCAATACATTTCAATATTGAATTTTATTGACTAAAATTGAGGTTTGCATAAATGTACATTAAAGGGATAGTTTAGTCCAGGGGTGGGCAAACTTTTTGACTTGAGGGCCACAAAGGGTTCTAAAATTTGACAGGGGGGCCGGACCAGGAGCGGATGGACGGAGTGTTTTGGTAATACACCTCATAAGAGAAAATAAAATATCATGGGATATGTAGAAAACATGTGCTTTAATTTCAATTGAAAATGAACAAATGCATTACAACAAAATATCTGTCTTTGCAGTCCCATGGTATTTAGCTATTTATTGAAATGATTTTAAAACACTGAAAATTAAATGAATAAAATACAGCTTTTTTAAATAGTAACAGTTATTTGATAGCACTGAAAATTCTGTTATCCTTCAAGATATTATCATCATCACTCTCCTCCTGACTGTCTTTATTTCAAAAACGGTAGAAGATGCAGGTCTACTTGTCCTGCTCCTTCTTATTCAATTGTCCCCTGTGCCAAAACTCAACAACGACCCGCACAATGACAGAACAGTGACAGCGCGCCAGTGTGCGGAGAGCGTTATTTGATCTGTAGCGCATTTTTTATTTTGAGAACGTACGTGCACCTGCACACTACTCATGTCCATCACTTAATAGAAATGACATGTAACATGTAAGGCTTATTGAAAAAAATATTTTCAATTGCATTTTTTACATAACACAACGAAGAAACTTATTTTTAATTTCAGTGGGAACAGTGTTGTTGGTCTCCCTTTTTAGCCAGCGCATCAAAGTCTGGATTTAGTTTTGTTGTGGCGATTCTCAGGATGGATCTGAGGTGTTGGTCAGTTAACTTGGATCTGTGGCTGGCTTTGTTGATGTTCATGACGCTGAACGCCTGTTCACACAAATAGGTCGAGCCGAACAAACAGTAAAGCGCAAATGTGGAGTAATACGCTGCACCTCAACAAAGGTCAATGTGCAGCGGTGTGCTACATGCAGCGCTAAAATTACGACACGGAGTCGGTAACTGCAGTCGAAGAAAAAAACTTTATTCGAAATCCCCAGCCTCACTTTTAAGCCTCCCTCAACCTGCCCCCCTGCGCAGAGGCTCCAAAGCTCTGTGCTCGCAAATCCCCGCAGGCTATCTCCCTTAGCCGGAACGCTGGCTAATTGTGAGCCGGTTCGGATGTGCCAGGAAAAAAGGTCGCCACAAATGTATATAGAGTGCGTCATCTATTGGGAAAACGCCAGAATTGCGGGGAAAAAAACGTTATCAAGGTTTATTAATATAATTTCATCAAGTTCTGCGGGCCGGATTAAAAAGCTTAACGGGCCGCATATGGCCCGCGGGCCGTAGTTTGCCCATGCCTGGTTTAGTCTGTATTAACCTGATCTACTGTATCTAAAAGTTTTGATAGTACGTGTCTGCTTTTTATTTCTTTATTTTGAGTTATTTTTCAATGACAAATGAATGTTCCAATTACTCTGAATAAAAACATTGCTGCAGAGGCTAGAGCAGGGTGGAGCGTTGTCAGTTCCTTCTGGCACACATTAGGCAGTAGGGTCCGACATCTGAATGGCTTTCACCCTGCTGTGGCAGTGGGTGCCTGAGCAACTATCTGATGTTATAGAATATTCTATAGTTTGGAGTATTGTGTGCAGTTTTGATCACATACCTACAGGATAAATGTTAATAAGATTGAAAAAATGCAGAGAAAATTTACAAGGATGTTGCTGGGACTTGACCTGAGTTATTGGAAAAGTTTGACTAGGTTTGAATTTTATTGCCTAGAGCTTAGAAAAATGAGGGGGAATTTTATGGAGATATACAAAATTATGAGGGATATAGAATGTAAGCAGGCTTTTTCCACAGGAAAAAAACTTGAACCATGGTTATATAAGAGTGAAAAAGAAAATATTTAATAGGGAACCTGAGGGAATTTTTCTACTCACAGGGTGGTGTCAGTGTATAGCAAGCTGCCAGCAGAAGTGATGGCTACAGGTTCGATTGTAACACTTAAGAAAAGATTGAATAAGTAGATGGATCGGAGGGGTATGGAGGACTATGATACTGTTAATGATTTGGATGATGGAATTGATGGCTTTGGCCAAGTTTGTGGATGATATGAAGATGGGTGTTGAAGATGGCAGGCAGTGTTGAGGAAGCAGTAAGGCTACAGAAGAACTTAGATAGATTAGGAGAACGGGCAAAGAAATAGCTGATGAAATACAGGCTCGGGAAGCATATGGATATACACTTTGGTAAAAGAAATAAAAATGTAAGCTATATTCTCAGTGGTGAGAACATTCAAAAATCTGAGGTGCAAAGGGACTTGGGAGGCCTCATGCAGGATTCCCTAAAGGTTAAATAGCAGGTTGAGTCTGTGGTGAGGAAGGCAAATGCAATGTTAGCATTCATTTTGAGAGGACTAGAATATAAAAGCAAGGACATAATGTTGATATTTTATAAGGCACTGGTGAGACCTGATTTGGGGTATTGAGAGCAGTTTTGGGCCCCTTATCTAAGAAAGGATGTGTTTACATTGGAGAGTGTTCAAAGGGGATTCATGAAAATAATTCTGGGATTGAAAGGCTTATATGATCATTGATTGGCGGAATTAATTCTATTAAAATGAATATTTTGCCTAAATTTTTATATTTATTTCAGGCCATACCTGTTTTTATTCCTGAATCTTTATTTGATTCTTTGGATCCTATTATATCTTATATATGGAAAAATAAAATTTCTCGATTAAATAAAGTTCATCTTCAAAAAAGCTAAAATGAATGGAGGTTTAGCCTTACCCAATTCTAGGTTTTATTACTGGGCAGTCAATCTTGTGTTTTGGTTACATTATATTAATCGAGAGGACTGTCCGGTCTGGGTTTCTTTAGAAGCTAATTCTGTTTATAAATTTTCTATTATTTCTTTTCTTGGATCCTCAATTCCTTTATCTGTAAGTAATTTAACTGATAATTTTGTAGTTAAACACACTTCGTGGATTTGGGTACAATTTAGAAAATATTTTGGTTTATTGAGTTTTCACTTTCGTCCCATTTTTTCTAACTTTTTTTTAAACCTATGACTGTAGTTTTTAAAGAGTGGAATAGATTGGGTATTAAACGTTTTCAGGATTTGTTTGTTGGAGATGGTCTCCCTTCATTTGAGCAACTGTCAGCTAAGTATAGCCTATCCAAAACACACCTTTTCCGACATTTACAAATTACAGACTTTTTGCGTTCTCAAGTACATAAGTTTCCTAAAAGTCCAGATAAGAATTTACTTGATACAATTTTTTATTTGAAACCCTTCCATAATGGATTTATCTCTATACTACTGAAACTCTCATGCTCTGCCTGTCTGTTTGTGACCTCCAATTAGTGCAAACGGTGCATTACAGCGGCACTATTTTTGGTTAAATCGACTTAAAATGCACTAACATACAGAATGCAGGCAAAGTTCAAGGTTATATATCCATATAAAGTTGTTCATTCCCCAAAATCAACAGCCCCGTTTTCACCCGAGAGCCAATGTGCCATCATGGAAATTGGGACAAGGCACCAAGACTCATGTGCACGACCAGCCTCAGGAACGACACCAACCGGAGCAAAAGGGCAGGGCAGCTCTATTTTGAGCGGTCATATATCACCATCAGTACGTGCAGGATTGGGACAGATCTAACTGCCACCCATCAATAAGAGATGAATCTTATTTTAATGATGTACTTCTCTTTCAATATTTTTATTAGTTTCTGCATAAAGCAATACAGAGTACAATAAGATATTATGTCATAAAAAGCATCAAATATATTGTATTAAAAATAGCTACAATCACTAAACCCTATATTCATAACAATTAAATTAAGTCATAATATTGAAATATAAAAAATTTGGTATACAGAAAAAAATCTAAACCCACTACCAAAGTCAGAGCTGTTAGGAAAAGCAAGAAAAAAGGGGAAAAACCCCTGATCATACAATAAAATATTATTATGCACCATCTGTACTTTTACAACAAATCAAAGATTTTGAAAATAACCCAAATGTTGACTAGATTTAAAAACTAAACATCGGATCTTCTCTAAATTTAAGCATGACATAACATCCCCTAACCCATAATGACGTACTTCGAGACACCCATAAAACCCTTTGCTGCAATCAAAGGACAGCGGTGACCATATCGCATCCATTTAGGTGAGCGCCAACCACATCAAGAATAATCAGCTTCCTCTGGTATTACTGTTTCGTATCTTCCATCCAGCATTAGGGTAAAAAAAATGGTCAGCCTAATTATGCTGCGTGGAAAGAGAAGGGGGACATTATGGTCAAGAGCTGATGCAAAGCATCGTCAGGAAGTGGCAAGGAGAGGGAGAGAACAAGAATCAGATGAGGCCAAGGCTGCACGACTCCAGGATCTAAGAGTCAGGACAAAAAAGATGAGAGAAGAAGAGACAGGAGGAGAAGCATGCCTGTCTCCAGAATGACAACAACAGGCACAGGAGGAGGAGAGAGGAAGAGACGGTGCATGAAAAGACTGCACGTCTCCAGAATGACAATGAGAGGCACAAGGGTGGCAGATTAACCAGAAATATTACCATCGTTAAACGAGGAGGAGCTATATTTGCCTTGCTACACGTCTTTCTTCTTTAATAAAGTGGTTTTTATTCTTGAATTTCCAGAGCAAAGCAATACCAATAGCATTCAGGAAAATTTAATGTTCATTCTGCTCACATCAGCCTACTCTACTTTTCTCTCAAAGGGTGCCCCAACGGGTCACCCTGTTGTCGAGTATCTAATATTTATGGTATGTTATTGGGAATTAGCGAAATTCCTTTAGACAAAATTAAAAATCTCTGGGAACAAGACTTACAGATTCCAATTTTTGAGGATACTTGGAATGAAATTTTAAAATTGGTTAATACCTCATTGTTGTGTGCCCGTCAATCCCTTCTACAATTTAAAGTGGTTCATCGGGCCCACATGACTAAAGATGAACTGTCTCATTTTTATTCTGATATATCTCCCGATTGTGATAGATGTAACAATGGAGAAGCTTCACTAATCCATGTGTTTTGGACTTCTCTGAGTCTTGAAAAATATTGGAAGTATTCCAGACTTTTTCAGAGCTTTTTAAAGTAAATTTTAAACCTAATCCTTTGCCTTATTTGGTATTGTTGAAGGAAATGATATTATTTTGGAGATACATGATTTGCTCATTTTGGTCTTTATTTCTCTTACAGCCAGGAGGGCATTGTTGCTTAAGTGGAAGGATGCCACTCCGCCTACTCATACTCATTGGTTACATGATGTTATGTCTTGCTTAAATTCGCTGTTCAATTTCTGAACCTAGACAAGATTTTTTTAACATTGTGGGGACCTTTTTTGAATTATTTTCAAAATCTTTGATTTGCTATTAAGGACAGATGTTGGCTAATAATGTTTTACTATATGATAGGGATTTTTTTCTTTTTTTTTAACCGAACAGCTGTTTATTTTTCCCTCTGGTAGTAGGTTTAGATTTTTTTGTATAATAAAATTATCTCTTTTCAATATTATGTTTAAATTTAATTTATATGGATATGGGGTAATGAGACTATTTGTGATTCCAATATATTGTAATTGATAATGTTATATATCCTACTGCACTCTGTATTTTATGTAAGAAATCAATAAAAATATTGAAAAAAAAAGGCTTATTTATGAGGAGCTTTTAATGGCTCTGGGCCTGTACTCACTGGAAATCAGAAGAATGGAGGGGGGGGGGGGGAATGTCATGGAAGCCTATTGAATGTTGAAAGGCCTCGATAGAGTGGACATGGAGAGGATGTTTCCTCTGGTTGGGGAGTCTTAAGACCACTGAACATAGTTTCAGAATAGAGGGATGTCCATTTAAAACAAAGGGGGAGGAATTTCTTTCGATGGAGGATGGAGAATCTGTGGAATTTACTGCCACAGGTGGCTGTAGAGACTGAGTCATTGGGTATATTTAAAGTAGGTTGATAAATTCTCAATTGCTCAGGGCATGATGCGATACGGGGAGAAGGCAAGAGATTGGGGCTGAGAGGCATAATGCCCTTGGCTGAGTCTTGAAGGAGGATACAGGTGAGGTGCATCACACCATTAGTGATGGTCTGGGTGGGGGTAGGGTCAGTATAAATCACTTATCTGCTTTCTTAGTTAGCCTCCAGTGACAATAAAGGTGCATTTTAAAGGGGGTTAAATAATAACATCCAGGTTTAACCTGAATTCTCTCTTCATTTATCAAGGTTCAAAATGGCTGTTGCAAAGGCAGTGGAAAACTATGAAGAGAAAGCGGATGACTACATTAAACAGGTAGTTGTCGATTAGAATTGATGTGAGTGAATAAGCTCTAGGGATTCCCTGTCATGGAATCAGTTTTGATTTTGCTCATCATTCTCTCCTTTTGGTTTGAACGGGACATTATGCTGAGGGGGTGCTCTCCTTTTTATCCAATGAGCACACGCTGCCAAATTACATCTACAAACCTACTTATTTGGAATGTAGGAAGAAAACAAAACACCCGGAGGTCACAGGAAGACCTACGAGCACCTTACAGCGGTGGGAATATAACTCTGTTCACTGATGCTGTCATAGTGTTATACTAACTGCTGTGCTACCATGCCATCCCTTGTTTGGATATAAAAGATTGTGTGGCGCTATTTGCAGAAGGGAATTGGCAATCTTCAATTTTTATTTCTCAACTGACATCAATATAATAAAAAACTAATTATTATTAATTGTTCAGTTAGCCCATAGCTGTTACTATAAAGCTTTCTTTGTGCATATTATGTGCTGATTGCTATATTTTAGAGAGAGAGAGAGAGAGAGAGGTATTGAGATTTTCAAGACTTCCAAAAAAAAAGTGAATTGCTTGCCTCTTAAACTATTTGGGACTTTGAGTTTTTTTTGAAAAACTCTTAAAATTAAAGGTTGTGTTTATCACTGCATATATTTTTCATGTCAGCTATACTGCAGAAAGGTCTGGAGTGTTGCTGTGGAAACTAATGATGGGAAAATTGCTGGTTACATCATTCTGCTTTTCCATTTTGCACCTAACAGTCTGTATCAATTGATGTTTTAGAAACGCGTTTTCTGCCTCCACTCTAAATTATAAGCAGTGCATGGTTAATGGAGGCACAGTGGGAGAGGCTTGGGGAGGAACAAACAACCCCAAATGGTTATTGGTGTTAACCCTATCACAAAATACCTGTAGTTTCTCTCAACCATTTAAAGCAATTTTCAATGTTCATCCAAGAAAGGTCTCTGTCAGAAATATTGACTGTTTATAGAGGCTGTCTGACCTGCTGAGTTCTCCATCATTATTCAAGATTATTTATTCTCATTCTTCAGTACACAAGTGTAAAGAAGAATTAAATGTTTGTTACTCCAGATCCGAAGCAGCACAAAATAAAACACTAAGCATAAATAACACAAGTTTTAAAATCCTCTATAAATATAAAAGCAATCCTATAAAAGACAATGTACAAGTAACTGTTGTATACGTGGACTGATAGTATGTACATAAGATGATGCTAGGTAATGTGGAAGTAGTGGTTGGTGGTGGGGTGAGTTAACGGGTGGAGGTGTTAATCAGCCGGATGGCTTAGGGGAAGTAACTGATTTTGAATCTGGTTATCCTGGTGTGGATGCTATGTAGCCTCCTCCCTGATGGAAGTGAAACAAACAGTGCATAAGCAGGTCCCTCATATTGCTGGCCTTTTTCCACAATGTTCAATTCTGGAATATATGTAGAAGTATAATTTTTGAAAGAAAATTAATTGTGTTACTTAAAAAATACAGAGAATGGAATGCTATATTCTACAACAAATCCTGCATAACTAGATGCTTTCATGACTTGGTTATTAATCTATTCATGCGGTGTAGGCCAGAAAACTCCTTGTACTCTGCTGTAATTCTGCAGGGGATAGTTGCAGTTCCTGCTGCATATGTACATGTATTTGTTCTGATACTGAACTAAGATAGTAGAGTTTTAGTATAGTCACAGTCTAATTAATGTATTTGTAGGAATTCCCTTCTCTACAAATTTAAAAAAGAAATTAGCAGTGCCAATTTACTTTACACAGGTTATTTTATTCACATGTATGTATGTACATACGTACCCATAATAGTAAATTATGTTAGCGAATTAGTTTTTTTATATTTACATGTATTTGGAGTATTGTGTTCAATTCTGGCTGCCTCGTTGTAGGAGGGATATGGAAATTTTAGGGGGAAGGTGCAGAAGAGATTACCAGTTTGCTACCTAGATTGGAGAGGGTGTCTTATAAGGATAGGTTGAGAGAGCTAAGGCTTTTCTCTTTGGAGTAAAGGAGGATGAGAGGTGACTTGATAGAGGTGTATAAGATAGGAGACATATAGTGGACAGCTAGAGACTTTTTCACATGGCGGAAAAGGCTAATATAAGAGGTGATTCGAGGAAAGTATAGAGGATGTCAGAATTGTTTTTTTATATACAGAGAGTGGCAAGTGTATGGAACACATTGCCAGCTGGTTTTAAAGGCAGATACGTTAGGGACCTTGAAGAGACTCTTGGGCACATGGACAAATGAAAAATGGAGGGCTATGTGGGGAGGAATGGTTAGATTGATCTTGGAGGTTGAAGGGTCGGTACACCATTATGGGCCAAGAAGTGTACAGTGCTGTGTTCTATGTAACAAGGTACAATGGGGGAAAAACTTGTCGCATGTCGTTCATACAGATAAATTCATTAAACTTTGGATTGAGATAATATAAGGGAAAGCAATAACAGTATGCAGAGTAAAGTGTAGTAGTTACAGAGAAAGTTCACTGCAGGTGGACAATAGGGTGCAAAGTCGTAACGAGTTAGATTGTGAGGTAGAGTCCATTTTATGATGCTGGGTAAGCGTTCAATAATCTAACACTGAGATAGAAGCTGCCCTTGAGCCTGGTGTTGTGCTTTCAAACTTTTGTATCTTCTGCCCAATGAGAGAGGGGTGAAGAGAATGTCTGGGGTAGATGGGATCTTTGATTATGCTGGCTGCATTACTGAGGCAGTGAGAAGTGTAAGCAGCCCGTGGAGGGGAGGCTGGTTTCCATAATGCATTGAGCTGTTGGCACAACTTGGCAGTTTTTTGCAGTCACAAGCAGAACAGTTTCCATACCAAGCTGTGGTGCATTAGTAAAAATTAGTGAAGGTCAAAGGGAGTGTGTATTAATTACCAGTAATCAGTTGTGTATGGTGCTCTATTTAACCATTGTAACTTTTTTTTATTCTAGTCTCTTGATTTTTACACTTCAATTATGATTGACTTTGTCACTTTCTGCGTCCTCTGTAGGAAGCAGAATATATTCGAGAAGTGGATCGAAGAAGGCAAGAGGTAGTACAGGCTGCCTTTGAGGTTGGTGTTACCTGGATGAGTCTGGACAGTATCCATGGCAACTGTTGTATTTTACATCAATTCATCTATAAATTTCACAATGATTCCGACGAGTCTAAATTAGGTTTATTCTTGTTGTTCTATGATAGCAGTGTGGAGTAACCATAGACGTTCATCTGAGTCTAGCTGCTATTTTAGCTGATCTTCCTTGAAGCATCAGTGGAGTTGTTCTTGGCTGCTACATAAATGAAAGGTTTTTTTTTGCAAGGCTTGGGATCTGAGCTTCAGTCATTAGCAACCTTTACCCTCTTTTTGTTACTCCACCCACTATTCCTGCCTTTAAAGGTTTCTCATATGTTGATGTAACATGAGGTTAGGATCTGATCTGGCATGATTCTGCAACATCAGGGGACTTCAGTTACTTGTGTCACATAACAGAAAAGGACCATTCTCACCAAGGAGGAATAGTTTCTCAATAGGAGGAATAGTTTTGTTAAAAATCTAAAATGATTTTTGTGCCTTTTGTTCTTCCCCAACCAAACTATAACAACTATGACACAAAACCATAACAACCAGAAAATAAAATCACAAAGTTGACCTCAACCTCTTTGATGTAGTGTCCCTGAAATAAGATTATTAACAACTAAATTATTCTATCCTTTTTCTGTCTTTGGTTTTCTTCTGATTCTTAACTTCTGATTTTTCTGGAGTACAGTGGAGAACAATCCTTTGTATTATCCAAGGAAACAAAGAGAAATGGATTGAAGTAGATGGGCTCTGACTACACTTGACTTGTGTCGTATTTCTGGAGATTCCTTGCTCTCTGTGTACTTTTGGTTAAGGAAGTTTTCAAACTTGCAGGCGGTATTGTGTTCCTCCATCCAGGTTATTCCCGGTTCTTAGCTTTGCGTTCTAAAGCCTTCTTGCAGAATTAAGGGATTCATTGTATTAGGTACAATAGAAATAGATGTGCTGAGAATCAGAAAGCAGTTATTAAAACATCCCTCATTACAGCAAGAAGATTGATTCTTAATCTACAGTTTAACAGCATTTGTTTAAATATCAAAAGTTTAATACATTTTGTATTTTTCTTTAGCTGTTTTAAAATTCTTTTTTTTACAGTATTTGGAACAATATTAAGCAAGCCCTCTTTAATTGTATAACAAAAAAAGGGTGTGTAGTAAATACAGCTACAGTAATCCAGAGAAAAGACATGTACCTGTTGCATTGGGTTGTCATGAACAATTGTACTATACTGCTCTATTTAAATAAATACTTAAGTAGCACATTTGAACACTAGGTTTTGTTAAATTTGGCGAACAGTAAAAAGATATGTTGGTGATTGAAAATTGAGAAATATCAATATGCTTTTTTGATCTGCCTTCACAATCCCTCTCTGTCCTCCCTCCAGCCCACATTTGTTGTTCATTATGTTAGTAAACACCTAACCCCTGATTGGCTTGGGCATCTATGGATTTGCATTTGATTTCTGATGTTGAAGCAGAGATGGCTTCTCTCCACTTCTCCATTCTTGAGAGTGGGCAACTCTCCATGTTTGTGTCATAAGCACTGTCATCAGATCTATTCACACATGAGGGGGACGAATGTGCCCATCCCTAAATTTGCCAAAGCGGTCAAGAGAATGAGTTTCTGTTCTGAAGAGGGCTGTTCTCCAGAGGTAACACAAGGAAAGCTCGTGTGTTGATTCAGATTCACTTATTTATCACGCGTACGTGGAAATACACAGTGAAATAGGTCACTTGCAGTAACAACCAACACGCCTAAGGATGTGCTGGGGGCAGCTCGCAAGTGTCACCACACATTCTAGCGCTGACAAAGCATGTCCACAATGTTCAGAACAACACAGAACACAACACAACAGAAAACAAACCCCTTTCCTCACACACTCACACTCTTCCAACCCCAGGATTATGGATTATTCACAAAATATAAATTATTCCTCTTTTGAAAGCATGAAAATGATAGAGCATTTTGTACATGTAAAATTTGTTTGCTTAGCTTTCTGTCGTGCAATAGTTATTGATGTAGTATTTTAAGCTTTAAGAAGAGTTGATTTTTTTTTCCTGAATCAAAACCAGCCACAGGAAGAGCTGAATTCACTCGATGGCTGCAAACACTGCGAGTTCAATTGTTATGATGGGTAAGTGTATTTTGTTTCATGCATTGTCTGTGAGCAATTTTCAACAAAGGCAGCAACTGGCTTCAGAATGAAGGAGAGGGAAACCCTGCCCAAGTTCTGACTCCTGATTGTTATCCATTATGGGAAAGTATAAGGTGAGGAAGAGTAGGATGAGGAGTTTTGGTGTAATGTTCTACACACACTCTTCTTAATCAGTACTCTCACATGAAGGTTCATCTTGAATGGGATGACATTAAGATTTTTGAAGATTGCTGTCTTTGCAGTAGTGTCCCACCAAGACAATATAAATTGAATGTCATTGAGGTAATTCTAAATTTTACAATTACTACAGAATATTCATAGCTCCAAGAGCAATTCCTCCCCAAACTTAATTATTGAGACTGATAGCACATATGATTAATGGAATTGATAAGGTAGTTGTGACAAAGGTGGACATCTAGTGTCAGCCACTATGGAGTAGGCATGATGTCTGAGGTGCCTGATCACACTCCCATGTTCCTCTGCTCTCTGTATGTATGAATCAGAGCACCAGTTCTCCCAGTTAACTGAACTGTAGGCTTTAAAGAGTTATATTAAGAGAAAATAGCTTTTGCTGTTAATGCTGCTGTTGTGTGTGTCCATCTCATCTTTCCTCAAGAAAGGCACAGCTAGAGTGTTATAACAGATGAAAAACCTATATAGCAGGAAAGTAAAAAGGCAATCAGCAAGGGAAATATTGTGGCTAACAAGGCTGATAGGAATACCCAATAGACATTTGGTAGTACTGCACCATGAATTCCAGAGGTGAAAGTTAAAAATGGCCATGTTTCCAATAGTTATACTAGAGCAGAACAAAGCAATAATGTGCCAAGTGTCATTATATAGTGAGTTGTAGATCCTTAGTTTAGCCTGCATTAAATACCCAGAATAGTCAGCCTGCCACTGCCACTAGTGTGTACAACGTAGCAGCTCTCTCTCTCTCTCCTCTCTCTCTCTCTCTCGCGCTCCCCACTCTCTCGCGCGCCACTCTCTCTCTCCCCACTCTCTCTCTCCCCACTCTCTCTCTCCCCACTCTCTCTCTCCCCACTCTCTCTCTCCCCACTCTCTCTCTCCCCACTCTCTCTCTCCCCACTCTCTCTCTCCCCACTCTCTCTCTCCCACTCTCTCTCTCCCCACTCTCTCTCTCCCCACTCTCTCTCCCACTCTCTCTCTCCCCACTCTCTCTCTCTCCCACTCTCTCTCTCCCCACTCTCTCTCTCCCCACTCTCTCTCTCCCCACTCTCTCTCTCCCCACTCTCTCTCTCCCACTCTCTCTCCCCACTCTCTCTCTCCCCACTCTCTCTCTCCCCACTCTCTCTCTCCCCACTCTCTCTCTCCCCACTCTCTCTCTCCCCACTCTCTCTCTCCCCACTCTCTCTCTCCCCACTCTCTCTCTCCCCACTCTCTCTCTCACCCACTCTCTCTCTCACCACTCTCTCTCTCACCACTCTCTCTCTCACCACTCTCTCTCTCACCACTCTCTCTCTCACCACTCTCTCTCTCACCACTCTCTCTCTCACCACTCTCTCTCTCACCACTCTCTCTCTCACCACTCTCTCTCTCACCACTCTCTCTCTCACCACTCTCTCTCTCACCACTCTCTCTCTCACCACTCTCTCTCTCACCACTCTCTCTCTCACCACTCTCTCTCTCACCACTCTCTCTCTCACCACTCTCTCTCTCACCACTCTCTCTCTCACCACTCTCTCTCTCACCACTCTCTCTCTCACCACTCTCTCTCTCACCACTCTCTCTCTCACC